>NC_080101.1:52137542-52833792 GCF_950005125.1 Chionomys nivalis | reverse complement strand
GTATACTCTTAATCGTGCTGTTGAGGTCTTATTTGCATATCTGGAGAATTTGGAGCAGGCTGTGTGTATCCAATTGGACAATAAAACAATGGACCTGTTAGGAACCAAGATACCTTCCCTTCAGGAAACCCGGAAGTAAATGAGTGCATTGAAGACAGCATCCTCCTGATGTGTGGGGGTCATAATTCCTATCTTTATAAAAGGGCACATCACGACAGTCCTGTGAGCTGGGGCAGCAGTGTGGCATTTACTGAATGTCATTTTCAGTTGGAGATGAGGGTATAATCAGAGGGGATTAGAACACGTGCTTTTTTACCACCTCTGTGCAACTTGGTGAAAACCTGAAAGAAAATACCGTGGGATTTTGGAGTGGGAACTTCTTTTTCTTCTTCACTGTTGCGCTTTGAAAAAGTTTCAAATTTACTGAAATTTTTTAATAAAGACTTACAGAACTTTGCCTGTTGACGGTGTGTGTGTGTGTCTGTGTCTGTGTGTCTGTGAGTGTCTAGGCCAGAGGTTGACGCCAGGTCTCCTCCACATTTTCCTTTTAAGACTGTCTCTCCCTGAACCTGGAGCGCACCAACTGGCCTAGGCTGGCTGGCTCCAGAGCTCTGTCTGTCTCGGCTTTGCCAATGCTGGGACTCTACACACATGTAGGAGTGAGTTTTCACGTGTGTACTGGGAATTTAAACTCTGGTCCTCACATTGCGCGGTCAACACTTGACCCCCCTCCCAATTTCTGTGGACAACATTTTAAAACAAGTTTGATGTGTTTCCCACCCACCCCGTACCTTTTAAAAAGTGTATTTATTCCTATGCAATTTCGTATACATATGTGTATGTAATTTACATTGATTGTATCATCCTTTTATCCGCTCTCACCCTTCTGAGTTCTGAAGAACCAGTTCTTTTCCTTAGACCCCCCCCCCACCTTCCTACATGTTTGTTTGTTTACTTGTCTGCAGCCCGGCTGATCTAATTGGCTCGCTTTGATGAGCATGGACGGCATTATTTACTTGGGCAGGTACAACTTACCAGTGTTTACATCTCTGAGGAATATGACTTGTCTCCACCAGCTACCATTAACAGCCTACAGCTCCTCAGGGAGCAGTGAGGATCTCATGAGCCTCTCCCGCACTTCTGATGGACTGTTGATGAGTTTGGGCTTGCGCAGGTAGCTACAGCTGCTGTGAATTAATGGGTCAATAACCATGCTATGTCCAGAATGTAGCATTTCATGGAGCTTCCCCTCCTCCAGATCGCAGACTCTCTCTAGTCCCTCTTCCACGATGTTCCTTAGTTCTCTAGTTGTTTGTGTTTCCTTGTTTTGAGACAGGGACTCACTCTGATTTGTGACTGGTCTGGAACTCATTATGTTGCCCTAGCTGTCCTGGAACTCACTCTGTAGACTAGGCTGACCTTGAAGCACAGAGCTCCATCTGCCTCTGCTTTCCTAGTGTTAGGATTAGAGTCATGGACCACCACAATTAGCATCCTTTTCTGTTTAAGATGCTTTGGTTTATCCGCTTACTTGTTGGATCACACGAAAGGTTTGGAGACATCCACTTTGCTCACAGGCATCCCAGCCTGAGTCTTTTAAGGACAGAGTGTTCACACAGCACGTGAGACAGCTTGATCTCTGCCACTAATTGTCTTAGTTCCTTTTTATCCCTGTGACAAAGCACCAATGAAAGCATTTGGTTGGCTTACAGTTTTAGAGGCTTAGAGTCTATTGTGGTAGAGCAAAGGCATGGGGACAGGACAAGCTGAGAGCTCACATCCTGATCTGCAAGTAAGAGACAGAGGAAAACACACTGGGAACGGTGTGAGTCTTTTAAAGCTTGGCTCAAGTGACACCTCCTCTAACAAGACCATAGCTCCCAGTCCTTCACGTATAGTTCCACTAACTGGGGATCAAGAATTCAAACATATGAGCCTATGGGGACCATTCTCATTCAAACCACCAAACACACGCACACACACACACACACACACACACACAGAGAGAGAGAGAGAGAGAGAGAGAGAGAGAGAGAGAGAGAACTGTTTGGTTTTGGGGGGACATGAACAAACAAACACTCATTCCAAATAGTGAACCAATGGCAAAAGTAGAGATTCCACGATGACCTGGCCACAAAGTTCAGCTTGGTGAAACAATGAGGGTTTTTTTGGGTCACTTACAGGAATATGGAGGAAGGGTTACCTACAGGAACAGAAATCACTTGAAAATAGCTGCATCACTCGAAGCTACCCCACGGGAGACATGTTATATGATGGGGAACTAGAGAGTACTGCACAACTTGCAAGCAAGACTGACCTACTGGGGAAGGTTGAGGAAGACTGGTCTAGGCCTCTGCAAAGTAGCTCATCTTCTCTGAGAGATTTTTGGGCAGCTCAGATAGTTTGAAGGTTTTCTAGGCAGTCCAGCCTATCTGAGTGTCTTCTTGGGAGCTCTCCTGGTGCAAGCCTATCTCCCTGTAGTCTTGACTGCATATATATTCTTGAGGAGGGAGGGGCTGGTGAATCTGATCAGTTTCAGGGACTTCCTAAAGCCTCCTAGTTGTTTACCTTCGCAGTACCTTCCCTATAGGATGGACTGTTTCACCTTCCTTTAGAACAGTGAGAGAGAGATCTTCCTAATGCTGCGACCCTTTAATTTGTTTCTTCATGTTGTAGTGACCCCCAATCATAAAACTATTTTTGTTGCTACTTAACTGTAATTTTGCTACTGTTATGAATTGTAATGTAAATATCTGTGTTTCCTGATGGTCTTAGGTGACCCTTTTAAAATGGTTTGGGGTTGAGAGCTGATGCTTTAGAACATCCTGTGTCTTAATGAGCTTTCACCTAAGACCCAGGTTGCTCTTTGGTAGAAAATTGCTACACAACACACACACACACACACACACACACACACACACACACACACAGAGAGAGAGAGAGAGAGAGAGAGAGAGAGAGAGAGAGAGAGAGAGAGAGCATTTTTTGTAGGACATCCTATCATCACACCTAAGAACTTTGACGCTGCTTTGCTAGCATTGGCTAATATACTGCTCAACTTCAAGTTCCTATTTTTTTTTTTTTTTTGTAAGAAATGAGCCAGGTGGTAGCAGCATGTGCCTTTAATCTCAGCACTCAGGAGGCAAAGGCAGGCGGATCTCTGAGTTTGTGCCATCCTGGTCTACAGAGTGGAGTTCTAGGACAACCAGGACCACACAGGGAAATCCTATCTCAGAAAAGCAAAACAAAAAAGAAAGGAAGGGGGCTGGAGAGATGGCTTAGAGGCTAAGAGCATTGGCTGCACTTCCAAAGGTCCTGAGTTCATTTCCCAGCAACCACATGGTGGCTCACAACCATCTGTAATGAGACCTGGTACCCTCTTCTGGCCTGCAGGCAGAACACTTTATGCTTAATAAATAAATAAATCTTTAATAGGAAGGAAGGAAGGAAGGAAGGAAGGAAGGAAAGAAGGAAGGAAGGAAGGAAGGAAGGAAGGAAGGAAGGAAGGAAGGAATGCTGCATTTAAAAACAGACTGAGTCTTCGAGTCTAAGAGTGATTCACAGGAACTAGACACTGAAAATGTCATTGCCATCTCATTTCTTTTGGAAGGGACTCTAGCCAGCCCAAGTGTGGAAGGCCTTGTCCTTCTGCATTCCTTCTGCCCTGCTAAAAGCCATTAGATTGCATTCCTAAAGCTAGCCACCAACATTTATTCCCTTATTTGGCCACTTCCTCCTCCTAAGGCTGACTCTCAAGGTCCAGCTATCAATGTATTAAAGTCCAGCAATTAAAAGCCCCCTTTGGTTCACCTAATTAACATGCCAAATTAAACACCTCGTCCATGGGGTTTCCCCCTGTACCTTAATAAACCGCCAATTTCCTATGTATCCAGAAGCAGTCCTTTGTCCCCCTCCTGGGTAAATAGCCCTTCTCTCTCTCTCTCTCTCTCTCTCTCTCTCTCTCTCTCTCTCTCTCTCTCTCGTTCCCATCCCCTTCTCCCTTTCCTTTGTCCCCCTCCTGGGTAAATAGCCCTCCCCACTCTCTCTCATTCCTATCCCCTTCTCCTTTGCCCTCTATCTCCTGTCTTTGTCTCATATTTTCTGCCCTTTGTCCCTCTGCGGCAAATAAATCACTTTGTGCTGAGAACTTGGTCTTGGGGTGTCCTGAGTCCACATGTGTCCTTTTCACTTTTCATCATTTACAAGTTTCTAAAAGAGTCTAAGTGAGTATTCAAAGGAATATCTTTCTTTATGTTGGGAAAGTTTTCTGGCCTGGGTCTGAAAAAGCATGGGATAAAACCGGACTTGCTGAACATAATGGACAATGAGGACTACTGAGAACTCAAGAACAATGGCAATGGGTTTTTGATCCTACTGCACGTACTGGCTTTGTGGGAGCCTAGGCAGTTTGGATGCTCACCTTACTAGACCTGGATGGAGGTGGGTGGTCTTTGGACTTCCCACAGGGCAGGGAACCCGGATTACTCTTAGGGATGATGAGGGAGGGGGACTTGATTGGGGAGGGGGAGGGAAATGGGAGGTGGTGGCGGGGAGAAGGCAGAAATCTTTAATAAATAAATAAACAATAAAAAAACCAAAACCAAAAACAAACAAACAAAAAAAGAGTCTAAGTGACTAAAAATTTAAGTGATGTGATTGCCTTCTGTTATAATCTAATGGCTATAATTGCTTTTTTCTTTGTAGTACATAAAATAACAGCACATCTTACATATGACAACATATTCTTGGCGGCTCTCGTTCCAGAGCTGAGAAGAAAATAAGCCCGTACGTGAATCTTGTTACGAGTCCTGAAGTGTGACTGTGTGCCTGGCTTGCTTTCTCTCCTGGACTCATCTCTCTGGAGACAGCCTGACTCTTACAGTCCTTCCTGTTCAAGACTCCAGGCCAGTTGAGGCCGGGTATTGTAGAGAATGTGTCACCCCTAAACAGATCACTTTAACATAGGGACTTTTGTGAGTTGAAAGCATTTAGAAGCAGGCACAAGAATTGTTGGGAAGCTTCACCCAGCCGGCTCCTCCCATTCCAGACCCCACCCCCGAGAAAGCCCACCATCTGCGGCTCCTCCCCCTGGAGGGAACTTAAAGACTCCTCCTCGTGTTTTCTCCTGGTGGCTTCTCTTTCTCCCCTGGAAGCACCCGGGAATGCTTTAATCAGATTAATCCTGGACTTATTAATTTGGCCTCATCTGGTTTATTATATCTGCAGAGGGACTTAATACCCGAGTACAGAAATCTTTCAAGAATAACTGTCTACCTTTCTATAGTGGTTTGAATAAGAATGGCCCCCGTTGTGCTCAGGTCGCTGAGACCCCAGGAAGACCATCAGAGGCACAGACTCACAGAAATGCAAAAGCAAGGTTTAATCATGAGGTACAAAGCGCGGTAGGGACCTCGTCTCTCACACCCATGCAGCGGGGGCCAGAGGAGGTGCCCACCGTTCTTAGGCAGGGTGACTCTCTGAGTGTCTTCAGTCCAGGGAACTTTTCATTCTGCTCATACCCACCTCGAGCAGCTGGGCTGCAGTCTAGGGAACTTCCCTCTCTGCTGCTATCTACTTTGGGGCCTAGCACAAAATAGAGTTGGTTTTGTTCCTTCAGCCCCCGTAGGCTCATATATCTGAGTGCTCGGGCACCAGGGACTGGTAGGATCCGGATTGTGGCCTTGCTGGAGGAAGTGTGTCACTGGGGGTGGGCTTCGAGATTACAAAAGTCCATGGCAAGCTTAGGCTCTTTCTCACTGCCTGTGGATCAGGATGGAGAACTCTCTGTTCTTCTCCAACACCGTGTGTGCCGAGTGCTGCCATACTCCCTACCGTAATGATAACGGACTAACCTCTGTAACTTTGAGCGAGGACCAGCTAAAAACTTTTTTATGAGTTGTCTTGGT
This sequence comes from Chionomys nivalis, assembly GCF_950005125.1. Classification (NCBI taxonomy): domain Eukaryota; kingdom Metazoa; phylum Chordata; class Mammalia; order Rodentia; family Cricetidae; genus Chionomys; species Chionomys nivalis. The sequence goes on along the minus strand of NC_080101.1, from coordinate 52,827,886 downwards.
TGTGGTCTTCGTAGCAATATCAGTGACTAAGACACCTTTCTTATTTGCCCAAAAGCAGGTACAATTTTACCAGGGCCAAAATGTCCCATTTCTCCTTCTCTACCATGAAGAATAAAATTTGAATCCTGAAGTTAACTTTAGACTCACGTCAGCCTGGAAATGCACCACAGGCTTCTATGTGACAAAACCCCATTTGTTGGCCTTCCTGGAAATTGCCACCTCTAGAGAATCAAAGTCCTTTCCTTTTATCGCTCCTCCTCTCTAAAAGAATGCTATCCTTGCTGGGCCATGGTGACACACACCTTTAATCCTAGCACTTGGGAGGCAGAGGCAGGTGGATTTCTGGGAGTTCAAAGCCAGCCTGGTCTACAAAAGTGAGTTCCAGGACAGCCAGGGCTGTTACACAGAGAAACCTTGTCTTCTAGAACAAAAACAAAAACATACTGTGCTCATCATGAGCCAAGAGTTCTAAGGTATTTCTTTGGAATTTCTTAGGATCGCTTATGCATGTGTGAAAGATATGGGCTATAAATATTCCATTTATTATTTTAATAATCATCTACCTTTGTTAATCTGACCCAATTGAAAACCCAGGAGTTGAGAGGGAACTGGCTTTTCCTCCCCGTACCACGGTCACCTTCTTCTTTCGCGCTGACTGCTCTGGGTGACTGACCGTCTTTGCTTAGATATTCCTCAACTGATTCTGAGCCCCTTGGACCTTCTCTCAGCCTCTTCTGCTGACCGATCACAGGCTGTTTTGAGTTTTTCCTTCTTCATCTGTTCCTGCAGGACAGTCATATTTCTGCTTTCAGGAACGTTCATGATCAGAGTCTGGTCCTGGCTGCTAGTGTGTCTCTGCCGATCTGTTCTGCCCTGGATGATTGAGAGCTAAAGTTCTCTGGCCCCTCCCCAGTTTGTCCTAGCAGGAATATTCCTGTTGGGCATTTGCCTTTGACATCTCACCTCACACCTAACTCCAAAACCTTCTCTCCAGGAACAAAGAGGAACTTTCTTCCCACACAACACAGAACTTCCTTCCCCGATCAAAAGTCCTCTGAACAATTGATCCACAAAAGGGACATGGTGGTGGCTGGACAGAATCTGAAAAAAAGGGGGAGGAAGAAAGTTTTTTTTTTTCTAGAAATCCTAAGAAACCATGGCAACCTTTGTTAGTGGGATGGAAGCATCTTGTTTGATAAATCCAGGAGCTTTAAATTAGACCTCAGGATTGATCTAGGAAAAACAAAAACAAACCTACTGTTTAGGGTCTGGGGAGATGGCTCAGTGTGTAAAGTGCTTGCTATATAAGCATAAGAACACGAGTACAAACCCTAGAACCCTCATAAAAACGGGTGTGGAGTGTACACCTGTAATCTCAGCGGTGGCCAGCAGATCTAGCAGAACTGTGATCCCCAGGGTCAGTGTAAAAGAGAGACTCTGCCTCAAAAACAAAGGCAGAGATGGATAAAGGAATGCACCTGATGCCAACTTCTCTCTCTTTCTCTCTTTCTCTCTCTCTCTCTCTCTCTCTCTCTCTCTCTCTCACACACACACACACACACACACTACCATTTGAATGCTTAAATAATTGCTTTCATTACCTAAGTCACATTAAACAAACAGCAAACCCCTAACCAGTTATAAAAGGTCTCATAGCTGTTTGTCTTAGCAGATTTCCTTCTATCTTCCTATTTTGGGTAGTAGAATCCCAGACTTTGCTATAAAGGCCTCGGCACGTGGCCTGGACAAGCAAACTGAAGGATCCTGACCTAACAAGTTAGTACCCACGGCGTTGGGGACAAAGCTTTCTTAACAGGGGAGTTGCTTAATGTGGTCTATGTATGTAGTACAGGGGTGCCAGCACTCAAAGATGGGGGAGGGGATGCTAGAGCTGCAGAATTAAGCCAGAAGGAGAGAGAGGCAAGCAGAGTGGGGAGCGGGGAAGGTGGGCGGCAGTAGGTTCTCTGTTTCTCTCTTCCTCTGATATTGGATGGGTTCCCTAGGCGCCCTTCACTCCCCTATTTTAACCTAATCTGCTTCGAGTTTCTGCCAACTGCTGTCAAAGGCATTGCAAGTCACACCCATCCTCCAAGTTGCGAAATGGCCCCTGAGCAAGATGTCAGGGAACCTTGGCTGCGGTTTCTCTTTGCTTACGAGCTGTCTTTTCTCTGCTTCCAAAGGCTTTTGCTCAGGAAATACATTTGCTTCTGAACTACTGGGAAACAAAACAACAGCTAAACAAACAAACAAAATAATAAGAAATGAACAAACAAAAAGCCATGGAAACGAACTCAGCTCCTGGACAACATTTCACCCCAGTCGTGGTTGGCTCTTTCATCAATGTATACAACTTGACACACAGACTAATGACACACCCCCAACTCTGGCACACCAAGTCTTCTTCAAAGATTTCAAAGTGAAATAATTACAGAGTGAAGGCAGTAATGGCAGATGGATGAGGGGTGCTGGCATTATGGTAATCCGATACACTGTAGAAGGGCTGGGGCGGGCTTAGGGGAAACCTCTGCCAGAAGGCAGCCACTTTCGAACTTCACAACAGCAGCAAGGCTTGTGTGGATCAAAGCAAACTCATCCACCGCCTTCCCTGAGGCTGAACTTTGGCTCCTTCTGCTCAGTAGTCGACTGGCCTGGAAGGCCTGTCTGGAGTAATTAGGTTGCTAAGGACTAGTTGCCCTCAAGATAGCTAAGGGAAGGAAGACCCTTCGCCTGCAAAGGTGTGATAGGGCCATTTTCTTGAACACAGATATATCCTTAAGAATTTCCCTTACGTCCTCTGCCTCCCTGGTTGTACCAGGTAAAGCTCACTGAGATGTGTGCCAGGAAACTGGGAAGTGAGGAGACTGGCATCTAGAAGGGTCCAAGTATTTCGGCCTTAAAACATGTACCATGAGCTTGGTTCTCCTGGCCTCTGCAGTCACCAGCAGCCTACGCCTCCACATTGTCCTCCAGGTAGCAAGTTTTCTCAGCTCTGCTCAGGACACTTCCACATAACGTTCAGGCTTGTTATTTGACCATAAAGACCAGTAGACCCCTTACCTAGTTCACACGAGACAGGGCTTGGAAACTGAACACGAGAGATTAAACATCCTCAAGTCTGGATTTGTATCCACACATCCCAACTGTGGGCTGGCTTCCTGGGTACCAACACACGTGTGTGTCATTCTTTAGTTACAAGGAACAGAAGTGCTACGCCTTGAAATAGAAGGCCCACAGCCTCCAGGCTACTCAGATGTGCAGCATAGGCTTTGAGACTCCTGATCTGACTGTTCCCTGCCTCTGGGGTTCCATTGCCTTTCTTACTGCGTGCACTTTCCTAACAGCATACACTTGGCATGCTGTAGGCACAGGCTTACACTGATTGTAAATCAATGTCTTCTGCTCGAGCTGCATCCGAATTCTGTAGGCTCTTAGTTATGGTCTTCTCGTGTGCTTAGAGGCCTTCCCTAGAATGTTCCCTGCCTCTTTCTGATTAACTCCTCGTCAGGGGCTTTAATGGAGTTTGCCCTGATTGCAAGCCGACTTGGAAGCATCTGTCATGTGTGCACAGCACGTGACCCACTGGAAGCTCTCCCCAGTGTCCACCTGCAGCTGGCACATCCTGGGCTATATTTCATGTACACTGTGGCATCATCATGTGTTGTTGGAGCTAAAAACGTTTCTTGAGCCAGGCGGTGGTGGCGCACGCCTTTCATCCCAGCACTTGGGAGGTAGAGGCAGGGGGATCTCTGTGAGTTCAAGACCAGTCTAGTCTACAGTGAGAGAGTTTTGGGACAGCCAGGGCTACACAAAGAGAAACTCTGTCATGAAACAACCAACCAACCAAACAAACAAGTTTCTTGAATGAATAAATGAGTGTATTTCTTCCCAAATAGGTCCCTGTTTCAGAATTACGTGCATGAACTTAGAATATGAGCATGAGTTTGTTTATTTTTATTTTTTTGACGCAGGGTCTCAGGTACCCTAGCCTGGCCTCAAAAATGTGTAGCTGAGGACAAGTTACTGCTCGCTCATAGGGTCATCCTATGACCTCACTCACCTTCGGGGCAAGGGACAGCTCAACTCATCCATGGTCATCCCGTGAGTTAAGATGTCAGTTGCCAGAATGTGCTGAACCAGGGCCCACGTAAGCTTTTCAGGAGTCAGTTCCAAACCAGTGTGTTTCAAGTGTATTCTTGGCCCTTGTGACTGGGAACTCTGAGTAGAGAAATCAAGGCGAGGTGTATTATGGTCCTCCAAGCGCAGCTCAAAGCAAGCCTCGCCTTTGAGTGGGTTTTTAAGTGGATGCCCCTCTCCCTGTTATGGCCTTCAGTCCCCCTCACCCACATGCCAGAGCTGAGTTATTGGCAGTGGTGTGATTACTTGCCTCCGGGGGATAAGCTTTTAATCACCTAAAAGAGCTGTTGGCCTCCTCTAAAAACACTTCAATAAAGTAGAATTCGGCCCTTGTCAGTCCTAGGCTTTTTTGTGCCAAGATGCATTGAAGCCAGAAACCAGGGTCAAAAAGTTACTGAGAACTGGCCTAGCTCAGACGCCAGCTACTATGGTATGTACTTCTTAAAATGTTTGTGCGTTTTAGCTGCTCCTTCTCTTAGTGATATTGGTATCTGTTCTTCTCTACCTGGTTGGGCCAGGGCAGCTGTCATGAAGGACGGACAGGCTGAATCATCACTCTTGGCTCACATTGGGATTCCTGGTGTCTGAGCTGGTTCCTGTGGAAGATGCAAATCAGGGAAGCTGGGATCTGTAATCACCAGGGAACCGGCTTGAAAAAACAGGACCTTTAAGGCTGTGTGCCTGCGGAGGCTGTGATCAGTGTCCACTAGATGGCGCATTGACATAGGCACAGGCCTTGCGTCTTCTGGACTCTGAGAGACTCAATCGTGACTTACCTATCCCGAACAAAACGGGGGTTTTGCTTGCTCGTGAAAGTGTATGTAGGGGTGGCAAATGAATCTGTTTCTTAAATTTCCACGTACATATTATGAAAATTGTATGACAAAAATTTTATGTTTGGCTAATAGTGAGCAGGCTTAGAAATGCGAAGGTGCCCCTCCGCCAGGTGAGAAAACATCATTCAAAGCAGTGTCACCATCCCTGGTATTTAGAAATTGTATCCTATCCTGGTATTTAGGCAGAAGATATGCCACACAGCTTTTATGCCTTTCCAGGTGTGGTCCTCCTCGGCCTCCATCCATTTCTTTATCCTTGCAGTGATGTAGGAGGTAAGGGCTATTTGATGTGTACAGTTGTCCTTCTGCAGCCATTAAAGGATTGTTTCTTGAACCACCACAGATACAACATCCAAGGATACTCCAGTTCCTTGTGGAAAATTTATCTATTATTTGCATGAACTCACGTGATATTTACAACACCCACTGTGAGCAAATGCTGTGTGACTTGTCATGCTATGTTGTTTAGGCACTAATGATAATCTCTATCGAGTCAGCGCCCATTGTCAGTCCACTTTAGCCTGAGGTTCATTGCAAAGACTGCAGACAGAAAAACCTGAGTAACGGAGAAGCTGAGTAATTTGTCTAAAGACATAGAGCCAATGAGTGCTGGAGCTGAGACTCAAACCTAGAGAGCTTGGTTCTCTCTGAAGTCCATGCTCTCTGGGTCTGTGCTAAAATACAGCGTGGAAGTCCAGGAGTGTGGTTGCAAAGACAGCTTTGATGCTTTCTCATGGCCAACAACGAAGTTCTAATTCTTGGTGTCTTCATCCTCAGCCGCCCCGCCCACATTAGCCTCACTACACCAGGATGGCAGTGTTCCTCAGAGCTCTCCATCGTCCCTCATCTTCTAGTTTCGATGTGAATGGCGCCACCCCCACAGAGATAGTGCTGGGCTGCATGGTGTTTTATCTGCTGGAAGAGCATTTCCTAGGAGTGGATGGTGCAGCTCAGTGGGCAGAGCGCTCCTCTAGCGTGCACAAAGCCCTTGGTTCGGTCCCCACAACTGCATAAACCAGACGTGGTGACTCATACATACCTCTAATCTCAGCACTTGGAAGGTGCAGACAGAAGGATCAGAAGTTCACCTTAATCTTCAGCGGCATCATGAGTTCAAGGCTACCCTGGGATATAGATCTGTCTTAAACAAAAATCTCCTTTATCGATTAGGAAAATTAACACATCAAATCCTTCTGCCTTGGGTTCCAGAGTCTTAGGACTCCAAGCATATGCCACCATTTTCAACTTCATAATTTTTTTTAAATCAACTTTTTTTTTTTTTTTTTTTTGCCTAAAACCTAAAATCCACTGCGTATTTTGTATTTGAGGTTTTCCCCAAGATTGAATGAAAACTGGCATGGACTGAAACACCTTGAGATTCCAGCAGGTGGTCAGCAGATTCCAGCCAAAGCTCTTCCTCGCCCTGTGCTGCTGACTTTCAGAGGAACCAGAGAGAATGTGTTTCTCTCATAGGTGGAGAGATAGAAACGGCTGGAGCCAGCTCAGGCTTGTATTTATTTTAAAATGGCATAAATATTTAAAATATGATGTGTAAACTTGCTGTCAGGTCACTTTTCACTTCAAGAGGCCTTGACAGTTCCCTGTTAAGTCTGTCTAAGGGGCAGGGAAGGCTCCCTGGGTGTTCCCTGGAAGGAGTCAGCAAAGGGAGGCGCTTGCTACTTGGGTAGCTCTTTGCTCTTCAGCAAAATGATCAAGGAAGGGAAGGCAGTCAGGCCAGCACAGGAAGCTGCTATGTAGGAGATCCCTTATTCCTCTAACATTAGGATGGTGGCAATAGGCAACCCCAGAATCCTAGCAGCTCCAACAATGCTGTCATTTCTCCATTTTGCATATGAGAGCATCATATTAGCCATAGTTTCGTGGGGCTGCTTCTCGTGTACTTGAAAAGCTAGTTCTGGGGCACATGCAATCTAAAGCATGCAGCCTTGTGGCAAGGGCAAGGCAAGGCAGCTGCATTCCAGTAGCTGCCTGTCCGCCTCCTGTGGACCCAGGAGGTCACACGGACAAACCCAAAGTCATTGGAGATAAGGATATATTATAAGGAAGGAGAAAATAAACTGTAGTTAATCATTCATTCCTTGCGTATTTGCCAATGCTGGGACAGCATTGCTCCAGAAATTGTTCTGGTTTCTCCTTCAAGGAGACCACAACTCAGTGTGGGGTGCAAATGATCAGAGCAGCAACTGTAATGGAGCTGAACTTGATCCAACATTTCAGAAGCCTCACAAAAGTTCCGGGGCAGCGGAGTCAAAAAATGACAGCCATGAAGTCCAGTGATGAATGACCCCAGAATGTTTTCACAGCAAAAGCCTGAACAGCATTCTTCTACAGACAGGGTGGGATGTGATGAAAGAATTCTGTTTATGGAAATGCATCTCAGGTTCCTGGCCTTCTGATACCAGCTACTCAAGGCCATCTCTGCTGAGGCAGAGCCAGGCCTTGCACGTTTATCTGACCTGAGATCGTTTTCTCCACCTTCCCTCTGCAAACCTAGCCCCATCTCCTTCCTAGCCCTGTCAAATCCTGAATGGACAAAAACTTAAATAGATCCAGGTCTGTCTAAGGGATGGAGGATCAAGATATCCTTGGGTATTTGTCTCCATGACCGGATGCTCCAATTTTGAAAACAATTTCTGCTGTATTCCTAGGTTTTCTTTATAAGCTCCCAAACTGCCGCTACTGCTCCCATCTACCTCCCCTCCCCCAGTGACCCCCCCTTTGCCTTCTGCACTCCCAGTTCTAGGGCTAACAGCCTCCAACAATCCTTGCATGTCTGCACAGAAGGGCACCTCTCAGAAGGATCTTCTCCTGGGTACCACTTCTATAGCTGTCTTGAATAATGCTTGACCAGGAGAGCATATATCCTGCTTATTTCCCTGATATGACATCTATCTTCCTCTAAAAGAAAGAAATCTTGGTTTATACCTAGATGATATTGATACTCATACATTGATATTCAGGGAGGCCCTTTGATAGAAAGTGATTGTGCTGCTTTTTGAATTTACTGCTATTTAAAACCGACTATGGCAAAAGTGTTGGGGACAAAGTGCATGTTAATGATGGCCATGGAGGGGATGACTGTGCATGATGGCAGACCATGAATTTTAATCAATGATTTGTTGGCATTTATGTTCTCACATGAGTTCTTGGAGCCAAGAATAGTGACCCTGGGCACTGGGATCCAAGGTTACAGGAAAATGTGCACCCTAGGGTTCTAATGGAGTTTATATAGGGAAGGCTGCAAAACCAGCCATCCAAGTGCAAAAGCAGCTCAAGTGTCCCATCTGCATGACTTTATTAAGATTTATTTGGAGAGTTATGGATAATCTTTCCTAAGGTGAATCTTCAGCTCGCCATACTCCGATTCCAAGGACTCTGAGGTCTTTATAACAGCCACCATTGAGTTCTTTCTCCTTGTAAGGAGATTAATTAGGTAAATTTCATTAGAGTAACACCAACGTTCTTGGAAAGAAATTATCCAGCTTGAGAATGACTTTGAGTTTATATCTGGAAACTAAGCAATGTGAATGTTTACAGTGGAGAATGTGAAACCTTAGGCTTTAATAGATGTTGATGTCATTCTTGGCATCCTGCAAATGATATAAACGTTTCTATGAAGAGGTAACACATTGTTAAATGTAACCAAAATGCAAAGAAAGAAGTGAAATGTATACACACGCTGTTCAACCCTGCCTCCCACTTCCCCACCCTGCATTCACCTTCTGAGCTGAAACAGAAAACAGCAGGTGACAGGCACGATCTATCAACCTTGTCTAGATAGAAACCGGGAGTGACTACCATATGACATATTGGTTTGATGCTCCTATAGTTTAAAGGAGGCAAAATGGCCAAGGAGAGAGGTCAGTCTCGGTATTGGTTCTGCTAGATCTTCCTGGATCTTGGACCAGTCACTTTGATCTGAGAAACTCATAATTTGGCTTCCAATGATGAACATAAAAATCTTATCCTTTGGAAGGAATACTTTCCCCACTGTCTGGATATACTTTTGCAACCTCTGGCCATCTGATGTCACTCACCCAATTCCAGAGAGAATCTGGAAATGTGGGCACTGACTCCTTAAACATGCCCAGATGAGTTTTTCAGTTGAGTTGTGGATTATTCTATGGCCTTGATAACAGTTGGGAATGAATCAGTTCTGAACCTTCCTTAGAGACAGAACTGGACAACTTCACTCTTGGGACCTTTTCCCACACTTCTGTATCATTCTACATCATCACCATTCAAAGAGTTACTCCTATGTTTTCTCATTCTCTCACTTCTATGAGGTGCATAGCCAAGACTATTGCTTGTAATTGCTACATGAACACCAAATGAGTTATATAGGTTGAAAACTTCGACTACAGTGTAGAATTTGTTCCACAGCACTCTCTGGGGAGCAGCACCTCTCTGTGATTCCTTAGCTTCTCTAAAATCATGCCCCACAAGAGCTGAATATAATTATTGGAGTGTTTTGGTAGGAGTTTGACAAGCCTCACCAGGGTGTGTAAATTATAGTTAATTGGGTTCATTCTAGGGGCTTTACGACCTGGTCAAACTCTTAGTAGTTCTTTTAACTACTTAGTGACTCTGATTTCTGCCCAAGGATCTACTGAGCACATCTCTGAGGTCCCTCCACCACCTTTGTACCAGCTGCTTTCTTGTTGCTGGACCAAACACCTGAAGCAGCTTAGGAGTGGAAGGGTTTGTTCTGGCTCACAGTTTGAAGAAACATAGTCTAGCATGGAAGAAAAGACAGGAAAGCAGGCAGCTCTGTGGGGGTAGGGATGTACAGCTGGGACTCTTCATTTTCTCACATCTTAGTGGGAGGTAAAGAGAAAGAAGACAGGAAGTGGGACTGGCTATAAAACCTCAAACCCTCCCCCGACTGACCCATGCCCTCCAGTGAGGTTTTCCCTTCTGTAGATTCTATAGCCTTTCAAAACGGCACCAGGAGATCAAACATATGAATCTATGGGAAGCATTCCATGTTCAAATCCCAGCAACTTTAAAAGTCAAATGTATACTGGACTCAGAATCAAAGACATTTGCTTTGGCCTGGAGAATCTAGAGGATCCTGGAATGCTCTCAAATGTTTGCACCTTCAAAGAAAGCAGGAATATGGAATGCATTCTGCATACTGACCATAAAAGTTCTCAAAGTTGTGACTCAAGAACTGTCTTGGACTCAAGAACTCAAAATCAGCATAAGAAATAAGGTACGATTGGAAGATAATGAATAGATTAGTAAATGTTGGTTTTGCAGGAAGTTAGAAAAACTTGGATAAGTTCCCTTTGGGGAAAGAGAAAGTGGAGGAGAGTTTTTGTGATACTCTTTTAAATATACAGAAAGCATTTGACAAAGATTAGAGTTTATTTGTCTTCCATGCATGAGGTCAAGAACAAGAAGTCTCACACTCAGGGATCCATGGATTCAATTAGTGAGAGGGATGCTGTGTTAGTCAGGGTTCTCTAGGGTCATAGAACTTATGAATCTCTATTCATCTATCAACTTATCTATCTATCTATCTATCTATCTATCTATCTATCTATCATCTATCTATCTATCTATCTATCTATCTATCTATCTATCTATCTATCATCTATCTCTCTATGTACCTGTCTGTCTGTCTATCTATCCATCCATCCATCTATCTACCTACCTACATATCTATCTGTCTATCCATCTAGGAATTTATTGGAATGCCTTACAGGATGTAGTTCAACAATGGCTAGTTGTGAATGGAAAGTCACTCAGTCTCAAGAGGCTGGATGTCCCAGCTGAACTTCTGTATATGCTGGGATCCTGAAAAAGTAGATTCCAATGCCAGTGAAGGAGTGGATGTGCTGGCAAGGTGAGAGTAAGCAGGTGAGGAATGAACACACCCAATTCCTTCTTCCACTGTCTTCCAATGGCCCAGATTAAAGGTGAGCCTTCCAGCCTCAAGGTCTGGATTAAAGGTGTGTGTTATATAGCCTCAAGATCTGGATCATAATGCCCTCCATTTCTGAATTATAATTCATTCTAGATATAGTCAACATGGCAACCAAGCATAGCCATTACAATGTGTGGATTCAAACCCCACCCCTGGTACCAACTTCTGTCTTAGGGTTTCTGTTGCTGTGAAAATATACCATGATCATGGCAGCTCTTATAAAGGAAGCATTTAATTGGGGTGACTTGCTTACAGTTTCAGAGGTTCAGTCCATTATCATCATGTTAAGGAACATGGCAGCATTCAGGCAGAAGCAGTGCCGGAGTAGCTGAGAGTCCTACATCTTTCAGGTAATAGGAAGTAGACTGAGACACTGTGCTATCCTGAGCATAGGAAACCTCAAAGCCCACCCTCACAGTGACACATTTCCTCCAACAAGGCCATACCCACTTCCACAAAGCCACACCTCCTAATAGATTGTGGGGGCCAATTACATTCAAACTACCACAGATACTATTCTGTCAAAGCAGCAAGGCCCTGGAATGAATCTAAGAAAGTTACAAAGTACTCTTCTCCAGCTCCCATGGAAGCAGGGATCTTTTCCTTCTTGCTGGTGAGTTCCCTCACAGTAGCAGAGAGACTAAATCAAACATTTAACTCTTAACACTTTGGTGATACTAATTTTCACCAAAGACAAAATCCATCCACAGATCTGTGGGAAATACCTTAAAAGAGTCTGAATGTCAGGAGGAGTCCATGTTAACTGTCAATGCCAGGCGTTGCAACTGTGAGGGCTGCCCCCCAGGCTGGAACCACAGAGCTTGCTTCCTAGACACATTTCTGAAACCATTTACAAGATGGAATGAGCTGTTCTCTCAGGTTTCCAGGACTCTGGGGTTAGAGCAGTGCTTCTGAAAAGGGGATGTTTTGGATGTACCTGTAAATTACATAAGAATGAATCACTCTGCTCCATCGGCCACTCTGGTCTTGAAAACAGAAATGGGAAATGGCCAATGGTAAGGTTCCATTTTGTTGAGTTGAATGATAAATAGATAATGAGTTTTCATGTGTTGTTTGTCGCTTGAAAATAACAGTTTCACCTAGAGCTGTGTTTCCTGTTGTAGGCTTTTTCTTCATGTCTTGTGTCAGCAGGGCACCTTGGTAGAACAGCCAATGGACCAGGGGATTTCCTTGGCCTTTATATCTATTATCCATGAGAGACTGGATCTGGAATCTCCACAGATGATGTAAATTTGTATATAACTCTTCCATGCTTCTTTCCAGATTACCTACAATCATGTATAAAACATGCTGTGTAAATCACTCCTATATTATATGATGTCAAGAAGAAAATCTGTACATGTCTGAAGCTGATGCAGTTATTTTCTCAATATTTTCAGTCTTCTACTGGCTGAACTTGTGGCCATATGACTCACAGAAAAAGGGAATGACTCCTCATTCTGTTTCCTCATGAGGGACCAACTATGTGCTCTCAAACTCCTTAGAAAGTTCTGGTCTACCTTCTAAGATGATGCTCTCAGGGTAGCTCCAAGTATCAGGCAGCTGTGGTTAAGCATTCAAGCCTCACCTTCCAAATGTTGCCTGGGATTACATAGTAACTTTTCTCTTTACACTGTGATATAGGCATGAATAATTTACATTGGTATGGATTTTAAGGTCAATTTTGTTATATGTATATGTGTTTCTGCTCTTTATTAAGGTATTGTGATTGTAAAGATCATTTTAAAAATGTAATGTATAATTAGAAAATATAGGTTGTTAATGGATAATCATCAATAGTCAAGCTTGTAGTCATGTTAGTTAGATTTTCTAGATATATAGAGATATATTTCAGTGAGATAGACATTCTTCATATCTTTCAAAGACTACAAAATATGACATTTAATGTTTTAATAATTTAGGGCTTTTCATGACAATGAGACACGTCTGCTCCTGGCAGCACCAATCTACTTCAAGAGAAAGATGGGCATCGAAGAGGCTCCTTATGGAGTTGGTTAGCCATTTGGGCAAGAAACTGCTCTTGCCTGGACTGTTGCATAAACTGGACACAGAGAACCCTCAGAGAGAGGACTGCTAAACTTGCCTAAAGGTGAGATGATCTTTTGGGGTTCCTAATTCATAAAAGAGTCTGTGAGACATTATACACGACACAGCAAAAAGTGACTAAACTGTCTTTAAAATTTCCTGCTTCATAAAAATGTCTGCTGGATACTATGGGCCTGAAGGCTGAAAATGGATGCCCCAACAGTACAAAAAAACTTCGGGTGACTGTCCAGGCAACGAGATGTCTCTGTCATTTCTAGAGTTTAAAGTTTCTTAGTTCTTGTTTACTTAGGTAATATTATATCCTTCTGGAGTCTTTAATGGAGTTAAAAAATGGATAGATAATTATAGTTTTCCTTAGTTATAATAAAGGATAAAATAGATATAAATATTGTTTTTTTTTTTTTTTTTTTTTTTTTTTTTTTTATTTTGGTTTTTCGAGACAGGGTTTCTCTGTAGCTTTGGAGCCTGTCCTGGAACTAGCTCTTGTAGACCAGGCTGGCCTCGAACTCACAGAGATCCGCCTGCCTCTGCCTCCCGAGTGCTGGGATTAAAGGCGTGCGCCACCACCGCCCGGCCCTAGATATAAATATTGTAACTGTAATTCTTGCTTGATAACTTTTTTGTTATATGTAATTTTACTATGTCAAAGTAAACGCCTTTCTTTTTTGTTTAAACAAAAAAAGGGGAAATGATGGAGGTGGGTCATCTTTCTATCTGTTGTTTCATTGGTTAATTAATAAAGAAACTGCCTAGGCCCATTTGATAGGCCAACCCTTAGGTGGGTGGAGTAAACAGAACAGAATGCTGGAAGAAAGAAGCTGAGTCAGGGAGTCGCCATGATTCTCCCACTCCAGACAGACGCAGGTTAAGATCGTCCCTGGTAAGCCACCTCGTGGGCTACACACATTATTAGAAATGGGTTAGATCAATATGTAAGAGCTAGCCAATAAGAGGATGGAACTGATGGGCCAGGCAGTGTTTAAAAGAATACCGTTTCCGTGTAATTATTTCGGGTAAAGCCATGCGGGTGGCTGGGTGCTGGGGATGCAGCCCCGCCGCTCCCACTTCAACAACATTGACTGCCTGTTCATTATATACATTTGTTTAAAAGGTAACTCTATATCTTATATGCTGTCTATAAATAGAAACTAGATGTGAAAGTGAATGCAATGAACCTGTTATTAGGCTCTAGCTAGTGAGTGCTGCCGGCCAAAGACTATGAGACTGAGACTTATGCTCTCTTTATTAAAAAGAGACACTAGCACTGTTAGAAGAGTGCCAAAGATATATTATTCCCAAACCAACACTTTCTCTCACATAATTACGAGAGTTGAAACAAACCTGTAAGACTTCTTTTTTCCTGGATATTTTTTCTTTCTTCTTTTATTTTTTTTACACCTTTTTTCTTGTTTTGGAATTATCTCAAACTTGGAGAAAAGTTGCAAAAATAGCATAAAGGAACCCCAGTATATTTCTTTTCACCTGGGCTTAATAGGTTTGGTTTGGTTTTGTCTGCAAACATTAAGCCACCGTGCTGTACTTCGAAGCAGCTGGGCTCAAGTTTCTGGATGGAGATGGAAAGGCGTTTTGTTTTGAAACACCACACCACACACACACACACACATACATACACACACACACACACACACACACACACACACACCACTGTGGAGTTGAAGAGATGCTCGGTTGACAAATCTCTTGCTGTATAAGCATGAGGGCCTGAGTTTGATCCCCAGAATCCATGAGTAAAGTTGGTGTGATGGTATGAACCCAGCTCTTAGGAGACAGAGACAGGAAGATCCCTAAGGATCTCTGGCCAGTTAGCCTCGTCTAATTGGTGGTACCTGTATCAACAAACAAGGTGGACAGCTCCTGAGAACAACACGTAAGGTTGGCCAGCGTGTACATAGGAACCTCCCAACACACGCATAAAGATTGAAATATACCTACGATGTAGTTATAGAGGCTAAATTGAATTAATCATTACACAATCACCTCACATAGTTATACTTTTTTGTTGTTGAGAATATGTACTATCTGTCTTGCCAGCAGTTTTTATAACTATAACCACTGTCATTGTTATAGATGTCATTATTTTACAATAGATCTCTTGACCTTATTCCTTCCATCTCATCGAAATTTCAAATCCTCTGGTCAACATGCACCAACTCCTTTCTGTAGGCCCTGGTAACCACACTTTACTCTCTACTCATTTGAATTAAATTTTTTTTTGTATTCTACATATGAGCAAGATCATATTTATCTTTATGTGCCTGGATTATTTCTCTTAACATAATATCCAGGCTCGTTCATAATTTTTCAGATGACAAGGTTTCTTTTTTATTCCTTTTTGGTATTACTGAAGATGCAGGACAGGAGAAAGCTCTAACACTGAGCCCTGCTCCTATCTCTGTACTTCTTTTGAAGACTGTATACTATTCCATTAGGTATAGACCATGTTTTCTGTATCCCATGTGTTGATGGACACCTGGAAGGATTCCTCGAAGTGGCTGTTGTGAGCAGTGACTGTAGCAGTGAAGGCTGGAGTACCAATGTCTCTTCATCACTGATTCCATCTCCTGCACTCGCGCATCCAGTAGGGATGCTGGGAGTTCTATACTCCACTCTTTGAGGTGCTCCCATGCTGGGTTCCCCAACGGCTGTGTGACTTCATATCCTTCCAGTAGCTTTATCAGTTTTGCACGTGGGCTTCATTTGCTTCTTCATTTTACAATTACTGAACGTGGTTTGGAACCACTGAGAATGCAATGCTATGCCATTATCGCCCCGGTACGCATCTTTCAAGAGCAAAGATAACTGATTTTATGGTTGCAATACAATGGTAACACCAGGGAAGCTTGGTAGTATGGGATACTCCCACCTGACTGCAGTCTATAGTTCAATTTTTTAGGGGACCCAAGAATGCTGTTTGTAGCATAATTTCCTGGTGCAGAATAACTTCTGATCCTGTTCTGTATCTAAAGGTCTTGTCTCGTCAATCTTTTAAAATAAGGACAAGTCCTCGGCTTTCTTTGGCCTCTATGGTGCTGACAGGATTTGAAGAATGCAGGCTGGCTACTTCTACAGGTTGACCCTAAATTCCTGTGTGTCTGATGCTTTATTCTGATTAGGATCAGGAAAGGATGACATGCGTATGATTCAGTGCCATTTAATACTGTGCCCATGTCCCAACGGGATTCTTTCTTTCAAAGCAGTGAGAGCCACCACCCTTGGCTGACACCGAGGGAAGGAATGTCCATAGTACCTGTTATTGCATGTCAGTTTATATTCCCAAAGAAAATCCAAACACTAATATTAACCAAGCCACACTACCTACACTAAATCACACTGTGTACAATCTTTCTGGTCCTGCCAGGTATTGTATAGACATCTTTGAATGGAAATGTGCTCTTTTTGCATGCCTCTGTCTGGGAGAAGGATCGATGATAGCAGCGTCAGTAAAAGCAGAGAGAGATGTCTGAGTTATATGCAGAGTGGGTGGTTACAGCACTAGTCCCTGCTCCTGACACCCCAGAGATGACCAGGAATGGAAAATAAATAATAGGGGCGAGATGGTCGCTGGCGAGCTGTCTGGTTCAGATCAGAAGTCTCCACATGTAGCTAAAGAAGCAGGAGAAGGTTCTGGAAGCCTTCTGTTATATGAAGTGTTTTTATAGTTTAGAGATTTAAAATCAGCTCAAACTAGCATAGGCAAAAAGAATTTATTGGTTCATTTTAGGCTTCGGGGATGGCTAAATCTGGAGGCTGATGTGGACCACCGTCAGATGGCTTCTCAGTGCTAATTTCCCTCTGTGCACGCTCCTCACCTCCGTCTGCTTAGAGAAATGATGCTTCCTTTAATTAATAAAGCTCGCGGTCTCAGAAGGAGGGAACTGATTTCCCATATTAGTCCAGAAAATTGGTCTCTGAATGACCTTGTCAGGGACAAAAGCCCTTCCCCACTAGAGCATCACTGTCTTAGGGAGACGAGCTTCTCTGATTAGCCTGGCCCCCCAACTCACACTCACTGGGGAATCAGCGGCATTTGCCCAGTGGAAAGCATGCTAATGAGGGTGTTGATAAATATTCAGCCTAGCTATGGTGCAGGGCGAAGGCTAGGTTAATGAATTCTCTGGTCCTGCATGGAGAATTGGCGGTTAAGAGGCTGAGACTCCAGGTTTCCAGTCTAACTCTTGTCTTGCTCTTGGCGAGGTCTGTGGCATGGTGGTTTTCTACCAGTTCAAATCTCTTCAGCTCGAAGGTGGAGAAAGCAAATAATACTGTGTCCGCGGGAGTTTTACTTGCAAACAAAAATTTATTTTATTTCAAAGTGTCTCAGAGAGACTTGTCAGGGAACATTAGATGGTTTGTTGAACTCCCAGAGGGTCTAAAACACCAGATACTGGGGTATGTTTCCAGGATTAACTTCCGGAGTCATTGACAGCTGGCCCAGTCGAGGAGTTGTTGCCTCCAGACCACCATTCTAGCTTCATTATTTTGGAAACTGCTCTAGCACCTACCTGAGAAGCCTATCACCCCACTGTCAATCATGTGGGCAAAGACTACATCCCTATCACAGCTGCTTCTAAATTCAGTTGGCTTCTAAATCAAACTCTGGCACAGCTATGTCTGATCAAAAGACCTGTGGTCAATGCAGTGATGGCTTCAGGGCATGCAACCTGGCAGTGCCTCTCTTCATATGTTAATGCCGAGATGTTACTGCAATCTCACGATTTTTTCAATAATAATAATTTTATTGTATGTCTCCATTTGTGCCCGAGTGTTGACTGTGTACTGTGTGTCTACAGGAGACCTCAGAGCTCAGAAGAGGCTTCAGATCTTGGAGTTACAAATCCTCAGATCAAAACTAGAGTTGCAGATGGTTGTGAGCCACTGTAAGGATGCTGGGAATGGAACCCGGCTCATCTCAAAGAGCAGTAAATGCTCTTAACCACTGAGCCACCTCTCCAGCCCCCAAATCTTGAAACCATAGGTGCTTTGTCTTTGTAATTGTGTTTGCCTGTGAAGTCTGATGGGACAATGGGACACATATGTGCGGGAGTGGCACACTGAATTGTAGACATGAATATATAGGTTCCGGCTTCTAATCATGAGGGTGTTGAGTACAGCAAAGGGCTTTATCCAGATGAAAATTTGGATCCGCTAGGGACAGCTTTCTTAGCATTGGTGACCCTGAGTTCCAGAGGCTTATGATCTGAGCTTCTAAACCCAGGAGCTTATACTTCTAAGACCTGAGAACTGGGGTCAATGGCTTCAAGGTAGATGTTCACTGTTCTAGGATCAGGATACCAACTGCCAACCATGACAGTACTAGTTTTGACCCTTCAACTCTTGGAGGTTGTTAAACTCACCTAGAAATTGGAGATTTGATGTGGGATTTCTCTCTGTATGCTGTAAATACCATTGGTTAATAAAGAAACTGTCTTGGCTTGTGATAGGGCAAAAGAGTAGAGCTAGGAAGGGAAAACTAAACTGAATGCTGGGAGAAAGAAGGAAGAGTCAGGAGACGTCATGTAACTGCCTCCGCGAACAGACATGTTGGAATCTTGCCAGTAAGCCACAGCCACATGGTGATACACAGATGAATAGAAATGGGTTAAATTAAGATGTAAGAGTTAGCCAATAAGAAGGTAGAGCTAATGGGCCAAGTGGTGATTTAATTAATACAGTTTCTGTGTGGTTATTTTGGGGCTGAGCAGCTGGGAACAAACAAATGGCCTTCCTACAACAGAGCTTCTAGCCCTTGTGTTTTTTAGTTCCCGCCTCGAGTTTTCACTACCTTGAATCTCCACACTCTGTTTTCCCACAGTCCCTCAGTTTTGAGTATTCTCTTCATCCTTCTATGTAGTGAAGTTCCTAGGAAGAAGCCACACCCATGTTAAGCAGCCTACAAGAATGACTGACTGGTTAGAACATCAGTGACGGTAGAGTGGGTATGCTGCAGGTCCAGAGCTGAAGTTCTCAAGCTACCTTAGCTTTCCCCTAACAGATATCATTGATTTGCTACCTCTGCATGTAACCTAACATCTTTGTGTCTTTTAGGGGAATCTTTTTAGAATGAACCTATATACCCCTACCCCTATATCAATCCAAAGTCTAATAATGTCATCGGATAGTATCTGAGGCCCATAGCAGCAACTTCCTGCTTTGCTATAGTCCACTTATAAATGTCCACTGTATTTCAAAAGTGGCTTGATTTATGATTGTCTTTGTCCCATGGTATTTAGGGTAACTTGAATCTGTGTGCTCAGATCATGGCCCCTGGTGTTTGGATCCAGGCTCAACTTTCTTCTGAACACCTTTACCCACTGAGCCATCTTCCTGGCCCCTCTACAGAACCCCAGTTTCTGTTCTTATAGTTTGGAGCTCTGGAAATTGAGGCTCTTCAGTCTCAGTGGCTCTCGGGGATTCTACAGTCACCTTCTTGCTGCTACGGTTACTGCCAGGACTGGAAGCCTAAAATTAAAAAAAATATATATTTTTCTTAGCAGATGTTAGTTAAACTTAATAATGGGCTTCATTGTGATGGCTTGTACCTGTACATAATATGCTGTGATCACAGTCATTCATTCCCTGGACTCCTTTCTTGTCCCCCCAACTTCTGCTGACCCTTTTCTTCTTCCCAAGCAGCCCCTCTTCTAGTTTGCTGACTCTCTCTCTGTTCCTCTGTGTGTGAAACCCAGTGAGTTATGCCGTTCTCAGAAGCCCTGCCGCTCTCAGAAGCCTACCCCCTTCCTCTGCCTCTTGCATTCTCTGACTTTTCCTGCAGCATTCCCTGAGCCCAGAGTGGGTGATAATGATATTCCGTTTACGGATGAGCTTTCAGCAAGCATTCTCAGTACTCTGACAAATCAGGAGTCTTTGGACATACCAATGACAGTTGCAAAAAAGAACATTCTCAGACCAAAACTGAGAGCAGAACTAATCTATGAGCATAAACATTACGAGGAGCAATTTTATAGGCACATCATGTCCACTCAGCAAAAGAGCAGTAGCTTTCCCTTTGGGGCTCAAGACATTTCCAGCTTAAAAAAATATTTTGGATTTATATATGTATATATACATATATGAATGTTTGCCTACATGCATCTACATACCACATATGTGCTTGGCGCCAGTAGAGGTCAGAAGAGGGTGCTGGATCCCCTAGAACTGGAGTTATGGATAGCTATGAGCTACCATGTAGGTGCTGGGAACCAAACCCATGTCTTCTGCAAGAGCAACAAGTGAAAGGACCAGAGTTGGCACAGGATACACTAAGACGAAGTACTGTCTCTCCAGCCATGGCATTCCCAATCCATGGACTTTCAACTGGGTTTACAGTGTCAGATGTGAATTCTTGTCTGTGAAGCAGGCCCAAAATTCAACTATGAAGTGGTTGGTTACCCCTACAACAAATGCGGCGTGGTTGCAGCGGTAAGCACATCTTGGCTAGCCAGTTGGTAGTGCTGCAGGCAGCGCCCACAGCTGAGCACTGCTGTTGATGACAAACGTACTGCAACCTGCACAGCGTCTTCTCTGACCAGTAAGTCATAGTTACATGGCAAACTTCTACACTGCGGAAACCTCAGATTTCGTCTGCTCTTTATAAAACTAGCCCCGCCTACTTTAATCATGATAGAGACTACAAGTTAGCAATAGACCATTTTGGAGAAGCCTTCATTAACTTTAATATTGCAACATAATGGAGAGGATTCTGTCATAACTAACCTGAAAAATAAGGGAAATAGCCCACTTGTATAGTCACAAGAGGGGTGTGGCATGCCTAGGTTTGCGTGGTAATTCCACTAATCATGGCCTTGAATGTACGTGATGTATAGTTCCATCAATCCTACACCTTACAGATGAGCCAATCATATGCTCCTCGTGTGTATCGTTAACAGGCCTCATGCAGGTATGCCTCCTGTCTGCCCATCACAAGCTTCTTGCTAGGTCACTGGGGGAAGTACTCATCCTTCACCCTGAGTGATAATAGCGTCAAGGTCATCTAGAGTTTACTAAGGCTTTTCTTGCCCAGAATAGAGTCTTCCAAAGCCAGTGCAAGCTGTCTGCAGTGGTCACGGCTGAGCAAAGTCTGAAGCAGGAGCTGTGACTCCAGCAATATCCATGGCTGCACTCGTCCTCATAGATAAAGTGCAGCCTTCTCAGCATGGTCACTGAGCGTGCGACACAGATGAACTTCCTGTGATATCCTGGCCATTTGCCAAAGAAGGGGTAATTCTCCACTCAGGGCACAGGGGGAAGGGTGGGCGATCTGTCAATCAGATAGCTGAGCAACTTGACCATGACAGCTCATTCCAAAGGAAAAACAGCAAATACACCTGCAATAGAGGCTTATCACAGAATCAGCATGGTTGACAGTACTTAATAGTGCGTGACCCATAGCTAAAAACCCTTAGGGAGAACTCAGTTCCTCTGATTTGCCTCACAATCAGCATCTGGCTTGAATGGCCAGTGTTGAATCCCTTACCTGGGAATGTCCAGGGAATCTAGATGATGGGCTCATTGTTGTCAACAACAGCATCAGAAGAAGAATGAGGAAGGAAAGGAGGGGAAGGAAAAAGAGGAGAAGAAGGAGGAGGAGACAAAGAAAGCAATGGTGGCAAGGTGGTAGGGAGTTGGCCCTGTGAGAGAGAGAAAAAGGCTCGCTGTGGGTAAAGACGGGAATAGGGCACCTTACAGCATCAGCACCGATATTAACCCTCTGGTCTAAGGAATGAGTGAACGATTACAAATAGAAGTACAGACATAGATCTCGCAATAAAGCACATCAGGGAACTTTTGGAATTTGTACAGTTTGGGACTTTTGGTTTTAAAAATGGCATTATTGTAAAGGAAATATCTACAAGGTTAGAAACAGAAGTTAAATTTCAATTGTACAATCTGATAAAAACAAAAGCCCTCTCCTTCCATGTGAAGCTTTGGATGAACCACACGCTACAAGGATGCAAATTTTACGACGTTCTGTCTTCCAAGGAAAGCGTGAAGCCACTTTCAGTGTCCTCCACGAAGACAGCAAATCACAGGCATGTCAGAGGAAGCGTGGAGAGTCTACTATGTAAGCTTTCTGTGAAACTTAAACTCAAACAGATTTGTGTAAAGAGTTAAGTTGTCTTGACAGATTGGGTCCATAAGAATCATTAATGCCAGAAATACTAAAATTTCTATTAAGAAAATCATAGGCTGGAGATCTAGTTAGTGGTTAAGCACATGCTTAGCAAGCCCAGAGATGTAAGTTTGATCCTCAGCACTGGAGCAGGGGTCGGGGGCCGTGAAAACAAACAAACAAACAACAAACAGCATAAGAGAAAAAACAGCCAGCAATTTATCCCCACGTGTCACACTAGGAAATGCCCTCGTGACAACGGTGGCATTTGTAGAAAAGTCCTTCTGAAAGTTGAACATTAGAAGACATGATCTGGGATGTTGCTTCCCATCACAGCAGTAGGTCAGAAGCGGTGCTACCGCAGTGTGGTGGGTCTCATAGGCTGTCGCCATGGTTCTCAGGTACTCCAGAACCTACCTGAAGTAAGACCTTATTGCCTTCAGATATCACACACCTGAGTCTTAGAACATGAAGGAATCAAACTCCTACTGGCCTGTGACCTTCTCCCTGCTGTCTAAATGCCATAGGCTTCCGAGGAAGAAAAGTCATCTATAGTCTTCCTCAGCTGAGAGCTCCAAGATCCAATAATAACTACATCCCAGCGGGCTCTGTTCTGATACGTCATATTCTTGCTGCCCTCGGGAAACAGACTCACCCTGGCATGCTGCATGGACATCGAAGGACAAGGATATGGGCTCAAGCACTTGCCTCAGCTGTGTGAGATTGACCTATGAGATGCACATACCTGTCACGGTTAGGCTGGTCCTGCTTCCTCTTGTTTCCCCAAAGCTGCTCCTGCTGGTGCTGTGTTTATATCTCAAGCCTGTAGACTCAGGTGCTGCGACATCTCCAGTGCCAGCTGGGGTGTCTGAAATCACCGCCTCTGCTGGACACTGGGGACGAGAAGAAGGTGCTTCCACGAACAGCCTGTTTCCATGATTACTCGTGCACAGCAGACAGGCTGCATTTCTTTCCCTTCTGTGTCATCAGCTTCTTCCACAGAAGCAGCCTGGGGAGCTCCAAGGTAAGCTCATGGCCTCTTCCAAGGGCATCACAACCACTTGTAGTTGGCTCAGCAACACGACACTTGGTATCGGCAGCCTGGGGCTGATAGATCCAAAATCCATTTTCATCATTTCCGTGGTGGATATATGATTGTATCTCTTTATTTTGATAACCCAGGGGAAAATTCACTTTAAAAGATGCATTGATTATGTTTGATCTGAAGTTATCTCTGTACCTTGAATCCCCTTTTAACATCTAAGAAAGGACATTTTTGTTTCTAACAATGGCTTTGTCTCCTCCAATCACAGCAGCCCATTGGTCAGACAACGTCCAAATAAGGCAAGTGCCCTGTTTGTAACAAATCAGGTTACTTGCGACTGTCACCCACAAAATGGCCTGCCCAGGGAGTTCTCTGAGCCGGTAATGATTCTTAGGTGTTTCTGCATTCATGATACATTCATTGCTCAGAGGAGCCCTTAAGAGTGAATAGTCTCAAGTTTTCTTTCAGCACAGGAGTGTCTGTCGTGGTCCGGAAACTCCCCTCTGTGCAGATGTCACTGAGATTTTCCCAGAGATGTATCCTACACGCCCTTGGTGTGCTGTTTTCACAGAGTGACAGGGTGACAGAGTTGCTACTCGTGGCTTTGCGCTGTGCTAGCTCTCTGTCGCTCCTCCATACCCGGGTCACCACACCTTGTCATCCACTCTGTGTTCCCCAGGCCTCCCTGGCTCATGGATGAGCTGCGGATCTGGAGGGGGCACCATCATGACACTCACCACTCAACTCAGCCCTTGGGTGACGGCGGGGAAGATGCTGTGCCTAGGTCCAGGTTGCGCTAGCTGAGGGTGAGGGGACGTAGAAGGCTTTTCAGAAGTCCCCACCCCCACCCCCAGGCCTGAAACACATATCCACTACGCCTATGCCTCTGTTGTTCTTTACTCTGAGCAGCCGTCCAGAACTGTCGTCTTCTTCCCGAGGAAGCATGCACACTATGCTTTCTGGGTTCATCTCACACTCCTGGAAAGAGGCCATTGGAACACACGTGGCCGTCTCATCAAGCCCAAGGCCTGTTGATGAGACCTCTGTGCCCAGGAACCTCCCTTATGGGTTAGTGGCAGAGTTGGCGTTTCCTGGATCCTAAATCAGGGTTTATCTGCTTCTCTTCATGCTGTCCCTTCATGGCTAAGACAAGCAGGTGTCCCAGGGATGCCATTTAATGCGTTCTCAGGTAAGTGGCAACTTCCAAGCCTGCGGCTCTCGGGCCAGGCCAAGTTAGAGTTCTAACTGGAATAATTTGGGTGCGATGGAAAAGGGACAAAGGTTACACTATTGCTTCAGATTGTGATCGGGAACGGAAAGAAGTCTGGATGCCTTTTGTAGAAGAGAAAAGAAGCATACCCGGCTTTGGTAATTCATGAGCACACGGATGAGTGGGAATGTGTTTTGGTGAGTATTGGCTGTAGGATCTGGCTAATCAAGTCATCGTCATCAGATTCCTAAGTTATAAAATACAGTTGTTTTCTGTAGTCAGTTAATAGGGACATTGTGAGCATTAAATGAGACTCTTCTCGCAAAGGTCTTGAAGTAGCGCCTGGCACCCAGTGAGTGTCTCATACATACACACTGTTGTTGTCTCATCAGACCTCCAGGGAGCTACACCTTCCTGGCTGCCGAATTTTCTGGGACTCTGTGCTACCAAGTTTCTCATCTGCTGTCCAAAGCTAATGCCCATCTGTCTTGACTGCATTCTCACCTTCTGCCGCGTAGAAAGGGACAAGTTCACCCACCAGGTTTCCCCTGGTTTCCCCACCCCCACTGACGCTGACAGGAGTTTGATGTGCACAGGTATTTTCTAACCATGGCTTGTCTGCCCATCTCTAGGTGCTTCTTCCCTAGGGAAGACCCCTAAGGTCACAGTACTTGACTTGAGACAGTTTGCTTTGGAGGGTTTTGTACCCAAGAACAAGAGAGCATATCCTCAAAGTCATTATGCTTACACCCAATGTCGCTCAGTCAAGTGTCTGAGGGAGTCAGTTCTTATTATAAAGTAGGCGTTAGATGAGGTGGTTTTGCCAAACTTCTGGCTAATGGGAGTGTTCTGGGCATGACTGAATAGGCGAGGGTCAGCTAAGGGGTTTACTAGGTCAGGTGTGCATATCAAACACACCTTTGATTTAAAGAGGTCTTTGTCTTAGAATGGGGTTATGAGGATGTAACCTCGACTGCACACTGATTCACTGCTGCCAGAGCCTACTATTTTCCACTCCTCAGCCTGAGCAGCCACCCACAACTCCTCCCCTTCCTCCCAAGGAAGCATTCCCCTGGCTTCCTGGGAAAGTAGGGTTGGTAAAAAGAGAAGAAAGACCCATCTCATCCACCCTTGTCCACAGCCTGTTAGCTCGGCTTCTGTGGAGAACCCTGAGTAAGATTGGAATCCAATCTCTGACTATTACCCTCTCGAGGACTTTAGGACTTTATTAAACTTTAGTTTTTGTTTTAGGAGACAGGGTCTCACTATGTAGTCCAGGTTCTGCTGGTCTCGAATTTATAATTCTACCCACTCAGTTTCCAAATTGCTGATAGTATAGACAAGTATCACCATGCCTGATTTATTTCTGTAGAAAATGAGGTTTTAAAAAAAAATCTAAGGTTTTATCTTTTTTTTTGCACATGATAATGGGTTTCATTGTGATTTTTCAGAAATGTACACATTAAACAATTTTGATTGCTATTTCTGGGTATAAAGTCACATTATGGGAAATGCAGAAAATATAAACAAACAGAACAAAGATGGTCACTATACCCGCCTTGAAGAGTCCTTTCTTTTTCATAGTGCATAGACAGAAAGACGCCAGAGAATCTTGACTCTGTCTCTTTCCTAATGAGACAATAATAAGCATTTCTTAAGACATCATTAAAAACATAAAGATATTGGCAACTGCCCACTAGTCTGTTTTTGTTGAAAATTTAGGTTGTTCCCTGTTTCGGGTTATTATAAATAGCTCTGCAATGGAAGTTTTTGTACATAAATCAGCCTTGCTGATTCTTTCCTTAGGAAAGATTCTTGAAAGGAGAATTACAGAGAGCTTTGACCTCACAAATGATATTTATAAAAAAGGAAGGGGAAAACACAATAAATTAAAGAAACCTCATTGCTTGACTCATTTTCACTGGGCGAGTAAGAAACACCCGGAGTTCTGCAGGGCGGCAGTGGCTGCCCCTAGTGTCCTGGGGAGGCGGTTAGGCACCATATCAAAGGGACCAGATCAGAAGCCAGATGTTGGATTCTGCACCCACCTTGTATCTTCACAGCTGGGGAAGTGTTGACCTGTTTTGTTCTCTGTTTATCTGTGACAGGGAGAAAGCAGCTGCTGGTCTGCTTGGCAAGAGTTCCTAGAAGGTCTACACTGTGTGTGAACTGTGCCCCTGCCTCCTTGACCTGGGCTCCCCGTCTATAGGAGGTGCAGTCCAGCTGCTTCTGAGAAGGCTGTCTGCCTTAGCTTTCCAAGAATACACCTGAAGCCCCTTCTCTAACACTTTCCTAGCACACCAAATGTAGACTCCTAATGCTCAGTTACTGGAGCTGGCCTGAGCCTTGCCCATGGGCGTTTGTCTCAGTGCTTAGTGCAGTGGAAAGCATGCAAGCGGTGCCTAACTAATGGACTTAAAAACCTCAGTGCTGAGTGAGCGTGACACTGTGACGCCATTTTTAAGCACCAACTGTATGTCTTGGAGGTGCTCACAAGACAGAATCTGCAAAGTGCTTGACGCATTAGGCAGGAACATGCTAGGCAGGAGTTTAGGGCCATGTATCAGCTGAGAGAAGTTCTCTCTCTGGTAGCCTCTCTGCTCCCCTCTGGGTTCATTTGCGACAAGGAGTGTAAAGCAATCATTTACTTAGCATTTTGGCTGTATGGAGCCTTTTACCATGCGGGCATAGGTTCTTCTGGCTCTCTTCTTTCCCTTCCTCTATAATCCAGATAGGTCTTAAACTTGAGATTCCTCTGCCTCTGCCTCCCAAGTGCTACAGAGAACCTTCCCGAGGACTGTGGTTTCGGCACAGCCTCTACCTAGATCAGCCTCCAAATCGCTGACCTTAGATAGGGAAAGACTCTAAAGATGTGACCTCAGGAAGGGGACCTCCCAAGTGGCCTACTGTGTGGTGTATAGTGGCAGTTCTATAAAGCCTGGTCCGTGGGGGGTTGAAGAGCACAGTGCAGCTTTACAGACCTCGTGACACAGATGAACTATCCATCTACTCTTAAGGATACTATTTCATTTTTTTATTTTTTTATAATTTAATTTTTATTCCATATTCATTTGTGTTTTGTGTGCATGTATGTTTGTGTGAAGGTGTTGAATCATCTGGAATTAGAGTTACAGACAGTGATGAGCTGCCATGTGGGTGCTGGGAACTGAACCCGGGTCCTCTGGAAGAGCAGCCAGTGCTCTTAACCACTGAGCTATCTCTCCAGCCTGAGACTGTTTCTTGTGCCTGTGAAAAAGGCACTGTCCAGTCAGTCAACACAGCTGGAGTATCTCATTGTCCCAGCAGGGTCCGAATATGGTATAGACGCACTTGAACTGAATTTCTCCTTGCTGTGTGGCCCCGTGTGGGCCTTTTGCTGACTGGAATAGCTTTTACAAGTGCCACGAAACTGAGGGGCCCCACGTGACTTCACATACAGCTTTTAAAGACACATATGACATGGCCTAAACTTTATTTCGTGCCAAAGTTGCTGAAGACTGAAAATCAGGAGTTACAGTAAGTTACCTCAAATCCTCAGTCACTTGCCAAATCCATGAAACAACGTGATTGTCAGGCAGCGTCCTGTCGCTCCAAAAGGTCGGAGGAAGCAGCTTAGAAGGAGGTATGTTTTAGTTTGCTCACAGGTTTCAGGACACAGCTGGCTCCATTGCTTTTCAGTCTGTAACAAAGCAGGAACATCATGGAGGGAGGGTGTGGCCGAGGAACGCTGTGCTTTTCAGGTCAGTGAGTACAAGGCACTGAGCAGGAGATGCTCTCCTCAAGGGCACGCCTCCAGTGGCCTGCTGCTTCCAGCTTGTCCCTAACCCTGGCAGTCCTCCAACTGTCCACTCACCATGGACTGGTCCCTTGGTCTCTCAGTAGCACCATCGGTTGAGACCCAACTTTCAACCCAGGAGTCTCTGAGACACACCAGGTTCCAACCGTCACATGCATGATGTTTTCCTTGGGTTTTACTTTACAAGACTCAGACTTGCCTTCAGGGATGTCCTTAAGTCATAGATGGATGATTTTCAAGCAAAATTAGTTGAATTATGAATAGTGGGGATTCTTCTTTTATTGAGGCTAATAAAGGTGAATAATAAAGCAGTTTGATTCTTTCACAAACACGACATCCACAGTTAGGAGGTCCAGCATTTGTATGTTGACTCCGTCATCACTAATCCGTTGCCTTCTATTTCTTCCGCTTACATAGACGCCTAGAGCACAGACGGTTACGACTTGCTCCAGGAGTAAGTAGGAAATATCCTGCAGCTGAAAATCAGTGTGCTATCTACAAGACAGCTCCTGCGAAACAGGACAGGACAGAGTTCCTGCAAAACCTACGCTTGACTGTACCTGTTCATTATCCTTAATAAACTGTAGAAATCAAAGAAATAGTATATAAATGAGTGAAAGATGCAAAAATGTCATTCTTAGGACGAAACTGCCTTCTGAAATTTCAGATGCTAAATCAGAAGTGTTAGAACATGAAGTCAGGCATAGTGGCGCGGGTCTTTAATCCCAGCACTAGGGAGGCAAAGGCAGGAGCAGCTCCGTGAGTTTGAGGCCAGCCTGGTTTGCAAAGTGAAATCCAGGGCAGCCAGAACTACAAAGTAGAGAGACTGTGTCTCAAAAAACACAACACAACACAACACAACAAAAGCAGTTATAACTTTACTGTATCTAGTACACTAGCCTAATAAATGTATTGCACAGTATATATAATATATGTCTCTATATAAATATACATTTATAAAATATTAAAAGGTATTTTTAAATTTTAAATTAGATAGCAACATTTAAATAAGGCATATTCAATTACTTATAATTACCATCTAATTGTAATTTTTCAGGTCCAACTGTTTTTAGCTTTTTTATTGTGAGCTCCAATATGTAAATGGGAAATGCATAAAGCATAAGTGTAACTTATTTTTTGGGGGGGGGGACAACGGGGTTTGCCACAAGATCTTGCTGCGTAGCCCAGTCTAGTCTTGAACTCACAACCCTCCTGCCCTTTCTCTGGAGGAATGGGATTACTGGCCAGTACAGACATACTGACTATGAGCTTTGGGCATTTTCTAAGTCATTACTCAGCTTGACCTCAGCAGCTCGGTGAAGAGGGAAGGGAAGACACAGGTACCATCACCCACGTGTCCTAAATGAAGACCAAGGGAGAGTCGGTGACTTTCCCTAGGCTCCAAGTCAGCGTGATTCAGAACTGAACTCCGCCTTCTGCGTTCGGGTTGCTGGTGTTTTGTCCCTGCTGCCTTTCTCAGATAGGATGAGAATCCTGTGAAACTTGGCAGATGAGGTGAGTCGACGTGAAAGTGGAGGGAAGAGACCTTTAGGCCCCGGCGCACTTGAAAAGAAGATATCCGCAGAGCCGCGCTGTAGAGCCGCGCTGTAGAGCCCAGCTGTAAATGCAGCATGAATGACCGCTGGGAGTAAACAATGTCGAGTGAAAGGAACATGCAAAACTGCTCCGAGAGTGAGCACGAGCAAGGAACTCAGGACCCCGAGGGGTGCACCCACACACTGAGGCAATGGGGATGTTCTATCGGGAACTCACCATGGCCAGCTGGCCGGGGTCTGAAAAAGCATGGGACAAAACCGGTCTCGCTGAACATAATGGACAATGAGGACTACTGAGAACGGAAGAACAATGGCAATGGGTTCTTGATCCTATTGCACGTAATGGCTCTGTGGGAGCCTAGGTAGTTTGGATGCTCACCTTAATAGACCTGGATGGAGGTGGGTGGTCCTTGGACCTCCCACAGGGCAGAGAAACCTGCTTGCTCTTTGGGCTGAGGAGGGAGGAAGACTTGATTGGGGGAGGGGGGGAATGGGAGGTGGTGGCGGGGAAGAGGCAGAAATCTTTAATAATTAAATAAATTAATTAATATAAAAAAAAGCAAAAAAAAAAAACTGCTCCGAAATAAAGTCTCTCTCTCTCTCTCTCTCTCTCTCTCTCTCTCTCTCTCTCTCTCTCTCTCTCTCTGTGTTGGGGGGGGCGTGCTTGGCAACCCTTTCTTCTTGTCACTATTTTTGGTTCAACATCTGAAGAAAGTCTTAAAGATTTCCTTATAAGGAAAAAAGAAAAAAAAACCACGCGGTGACCTTGCGACCTCCGCAGCAGCGACTCGGCGAACACCCCCCAGTTATTAGCAGCTGGAAAGAACTGGTGTCAGACTGTAAAAGCTCCCCCACCCCCGCAAATGGCAGAACAGTTGAAATCGGCTCAACAGGCTTAGAAAGTCGTTCCTTTCTGAAAGGGACATTTCCGAAACGGAAAACCCTGGGGACTGGAAGGTGGCACTGCCCTAAGTGGGGAGGCCGGCTCTCCTTCCTTAAGTGGGCCTTAGATCCCAGCCCCTAGGAAAAGGCTTGGTGAGGAGGATTTGGTCCTTATAAACCCGTTCATCTATGGAACTTGTAGCTGGTGGAAAGAGAGAAGCAGTAAAACGACCCATCACCCTGCATTTGCAGATCAGTTATGGTCATATGCACAGATGACCTCAATTCTGCAGCAGATCCTGTTCATGTCTCCCAGGGTGTTTTGGGTGCCAGGTCCAAAGGCTTTTTGAACAGCAATTCATTTACTATTCCTAAGCCCCTCAGGGGGAGGTTTTATTACACACAGGAAGTAACTGGGGCTTACTCAGTTTCCCTGAGTGACCTAAGTCAGAGAGCTTGTGGATGGATGCAGATTCCCACCTTGAGCCAGGGCATAGCGGTTTCTCATTTTCCTGTACACGCAGTCCTGATGTATGTTCGAAGGGGAAGGATTTGGGAACACGGGTAAAAATATCTTGTTTTTTAGCTGGTGTACACACGGCAGTGCATTCATCTTGTGCTTTCCTGAGGGAAAGGCTACAAAAGAGAAGTGGGAAGGGATAGGAAGGGGTCCAGGGCTTCTTTCAAAAGATTCTGTCTTCTGTGTCATTTCCTCATAAGAGCGGTCACACCAGCGTGCCTTTATGACAGATCATTCACTTATAAATTAACTCCAACGAAACATTTGTGGGAGTTAATGTTCATTATAAAGTTTACTGAATTTGGAGTCACCTGGGAGGTGCCATCTCTGGGGCTTGTCTGTGGGGACTTCTTCAGGAGGGAAAATTTATCCTAAATATAGGGCGGGGTGGGGAGCGGGCTGAATACAAGAGGAAGAAGGAAGCGAGTTGAGTGCCAGCGTTCATGTTTTTCTACTTCTCGACTGCACATGTAAGCTGACCAGCTGCCTTACTTTCCTGGTGCCCCAGCCAAACCCACCACGCCTTCCCTGCCAGGACGGATGCTCCTCACGCTGTGACCCACTACCTTCCCTTCCCTGCCAGGACAGATGCTCCTCACGCTGTGACCCACTACCCACCCTTTCTCCTTCAGTTGCTGTTGTTAAGTGTTTTGTTGCAGCACAGAGAAAGGCTGGATTATGTCAGAAAGCCTTTTCATATATGATCAAGAAGTTTTAAAATATTATGACTCAACCAACTTGCTATTTTTGTTTTTTAACGTTTCCTTATTCCACGTTTGCTTTGACTTGGGAGTGGTGGTGGGAAAATATAAAGAAGACGAGCACAGCTAAAACTCTCTCGCTCCTCAGAAGTCGTTAGAGTCGGCTAATCACCTTCTTCCATTTGGCTAAACATTCCTAATGCTGTACATGGCTCCAAGTGTGAAACACTCATCACGATAATAACAGCTTTCTGTAGGAAGCTTCCTCTGAATGGCGTTCATCCAAAATCATAAGCTGCACTAATCCCCAAGGCTTCAAAATGTTTTATTGGCCTGCAGATGTTCACACCTCCGGTTTATTATAGAAATTGGGGTGATACGACTTGTGAATACCTGCTACCAGCAGCAACAGCATTCTTTGCGTGAGGCTTCATGACTTTAGGGTCCCTGCTATTAGCTGGGATCATGTAATCATGGACTAGGGACTCCTCCCTTTGCAGTGTCTTCTCTCTCTCTCTCTCTCTCTCTCTCTCTCTCTCTCTCTCTCTCTCTCTCTCTCTCTCTCTCAGGGGTTAGAACCCTTTGGGAGGGCTAAGTGGGGGAGACCATCTGGGTACGAGTGGTAGTTATCACAAGTATGTTTATTTTTGGTTCACCTGGGTACTCCACAGGTATCACAAACCCAATGTTTCCAAAGTTGAGCCCATTCTCCGTTCCTAGTTCCCTGACTGGCACCATCTACCTACAGGCCTGGGAGTCACATGTGCCACTCCCCGTCCCTCAGAAGACCCACGGTCACTGTCCCATGTGTCTGTCTCCTTACAGCCACCATCACACCTTACCTTCAATCTGTCTTCCGTATTATGCTACAGATATTCTCTTCAGCACACATCTGTTTAATTCCAGGGGTTTATCTATGGCATAGGATTCAAGCTGATATAATAACTGCCTTCCAGTGGTCTCTGTGTTAAAGTTACCACTGGAAGGCAATAGAACTCTTAAGAGCAGGGATCTAAGATGGGGGTGTGGTTCAGTGGTACAGTATGTGCTTAGCCCCACTTCCTGTCCTCCCTCTGTCCCCCCCCCCCCCGGACTTCACGTGACCAGCTTCCTCACTTCCCTGATCCCACACTTCCTCTGCGGACCCTTCCCCACCTAAGCTATTTTTCGTCAAGCATCAGGCGTTGTCATAATAATGAGCAAAATAACGAATGAATTCAGAGATTGTGGAGATCATGCTCTTGAAGGGGATTATGGGTCCCCAGGCCCTTTCTTCTGCTTCCTGGTCACAAAGTGAGCGCTTTTGTACATCACTCATTTCGGCTAGGATATGCTGCCACTGGGCCAAATCCACAGGACTGGACTGAGGTCCCTAAACCGTGAGCCCAGACTTTTCCTCCATATCAGTCGATTCTCTCCTGTAGTGGGGGATGGTTCCTAGGATGGCAGGGTGGTTCCTTGTGATCTGCTCCCTGTCCATTACCCTGAGAAACTGTGGCTCCTCCTACTGATGCCTCCTCCGACTTTCTTGCACATGCGTATACCTAGTCACACTGGTTGCTGGTCTACTGCAGCTCTCCTGGCTGTCAAATACTCACCCAAGAGCATCTGGGCTCCCAGACTGCTGAAATATCCTCCTTGAAGCATCACAGGGACCAATCAAAGCTCTCACCAGGTCCTACTCTGTTCACTTGGCCTTCATCTCTCCCACCCTGCTCAGAGAATCTTAAACAGCTTTTGTATTTCCCACCTACGGTAAAGTATAACGTAAAAGACAATTGTTTTCTTTTGGTTTGTTGAGGCAGAGCTTCTCTGTGTAGCTTTGGAGTCCGTCCTGGAACTTGCTCTGTAGACCAGGCTGGCCTCAAATTCACAGAGATCCACTTGCCTCTGCCTCCCAAGTGCTGGATTAAAGGCACATGCCACCACTGCCCGGCTCAAACAGACATTATTTTTTATATTTTAAAAAAGTTATTTTTAGTGATATCCCTAAAATTTTAAAAGAACCACCCCCTTTTCTTTTCTTATATAGACCGCAGAGGTTCATCCTCAGCCCGGCTACAGAGCCTGGTCCTCAGCCTTGCATCTGCGCATCTTAGAGACCTGATGATGTGGTTGTAAATAGATTTTTTTTATTCTGAGCAATGAGGTTTTTAATCATGCTTGGGTTTGAGTCAACCCCAGGAGCTTGTTTTTATTAGTATTGCACAATTGGCATAGAGAAACACTAGGCCCAGGAGCCTGGATAATTTTCTCTAATGAACGCCTCCCCACGGTTTATAGAATGATACACCAGATTAACAGCTGAGCAAACTGCAGGGCCCGAAACGAACTGTGTTCCAAAGATTAAAGCAGCATTCTTTGGGCTGTGTCCTCTAAGATGAAAGTTACAATCCAGAAAAGATGTAATCATCCTTTAGGACTGTCCTACAGAGGAGTCACCCCAGGAAGGCATGTCTGTCTTCCATCCCTGCTGAAAGCACAGCAAGGGCCATACCCCAAAGGGTACAAACACACACTTTCCTCCTTGGACAAGTCCATGTTCTCTGTGAGGCAGGGGTCACCGCAATGAAAACCCCTGTCCTGTCCCTCTCTGTTGATGATTAGTTCCTGCTATAGGCTGTTCTCCCATGATAGCAAATCAGAATTGGGCACTCGGGAGACAGAAGCAGGTAGATTTCTGTGAGTTCTAGGTCAGCCTGGTCTGCAGAGTGAGTTCCAAGACAGCTAGGGCTACACAGAGAAATCCTGTCTTGAAAAGAAAAAAAACCAAGCAAATTAATTCTGACTATTTTTTTTTAACCCAAACAAAATATTTATGTCTTCTTTTCATCTTAGTTAGCCAGGCTATTGTATTTGAAAAATGAGGGTTTTTCCACCATAAGTGTTTTTTCCTTTCTCTCTCCCTTCTCTCCCCTTCCTTCCCTCTTCATTTGCTTTGACAAACATTGTGTGCCTATTGTGTCATGTAACTGAGTGGATGCTAGAGATGAAAAGAAAGACATTCAGACATAATCCTACAGAAGAAGATGGAAGGGTGAGCAAGGCCAACAGGCACCCTGAAAATTCCGACTGTGTAAGCACAGGACTGAGTCGCCCAGTGGGTGTGGATAGAATGGGAAAAGAATTCAAGGCTGGTCTTGTGTGGAAGTGAAGCTCTTCTACGAGCTGGTAAATGTGGGTGTGGGCTTGAGGGAGGGTGTGAGGGAGGGTGCTCAAGGTTTCCAGTTGTGGACAGGAGTCTGGAAGAGCAAAGCAGGGTCGGGGGGAGGAAGTGGAACAGAACCGTCGGAGGGGAAAGTATGGCAGAGGGGACACCAAACAATGATGACCGACAGTGATCAGAATAACTCTAACCAAACAAGTGGAAGACTTGTATGACAAGAACTTTAAATCTTTGAAGAAAGAAGTTGAAGAAGACACCAGAAAATGGAAAGATCTCCCATGCTCTTGTGTAAGTAGAATTAACATAGTAAAAATGGCAATCTTATCAAACACAACCTACAGATTCAATGCAATACCCATCAAAATCCCAGCACAATTCTTCATAGACCATGAAAGAATGGCACTCAACTTTGTATGGAAAAGCAAAAAACCCAGGATAACCAAAACAATCCTGTACAGTAAAAGAACTTCTGGAAGCATCACAATTCCTGACTTCAAACTCTACTACAGAGTTACAGTACTGAAAGCAGTCTGGTATTGGCATAAAAAGAGACAGGAGGACCAATGGAACCGAATTGAAGACCCAGATATTAATCCACACACCTTCAAACACCTGATTTTTGACAAAGAAGCGAAATATATCAAATGAAAAAAAGAAAGCATATTTAACAAATGGTGCTGGCATAACTGGATATCAACATGTAGAAGAATGAAAATAGATCCACATCTATCACCATGCACAAAACTCAAGTCCAAATGGATCAAAGACTTCAACATAAAGTCAGCCACATTGAACCTCATAGAAGAGAAAGGGGGAAGTACACTTGAATGCATTGGCACAGGAGGCCACTTCCTAAATACAACCCCAGTAGCACACACTGAGAAAAACAATTAATAAATGGGACATTCTGAAACTGAGAAGCTTCTGTAAAGCAAAGGACACGGTCAACAATACAAAATGGCAATCTACAGAATGGGAAAAAAAATCTTCACCAACCCCACATCAGACAGAGGTCTGACCTCAAAATATACAAAGAACTCAAGAAATTGGTCATCAAAAGAACTAATAATTCAATAAAAAAATGGAGTACAGACCTAAACAGAGAATTCTCAACAGAAGAATCTAAAATGGCTGAAAGTCACTTAAGGAAATACTCAACATCCTTAGTCATCAGAGAAATGTAAATCAAAACAACTCTGAGATTCCATCTTATACCTGTAAGAATGGCCAAGATCAAAAATACTGATGACAGCTTATGCTGGAGAGGTTGTGGGGTAAAGGGAACACTCCTGCATTGCTGGTGGGAGTGTAAGCTGGTACAGCCCCTTTGGATGTCAGTGTGGCGATTTCTCAGAAAATTAGGAAACAACTTTTCTCAAGACCCAGTAATACCACTTTTGGGTATATAGCCAAAGGATACTCAATCGTGCCGCAAGGACATGCACTCAGCTATGTTCATAGCAGCATTGTTTGTCATAGCCAGAACCTGTAAACAACCTAAATGTCCCTCGACCAAAGAATGGATAAGGAAAATGTGGTACATTTACACAATGGAGTACTACACAGCAGAAAAAAAAATAATGACATCTTGAATTTTGCAGGAAAATGGATGGAGCTAGAAAACATCATATTGAGTGAGGTAACCCAGACCCAGAAAGACAATTATCATATGTACTCACTTGTAAGTGGTTTTTAAACATAAAGCAAAGAAAACTGGCCTACAAATCACAATCCCAGAGAACCTAGATAAGAATGAGGAACCTAGATCTATATATGGATCTAATCTACATGGGTAGTAGAAAAAGACAAGATCTCCTGAGTAAATTGGGAACATGGGGACCTTGGGAGAGGATTGAAGGGGAGGGGAGAGGCAGGGAGAGGAGCAGAGAAAAATGTAGAGCTCAATAAAAATCAAGAAAACAAACAAGCAAAAACAAACAAAACAACAACAAAAAAGACAAAAAAGTTAAAGTGTACATCTTGTGGCAGATGAATACATAGACTGTTCGCGAACTTAATGAAAGAAACTGAACTTTCCATTTACAATGAAGTTGTTGGTAGAGGATTTTGCAGAAAGCAGCCTTCACATTTCTGAAAGTAGAGATTCAGTACACACGGAAGTACCTGGAGCCCCCCTTTTCCAGAAAGGTCCAGTCTTCTGGAGTATGGCAGCTTGGAATGCCGTGACGGAAGCACTCTAGGACCTTCTAGAGCAGGGTCCTCCGGGAGGCATGGCTCTCCTTTGGTGTGGGTAGCTACCTGTGTTTTCTTCCCATCACCTGAAGAGAGCAGCCACCAAGGGGGAGGGAAACGTGGGGGGCCTTTTGTTGTTGGTTGTTGTGTATGGAATACAAGCAAATGACATTCCTGGTTTGTAGAAGGAGCTGCGGGCTGCGTTCCCGCCCAGCTCCTGGCTGCTGTGGGGTGCATTCCTACTGCCCAGCTCCCAGCCACCTGGCTAGATTATGCCCTGAAATAATTACACAGAAACTGTATTCTTTTAAACACTGCCTGGCCCTTTAGTTTCAGTCTCTTATTGGCTAATTCTCACATCTTGCTTAATTCATATTTAATAATCTGTGTACCACCACGAGGTGGTGGCTTACCAGGAAGATTCTAGCGTACGTCCATCTTTGGCTGGAGCTTCATTGTGTCTGACTTGGAGAGGAGAGGCATGGCGATTGCCTCACTTCCTCCCAGCATTCTGTTTACTCCTCCTACCTAATTTTCTGTCCTATCAAAGGGCCAAGGCAGTTTCTTTATTAACCAATGAGAGTAACACATCAACAGATGACCCCTCCCACATCACTGGTTGATCGCCCAGCACCCAGTTCCCTCTGAACAACTGCTTCCTGGTAAAGAATGCAGTTTGGCTTCAAAGTCAAAATAAAAGTCTTCATTTTCTTTCCCAAGTCTTCTCCCACCTTATTGATCCCTAAAGTCCGTTGTAAAATTTGGTCTTGACATAAATCTATTTCTGTGTTGGACTCAAATTTCAGAGGAGTTTGTCACTTTGAAATTTGATCTGGATGAAATCTCTTCTCACTATGTTTTTGTGCCCTAGTTTAGATTTGGGGAAAGTCCTAAATCTCCTACATTGGCTGGAGTATGCTCTGGGTGGGTATCAGGGCAGTGATCATCACCTTTTGTACTGAGCATCGTACAACTGCTGGTGGAAAAACTTCGCTCCTCTCTTTACAGAAGCAACAATACCACGTTTTCCCAAGAGCGCTCCCTTCCTTGTAGGCAGGTTCCTGGAATATGCCGGGAACTTTGGGAGAACACTGCTCGCCACTCCCATTACTTTGAAAGATCAATTTATAGCCCTTTAGCTGATTTCAAACTCAGAGTAAATTACACCTTAGATGCGGGAGTTTGAGGACTATTTCTTTAGGCAAGAGATATTTAAGACTGCAAAACTTGTGAAGCTGTCGGTGCGGTTTGATTTCTCAGAGAGCACATCTGTAATACTGCCAACTGTGTGACTTTAATTTCAAGATCTTACTTTACATTGCTAAATGCTCCCCCTATTCATTTGCCAGGACAGACAGGGGCTCCCAAGTTTCAGTCTCCTCCTCTTTAATTATATGTCTTTATTAGAATTCACCCGCTTTTTGCAAAAAAACTTACCATTTTGAACATTTGAAACTTTCTCAAGTAAAGAGAACTGGAGGGCTCGTTAGAACAGGTGATAGTCTACAGCAATTGTTTTCCTGAGCTGAGATATTCTCATTTAAACAGTTTAGCCGGGCATTCATAACCCTCACCCTTGGGAGGCAGAGGCCAGGGGATTAACACAAATTTGAGACCAGCTTGGACTGCATGGTAAGATTCTGTCTCAAAGTTTCGAAACCTCCAAAAACCAAACCTCTCTAAACTCATTTAGTCTTTGTGGAACTAGAAAACTCAGTTCAACCCTGATCCTGAAAACAAGCAATACATTCACACACACAAGCCTGGTGTGGTGCATGTTTTTAATCCCAGCTCTCGGAGGCAGAGTCAGGTGGATCTCTGAGTTCAAGGCCAGCCTGGCCTACACTACAGAGTGAGTTCCAGGACAGCTAGGACTACACAGAGAAACCAACAAAACAACCAACCACAAACACAGCTACATCGAGCTTGTTCAGTCTGTGTCTTGGTATTTGAAGGGTCTGTCTAGATTCGCTATTCTGAGAGTCACATGCAGCTGTGTTGTTTAACAGGGGTGCATCTGAGCCCCACACTGGCAACCCATTAGTCTCTTGTCTTATTGCTGCGATAAAATGCATTGGAAAAGGTAACTTATGACAGAAAGGGTTTGTTCTTGCTCACAGTTCGAGGGTACTGTTTAGCATGATGAGGCAATCATGGCAGCAGGAGCTTGAAGCAGCCAGTCACACTGCATCTCCAGTCCAGTCCAGGATACAATGAATGCTGGTGCTCAGCTCACTTTCTGTTGTTTATTCAGACTGATATGTCAACACATGGAGAGGTGCCACCCACAGTTAAGGCAGGGTTTTCCATCTGAGTTAACCTATTTAAGATAACCCTTCACAAGCACGCCCTCTGGCTTACCTTCTGGGTGATTCCAGTTCTTGTAACAGTGATAATCTGTTTTAATCATCACAGTAGGCAACACTTTCATTGTGTGGACATCACAGAGTAATACAAACCCACAAGGTATAGATGTGGCCTTGGTGCAATCAAGAGGCATGGTGAGCTCCAGCTATGCCAGGCTGCTGCTGTTATAATGTGGCACACCGTTTGCAGGAAATTATTTCTCTATAAGTGTATCACTCCAACATAGTGATAGGAAGTATAATAAAGCTAGGTGTACGTGCTGGTGTCTGCCTTTAATCCCAATAGGCTGGAGATAGAGGATTATAAATTCAAGACCAGACTGGGCTGTGTAGTCAGACTGACTCAGGGGAAACAAAACAATAAAAACTATTGTATAATATATATTGCCACTGTGAAGTGTCTATACTGTAGGTAATGGTATATGCTTGCCCTTTCTATGCTTAAATAAAGTTCATCATAATCCTTTGGTTATGTCATCCTGCTTTCTGTGTTCATGGTGACTTGTCTTTTAGGTACTTGGCTACCTAAAATCAATTAAGTATTTCTAAAGAAGAGATAATAAAAAAAGCACATTATTATGTATTCTGCTTGTTTAAAACATTTTATTTAGCTAATAATAACAATAGTATTTTTATGAGTCTTCTGTTTTACACACACATGTAGATACTAAGAAAGTGGCTCATTAGAGAATGGGTAGGATGCCATGACATGACTGTTACGCACATAAGCGCACAGCTGCTGTGCTTACCTGCACAAAATCAAACAGGATAAAAGTTCTAGGATGGATGGAGGAGGAGCTCCTGAGGTCCCATCCCTAGTGGAGAAATTAGTGGCAGTTGATGACTGTGGGGAAGGGAGAGTCACTTTTCTCTGGGAGGTGCACACTGGTAGGCTGCCCATGCTCCAGTGGGTGACCTTATGGCTATTTATCTATGTGAATATAAACAGCACTAATTGAACTTTCTATGTTATGGGGAGAGAAGAGGAGAGAGAGAGAGAGAGAGAGGTCATGAAGTTGGGAGAGAGATCTGGTGGGAGAGCACGGGGAGGGAATTTGAGGGAGGGGATGTGGGTGGATATGATCAAGATAGATTGTTCACATACATGAGATTTTCAGGGTAATAACATTATGACTTGTAAACCTTGTCCACCATGTTAGCAGAAATAAACAACAGACGTGGGATTGACTGTTAAGAGTCCTTGAAAGATTTGTGTAACAAGAAGGGCCGGCTTGTTGGGGGTTTCTGTCCTGCCTGGTTCCCACGGCTGTTTAGGCCCAAAGAAAATCACACAGAGATCTCTATAAGTTATAAAGCTGATTGGCCCATTAGCTTAAGCTACTTATTAGCTCTTGTAGCTTATATTAACCCATTATTCTGATCTATTTTTTGCCATATGGCTCAGTACCTTTTTCAGCAGGGCAACTCACATCTTGCTTCTTTGGAGTCTGGGTAGGAGTGGGGGGAATCAACTTCCTCCTTCTCAGAATTCTCCTGTTCTCATTGCATCATTTCTACTTCCTGTCTGGTTTTCCCACCTATACTTCCTGCCTGGCCAATCAGCGTTTATTTAAAACATGATTGACAAAATACAGACAATTCTCCCGCACCAGATCTACTTATCTAATGGAATGATTCTTCACTTCCAAGAATGGCAAGATTCCAGAGGGATTTATATCAGCAGAAACAATTCCAGTCCAGACTGAAAAAAACAGAATGGTCACAAAGTGACAGATCCCTTCAAACTTTGGGTAAGAGGCTGCCCAGTTTCCTTTTATGAAGAGAAGGATGACCCAGAAACCAGAGCAGGGAGCCACAAAGGCTGACTCCCAGGTCCTAAGCCTAATCAAATTTTGTTCCACTGGATTTTAACATTAATTGGTAATTGCTCTTTTCCTTTCTAATTTCTCCTGGATTATGGGGTGAGGATGGTGTATGCACACATAGACAAGTAGACAAGGAGATAGTGACTCCCTCTATTACTGTCCACCTTACTTTTTGAGAGATGGCCTCTCACTGAAAATGGAATTCATCAGCCAATGGCTGATGGAAGAGTCATTGAGATCGATCTGGATTTGTCCCGAGAGACTAGGAGGTAGACAGACTCCCTAGTAGGCAGACAGACAGGGAGAGGAGCCATGGCTAGGTAATAAAGGCAGTAGATTTTCAAGATGGTCAGCTTCTTCCTCACTTTCCTGACATGAGACTGTACTGGCATTTCATTTGTATTTTAATACATAAAGCTTGCCTGAAGATCAGAGAGTAAAACAGCCCCATTGGTCCGTCTTACAGGCCAGGCAGTGGTGACACATACCTTTAATCCCAGTAGTCACACTAGTTTGCCATATAAACTGTGTGGTACATGCCCTTGATCCCAGGGGTGCACACCTTTAATCCCAGAATTAGAGAAGATTATAAAACAATAGGAGACAGCTCTCAGCCTCAGTCTCATTCTGAGATTCCTGGGGACAGGATCACCATTTTCAGACTGGGGTCAAGGTAAGAGCCAATGACTGACTGTTTTGCTTTTCTGGTCTTCATGTTGAATCCCAACATCTGTCTCTGAGTTTTTATTAATTGTGCTTCATGAGACAAAAGCCTGGCAGCGTTTTATGAAGTTTTGTTGGCTTCTATCTTCCACCAGCAGACCCTACTGAGGGACTGGCTCAATGAGGTCCAGGCCTGCTCAGGACTAGTCACACAACAGCTCCAGGCAGTCTTTGTTATTATTCTATTGTTGTGAAGACACTATGACCAAGGCAACTCTTATAAAAGAAAGCCTTTAACTGGGGACTTGCTTACAGTTTCAGAGGGGCTTATTTAGCTGGCAGGCATATTACTTGAGCAGTAACGGAGAGCTACATTCTGATGCACAGGGAGAAAAGGGGGGGAGGGAGGGGGGAGGGAATATGATGACATCATCACCTGGCATGTGATTTTGAAACCCCCAGATTTACTTCCAATGACATGCCTCCTC
Source organism: Chionomys nivalis (assembly GCF_950005125.1). Taxonomy (NCBI): domain Eukaryota; kingdom Metazoa; phylum Chordata; class Mammalia; order Rodentia; family Cricetidae; genus Chionomys; species Chionomys nivalis. The sequence continues at coordinate 52,785,354 of NC_080101.1, read as the reverse complement.
CAACAGGCCACACCTACTAATCCTTTCCAAATAGTTTGTTAACTGGGGACTAATATGAAATATATGAGCCTATGGGAGTCATTTTCATTCAAACCAATACATGGGCCATAAACCATCTTATCTTTCTTCAGACTGACTGTATTAGGATTCTAGAGACATGGAAATGATATAATGAATATATATCTGTATCTGTAGCTCTATCTATCTATAGATAGATATACCATATATATGATTTATTTAGTAAATAAATAAATACACACACGTGTATATATACATATACATATATATACATATATACATATACACGTGTGTGTGTATGTGTGTGTGTGATTTATTAGAATGGCTTACAGACAGTCCAGCTAGTTCAACAACAGACATCAAAGGAAGGTTCATGAATCCAGTGGTTGTTCAGTCCCTGAGGCTGGTCGTCAGTATATGCTGGAATCCTGAAGAAGCAGGCTGTAATGCCAGCGAGAGCAAGAGCAAGCAGCAAATAGAACAAGCAAGCTTTCTTCTTACCTGGCCTTTATATAAGCTTCCAGCACAAGGTGGGGCACAGATGAAGGGTAGGTCTTCCCGCCTCAAAAGATCCAGATTAAAAATGGGTCTTCCTACTTTAAATGATTTAATTAAGAAAAATCCCTCGCAACTGTACCCAGCCACTTGAATTTTTTTTTTCTTACTTAACAGACATCTATTACTTTAGTTGAATAACCTCCATACACAATGTTTTGCTTTGCTGAATAGAAAAGAATTGTAGGTCTCAAGATTTTAAGTCTAGTATTTACTGGAAATCAATAAAGTCATCCCTTAAAAATCTGAAGAGGAAAAAAAAAAACAGTTTAAGAAAAGCATGAGTTTGGTTTTCTTGTCAAGCCTGCTAGCCCGGGTCTGTGCAAAGGGCAATACCATCTGTTTCCGCCACACTCAAAGGCACTGTGGGGAACTAGTCCATGGCAGGGCACAAACAAACAAAAAGATGCTGTGGTATGTGTGGCCTTTGTGAACTGTCAGCAACCTCCAGGCAATAATATCAAGGGCAAGTAACCCCAGAAACTGCCTAAGGGAAGACTATAAACATTGAAGTCAGACTTCCAGCTGGCCTTTCTTACCCCAAGACTAACAGACTGGCCTAGGCTTGATCTTTAAATACCCAGCCATCTTTCTTGATGGTTGCATGCTAACTTGATCACAACTTTTTTATGCTCACTTGGTTGGTATTAACTTGAACCCTACATGGCGCCCATCATTAGTTTACAAACCCTAAGGGAAATAATCTGCCACACACCATCCAAAATTCAATCTCCACCAATTTCAAAATACACAGGTGTCACCACCGATTACTGGACATCAAACACGTACTCCAGAGATCCAACAGAACGAGAAACCTCTTCCAATTTTACCTGGTTCTTCTGAAAATACGATACTGGATTCAATTTTCAAAATGTGGATTGTAGTTGACCTCCCTTTTCTGGGCATGCTCACAGAGCAGGTGGGAAAGCTTGTCTCCCTACACATTTCTAAGCAAAATTCAGCTCTAAAATTTCTACTCGTCAAAATTCCAAGCAAGCAGCCACTTCAGTGAACGAGAAGACAGCATCACCCCAAGAAATCTGTAGGTTCTATCACATGCACCAAACCTATCTCCAGGGCAAGTCCTAGGGATCCCTTTTACAGGATTTTACACATAGAATGTCACGGGGTGTAAAGGCTTAACCCCCTATGTAGGTAACTCAAGACAGAAAGGTCATCAGGAACAAGATAGAACTGCCTCTTCCTCCATAGCTCCTGGATGTATTTGTATGCGCCCATACTGGCTCACCTGATGGCTGCTGCCAGAGGAAAGGCCAGCCACCTGGATTTTAATTAACTCCACATGTGCCGAGAATAGCCCTTGCAAGTACACCCTTTGCCGACCTGAAACACTGTCACATCTCCTTACACCATGATTAATTTCCAAATAAAAACATTAACTAGGTCATAATTATGCCTAATGATATAACAATACCTCATATAACCATAAACATATAAATTTAGAATAGGCCAAAAAAAATGCTTGCCAGGCAGTAGTGGTGCACGCCTTTAATCCTAGCACTTGAGGGTGGAGGCAGGAGGCTCTCCCGTGAGTTCAAGGCCAGTCTGGTCTACAAGAGATAGTTCTAGAACAGCTAGGACTGTTTCATAGAGAAACCCTGTCTCTAAAGAAAGAAAAAAAAGAAAGAAAGAAAGAAAGAAAGAAAGAAAGAAAGAACAAAAAAATTAGAATAGGCAGTAATGTATCTTGAGGGACATTTCTTTAGTATCTCAAACTTAAATATGATAACTACTGATATTCTCTTCATTGATATTATATTACATAATAAACAAATCAGGAAAGAAAACACAAATAATCATACAAACACTTTCTTAACAAAGTATGACAGAAACACTCATGTCAGTTATAGTCCTTGTTTCTGCAACTGGTCACGTGACTTTAGCTGGTATTTATAACTCTTTTCTTCAATTACCCATTCTATATTTTTCGACCTTCTCCAGGAAAAGAGCCAAGACATGCTGAGGTATTTGCTGAAGAGGCTGCCTGGCAACAGAATGGGTCACTCTGATCTCTGAACTCCTCCTCAGCTAAAGTCACCTTTGATGAGCATTTACATGGGATGCAAGCATCTTCACATCTTTGCTCGTTTGGAGTGATCTGTCCACACACTTCTTCCCCAGATGCCTTTCTCACTCACTTTTCAGTCATCCTCTCTCTAGCTCCCTGACCACCGGGAAATTTACTGGCTACAGCCTGCGAGTCAGTTAACAATCACACATCTGGTCCTTTCTCCTTCCAAACAAACTGCCCTAAGTTCTGTCCACTGAAGAGTTCTCTCTGCCTGTCTATATCAGGGTTGTCCCAGAAAGAAGGCACAGCTGTCCACGTCTGGGCAAAAGGCAGGACAACAGAAAGCTGATGCAAATGCAAATTGAATAAGTGCCCAAGTTCCAGCCCCATCCAACAACAGAAAGCGGCAGATTGGGCGAGGTGGTTCTGGCTTTAGAGTCAAGTATACAAGACAGGACTTGTGGAATCTCCCTCTGTAGCTAAGGAAAGCTGCTGAGATTAGGTGTGTGTCAGGGGTTCCCTGAATGGAGGCCCAGAGATGCTACTGAATAAAGATGCTAAGGAGAGGCATTCACTATATTAGAAATTCCAAAACGTTGGAGTTCCAGAGTCGTTGGATATCTGCCAAGTGAAGGTTCAGACTGGGTGTGGAACCAGGCCTGGAGAGAGAGAAGCTGCTGCAGTCAACATGACGGGAAGTTGGCGTCTAGAGCGCTTTAACATCAGACACGGAGATGCAGAATTTGGAGTTTGCCCTTCTGGTTCTCAGTTTTGCTTTGGTCCTCACTGTGCTCCCTTTCCTCCCTTTTTGCATGGTGATGTGTATCCTCTGCCACTGTATGTTGGAAATATGTGATCTGATTTTTTTTTAAATTTTATTTTTATAGGGGATTACAATTAAGCGATTGCCTTGAGTCTCAGCAGAGACTTTGGATTTTTAAACAGCGTCGAGGTCAAAAGGCTATGGGAACTTTTGAAGTCGGACTGAACGCATCTTGTGTTCTGATATGGCTGTAAGCCTATAGTGGTCAGGGAGTGGAATGGGATGGTTTGAATAAGAATGGTGCTCATAAGCTCATATATTTGAATGGTTAGTCATCAGGGAGTGCCACCATTTGAGAAGGATTAGAAAGACTGGGAGCTATGGCCTTGCTGGAGCCCAAGTATCACTGAGGTGGGCTTTGAGGTTTCAAAGTCCACATCAGGCCCATCTTCTCTCTGTCTATGGTTCAGGATGTCACTCTCAGCTACCACTCCAGTGTCTGCCTCTATGTTGCCATGCTCCCCACCATGATAACAGACTAAACCTCTTAAACTGAAAGCCAGCTCCCAGTTAGATGCCTTTCTCTTGCAAGAGCTGCCTTGGTCATGGTCTCTTCACAACGACAGAACACTGACTAAGCCGGACGCTGGAAACAGGAAGTAGAACATTGCTGCGAGAGGCAGGACCACATGGTCTGTGTTGCTGGAATGTGGACATTGGGACTTTAGATAAGAAAGCAGTTTCCCAGATTATGGTGTCCAGATTTTAAGTGGGTGCTGGGGAATTCCAGCCTAGGTCCTCATGTTGTCACAGCAAAACACCTCACCTACTAAGTCATCTCCCCAGACCTCATCTTCTCTGGTTTTTAATGGAAATGCCTAAAACTTAGCCTCTGATTGCCTTGCCACTGATGTTAAGAGCCATCACCTCTGACAACTGCTGTTTCTTTAGTATTCAAGTCCATAGGTGTGGAGAAATTGTGCCTCCGGTTGAACTATCCCTAGAAGTTAGATGATAACAACAGAGACTTTTTGAGTTGATGAGGTTTGGCACACTGAGCTGAGACTTTGTGGGAGCTGAGATAGAGCTAATTATTATGCCTATGGGGCAGATACAAACTTTTGAGGGCCATAGTGTGAACTCTAACTAGTACATAGACATTACATGTCCCGGCCTCATACTCAAGACCTGGGAGTGAGCTAGCTATGTGACTCGGCCAAATGAATGGCGGTTGTAAATGCACTTGAGATTGCTAATTGGCTGACAATGAGATAGTCTAGGTTACACCAGTGGTCCAGCTTAACCTGCAAGTCTTTAGAAGTGGGGGGGAAGAGGCTTCCGAGTGTGATGGTCACTGAACTAGTTACACCATCTCACGCAAGTGTTCCTAAGAATACTGTAAAGTGCTAAGATGATCTCGGGGAAAATGGTTTCTGGTCACCAAGACCAGCTGCTGTGGGGTAATGCTCTTGTATACTGTAAAGGTTCCTTACTTGTATTAGTTTAGTAAAATGCTAATTGGCCAGTGGCCAAGCAGGAATTATAGGCGGGGCAGCCAGACAAGAAGGATTCTGGCAAAAGGAAAGACAGAGATATGGTTGCTAGCCAGACACAGATGAGAAGGCCTTACTGATAAAGGTACCAAGCCACATGGCTAAACAGATAATTATTATGGGTTAATTTACATTGTAAGAACTAGTTAATAATAAACCTGAGCTAATAGTCCAAACAGTTTATAATTGTTATAAGCCTCTGTGTGTTTCTTTGGGACTGAATGGCTGCAGACTTGGGCAGGACAGAAACTTCTGCCTAGAACCAGCTATAAATTCCTAAGGTAAACTGGTCTCTGGACCAGCTGCAAAGTCCTATACAATGTGTCCCTGGCCTAAAGGTTAAATGTCTGCCCATTTAACTGCTATCTCTCTACGTCTAGGACTGATCACTTGCTGCAGATATCCACAGCTGCATTTCCGTATACGTCACAATTGTGGGTTTTGCCGTTAAAAACCCAGACAAGCTAGAGGTCAGGGCTGCTTTCCACTACTCCGGGACAGCCCTGCCAGGGATGAACAAAGACTTCAGGCATCTCAGGAGCTGAATGTGGCATCTTAGAAGGCACAGGGTCCACCGCTGGGAGTGAGAGGATGGAGAAAGCAGTTCAGAGCAGTGAATGCAGGCACCCGGAAGAGCTGGGAGAGCCAAGGAAACGTTCTCCGAGAGCTTCCAGACAGGAATGTGGCCCTGGTAACGCCCGGTCTAGCTCTGTGAGACCCTCAGAGCACTGCCGATCCACAGAGCTACATGGTAACATGTCAGTGTAGAGACATGGTGATTTCTTTCAGGGATGATGAAATACAAATGCACTTAACATATATCAGACATGCCTGGAAGGCATGCTAAGCCGTGGACTGCTGTGCTGCCTAGCTTTATGTCAACTTGACACACGGTAAAGTCATCCAAGAGAAGGGACCCTCCATTGAGAAAATGCCTCTGTAAGATCTACCTGCAGGTCATTTTCTTAATTGGTAATGGATGGAGAGGGTCCAGTTCATCATTCTCCCCTGGACTAGTGGTCCTGGGTTCTGTAACAAATCAGGCTAGGGAGAAGACGCCAGTAAGCAGTACTCCTCTGTGGCCTCTGCACCAGTTCCTGCCTTGAGTTTCCTGCCCTACTTGAGTTCCTGTCCTGATTTCCTATGACAAAGAACAGTGATGTGGAAGTGTTAGCCAAATAAACTCTTTCCTCCCCAAGCTGCTTTGGTCATGGTGTTTATCACAGAAACAGAAGCCCTTACTAGGGCAGAACTTGGTCGCAGGATAGCGGGGTACTGCTGTGACAGACACGACCGTGTTGTTTGGGGAAGACTGTGGACGGACTTTGGAACTTTGGGAGAGAAAAGCCATGGAGTGTTCAAAGCTTGAGGAGCCTTCCATGTGAGCCTGAAATGTAAGAATGTTGAGAGCAATGCAGATGATGGAGGCCTGGTTTATGAAGTTTTAGAGGGATGTCTGAGAGTACCTTAATGACTAACACACACACATGCACGCATGCACACACACACACACCTTTCTCACCCCAACTCTCTCTCAAAATAGAGCCATTTAAAAGATGGTGGTGGCACATGCCTTTAATCCCAGAACTCAGGAGGCAGAGACACAGGGACCTCTGAGTTTAAAGCCAGTTTGGTCTACAGAGTAAGTGCCAAGACAACCAGGATTACACAGAGAAACTGTCTCAAAAAAAAAAAAAAAAAAAAAAAAAAAAAAAAAAAAACAAAAAACAAAAAAACAAAGCCAAAACCAAAATAAACAAAAAAGGATCATCTGTGGTTGGAGCTGAAGAATCAGCTGTGATTAACAGGATACCAGAAATACTGAAGTGAAACCATTGCTTTGCTGGGGCAACTGACACCAGCTGGAGCTGGAAATCGGCTTATGAAGAGACGAGCATCACTGATGTGAAATCTTCTGGGAAGTGTTTCCTCAGAGTCAGCACATGCGAGCTATGCTCAGAGGCGGCCAAAGCTGTACCATGTGCTGGCAGCCAAACGTGGTCTTGTGCAAGAGTCTCCCAGATAGTACTGGTTTTGAAGACCCTGGTTTGAAAAGAGAAATTGGGAGTTTGCACCTTTATGGTGCCCAGGAGAGGCTACTGGTGAAAGTCCAGCCCAGCTGCAGCAGAAAATCCTAGCATCTTGGAGATACCAGTACCATGGCACAACTACCAAGAACAGCAGCAACTATGAAGTGGAATAGCCCGCAGCCTAGAAGGCAAGCTGTGTAGACCCAGACCAAGAGGGTAGACCCAGATGAGTGACCAGGCCCTGAATATAAACATCATAATACAAAACATTTTACAAACTTAAAAAGTCCCACAGCCTTACAAATTCAATATTTTACTTTTGTATTGTGATGTTTATATTTATATATATTCCCGGGAATGGACGAGAAAGGAATGATTGTGGCTTTACAATGACGTGTATGTCACATTGTCAAGAGGTCCCTTTTGCTGGCCAGCTTTATGTCAGCTTGACAGAAGGTAAAGTCATCTGAGAGGAGGGAACTTGTACTGAGAAAATGCCTCCATAAGATCGGCCTGTAGGCCATTTTCTTATTTGATGATTGATGGGGGAAGGCTTAGTCCATTGTGGGTGGAGCCATCTCTGGGCTAGTGGTCCTGGGTTCTATAAGAAAGTAGACTGTTACAATTTACAATCCCAGAGGACCCAGACAACAATGAGGACCTTAAGAGAGACATACATGGATCTAATCTACATGGGAAGTAGAAAAAGGCAAGATCTCCTGAGTAAACTGGGAGCATGGGGACCATAGGAGAGGGTAGAAGGGGAGGGGAGCAGAGAAAAATATATATCTCAATAAAAAAAATTTGAAAAAAGAATATCCTATGTAACTAAAAGGAGACAGAATGCCTAGAGTACTAGTTGATTCAACCATTGATCAACAACCAACCATCTGAAGAAGATGGGTCAGGTTAGTCACGGAGCGTCCCTTGGGAAAAGTAGACATTGCTCAGGACTTTTATTTCAACAGCACCTCCATCTTCGCGGAGTTCTCACTTCCTCTACAAACACTGAGAAAATAGACCTATAATACCTAGCCCAGTGTGGTTGCTACATCTCTAATCCTAGCACAGAGGATTGTGGGACGAGCAGGTGAATCTCTATGAGTTTGAGGCCAACCTGTTCTAGGGCAGCAAGCCTACACAGAGAAACACTGTCTGAAAGGAAATTAAATGAAGTAAGAAAGAAAGAAAGAAAGAAAGAAAGAAAGAAAGAAAGAAAGAAGGAAGGAAGGAAGGAAGGAAGGAAGGAAGGAAGGAAGGAAGGAAGGAAGGAAGGAAGGATGGAAGGAAGAAAGGAAGGGAAGGAAGGAAAGAAGCAGGCTGAGCAAGCAATTCGGTCAGCACCATCTCTCCAGGGCCTCTGCATCAGCTCCTGCTTTGAGTTTCCTGCCCTGCTTGAGTTCCTATCCCGACTTCCTTTGGTGAAAAGTGACATGGAAGTGACATGAATGAGCTCGCTCCTCCTCTGGTTGCTTTGGTCGTGATGTTTCGTCCCAGTATCTCTAACGAGGACAACTGAAAAAAGCTAAATTATGAAATGCCTGATGTGGCCAACTGCTTGCCTAACGTGTATGAAGACCTACCTGGGTTTGATCGCTAGACAAAAATCTTTAAAGTAGATTTTTGTCCTCCCTCTGCCTCTTCCTCTTTCTCTGCCCTCATCCTCCCAAGAACTCTACTCAGCAGATCTTGGGAAGGTCCTGAAGCTTGCACTTCCAACAGACATCAATCAGGAGGTGCTGATGCTGGTTGATTGGTGAGCACACTGGGAGACTCTGCCTTACTTAAGCCCTCGATGGCCACTGCTGCTGGTGTGACCTATTTTGTTTGTTTAACTCCTCTGGGCTTGAAACGCCCACAAAGGAAGAGGCTCGAATGCGTGGGTGCCTTGAGCAATGAACCCGCGGTTAGCAGAGGCCCCCTTTCTTCACTGCAGCTTGTTTCATAGGGATGGGCCCTTATCGGAGGCATCAAGCACCAGCCCACTCAGGAATGTAGCTGGAGATAAGGGCGTCTATCTGTGGTTCTGTTTCATGGCTTCAGGCTGGCCTCAGTGGCACATGTCACTCAGCATGGCAGCAGTCCTTGGCATGGAGCTAAATGGAACAGTGGTTTTGGAATGACAACATTGATCTCGATTTTTAACTGATCTCGAGAGTCTCTGTGTTCTCAGGTTTCATGGCATGCCTGGTATCACACACATTCTTCAGGGTTTCTTGCTATAAATGGGCCTTTTTAGGCTAAGAAAGAGGTCTTCACGCTGAGAGGACCCAGTACCAGGTACAGCCTCGGAAGGACTGCGGGGATTTCTTGCCGTTGTGAGGCAGCCTCAATTGCACTCTGAGAGTAGGCGCTTGGGAAGAGCAGACAATGGTACTCTGTTTCACTTTTCAAAGAACATTCATGTCTTTCATCTCATGCTGCCGGTAACAGATATTATTGGCAAAGCCAGGAAGAGACTCCAGGTTTTCTGAACCTTAGTCGCATGTTCTGCCGGCCCCGAGTTTCTGCAATGCTTTGATCTCTCCTCCAGAGCAGCATCCAGAATGTTCTTCCATCTGCGGGGGCTGGAGGAGAGCTAAGACAGACAAAGGACAGAAACAGAGAGAGAACAGAAGAAAGAGAACAAGGGAAGAACACAAAACACAAGGGAAGAAAAAGAAAAAAAGGAGAAAAAAGGAAGGAAGGAAAGAAGGAAGAAAATGCACTCTTAAAGGGCAGTTTAGAGTCATAACCTTCTAGAGCAGTGTGTAGGAACAGTAATGTAATTTCTCCAAGATAAAAACACCATCTTGAGAGAGAAGCCGGGTATGGCTACACTGAGAGCGAGGCTGTCCCTTCCCTTCCCACGGGCTCTGTCCCATCCCAGGAGTGTCTCTCCTTGGCTCTGCTTTTCTAACCTTCCCTTTCTCATTGAATAGTCTGTGAGCGGAGAGAGGGGAGGCTTCCCATCTGCAGGTCGCCTTGTGCTGTCCTTGCGTGGCCTAGGAAATGGCAGAACCCAAAACTCACCCCTCGACTGCAGGCGTGCCACCCCTTGAGCGATGCTACGGGCCCAGAATCCTTTTTGGTGACAGCAGACAGAACAGAAACTGGGGAAGAATCAAGGCATTCAAAGTGTTCTCTTGACAAATGACAGATTTAGACCGTCAAACTTTTTGACAAGAACATGGGTCACTTGGTTCAGCTCAAAATGAAACATGGTATGTTTAGACCATATCATGGAAACAAAATCATTCGTGGAAGTACGGTGAACAACTGTCCAATTGCATGGCAGGTTAGGGGACAATGGAACCCTAGACAGGAAATGCCAGTCACATGTCTGGGCTCTCTGCATCCAGAGCCACCTCACTTGTTTGAGTTTTCTTTCCTATTTCTCGCATATTCTTTTGCCCTTTGGACCCATGTTATGTTCCTCAAGGTAAACAGGCCCTGGCCATGTGGACGCTCAGTAAGTAGTAGAGACGCTGGAGACAGGAGCTTTACCCTTCAGTAGAGCTCAAACAGAGGTCACACACACCCTTATTTGGCAGAGGAGTGGTGTGGGAGGTCCTTCTGTCTATGTGTTGCTTTTATTGGTTAATGAATAAAGCTGCTTCAGCCAGTGGCTTAGCAGAATAGGGCAAGGCGGGAATTCCAAGCAGATAGAGGAAGAGAGAGTAGGCAGAGTCAGGGAACCTTGCCAGTAGACCACGACCTCATGGTTATGCACAGATTAATGGAGTTGGGTTAGTTTAGGATATAAGAGCTAGCTAGAAATACATTTAAGCTATTGGCCAAACAGTATTGCAAATAATATAGTTTCTGTGTGATTATTTCGGGTCTAGGTGACCGGGAACAAACAGTCTTCGACTACAGAGGAGGATTCAGGAAGAAGGTGTGGCTGGACTCAATGGCTACAGAATTCCTCAAAACCCAGTTCTGGCTTCAGAAATGCCAATGCTTGTATCTGAAGGGATGCTCATCAGAGATTTATAGTGTTATGAGGCATATAAGCAACACATGCTTGGCTTTATCACATATCCAAAGTGTTCATATTTTCACCAACTTAGATTCTATTTCCATAAGAAAACCAGAAAGCAAGGTTCTCGTGACTCTTGGTATTGTGGTTTGTATGAACTTAAAGGTAGAAGTTTGCTGAATTCCTAAGGAAGGCTAATTGCGTCCAGTAGAGCAATGTCCTGGGTCCTGGTATGATGACATAAAGCACATCACAGGAATTTTGCCACACGGAAGTCAAACTCCTCCAGGACTATTCAGAGATGTCTGTGTGGGCTGCCGCTGCTGTGGGCTCGGGGGACTGCAGAGCTGACTCTCATTAGGGAAGGAGGTTCCTAGAGGAAGGATGTGTCTGTGAGAAGCCCACAAGCTGTAACGGGACCACTATTGCGAGCTGGCCTTCCCTTCAGCAGCGCTTCATAGCATCTTAAAGATGGACTGCTGACTGGAAACAGAGGAGTGTTTCTACAAGGAGGGACAGTCTGTCACTTCCTGAGCCCTGCCTCACTGACGCTGAGGTTAAGATGCTATACCTCCAACCACATTGCATCTTATTAAGGACTTTTATTAAAAACTTTAAGGTCAAACTTTATCAGGACTTTATAGATACGTTCTAATTTATAGGAAATACAGCAGTGAAAACATCTAGTCAGACAATGGCTTGTAGAGGCCTTAGAAAGATCTGGAATGTGAAACTCCATCTGCAAAACACTTGGTCCCATGCTTCCAGATGTCGGGGGGCTAGGGAAGATGGCATGTGTGCTGATATGGGAAATCTGGGGGAGCTTGTGAGGCCAAGGATACAAAACAAACAATACCATGTATGGATTTAGCTAGCTTCTGCTGGTTCAAAATCACTGTGAACAAACAGGCGAATGATTGGGAATTAGGAAAGCAGGTGATATCGTAGAGATCTTCTCATACTGTGTTAGATGTGACGCTAGTTCAGTGGCTGTAAGAACTGTCCTAACCAGTGATAAAACGGCCTTTAAGACACTATAACACATTTTTGTGTGGATACAGGAATCAATAAATCAAGTGACAAGGAGTCACTTTCCAGAGATGAGTCCTTGGGTGGGCATCCAGGCTGGGGATCTGATACAGAGCTGTCCACAGACACGTGATGGCCCTCAGAGTGCTGGCTACTCTCCTTAATACGCACAGGACAGAAGCTAAGGGTTCCCATGAGAAACTTTTCTCGCATCTGACGGGGTTATTATGTTTACTGACCGCTTTAAAAATGGGAAAATGCATTTTTCACCAGATATAGTAACACATGCTTATAAATTCAGCACTTGAGAGACGAGGCAGGAGAGCCAAGAAGCTGACAACCTGGGCTAAATAGTGAGAGCCTTTCCCCAGTAAATAAGAGAGTCAGAACTCCTAATTTGTGTGTGTGTGTGTGTCTATGTGTGAAGTTCTGAGGATCAAACCCAAGGCTTCACAAACAATAGACAAGTATTCTACCAAAAAGTTACATCCTAAACCCTTTCTAGGGTTTCTTTTTCTAATTAATTAATTCATATTGCATCCCGACTACAGTTTCCCCTCCCTCCTCTCTTTCCAGTCCCTCCCCCTCCAACTGCCCTCTGCCTCACCCCCATTCACTCCTGCATTTTTATCCAGAAAGGGCAGGCCTCCCACGGATATCAACAAAACACGGCTTATCAAGTTGTTATAAGACTGAGTACCTTGCCTTGTGTTAAGGCTGGACAAGAAGGCCGAGCATGAGGAACAGGACCCCAAAAGTTAGCAAAAGAGTCAGAGACAGCCCTTTTCCCACTGCCAGGAGTCCCATAAGAAGACCAAACTACACACTGTCACATATATGCAGGGGGCCTAGGTCAGTCCCCTGCAGGGTTTCTCTTCTTCAATGTACATTTGTATTTATTTAGTTAGGGTTTATATTGCTGGGACAAAACACCATGACCAAAAGTTGAAAAGGAAAGGGTTTGTTTGGCTTACACTTCAGCATTGTTGTTCATCACTGAAGGAAGTCAGGACAAGAACTTGAACAGGGCAGGATCCTGGAGGCAGGAGTCGATACAGTAGCCATGGAGGGGTGCTGCTTACTGAGTTGCTCCCATGGCTTTCTCAGCCTGCTTTCTTATAGAACCCAGGACCAACAGCACCACCCACCATGGACTGGGCCCTTCCACATTGATCACCGATTGAGAAAACATCTTTTAACTGGATCTCATGGAAGCATTTCCTCAGCTGAGGCTCCTTCCTCTGATGACTCTAGTTTGTGTCAAATTGATGCACAAAACCAGCCAGTACTTTTAGCCAGTTTGTGAATGAGCTTTTCCAACAGGGTCTCCCGTGGCTCAGGCTTGCTTCTTACTTGCTCTGTAGCTAAGCTGGCCTTGAACTCATGGTGTCCCTGTCTTCCCCTCCTGAGTGCTGGGACTGTAAACATGGACCACCACAACTGGTGCTACCGTTACTTAATCTGAGTTCTTAACTATGTTCTGGGAGCTTGTGTTTGAGATTATATACCAGATGGCATTGCAGTCAAACACACATGAACACATAGCCCTACACGGATATACTAATAGCTTTCCTCCGATTATTGTAGAAACTTCAAGATCCAAGAACCCTGAAGCGTCTTGTCCCCAGCGTTGCTACAGAGCAGCCTCCCCACTTTGCTTAGGGACACCTCCATGGGTGCTCCTGACTCCAGATCTAAACTTCTCACACGCTAGTCATGGCTCTCTGCTCAGCTGCGTGCCCTCTTTCCTCATGGACACACACTTGGCTAAGTGCTCTCATTCCTCCGTCAAAAGGGAACTCTCGCACGTTAGTGTTTACCCTTCTGTGGTTTCTCTTCCACCAATGTCATCCAAGCTCCTTCACCCGAAGTGGACGAGCTGCAGGGTTGTGGTAGCTTCCCAAAGCCTGAGGCCTCCTAGTGCCCACCTCTGTTCCACCAGGTTGGCAGGCTCCTTTTGAACATTTCCTTTGGCTTAACAACCCACCGCATGATTAAATGTTTAAACAAATTCCACAAAGCACATCAATTATTACTAATGAATTCCAAATCAAATCATCCAGAACTACAAAGGCCTGCCAGATGTTCCAGGGCCTGCCAGATGTTTCAGGCGAGGAGCAAAGAGTGGGTGGGAGTCATGGGAGAAGAGAGCTGCCTTCCCACCACTCCATTAACTCGGATCTGAGAGCTATCATCTATCACGCTCCCGATACAAGGAGGTATCGCATTGAATAGATGACTTGGAGACTGTCCTACCATTAATTTGGTTGTAGAATATTAGTTTGCATTGGTATCATACATAATGATAACTTTTCAGACCTCTGACATAGTGCCATAAGGAAAAATTCCAATGAATGTAAAGGTCTTAATTGCCTTTCATTTGTGACCCTGAACTGTGGCAACACGTTACCCTAATGACTAGAGCGAGTGTTCCCATGAGCTCAGCAGAAACGGAGATGGGAAAGCATGTGAACCGCTTTCCTGTTAAGGCATAGGCCCTTCCTTATCACAGCCCCCAAGCTGGGCTTGTTTGAAGTTGTGGAATTCTTATTAGTTCAGATAAACAGCTTGGGAATTCTTCGAAGGACGGATAAACAGCCCAGTTCTGGCCTTGTGTGGTGTGGGACTCGGCACAAATGATTCTACTTAGTTGGTCTTAGTTCAAGAGCTCAGAACCACACCAGTCAATAGTGACTTTATAAAATTTGCTGACAGGCCTGGGGAGATTACTCAGTCAACAAAGCTCTTACCTTGTAAGCAAGAAGACTTGAGCTAAATGTTCCAGAAACGGTGTTTAAAAATCCAGGTGTGGTGATGGGTGCTTGTGATTCCAGTGCTGCGACTGTTGAGATAGAGTCCCTAGGGATTAACCATGCTAGCCTATGCTATGAGTTCTAGGCCAATGAAAGACACTGCGACAAGAAACAAACAAATTAAAATACTCATAGTGTCTGATGAATGACCTGGAAGTTCCCTCTTGCTTCCATATGCATACACACACATGTCCCTACACACGTATGTACCCAAATGTATCTTACATACTTGAATACATTTGAGTATACCCATGTATACACATGAAAAATTTACTAAAACACACACTTCTATACACACATATATGTAACCTTAAGCAATAATTTTCATGTTTTTTTTTGAGCAACTGTTTTCCATTTTCAGGTGCATAAAGGAAGGCATGGAGCAAAAGAAATGTTTGCATGTGTGTGCTCTAAGTAATAGGGCTATTTTTAGAAAACAGTTTTTTTTTTCTTTTTTTTTTTTTTCCAGACAGGGTTTCTCTGTAGCTTTGGAGCCTGTCCTGGAACTAGCTCTTGTAGACCAGGCTGGTCTCGAACTCACAGAGATCCGCTTGCCTCTGCCTCCCAAGTGCTGGGATTAAAGGCGTGCGCCACCACTGCCCGGCAAAAACAGTTGTTTTAAGATTCTTTTTTGGTCACTGATATTTTCAAACAGTCAGTGAGCTACTGGGCATAAAATGAACGTTTCCAAAGGCTAGAACGTCAAGGACCCAGATGAAAGTTGTGATGTGCTTTAAGGGACATCTGTCTGAGATATAGCAGGAGCCTAAGTCCACAGTGCTGAGCCTGTGGGGCCGCGTGTGAGGGTCAGGCTAAGCCACAAGCGCTTGCTAGTCCTCAGAAGCTGGGGAACAGGGAGCACAGGCTACCACCAACAAGGACATGAGAATGGTTTTCTACCATCGGTTTGGTATCAACTGATCGATAATCATTCTGAGCAAATCACAGCACATCTGACTCTCCTCCCAGCAGGCAGGTTTCTCCATTATCAGACAGAAGTGAAGCAATTCTGAGGCCCTCATATCTAGAACAAACCCTAGCTCATGGCTGGGGATTTGGCATGACTGGAAGTATGGGTCACTCATGAAGTTGTTAGTAGGTCTGAGAAAAAGAAGGCCTTGATGGCACTCAGGTGGGACTGGACACATGTGGCTCCCCCTGTTCGTCTCAGTTAGGGTCCTGTGTCAGAGAAGGAGCCTCTTTCTCAGACATGGAGGTAATCTCCTGCTAATGACTTAATTTTTTTATACCTGTCTTCATCTTTAAAAATATTTTAAATGTGTGGTGGTGGTGGTGATGGTGGTGGTGGTGGTGGTGGTGGTGGTGGTGATGGTGGTGGTGGTGGTGATGGTGGTGGTGGTGGTGGTGTGTGTGTGTGTGTGTGTGTGTGTGAGAGAGAGAGAGAGAGAGAGAGAGAGAGAGAGAGAGAGAGAGAGAGAGAGAGAGATACAGATGTGTGAGGAAATCAGAAGACATTAGATCTCTCGGGGCTGTAGTTACAGGTGGTTGTGAGTCAACTGTCTGGGGTTCTGGGACCCAAACTGAGGTCCTCAGCAAGAGCAGCAAATGCTTTTAACTGCTGAGCCTCTCCCCAGTCCCCTTCTCGTCTTTATGCTCATGTTAAATGGCCATATATCTTTATGGCTCTCATCATTAAAGTTATGCTAGTAGATGTTGGAATGAAGAAGAATTCAGTGATGGATTTTTCTCTCTCCTATAATATTTGTTCAAAAGACCAGGCTGTCTTTAAATGTAGACTTGCAGTTTTCTAGAAGAAGACACAGTAGCTACCTCAGGAAAGCCCAGCAGAGGGAAGATCTCGTGGTCACAGTTCTGCTTGTGCTGTGGAAAGTCAGCAGGGTGAAGTTGTGTGTTTACCGGTGGCTACGCTTTGTGCTGCCTTACAATAGATCTGACTTATGGACCCTGAAAATAAGACATGTTTTAGAGAGAAATGTAGGTTTGGTCATAGAGAAAATAATGGAATCAACAATGCCTCACAATCATGAATATTCCAGAGCTGTTTTTCAGAGAGATTATTACGCCAACAGCTACAAAACAGACGCTCTTTAATTTGTGCTATGCAAATCAAGGCAAAAATTCTACTCTCTAACATGAGAACACATTATGGGTTAGGTTTTTTTGTTGTTGTTCTTTATATTTCTAAGATCAAGTCTCCAACAACATATATGTTTTAGAAACTGTAGTAAGACAGTCAGGCATATACCTCCCTTCTTTTTTACTCCTCACCCTCTTTATTGTATTTAAATTAATTTTACTGAAAAGTTACCATCATAAACATACACAATACAATTCAGATGTTTATTAATTATTAATACTTTGATTTTCAAGTGTAAGAAATTAGGAGTCTGAGTCTGTAGGTCAATGGGAAAGCCTTTGGCTAACACAGGCCTTGGGTTCAATTCCAAATGCTGCATAAATCCAAAAACCTAGCCAACCACCACCCCAAGGATAAATCAAGAAAAAGTATATTTCTCCATCAATTTGCCTCCACCAAATACTACAATTTTCTTCCTGTGTCCAAATGCCATATTTAGAGTAACTGAAACCCAGTGTTTCCGTAACACTGTGGCTTTGAAGGACTTGTTCCTTGAGGAAGGAGTGCTGAGTGAAGGCACCAGTCAGAACACCTGACTCATCAGAGCCTTGCACTGGAGGCCAACTTTCTCATAACATAGTCACTCAACAAACCCTTACCGAGAGTCAGACACCATCCTGGGGGTGAGTTTCAAGAATGAGACAGCCCCTGCCTTGGGAGACATCCCATTCTACAGAGGAGATGGGAGAATGCTCAGTGTACCCTCTTATAACCGGACAGGAAGAAGAGGCAACGGTCATAACAGCCCACAATTATGAAATGGCTGCTGAGGGCATGCTGTAGAAGAGATGCCGTGCCCCAGGGTGGTCTGTCAGGGAAACAGAGCATTTTATTATGTATGAAAACTAAGCAACTCCCACCCAGTGACTCACACGTCATGGAAGAAACGCGGTAATGTGGTGCAGGAGAAAGGGCCAAAACAGGCTGATTGAATGTTGCTTTGTTTTACTGCCTCATAAAACCCGAAATGACAGATATTTCTGTGTCTCTCTTTCTCATTTCACCCCAGAACCTTCCTTTTTTTCATTTTTACTTAGGCAGAGATATGAGATTGAGAATAGACCAGAATGTTGTTAGTTAAACAAAACCTAAGCATTCAATGCCCTCCTGTCTTCCATAGCAAGATGCTTCTGTGCCCGAGTTCACAACATCATGGCTTCACGTCTGCACAGCTGGGTTCTTATCTGGCCCGTCCCTCCAAAGGGCTGGGCCAGCAGAGCCGCGTCACGTAACTGTGTTTGAGTTTTCTCTCAGAACACAGACTGGGAATGTCTGACTTGCAGGGCTGACTTAGAAATAAAATAAGAAATTAATGAAGTGCAGGACCTAGCATGTGACACCACAAACAGATAACTGTTGTCATTATTCTGTTAGCCTCACTTGGGTTCAACACACAGGCACCCAAGACTTGGAAACATTAATAAATTTAACATGCAAATGTGTGTGTGTGTGTGTGTGTGTGTGTGTGTGTGTGTAACAGAGGGCAGGCATGGGAAGGGAGAGAGGGAATAGAGAGGGAGGGAATGACAGACACAGAGAGAATGGTGTGCTTCCCTCCTTGTTGGGAATCATGGCGGAGATGGGTACGATCATTTATTGAGCCTGTGTGAAGGCAAACTGTATGGAAAGCTTCCAATGTCATCCGTACATGGCCCTCCTGGCTCACTCCCCATCTCCAGAAGCAAATACCAAAGCAAAAGCATGCTTCTGAGGACATACCATGCTAAAGTTACCTGTGGGTTTTTATCCAGGCTCTTACCGACACATCCTTCCTTTTCTGTATATGTACTTAGTGTGTGTGTTTATATGTGGTATGCACTGAAACTCACATGCCTAGGTGTGTGTGTGTGGAGGTCAGAGGACAGCCTGAATGGTTAGCTCTCTCCTGCCTTGTGAGTGCAGGTCATCTGGCTGTCAATCAGGCAGCAAGCAGTTCTACCTGCTGAGTCATCTTGGTCCTCTTCCCTTGTGTGCTCTGTGACACTACTACATTCTTGTCTCACTCACCTCTGTGCTGATGCTTTGCTTGTGATCTAACAAGTAAAACTTGCCTGAAGATCAGAGTGCGGAGCTAAGTCACTAGTTACCCAGAGAGGCCAGGCAGTGTTGGCACACATCTTTAATCCCAGCAGTTCAAGGTTACCTTGGGCTACAAGAGTCTAAAAGAGGAACAGAGACAGTTAGTTGGTGGTGGCTCACACCTTTAATCCCAGTTCTTGGGAGTCTCACACCTTTAATCCTAGCACCAGAAAGGTGGAGACAGGAAGGGATATGGCTGGGCAGAGAGAAGAATATAAGGCGGGAGGACACAGGAGCTCAAGTGTTCAGCCTGAGGACTTGGTAGAGTTAAGAACTAGTGGCTGGCTGATGGAGTAAGGTCATTGGTTAAAAACAAAGAAACTGCTTGGCCCTCATAGGTTAGAACATATGTGGGTGGAGTAAACAGAACAAAATGCTGGGAGGAAGAGGAAGTGAGCTCAGATGCAAGGCAGCTCCTCTTAGAGCCAGACGCGATGAAGCAAGCCGCCAGGTCAGACATGCTGAATCTTTCCTGGTAAGACTGGTGCTACACAGATTATTAGAGATGGATTGATTGGGATATGAGAATTAGCCAGTAGGGCTAGAGCTAATGGGCCAAGCAGTGTTTAAAAGAATACAGTTTGTGTGTTGTTATTTTGGGGCATAAGCTAGCCAGGCGGACCAGGAGCTGGGGCGGCAGAAACGCAGCCCGCAGCTCCCACTACAGCTGGCTGCTCTGCTTCTCTGATCTGTCAGTATTTACTCCTATATCTGACTATATAGAATTCATGCTACAGACCTCAGAGGACCCCCTCCTCTTTTTTTTTTTTTTTCTTTCCAGGAAGACATACTCTTGACTTCCTTCTTGTTCCTCAGGGCGCCCATTTCCTGCTGCCATGCTGAGAGCCTCTACTTCCTTTCTGTCCATCAGACCTTCTCTATGGCCCCATCTCTTTTTCATAGAGCATGTTCCAAGCCCGGCTCCTTGAGGACTCAGAGCTTTGTTCCCTCTTGAATCTTCCCTCTGATCATTGCTACTCTCCCTTGAGAGAAGCATCATTCAATAACTTGCCCAATGAAATAACAAATGATTTTGTTAAACTCAAGAAAAAAATCTTACTGATTTCTGCTTCGTTTTATTTCCTTCCTTTGTGTTCAGTAGACTTTTTTGTTTATTTCAGGAGTAAAATAAAAAATAAAATGTTAACTAAAAACTAACCAAAATATAGAAGACTCATTTATAAGGGAGAAAAATAAGATAAAAGATTCTTGTAGCTCAGTCAGTAGAGTAGTTCAATTGCTTGCATGAAGGACTAAGTTGGTCCATTCCTAGTACTCAGTGAAACTGGGCATGCTGGCATAAGGCTATAATCCCAGCACTTGGGAGTTGAAGACAGGAGCATCAGAAGTTCAAGATCATCCTCAGTACATAGCTAGGGTTTTTGTTTGTTCTTGGTGTATGAGTGAGAATATGAGTATGTAATGAGAGTGGGGGTAGTATGTGTTGGGGGTATGTGCTTGTGTGCACCAGGGAGGCCAGAAGAAAACATTGGGTGTCCTGCTCAATAGTCTCCGCCTTATTCCCTTGAAACAGGAGCTGGGTTGACAGCTAGCAAGTCTCAACAATCCTCCTCACAGTGCCAGGACTACAAGGGCATATGGCTGTGCATAGCCTTTTACATGGATATGGGGACTTGAGGTTGGGTCCTCTTGTATGCACAACAAGCACCCTTACTTGTTGAGACACCATTCTATTCCTATTTGGTGAGTTCGAAAAGATTCTGTGTAAAATAACACAAAACAAAACAGCTTTCTGGTATCTCTCAAGGGAGATTGAACTGATGAAGAAACATTTACATCCAATAAAGCCTCACATTCTTACCTGATGTGAAGCAAAATCCTAAAGTTCTTCTGGAAAAATGGATATGAAAAAAATAGTCATGGAAAATCTGATTATAACTTCCACCTTATAGGACTGAATTTCAAAGTTGCTTCTCACATTTATGCTGGCCACAAACTGTACCCTCTATGCCTACTGAAAAAAAAATTTCAAAGTCTATGCATAGATGGTTGTTTCCAAGGACTATTTAATATCAGACATGGATGACAAAGTCAATCTTGTACCCCAGGGCAGTTTGCTCTTTCCCTGTATGTTGCTAATCTCGCTCTCTGCTCCAAATCAGTTTCGTTTTCTAAATTTCTTCCCCTTTTTTGTATTCCTGTCATTTAGCTGCCCTGTTCCTGTACTAATTTCTAGCTATAAGGTTACAAGGAATTTAGAAGGCAAAGGCTGGTTAAAAGAAAGCCTTAAGTAAATGAAAGAATAGACGCGGAAAGAGAATTCAGGCTCTGCAGAATGTGATGTCTCTCAGGTCTAAGATCCGGCTTTGTATAGACACGTTCATGGCCGTGCTTTATCGTACGGACATTTATTCCTGAGACAATAGCATTATCAAAGGCTTCTCTGCATATTTGCGGGAGTATTTTAGACACACCCTGCACTTAATGAGTCCAGTGTTTTCTTTAAGAACCTTACTCAGTGCATTTGGAATGGCTTTTTTTTCTTCTTCTGTGTTAAAATAAAGACTACACCACTGAGCTTTTATCTGTTAAAAAAAAATCCACTGGTGAACATGTTGGTGCCCTGGTTTTCATTAAGTTTGCATATGGTGATACATCTACGAGTCATCAGCATGAGGAGATGAAGAGTCCTGGGGATGGCTTTATGGAGAGCTTGACCCCGGCACTCTGAGAGCTGCCTGCCCCCCTTTCCATCATCGACCCCATTCATTAGTGGAAACACATACGGCGTTTTGCTGAAACTTGTCTATTTCCCCCCGAGGGGGCCATACTGTTGCAACCCCCTTTCTGTGTTTGCAGGCAATCTTTTAACACTCTCAGTTGACTGGCTGCCTGGAACACGGTTCATTTCTGCAGAAAGCAGCTCCTCTCCATGTCCCAACAGAGTCCTCACATAAATTGACCCCAAAACCACCTGGTAGATCTCAAACCGAGGCTCACACAGAGCAGACACACACCTGAGCCCTGGACCACTTCAGGCCAATCCTATTTGACATTTCCCAGTGTCCATCCAGCTTTGGGTTTAGGGAAATGCCAACTCTCCCATTTTCTGGCTGTGCGACTTGGGGATGAAGCCAGGTTGTGGTTTTCTTCTGTATGAAATGCGTTTCATTGCTTTGTCACCAGGGTTCAATCAATTAACCAGTAGAAACTACTTAAAGTTGTAAGTAGTAAGCGAATCATGGGGGTTCAATGATACTTCTGGTATTGTCAGAATTGTGTTAGAAAACAGACCCACAGGGAAGATCTTAACATTTCTGTTGTAATAGAGTCGGTGGGAAGAAAGACTGAGGTGGGGTGCTGAATGGCTTTGTCACCACCCTTAGAAAACACCATCAACAGAGCTCGGTGGATGCTTCAGTTGGTTAGGAAAGTTCCCCGCCAGCGTGAAGACCTGAGTTTGAGCCCCAGGATCCCTGTGAGAGGAAGCTGGTGTGATGGTGTGTGGCTGCAATCCCAGTGATGGGAAAGTAGTGCTCAGGAAAGCTCCAGATCCTGCCGGCCGGCCAGTCTAGCCAAATCGGTGAGCTCCATTCACAGGAAGCCCTGTGTCCAAAGTGAGGTGTCTGCTAGAGTTCTGATAGGAGGTCCAAGAAGAAAGAGAGGTGAAGAGAGCTATAGCGGGGTGGTAGAGTGCTTGCCTGCCGTGCATGGGGAAAACCCCGGCACTTCCCAAAGAAATAAGTCAGGTGGGGAGAGATCGGGAAAGACCCCCTGACCACAGCACACATACACCTCCCTCCCTATGAGTGTGTGAGCACACACACACACACACACCCTTCCTTCCTTCCTTCCTTCCTTCCTTCCTTCCTTCCTTCCTTCCTTTTGTTCTTTTGTGGGTTTTTTTTTTGTGTGTGTGACATTGTCTCTCTATGTAGCCTTGGCTGTCCTAGAACTCACTCTGTAGACCAGGCTGACCTCAAACTCACAGTGATCCATCTTTGTCTGCCCAGTCACACACACACACACACACACACACACACACACACACACACACACACACGAACAGTTTGGTGAACAAATATCACTTTTTAGAGTAATTTGCAACCAGTTTAATTAAAAAGTGGGCAAAAGAGGTGGACAGATTTTTTTAAGAGGTAGATAAATGTCCACACCACAAGGTATTCAACATGGAAATCAAAACCACAATAAGATGCCCAGCCAGACTCACCAGGATAGCTACCATAATTCAATAATGGTAAATTGCTGCCAAGAACAGAACATGGGGCTGCCAAGATGGAAAAGAACTTAGCAGTTCCTTGAAAGTTAAAAATGTGATATATCTATGCAATGAAATATTTCACAAGAAACAAAAAGAAAGAAAATAAAGAGAATGAACTACTCACACACATGATAATGTGGATAAATGCTAAAAATTAGGCTAAAGAGAAACAAGTCAACAACCGAACATAATAGGTCACGTGATTCTCCTCCTGTGAAATAGCCTGAAGTAGTGAATGTTCAGAGGCAGAGGCTGGAGGAAAGTCAGGAGTCGCGGCGGTTTCTTTCTGGGGCACGGTGTGTGAAAACGCTTCAGAACTAGACGGGAGTGATGGTTGCACAATGTTACGAATGCGCTAAGCCCCGTCACTGCCCAGCTTTTATTACCCACTGTAGCCTCGAGTACTCTGGTAGTGATTAAATCTGTTCATTTCCTTTATTGTCGGCCTAGCTCAGTGAGAACAAGTTGCATTGAGTCTGTCTTTGATGTCACTTAGCTGAATCATTCGTGCTAACATGGAAAGTTCCACATTACGTGAATTCCACCTCAATTAAAGAAAAAAATATGAGTTGAATCACACCCGCTTGCCAGTGAGGATGATTCTTCAGGGCGTTTGATACTTCGGTGAGGAAGGTGCAGGAATGGTCTTTTCCTAGGCATAGCCGTGTGCTACTTAACAATAGGCACACAGTCTAGAAACTGTGCTAATTAAGAGATTTTGGGCATGGGCCCTGTAGAGTATGCTGGCAGACACTAAGATGGCCAGGGCGTTCTATGTGATCTCAAGGGGCCACTGTCTGATACGTGGCCCATCATAGACCTGACATAATTTGACACATGATTATTTCAACAACTTTAAAAAAAAAACTGAGGAAATAGTCTATTTGGAAATCAAAAGTCCCACATGAAATTGGTAGCCAAGCCTGCTTTTCAGAATCAAAAGCATTCTCTTTTCACAGGAGAACAGCCTGGTCGGGGCGGGTGGGGCTGCTGTGGGAGCCATCCTAGCTGTGGTGGTTGGTGAAGTAGGAAGACAGGATGCCCAAGTAGAGCACAGGTCAGACAAAGCAGAGTGGGGGATCCTGATACCACGGAGAAGAGGGAAAGAAGGCTGATACTCCGACTAGAGTCTTCCAGCATGTTCTCTGGAAAAACACTGCAACAGACACATTGTCTTAACCTGGAAATATAATCAGTGTAGAGAACAAGGACACCACGGGGAGTTAGAAGAGGACAACATTCGGGAGGGTGGCTCTTTAGGTTCATTTTGTACGAAATGTACGGCACTTACCATGTCCCTGGCACAGACATTCCTATGAAAGAGAACTGATCTCTGCGTAATTGTGTAGCAATTCTAAGTGTCCCATTTTCACTGCCAGTGTAGAACTTAGGAGAACCCCATGAAGCCGGTGGCCTCAACCATATAAAACTTTCAGCTGTCTCTTGTTATATTTCCCATGGTGACCCATCTCCACCCATGTGCTCTGTTTAACTGCCCGTGAGCATATCGCTCTCAATCTCCCGTCTTTGTTCTCTTGTTGCCCAGCTATTATCACGCTATGCAGCCCAAATACTCCTGTGGTGACTAACTGTTCTTTTCTACGTCATTATCTGTCCAACTAATGAAACCCCATTGTCCTGCGCCTGGCTTTGATGCTGGCTGGCTGGCTTTTCTCTGGCTTAATTGTTGAAGAACCTGTCTTACTATTCAGTATTAATTATTCTTTGTGGATTTCAGTGGGAAAATGGTCCCCAGATGGAAAGTGATACAGGAGCAGGTCCAAATCCCGAACACCCTTCCTGAGAGACAGTGCCCAGAGCTCTTTGGTGCTGGGAGGCACAGTGCGGCAGTGCTTTGGTGAAGCACGAAGATGTTGATACACCAAGAGAATACCAGGAAGTCATAAAAGGAAGGAGAGTACAAGGCACAGGGAGACAGGAGTGATAAGAAGGCAGAGATACTCAGATCACTACCTCTAACCCATTGTAAGTATTAATATGGAGCCATAAGTGGTTACCTTTCATTGTTTGCTTCCGGGAGGCACCATAGTTAAAGCCATGGATGTGGGAATTAGAGAAGTGTGGGTTTCAAGTCAAGCTCTGCCCATTACACTGATGATCTATAGGTAGGCTACATAGCCACTATACGCTCAGTTTCCTCTTGAGGAGAAAATGAACAGCAAATCACATTAGTTATCACGATTCCCCACTTCTGCCTTCCTGATCAAAACTGTGTCTTCTCCACTATATGAGGCTCAGGCTGAGTTCTGAGAGGCATGGCTAGAAAGCATGATGGAATAAGACTGACACTCAAAAAGCAGCTAGGCAGCCAACCAAAAGCACAGTAATGTAGCAGGATACAAGATTAACTCAAAAGATTCAATAACCCTCCTGTACACAGATGATAAATGGGCTGAGAAAAAAATCAGAGAAACGTCACCCTTCACAATAGCCACAAATAGCATAAAATATCTCAGAGTAACTTTAACCAATGAGTGGAAGACTTGTATGACAAGAACTTTAAATCTTCAAAGAAAGAAATTGAAGAAGATGCCAGAAAGTAGAAAGATCTCTCATGCTCTTGTGTAGGTAGAATTAACATAGTAAAAATGGCAATCTTACCAAAAGCAATCTACAGATTCAATGCAATGCCCAGCAAAATTCTTCACAGACCTCAAAAGAACAGGACTCAACTTCATATGGAAAAGCAAAAAACCCAGGATAGCCAAAACAATCCTGTACAAGAAAATAACTTCTGAAGGCATCACAATCCCTGACTTTAAACTCTACTACAGAGCTATAGTACTGAAAACAGCCTGGTATTATCATAAAAACAGACAGGAGGATCAATGGAACTGAATTAAAGACCAGGATATCAATCCACACACCTACAAACACCTGATTTTTGAGAAAGAAGCAAAAAAAATTAAATGGTAAAAAGAAAGCATACTTAAAAAATGGCGCTGGTATAACTGGATATCAACATGTAGAAGAATGAAAATAGATCCATATCTATTACCATGCACAAAACTCAAGTCCAAATGGATCAAAGACCTCAACATAAAGCCAGCCACACAGAACCTTATAGGAGAGAAAGTGGTAAGCATATTTGAACATATTCCTAATGTGACCACAGCAGACCACTTCCTAAATATAACTCCAGCAGCACAGACACTGAGAGACACAATTAGTAAATGGGACCTCCTGAAACTGAAAAGCTTCTGTAAAGCAAAGAACATGGTCAACAAGACAAAATGACAGCCTACAGAATGGGAAAAGATCTTCACTAACCCCACATCAGACAGGTATAATCTCCAAAATATACCAAGAACTCAAGAAATTTGTCATCAAAAGAACAAATAATCCAATAAATAAAAATGAAGTACAGAGCTAAACAGAGAACTCTCAATAGAGGAATCTAAAATGGCTGAAAAACACTTAAGAAAACGCTCAGCATCCTTAGTCATCAGAGAAATGTAAATCAAAACAACTCTGAGATTCTATCTTACACCTGTAAGAATGGCCAAGATCAAAAACACTGATGACAACCTAAGTTGGAGAGGTTGTGGGGAAAAGGGAACACTTCTGCATTGCTAGTGGGAATGCAAGCTGGTACAACCCCTTTGGATGTCGGTGTGGTGATTTCTCAGAAAATTAGGAAACAACCTTCCTCAAGACCCAGTAATACCACTTTTGGGTATATAGCCAAAGGATGCTCAATCGTGCCACAAGGACACGTGCTCTACTATGTTCATAGGAGCTTTGTTTGTCATAGCCAGAACCTGGAAACAACCTAAATGCTTCTCTCACTCTTTTTGAGCCTAGATTTCTACTTGTATTTATTTTCTCTGCCTGCCAGCCCCTCCTATCCCTCTTCTGCCTAGCTAAAGACCTATTAGCCTTTTAGACCAATCAGGTGCCTTAGGTAGGCAAGGGAAAACAGCAGCTCATCTTTTCCTAATCAAACAAATGCAGCAGACACAAACGTAACACACCTTCACACAGGTAAAATAATGTTCCTCAGCATGAACAGCTGGAATTCATTTTTGCCTAGCTAAAGTAATATTCCACAACCATTGTTTCCACCCTCAGATGAGGCAATGAGCTCTCTAATTCAGAGACCATCAAAATGCTTACTTTAGAAAATTTGGAAAACGTCACACCCTTCACACTTAAAGTTTTTGGCATTTCCCTTTGTGTCATTGATGTGATGCAATGCGACTTCTGCCATATTATAAACACTGGCACTTAACACCATGGCATTGCCCCTAAACCTATCCATTAGCTACAAATAGCATGGTTATTTTATAACCACTATCATCAACAAGTTAGTTGCCAAACTGTTAGCTAGCCAACTAGGAATGAGTTTGTAGCTATTTCCTGACAGTGAGAATGTCTGTAGCCTTCTCTTGTCTCCTCAGCCCTGAAATTCCATTTCACCTCTCCTAGAGAGTTTTATCCCATTATCTTGTTATGCTTGCAAGTTTTTTTTTTACCAATCATTCAAACATAATTTCCTATAATAAAAATACCCACATAAAAGTAAATATTTTCATTTCCTACTTTTCTAAGACTGCTAAGTATTTAGTCCTGGACTGAGTTCTCAAATTCTACTAGAAGCTACTTGATCAAAGTGATGAACATAGATTAAGCTTTGGACAAGGAATTGTCAGAGATAAAATATAAAAATTTGCTGGAAATCTGCTTTTGGAGGGCAGCCTCTCTGGAGAGCCATCCTCACCAAGGTTGGGCTGACACCAGGAAGGCAGAGTTCAGGAGAGGAACTGAGCCAGAAGCTGGCCAAACAGCTGCGCTTCAATCGTCTCCCAGTTGGCTACCTTCTTCCAAAGGTCGAGGGTCCTTAGCTTCTTTTATCTTTGTTTCCTGTCTTGTAAACTGCAGTTAATGTAATGTGTCCTGCTTCTGTCTGAGGGCTGTACAAAGTTTCACCCTCAATAATGTAAAACAAAGGGCACGAGATTAGCTCAGCGGTAAAGCACTTGTCAAGTATACAGGAGACCCTGGGTTGAGTAGGATCCTGTAAAAATGGTCTGTGCACATTGACAAGAAAGTAAAATTGTGCTGATATGCAGTAGCAAGGATAGAAGGAAATGTCCTCTCTGAAATGTGTCTGGAATAGTATGATCTTTACACTTAATTCATACCCCTAGTATTAGAAGAAAACTGAAACAAATTCGTTAAAAAAAGAAAAAGAAAAACATTAAGGTCCTTAAGGATCTTTGAAGTAATCTTCAAAATGAAATTAAAAGATTCTTAATAAACCTAAAAGATCTAATCATGAAGATATTTCTAGGTAGGCTTCTAGCTTGGGAGCACAGCTCAGGGAAAACCATCCACCGACTAGTCACTTGGAAATGAGTTTGGGAATCATAGACTCACACCCTGTGTCTGCACAGTGACAGCTCCTGGTTCAGGAGCCTTTTGTTCTGGGCTTTTGAGGGCTGGGCACTGAGGTATGTGTTGTTCTGGGCTTTTGTGGGTGTGCACTGAGGTGTGTGTCTGTGTGTGTCGTCCTGGGCTTCCGAGGGTGTGCACTGAGGTGTGTGTCTTCCTGGGCTTTTGAGGGCTGTGCACTGAGGTGTGTGTCTGTGTGCATCTCTAGAGTAAACAGATATGAAGGAAGTGGCAAGGGTGGGAGGAGAGAACAGGAAAACAGGACGATGAAGCACGTTTGAAGTCTCCCCATCTTGACTCCATCAGTCTAATCCCCTGGAGAGCCAACAAAGTGAGCTGGCTTGTTTGTAGCAAGGCTGGGTGGGCCTCTGCCAAAAGTGGAGGTGTGGCAGCTCTCCCCCATGGCCGCACCTCAGCCGGGCTTTGAAGTTGACCCGAACAATTGTCTCATTGAGTGTTCAATATTGCTGTGGCTATAATTTAAACTTGAATCAGGACCAAAATGTTTTACTATTGAGTAAGTCCTCTGTGAGGAGGCTCTCTGCATACATATGGCTTCCCTCTGTTTCCCCTTCTTGGTGGTGCAGACATCTACATGTACAGACACATACATATACACAGAAAGACACACACATGCACATGCACATACACACATACACACACTAACTTTGAAACCATTTCTAAGCAGAGCTGGTCAGTGGAACATCTGTGATGCCAGGGCTCATTGCAGGGGCCTCCCAGTAACAGAGCAATTAAAAAATAGTAATTCAGTCTCCCTCCCTCCCTCCCTTCCTCCCTCCCTCCCTCCCTCCCTCCCTCCCTCCCTCCCTCCCTCCCTCCCTCCCTCCCTTCTCATAGTTTTCCCCTTTTCTTGCTTCCTTTTTCTTCTTTCTTTGAAAAATGACTGATTCCCCTTACTTCTCTTCCCCTGTCCTCCGAGGATAGACTTGAACTTACTATCTAGCCGAGTGTGGCTCTATAGTCCCACCTCTGTCTGAAGTGCTGGAGTTACAGGCACGCTTGTGACAGCAGGCCCAGTTTGGGGTAGAACCCAGGGCATCGTGTATCTAACATAAGCATTCTGCCAATGGCCTAACCTCGTTAGTGCTCCTTTGTCTTCTTCAAACACCAGCACTGTGGGGTTATAAGTGTAATGTCCATTATAAACTATTAGGAGAAACAAAGATAAGCAAAAACTCAACAAATCAAAGAAAAATATGTGAGTTATTTCATTCAAATTAATTTCAGTTAACATTCTGCTTATCCAGAATTCTCACACATCTGCCTCTCTCTGTTATCTCGTGTGTGCGTGTGTGTGTGTATGTGTGTGTGAGAGAGACAGACAGACAGAGACAGAGATAGAGAGACAGAGAGAGGAGAGAGAAAAGAGAAAGAGAGAGAGAGAGAGAGAGAGAGAGAGAGAGAGAGAGAGGACTCTCACTTCCCCCAACTTGATTTAACTCTAAATTCTGAATCAAATCTTTCCGTCTCCTTCACTGGTTGATGCTTTGGTTTTGTTCACGAGCAGCTAACTCAGGCTATGGAATACAGCATCATCGCAAATCAACCCTAAAGTCTATGTCTGAGAAGGTGACATGGGGTTAACAGTTCTCAGTTAGTCTCTGCTGCTGTCGGTGACGTCTGAGCGGGCTTGTCTTCTCTCTCCTGACAAAGTGTGACTGAGAAATGGAATAAGCCTCCTCCCAGGGCCAGCACGAGCTTCCCTCCTTGGTTTCCTCTGCTCTCACATCTTCAAGGGGAAGACTCTCCAGGGGAGAGGGGTCTGCTTCTGCACAGCACACGGATGCTTAGCGGGCACTTAGGGATGTGCCAACTAGCTTTAGAGAATTCTGGGAGAGAGAAAAGTGTTGATAAAGGCTTGGGATATGGGATGAGAGGATGAAAAGAAAGAATTACAGAAGGGAAAGCTAAGGAATGATTGTGAGCTGTGCACTTAATCTAACCTTATGGGTCCTAGTCACAAGGCACATAAACCAACCCATCTCAGTGCACATGTAGGTATGCCCACATTGAGGGGGGGGGGATGGCCATCATGGGACCTGAAGTAAGGCACAGTAACTTGGGGCAGTTGAGAGCTTGGAATCTTCCTTCTCTGTCGCTCTGTCTCTTCAGTTCCTCTTTCTTCCAAGCCACATCTTTGAACCACACTCTAGCAATTGTCCCTAGAAGCTTTAATGTCACGACAGCCCTGTTCTGGCCACCAGATCTGAGAATTGTTTCTATCTTATTTTGGATTTGTAAAACGGCTCCTAGTGAGCCAGTTTGGGCATGAAAAAATTGAAGATCCCATTAAAAAGAGTCGTACCCTTGATAATGCAGTCATAATATCTGAAGGGACAGATGGAAGGAGGGAGGGAAGAAAGGAGGGGAGGGAGAGAGAGAGAGAACAAGAAAGCATAGCCAGTGCATCGCTAGACCTCTGTCCGCACAACCTGTTACAGCCGACTGGTTGCCCCTGGGTCTAGCCTCCACCCGAGGACTCGGAGCATGGTCTGGATAGACAGACTTTAACAGTCGCATGGGGACACCTCAGGAATGTGATCAGGCTTGTGTGCCCCCTTCAGTCCAGCCTTTGTCACCAGTGAGTATTTAAAAAATGTATTAACTTGGGCTGGAGAGATGGCTCAGTGGTTAAGAGCATTGCCTGCTCTTCCAAAGGTCCTGAGTTCAATTCCCGGCAACCACATGGTGGCTCACAACCATCTGTAATGAGGTCTGGTGCCCTCTTCTGGCCTGCAGACATACAGACAGAATATTGTATGCATAATAAATAAATAAATATTTTTTAAAAAATGTATTAACTTAATTGCTCTATCCATCTTTAAGCCCTTCAGTTGGTTCCTTATCTTATTAATAAATCCTTCACATGGTTCATGTGCGAAGGACAGGAATATGTGAGCAGGGGAGAATAGACTAGCAAACGCCATCAGCAAAGCAAATTCTGGGGGGCCCTGGATTCCACTTTGCCGGTCATGTCACGTCTGTGGCCTCAGCTTCTGCTCTAAAAACAGTGTTTTCTCAAGTTTTTTGGTTCTTCACTGTGATACTGGGGACAAAAGTCCATTCCAAGTGAGGGATTCAGTTGGGGCAACACGAGTCCTAAATTTTGTGCTGTCCAGCTTTCTTTAACAAAATAGCCGAATTAAGTCACAAATAGAAAAGGTATCCTTTGCCTCTTGGCTTTAGTGGTTCCAGTCTGTGATCAGGAGGACCCATTGGATGCTGATGGCATTGACTGTGAGCCTGTGATGGAGAAAACTATTCCTCTCATGGACTGGAAACAAAGGAGGAAGAGGTCAGGGTCCTCCATCTTCTTCAAGTGTGAAGAGGTCAGGGTTTTTCATCTCCTTCAAGTGCATGCCCCCAATGACCTAGGGACAATCCCTACCAGTGGGATGCGAACAGGGGTCCCTGATCAACCTTGGGGAGAGGAATGAAGGGGCAAGAGACACGAGAAATGACAGCAAGACAGGATTTCTGATCAAGCCGTCCAGTTTATTGTTTTCTCAGACGCTGTTATATAGCAAACGGACAAAGGGGGGGGGAGGGAAGGGTGTCAGGGAGGGAGGGAAGGGTGTCAGGAAACTCAGGTCTGCTGGAATTCAGGTCCGGAGACATCCCTAGCTGAGGGATGTAAATAATGATGGTCTGTGATTATTGACTAACAAAGCAAAATGCTAATAGATCCCAGAGCCTGGTGCCTGCAGGTCTCTGCTAGGAGATAAGATGCCAGGTTGATTTCCTAGACCCTGCAGAGGGGATAGAGGTAAAGGCCCCAACTACTAGATCTTACCACCTCCTAGTAGCATCACCCTGGGCACATGTGCCTTTGGGGGACATTAATCAAAACTAAAGAAAATATGAGTGGTGAGATGGTTCCGCTATTAAGAGCACTTACTGCCCTTCCAGAGGACACAGGTTCCATTTCTGGCATCCACACAGTGGCTCCCAACTGTCATCTGTAACCAACTGTCTGTGATGGTTCCAGGGGCCTGACACCTATTTCACATAAAAAAGCTCTTGTACCCGTGTGGCGCACATACATACACAGAGCCGTCCCCCCACCAGTTATAATATGCAAACTTACCTCCTATTAATTGCCAAGAAGTAAAATTGAGAAATCAGCAGCAGTTGAGAGGGTTCTTTGTAGAAAGTCCGGACCAAATCTGACACTGTAAACAAACAAACGGAACAACACACCAACACGCCCTTCTGGTGTCTGACAATAATCAAATTGTTCCAGGAGGATTCTGAGGATTTTTTTTTAATTTATTTATTTATTATGTATACAATATTTTGTCTACATGTATGCCTGCAGACCAGAAGAGGGCACCAGTCCTTATTACAGATGGTTGTGAACCACCATGTGGTTGCTGGGAATTGAATTCAGGACCTTTGGAAGAGCAGACAATGCTCTTAACTGCTGAGCCATCTCTCCAGCCTCCCCCCCCCCCCTTTTTTAAAAAAGAATAATTCCAAGACCTACTTCTGAGTCTATTCCATCTTTACCTTCATGAGTGAACGGCAAGTGCTCAAAGAATTTCAGCTCCAAACAAACTTCAGGAACTGCTGCAAGTAGACATGACGTGAGACTAAGCTCCAAGGAGAGATCAACCTCCAAGGAGAGATCAACCATTTCCGTGGTGGATGGCCTCCGAGCAGCCCACAACAGTCATCGGGAGGGAAGATGAAGTAGGGTGTCAACAATTCGCTGGCCCGATGATTACCATGGCTCCAGCTTGAGAGGCTCAGGTTGCAGGAAGCACTTCATCCATTTGCACGGAACAATGTGCGTGTCCCTGAGGATGTCACAGGCGGCATCTATCATCTTAACACACCTGGGCCTTTAACAAACTCAAACTCCTCCGCAGGAGCAGACTGGAGTTTGCGGCTAGGCGAAAGACTGCTTGTGCGCTATGGTTTTTGTGTCAACGACACAAGCAAGGGTCTTTTGAGAGAGGAACCGCAATTGAGAAAACGTCTCCCTAAGATTTGGCTGTAGGCAAGCCTGTACGATATTTTCTTAATTGGTGATTGATGGGAGAGGGCATAGCTCTTTGTGAGTGATGCCATCCCTGGGCTGCCCATCTTGGGCGCTATGAGAAAGCAGTCTGGGCAAACCACGGGGAGTAATCCAGCTAGCAACACTCCTCCGGGGTCTCTGCATCAGCTCCTGCTTCCAGGTTCCTGCCCTGACTTCCCTCAGTGAGGGAGAGTGACCTGAGAGCTGTGACTTGGTTTCTGTCATGGCATTTCATCGCAGCAATAGGAACCTTATCCAAGACACTGCTCAAAGTTTCTTTCATGTGATATATACTTGCTTGTCCCATCTACCCTCTGGTCCACTTCAATGCTGACAAGCTTTCTCCTCCGTAGAATTGCCTTTTTTCTCTTCTCGTGCAACACACTAGGAAGCTGGGCCTCCCTAACAAAGGCTGTTCTTTATTAGAGGGATTGCTGATAATGTGTAATCCCTGTGTCCTCTGTTTCCAGCTCTCTCTCACGAGTTGCACTCTGACCTCTACACATGATATGCACACACACACACACACACAAATACATAAATAATATAAATTGGAATTTTTTTTAAGCGTAGAATCCCATATCATAAGTGATTTTAGGGGTTGCACACACCTCTGTCCTGCTGTGGTTAAATTTCAAAGCACATGGCCTCCTTGCCTCTTTTTGTGTATTCTTACTGTGGATGGATTAGGCCCTGACACAGGTAGGTAGAGAAAAAGCAGAGGCATAATAAAAAAAAAAAGATATGTCAGTATGTGTGTGGTTTGGAAGAAGATGAAATGAAGCTGCTGTGGGTTGAATTGTCTTTCCTCCAAATTTGTATGTTGAGGTTCTTACCCCCATCATCTCATTGTGTGGCCTTATGAGGTCATTTGAGAAGATCATAATCCAAAAGGGTGGTCACCCTAATAAAAAAGGAAAATCTGGACATAGCTACGTGGCGCTATCTCTGGCTCTCAGACTCCCGCCTCTGGACCGGCGACAAAACCGTCTGAGCCATCTTGTCTGCGGTGCTTTGTCATGGATGCCCTAGTAGATAAAAAGAGGAGTGGAAGAGATCTGGGAACACGCGACATCACGACTTGCAGAGATGAAGTCAGGTGAGAGGGCATCGAGTTAGCTCCCAGCGCCAGCCAGCAGGTGGGGCTATTGATTGGAACAGTCTTCTGTGGAAGAAGGCAAAAAAGTTCGTCTGGGTGGATCTTTCCAACCTGTCAGGCGTTCTCAGGTGAGAACAAAGGAGCCGGGATGCGTTACTGCGGAGCATGCTGACTGTTGCAAAGCTGTGGTCCAGCAGCCCTCTGTGATTCCTGGAAGGCTGGAAAAGCAGGGAGAGAATTTAAACGTTTGCCATCTCCAGCTACAATGCAAGCCGCTAAAGGGTTTGTGGCCAGATGTGCTGTTCTGTTTGCACAGCATCCTAGATAAGGTTGGGGAATGGTCTTTCTGGCTTGGCATGGTGGCACAGGGCTGTGATCTTTGTCCTCGGAAGGGCAGGGGGAAGGATTAAATATCTGAGGCCTGCTTAGGCTGCATGGCAAACTTCTGCATGCATTGTTTCTTTCTATAAAGGGGTAATAACTTTATCTTTTTAAGCTCACTCAAAAGAGATATGCTGCATTTTCTAAGCCAAAGTATGTAGAAAGTTTGCATTTAAATCTCCCGGGGATGGAGAAATGACTCAGTGGATAAGAATTTGCAGTGCAAGTGTGAGGAGCTGAGCTCGAATCCTCCAAAGCCACAGGCCCAGGCCCAGGGCCCTCACTGCTATACACAGCTGTAGCCCTCAGAGCCCAAACGGCCCAGGACTCTGCTGCACACGGCTGTAGCCCTCAGAGCACATATGGCCCAGGGCGCTGCTGCACATGGCTGTAGCTCCAGCACTCCTACAACAAGAAGGGAAATGGAGACAGAAGAAGCCCGAGGGTCAGTGAATCTGGCACAAACACAGTGCAGAAGAACAGAAGCCCATCTCAAACAAGGCAGAAGGTGAGGACTGAGGGCAAGGGCTGTCCTCTGATCGCCACAAGCACAGAGTGCGCGTGTGTGCTCACACCACACACACACACACACCATGCACAACAAGCACGCATACTACCCTTAAGAAGTTTTTTGAGGTTATCTAAGTGAGGCACCTGTATTTTAGCCAGGATGCTGAAACAGGAGGATTTGTGCATTCAAGGCTCATCCGAACTACAGGGCAATCTTCTGCCTCAACCGTTCAATCAGCTGCCTCTTACACACGTATGTTCCTATTTGTCTGATGTTATAAACATTCAAATGAGAACAGATTTTAATATAAGGACAGTAACAGTGACAAGACACAGTAATGCTTATAAAGAACTGTCCGAGAGACGATTTCATCTGCACGAGATCTGGTGTGTGTGTGTGATCTCGTTTTGAGATAGGTTTTGTCGTCCCTTTTTCTTCTTTTGGTTTTTCGAGACAGGGTTTCTCTGTAACTTTAGAGCCTGTCCTGGAACTAGCTCTTGTAGACCAGGCTGGCCTCGAACTCACAGAGATCCACCTGCCTCTGCCTCCCAAGT
Source organism: Chionomys nivalis (assembly GCF_950005125.1). Taxonomy (NCBI): domain Eukaryota; kingdom Metazoa; phylum Chordata; class Mammalia; order Rodentia; family Cricetidae; genus Chionomys; species Chionomys nivalis. The sequence continues at coordinate 52,749,155 of NC_080101.1, read as the reverse complement.
GCTGGGATTAAAGGCGTGCGCCACCACCGCCTGGCTTTGTCCCTTCTTTACAATGTAGAAAACTGTCTTGCAGTTTGCTAAATGTCCCAGCTAACACTCAAAGGCAGCAGCAGAGTCAACTTTAGAAGCCTCTTCTCCCACCCTTCAACTCCATCTTCTCTATCTTTAGATCTTAAGAAACAGTTGTAGGGTATAAGGCTTCCCAACCTTGGCCTTTTGGTAGTCTCTGCCCCATTCCTCATTCCTCATACAATGTCTATGGGATTTTATTTTTTAATTTTTAAATATTTTACACATATTTATCTTCTTTTATGTGTGTGAATGCTTTGCCTGTGTGTATATATGTGCACTATGAGAAAATCTGGTGCCCGAGGAAGTCAGAAGAGCGCGTTGGGTCCCCTGGGATTGGAGCTGCAGACGGTTGTGAGCCGTAGTGTGGGCGATGCGAATCGAACCTGGGTCCTGCACAAGAACTAGTGCTTGTAACCTCTTAGCCATCCCTCCAGGTACCATTTTTTTTTTTGACAAGGTATCACCATGCAGCCCCAGCTAGTCCAGACTCACTATGTGGATCAAGCTGTTCCCAAACTCAGAGAGCCACCTGTCTCTGCCTCCCCAGTGCTGGAAATAGACATGGTGCCTCTGTGCCCTACCGGTCCATGAAATGTTAACACATAGCAAGTCACTAATTATACAGTTAGTTTTGTATGTAGAAAACCTCTTAAGGTGACACAGAACTGATTTGAGTGTCTCTAATCTGGACATTAATGTAATGAGAACATCATCAAATTACAACCTCCTCTGCTATGAAGACTTTACCAGATAGCTCCAGATGTAACCATTAAGAGATAATGTAGATGGGCCTTAAGAAAGAGTAGCTTGGTTATTCCCAGTAAATGAGAATATTTGGAGGCTTAACGTGCCACGAATATGTTTTCTCTCAAGCAAATGTCTAGGTTCAAGGTCACAGCTCTGAACTGCCTCCACGCCCACTCAGGGTTGCTCGTTCGGTCAGGGAGTGCCCTCCCTTCCCACTTGCCTGTTTGAAATAAATGGAGTGGAAACATTCCTCTCCCGAAAGGGGCACATTTCTTGCTGGCTCATTCTGCCCCCTCCTAGGGCTCGGTGCCCTTTGCTGACACAGAGTTTGCGTGTAGGAAGAAAGAACAATCTGCTGTAAAGATTCCTGGTGTGGATCAGAGGCTATTTTACCGTAAAAGGAGCAAAATTATGAGTCTTCTTTAATGTCAACCAGATGATTTTCTCCTTTGCATTTTTCAGCTTTTGCTTATAATTCCAAAGAATTTCTGAGCAGCACAGGAGAAATCTTGGCACTGTCCACAGCTTTGCCATAGCTGACTATGTTTGCTGGCACGGAGATTCTGGCTGCACCTTTTTACACGTCAGAATTTCCTTTCCTGTAAACCCCTTACACGTGGATGAAGGCCCCAAAACTCGCCAACTGTGGCATGTGTGCTCCTACCGGAGTTTTAGGCTTGGTGTCTTGATCAGGGCCAACAGACTGCGTCTGTAAAGGCTGAGGTGGTTTCAGTTAGGCTGTGGGTCTCATAGCTGTCATTGCTGCAGCGGCTCGGATCTGCCCCTGGAGCATGAGAGGAAGGGTAGCTGATCCTGGTTCATGCTCTGGTTTGCACGTGTTCCCCAACAGTTCCAATGCAGCATCTTAACAGGTCTGAAGTTTGGGAGGACTCAGATCCCGAAGACCCTTCATGGAGCAATGAACCAGTTGGCAATCGCAGAATGACTTTGTTGTAAAATGAGCTTTCTATCTCCTTGCTCTGCTCCATGGTCCGATGTGTTCCCCCAGGTTATGGGGCAGCTGAGAAGATGGAGGAGGGAGAAGCTCCGCTCATGGACTTCCCAGGCCTGGGAGCAAAGGAAGCATCTATTCTTTTTTTCTTTCTTTTTGGTTTTTTGAGACAGGGTTTCTTTGAAACTTTGAAGTCTGTCCTGGAACTAGTTCTTGCAGACCAGGTTGGCCTTGAACTCACAGAGATCCACCTGTCTCAGCCTCCCAGGGACTAAAGGTGTGCACCACCACCACCGGGCTCAGCATTTATTCTTTATAATCCACCCACTCTGAATTTCACTTCTAGTAACAGAAGACAGGACAAGATGGCATACTGTGTTTCAATAAAATATCGTGATTTCTAGGCTCACAGAGACCTGCACACAGGCCTGTGGATGCTAGAAGCATCTCATAGCAGAGGTCTTTCTGCAGAGACTTACAGCTTCACCCAACTTTAATCCCATCAACTTCTGTTCAGCCTATGAACCACAGTGAAAGCCCCAAGTCGTCATACTTACTGAGCATCTTGTAGGTGGACGAGCCCATGGGAACCTGGGAGCTGTGTTTGTCGTATATGTAGAGTGTTGGTTTGGAGTCGAATGAGCTCATTTTCCAGACTGATATTTGCTGTTCCTCTTTGACACAGAAACTATTTTGACGTGTGGGTCAGAATGAACTCTCAATGACATGTGTGGTCGTGTGATAAAAAGGTTACAAGAACAGCAGCTTACCCAATTCCAGCTGGAAACATTTCCATTCTCTTGTCCTTTATTTCTCTCAGGAGACACTGTCCTTGGCACTGGGTGAGCCTTTGTGTGACCTGGGCAGCAAAACTGGAAGAGAATCTGTAGAAGGAGCTGCAAGCGGGCCTGCTTTTTGTCCCACCCAGCTCCCGCACGGCTAGCTTAGCTCCAGAATAATTACACGGAAACTGTATTCCTTTAAACACTGCCTGGCCCATTAGTTTCAGCCTCTCATTGTCTAATTCTCACATCTTGATTAACCCATTACTGGGAAGGATCTTAACCTGCATCTATCTTGGAGAGGAGAGCTATTGTCTGCCTCATTGTCTTCTTCTCAGCATTCTGTTCTGTCTACTCCGCCTACATAATTTTCTGACCTATCAAAGGGCCGAGGCAGTTTCTTTATTAACCAATGAAAGTAACACATAGAGAGATGACACTCCTACATCAAGAGTCCTTGCTTCTTGTCACCACCTACCCATGGAGAAAAATTCTCCATGGGCTTCAGTTAGGCTTAGGGCTGATTTGGGAGGGGCGGGGGTGGATATGAAGTGTGTGTGTGTGTGTGTGTGTGTGTGTGAACACACATGTGGAGGCCAGGGTGATTGGCATCAGGTGTCTTCCCCTACCCATCTCCACCTTATTTTGAGGAGCATCTCACTGGATTATCAGTTAGGTTAGACTAAGCAGCCAGCGAGACCTGCCTATCTCCACCCTATCCCCAGGACTGGGATAATGTATGTATGTCACTATGCTGGCCCTTTTGTGGGTGCTTGGGAACCAAATTCCAGTCCCTGTGCCTGCATGGCGAGCACTGTACAACTGAGCCATCTCCTCTAGACCTTGGGGTCGACTAAATTAGGGAACACCATTTGAAGGGTCTGCTGTTAGGTGTTTTACGCACCTTCCTCTTCTTTTTTCCAGAGTCATGTGGGCACTGGTATATGAATCTACTTATGGCCATTAGTATAACACTTGGGATGTTCTGACTGATATAAAGGTCCTGCTATTCAGAGAAAATACCAAGCAAGGGCTCTGTGGTTTCAGTGTTGTCATTCTGGGGCACAGGGCCTGTGGGAGTCAACAGTGACCAGACTCCCCAACCATAGCTCCAACTACCAGAGCCCTCTGACTCGTTGGGTTTGCGCTGTAGATCTCCTCAGACCTCAGAAGCTCACTTCCAACTGAATCACAAGAATAATCATTTCTAAAGGGACTGTCCTCTGACTTGTGGAAAGAAACAGAGACAGATGGGACACATACCAGACCAATAGAATAGAAAGAGAGAACAAACCTGCCATGGCAGGGCATGCATATAGTTACAGTACTCAGGAGACAGAGGCAGAAAATGGCAAGTTCCAGGCTAGCCTAAGCCACACAGTGACATGCTGTATAAATTAAAATCAAGCAAACAAACAACCCTCCCCCCCCCAAAAAAAAGTCTGTTAAGACTAGGAGCCAATTAGAAGGCCGAGTAGGTAAGGACACTTTCTACCAAGCCTGACAACTTGAGCTCAATCCTCTGGATCCTCGTGGTGGCCAGAGAGAAGAGATACCACATGTGGCTTGTCTTGCTACCTCCATGCATGTGCCACAAACACGCGCAAAATAAACACTTAATCTAGGTAAAGCCTGGAACTTGTCATTTTCTGCCTCTGTCTCCTGAGTACTGTAACTATATGTATCTCAGTGGTAGAGAGCAAGGACCTGCGTTTGAGCCCCAGTATGTTAAAAATATTAACCAATTGAGCTGGACGGTGGTGGTGCCTGCCTTTAATCTCAGCACTCGGAAGGAAGAGGCAGGGGAACTCTGTGTGTCTGAGGCCAGCCTGGTGTACAGAGCGAGATAGGGCAGTCAGAGCTACACACAGAGAAACCCTGTCTCAAACACCCAAATATATGTTAACCAATTGAGCTCTCTCTGGAATGCCTGCTTCAGCAGCACATGTCCTAAAATCATAATGAGACAGATCACTCTGGCTCTGTGACGTGCAAACATATGAAGCATTTTGTTCTTTCCTGGTGCCAGGGAACATGAGTATCCACGTGAAGAACAATGAAAATAGATCTAGATCTCTGAACCTAAATAAAATTCAATTCAAAATGGACCACAGACCTTTATGTGAGGTTTGCATATGTTAAACTGATAGAGGGAGATGGCGAGCACAAGGAGATATGGATACAGGGTGCTCTAAGGACCCCAATAGCTTGGGAGATAATAGGAAGAATCATGTCTGCATGGCAGTGCCCGCCTGTGATGCCAGCATTCGGTAGGCAAAGGGCTGAGAGGCAACACAAATTTGGAGCTGGCATGACCTACATACTGAGATCTAGACCTGTCATGGCTCCATGGTAAAACTATGTGTTAAGAGAAAGTGTGTGTGGGGTGTGTGTGTGTGTGTGTGTGTGTGTGTGTGTGGTCTCCATGATGTTATAAAGCTTCCAAACCAGGTGTGGTGCCTCACGTCTACTGACCCTGGGAGAGTTGGGAGAGTTGGGCAGGATTGTGAGTTGTCTGTTGTTGTCCTTGGGGGTTATTCTAGACTGGGAAAATGACAGAGGGAAACTGAGCCCTAGCTATTCTATCAGATTTCCAAACACCGCAGGAATTGTAAGGGACCTCCACCTGCATGGTCGCAGGAATTGTAAGGGACCTCCAGGCTGGACTCTACAGTAAGTTCCAGACTAGTCTGGGCTACAGTGAAGTACTCTCTTAGAACACAAAGCAAGCAAAACAAAAACCTTAAATTACCAAACCAAACCAAACCAAACCAAATCATCATCATCAACAACAACAACAAAAATACTTCGCAGTAAAGGAAACTAGCCAGGAAATGGTTGCCTTCAGAAGGGAAGTCTCCGATAGTTTATGTGACTAACATTGATACCTAGAATAGACATCGTCTCTGAAGCTGAAGTCCCTCCTAAGATCTGTGTGCATCATAATTTAATTGATAACTGATAGTGAGTTGGGTGTCTATTTTTGGTTTTGTATTTGTTTTTTTGTTTTGTCTTAGGTGATAAAACAAAACGAAACCCCCACCCCCGAATCCCACAACTTACGGTCAAAGACGTCTGGTATTCAATAAAATATGTCACAGAACCCCATGAAGTGTTGTGCCCTGACAAATGTCCCGGAACTACGTCAGCTCTCCTACTGACACCCGCCTCAAGAGGTTTCCTTGTATCTCTCATAGCGCCCTGGCTGCTGTCAATAAAAGTATTTAGTCAGTTTTCACATGAAAATTCAAACCTTTTATTTTTTGCCTCGGTGCGTGTGTGCATGTGTGTGTGCACGTGTGTGCATGTGTGTGTGCACGTGTGTGCAAGACTGAAGTTGACAGTGAGTGGATTCCCTACCTGCTGAGCCATCTCCTCAGTCCCCAGACTTACATTTCAAATGCATTCCAGCCTCTTGGGCAATTACTGGTATTTTGATTTCCATATCCCAATTACAGTATTCAGGAGATACTTCCTAATATCACCCAGCTTTATTTTTCCATTACCATCTTTTCTTCACTCTCCCATCCAACAAGCTGTAAGTTATGAAAGAGTCTTGCAAAGGATAAGTTTGGCTCCTGGCCTGTTAGTCACTAATTAGCCGCACGCCTAACATGTCTCTCGGTTCTTAGACACGGGAGATACTTGCTTCCCGGTTAGACAGGATCAAGTGGGACCATGCAGGTGGAAGTCCCTTACGATTCCTGCGACCGTGCAGGTGGAGGTCCCTTACAACTCCTGCGACCATGCAGGCAGAGGTCCCTTACGATTCCTGCAAACATGCAGGTGGAGGTCCCTTACAATTCCTGCCGTGTTTGGAAATCTGATAGAATAGCTAGGGCTCAGTTTCCCTCTGTCATTTTCCCAGTCTAGAATAACCCCCAAGGACAACAGACAGGAAGTCTTGAGAGGTGCAGTTGGTTACTTCCTGTTCATCCACAGGATGCTCAGGGTGAGGTCTATCCTTCACATATTTGCACTGCATGGAGAACAGAGCAGGTTGCTTTTATGTCTGACTGCACGCAGTTTCCAGCGAGAAGGTGAACACCTTAGGTTTAAAGGTCGCTGTCTCCTCACTTTGCCCTGCGGAAGCTGCTGTGTTGGCTGTGGCTTCCCAGAGAAGGCATATGTTGACTGACGCTTTCAAGGCAACACCAGCTTGGACTTGATACTGTGAGATTCCTTAAGTGTCACCAGACACTAGCTCCCTTTCGTTTGCTTTATGTAATGATCATTTAAATACTTGTGGTTTTCTTCCTTTTTTTTTTTTAATTGTAAACTTTGTGCTTTCCTGGGTGTTACACACCAACCAAGCTGCATTTGTGTTGTACTTGTCTTTAACCTCCAAGTAGGGCGGGGAGTGGACATTGTCACTAGTAGTTTCTTGGTCCCCACTTTGTGCCCGGTTTACACCTGTAGGTTTCCTGTAGGCTTCTCATGGAATCTGATTAGGATTCTGTGTGAGATGAACATGCTGAGGTGATGGCGGGACCAAAGTCCGACCGGATTCCTTTCTGCATTCAAAGCCCATATCTCTAGTGTGAACTCTAAGCTTGTAGAGGCGGGGCACCGCTGTGGAGAGAATCCCAGCCTCGTTCACGACAATCGAGAACTCTGACCCCACGTGGCAGCTCCAGTCCGTGTCTAACCATTTGCTTTTCAATTTTCTGTCTGTGCATAAGGAAAAAACTGAGTAAAGATGTGGTATTTGGGCAAGGACTTGGACTCTATGCTTTTTGCTTCTCTGTTTTGTTTTTACGTGTGCGCGCGCGCACACGTGTGCTTCCTCTGTGGCCAGAAGAGGGCGTCTCATTCTCTGGCACTGGAGCTGCGGGCAGTTGTCAATCACGACAAGTGAGTGCTGAGAACCAAACCCCGGTCCTTAGGAAGAACAGCAAGCGCTCTTCCTGGCTCAGCCAGCTCCCAGCTCCACTTTTCAGCATCTCCTTTCTGTTACCATTTTGTCTCAGTTACTCTGGAAAATGAACCAGTGTGTTGTTTGCTTTTTCCACCTTCCTGGCACTATTCCAGGTTCTTATGGCATTACAGAAGCATCTGCCCAGAGGCATCCCGTGGAGAAGACAGACAGAATAGAGAAGGCTCAAAGATAAATTACACGAATGTGTTGCTACAGAACTGCTAATAAAACCTGCAACGGGAGGAAAGCAGAGGGCGTAATTTGTTGGCAAGACAATTTAGCCCCAGCTATCAAGAACTAAAACCACAAAGGAGTGCATATTATTTCTTTAAACTGCAAAAGGAAGGGAGACTTGCCAGAAAGGAAAACAAAAAAGTTTTCCAATGCTGAGAACTTACTTGTACAAACTCACAAAGAAAGATTTTTTTTTTCTTTAGAGTATATTTTCTTTGGACAATCAAAGAAGATTGCATTCTACACTGGTCAAAGTAATCTAAGATTAGGGCTTGACAATGTGGTTGTTTTTTCCATTTCACAGCACGCTTGATTTTTATACTTGGCTGCTAATTTGCTTTACCACTTTGGTAGCAAAGTTTAAAATGTTTAATACTTTAATTCCAATACTTCTCTCTCCAATAAGATAAATTCCTCTTTGAGAAAACTGTGTATGAAGAATTAGACTCCGACTTTAATTTGATTCCTTAAGTTCTCAGATGTGGGAAATGTTTCTTTTAAAAAACTGTGCTAATTAAATGATTTAGGATCGCAAAGGAAAAGTGGAATTTTCAGAATAAATCTTGATAAATAAAGAATAAAGTGTGTAAAATTTAATATATTTAGAGAAAATGTTGGGGGTGAAGCCAGGTGTAGTGATTCCAGCACTTGGGAGGCAGGAGGCAAGCGGATCTCCGTGAGTTCAAGGCCAGCCGAATCGACATTGTAATTCCCATGACAGCCAGAGTTAAATTGGGGTGCAATGTCGCTCACAGGAAGGGTCTTGTGTTGGACATGGTCTCGATTCCTTCCTCAGCACCGCAAGTACAAGCGAGCAGCGCAAACAAATAAAAACGTCCAAAGTTGGACAATTTTAGAGTGAAAGTTATTTTTAAAAACAATACTGGTGAGGGCTCCTTTTAGGAAATCAGCTTTAACAGAAAGCAGAGCAGTTTCTACTCCATCATTTCCTTCATGTATTTGTCTCTTAAGTGGAGCAAACTAGCATTTTCCTGGGGGAGAAAAAGCCACTATAAGATGTGCAGAAAGATACTGCTGGCTCCTGTGTGCCCGGCTGAGCCTGGGAGATTTGGCGAAGCAGTGGTTTAGGAAAAGCCTCCCGACGGCTTTCTACAGCGAGCTGGGGCGCCCGGGTGCAGCGGAGCGCTGTTTATCGGACGGCTTTCGGGCGCAAACACGCACTGGCTCCCGAAAACGTTGGGAGGCAGAGTTTGGAGGCAGGAAAAGGGACCGACGGGGCGGGCTGCGCGAGCGAGCACCTGCTTGGCTGCTCTCCGGGCGGGTCCGGGGCGGGCTGGGCGCGGCGGGCTGGTTGGGAGGAGAGGTTCGTGCAGCCAGGGCGGCCGAGGGGCGGCGCGGAAGGGCGGAGGGCCGGGGCCAGGGGCGGGGGCTGCGGCTGTCGCGGGGAGTGGAGCGCGGCCCGGAGACTCCGGCTGGGTCGGGTCGCAGGTGTCACCGCAGCTCTGGCCATGAGGACCCTGTGGATGGTGCTGTGCGCGTTGGCACGACTGTGGCCTGGGGCCTTGGCTGGCTGCGCAGAGGCCGGGCGCTGCTGCCCTGGTCGGGACCCAGCCTGCTTCGTCCGTGGCTGGAGGCTGGACAGGGTCTACGGAACGTGCTTCTGCGATCAAGCCTGCCGTCTCACCGGGGACTGCTGCTTCGACTACGACCGGGCGTGTCCAGGTGGGTGGCTGGCTGGGCCCGGGGTGGGGCCGCCAACCGCGCAACCCCAGACGTCGGGGAGAGGGCAGGGCGCTGGGCTGCTAGAAGCCGGGAGTCTTCTGGTTGCTTCTAGTCCAGTCCGGTCTTAGCCTCCCAATCCCAGCTCAATCCCTGGGTTTCCCAGTTCTCTTCATCAACATCTCTGAAGCACCCTTCTTGGACATTTGTGGGCCACCTGGGGGCATGAATTTTGTGATCAAGAACTGCATAGTCACCCAGGGCCTAGAAGGACGGTGCTGACAGCGTTCAGGGGTGTGGCTCTGGGCCAGTCTTCCCTACTGTTACTCTGTCAAGTTCACGTCTCACGTTGGGGATGGAAAACGGTGATGTGGGCAGGAAGGTGTGACTAGTCCACTTTGGGCTAAGCTTGCCCTTGGGGGTGAGGGTGGAGCATAAAGTTCTCAGAGGTCTGCGGTTGTGTTTTGTGGTGGGTTTCAACAGGGACCACAGTTGCTTCCCATGAGGAGGTTTTCTGCGCTCTCCAGACTATCCTTAGGATTTCCCCGCCTCAGGCCTCTACCGTGTTTTCATCCGGACCCGAGGCCTTTCCTCATTTAAATTTCCCTTAGCATCTCGGTTCTTTATCCGTTTGTAGGGTTCAGTCAACAGTGCCGCTTTAATTGAATTTTAAGGTAAAGGAAGAAATGGAGCATAATCCTGAAAACCAAACTGAAAGCAACTGTGCTTGCTGCTACTCATGTCAGTCCAAAGCCGCACATTGGATAGGGTTGGAACTCAGTCCCCTCTCAGGTCCTTCCTCAGCATCTCCTGGGGAGAAGACCCACAGGGTCCAGCAGGGACAAGGCCGCTCTTGTCTCTTCGCTCAGAGCCTATGAGCCCCTAGGCAGGTCCGCCACCCAGGCCTGATACTGGAAGAGCAACCCGAAAAACTGGACGATTTCTTGACTGGTTAAGAACTAATTACCTCTGAATAGGGATGCTCTTTTTCATTTTTTTTTTTCCTGTTCCGGGACATCTTGCCTCAGACTAAAGGAAGCTGAAAAGGTCAATTACTCAGGAAATGTAGTGACTCTGAGTCATGTGTCCCCACCCCTGACAGCACCCTAAACTGTACCTCTCGGCTACTTGGATATCTCAGGAACACCTCCTAACCAGGATTTGGTTCTGAAACCACTTTTCCATTATAGAATTCCTGCAGCCTAGGGAGGTGTTACCTCTACATTAGTTATGGAGTTCCTGCAGCCTAGGGATGCGGGAAGCACAAAGATGGACCAACAGTGAAGGTGCAATCTCTGCTCCCTAGGAAGTCACTAGGAAGTCACCAAGAAGCATACAAGCAGGTGCAGGCAACAGTAGTGTCTTCAGGGACACTTTCCACCACGACCAGGGGTGTCCGGCACCGTGATTTGCTTCTTTTTCCTCTGTGTCTTTTCTTAAGGCACTGGGCTTCACCTGTTCCTTTCATGATCTCTGCGCTAGCCCTTTCGTATTTTCATTTTTACACTTCATGACTCTGTTTAAGTGAACTAAATCTCCGTAACATTACCGCAGTGGATCTGATCGCTGCAAGGGCCACCGCGTGGCTGGTGGGCGAGCAGGGCGCACAGCACTAGCGCGATGCAGGAAGCCATGAGTCATGTTCTGAAGAAGCACAGCAGCAGAGCGGCGTGAGAGGCTCCTCACGTTGTTCGGACCTGCATACGAGGGATGCTTATTTTCTCCGGGATTTTCCATTTAATACTTTCTGAGATCCTAGACAGAGAAACTAGGTGGGGGGAGGGAAATATTTCTAAAACAGGTAGTCTGGAAGAAACACTAGAAGACATGTAGGAAGCCTCATGTCTCTGTTCAGCTGCCTGCCGCCTGCCAAGCCCTGAAGCGAATAGAGGTCAGGCTCTCCAGAGGGATGGGGAGTAAAGGGGAGGATAGTGAGAGGAACTTCTTTCTTTGCTTGGAACTTGCTGTGTAAACAAGGCTGACCTCGAGTTCCCAGAGATTTGCCTGTCTCTGCCTACAGAGTGCTGGGTTAAAGGTGTGTGCCACCACACCTGGCTGCGATTGGTTTCTAGGAGACATGGCAGCACCCTCCCCTCCCATCTTAATCTGACCACAAAGAAATGAAATACCCTTGTTTTGGCTTGGGATATAGAAATAGTAAAATCAATGATTTTGGACTGGTTATTTATTGGATAAACTCAGGAGAGTAAGTGAATTTATCATCTTGTGCCTAAAGCAAGTCACAGAAATTGCATGCCTGGTGGAGGAACTAAAGCCAGAACAGGGAGTGTGGTGGAATTTAAAAGCCTATCTGCGAGTCCCGAATGCACTTTCCCAGGCCAAGTGCTTGTAGGCTAAAGAGGAGCTGACTTTACACCAGTAAGGCCGCTCACTGGTGCATGCTCTAGTCTGAAGTTTCCTGTGAAGAGAAGAAGGAAATAGAGGCCACTGGAAGCTGGCTGCTTGGTGAGACCAAGCCTGCTTCTGCATTTCAGGTAAGGATACTAGCCAAGGGCAGGGTGGAGCTGAGAAACACAGCCTTCTCAGCCCTGGGCAAGCCGACTGACTCTAGGTCAGGGCTGCTGTGGGCCTGCCTCCACTGGCCGGAGTGAAAACTGCAGCTAGAACTGCCTGTGAGCGCCACTCTGGCAGAATGCCTCTCTATTCTTATGGAATTTTCCCACCAAATAGTTATTATTTGTTTGTGATTGCCTCCAATCTGAAATAACCATAATGTCACGATTTTGTCCTTAGACTTGAGGAATGCCGGGTTTAACCTTTACCCTATCTACTGCTCTTATGGTTTTGGAGAATGAATGCCAGTCTCTTGGGGCTCAGCGTAACTCACGTGTAAAAGGAAAATGACAAGACCAAAACAGGGGACTGTCAAGTGGTTGCTAGAAGGTGATACCTAGAAAGCCCAGAACTTGGTGCCTGGCAGGCTCTTAGGGAGCAAGTGTTCCGTCATCAGCCCATGGCCACGGTGGGCACTGCTGCATATTTCAATTAATTAAACATTTACACAATAATTTTAGGAGTACATAGTCTAGTTATTCCTATTTGTTATTATTAAGTCACAAGTGTCTACACAGACATGGTGGCAAACACTTAAACCCCAGCACTCAGGAGGCTGAAACAGGAGGGTCAGAAGCCCAAGGCCTGCTCAGTTTATGGAGTAAATTTGAGACCCACGTGAGTAAATTAGTTCAGAATCACATTCTCGGGCTGTGACTTGATGGCAGAGCCCTTACCCAGTGTGAGCAGGTTTTGAGTCTGATCACCAGCACCACAATTTATTTTTCTCTTTTGAAAAATTTACCCAGACCCTAGGGGAGAGAAGGCACCCAAAATAAAGTAGATGTGTTAATGTTTATCTTACATACATCTGCTTAAGATCAGAGAAATTCTGAAGGCTGAAATTCATACAGCTCAAGGATGTTGGGGAAAGTATGGCTTCCCTGTGTTACCATTTCACAAACGCCAAAGCTGAGGAATGCACGGGCTCCCATCACTCACATGCACACAAATGAGGGTAGAGCTGGGAGCACAGGGCTTTCTGACCTCAGGTTACAACCTGCACCTTTTTAGAGGAGTTTGTAGTGACCACATACACATTCCTGAATCCTGCAAGTTCCTGTAGCCTGGAGTCCCAGGTTGCTCAGCTCTCAGAGGCATCTAATCTTTCATAGTCTCCTTGCTCAAAGTTTGCCCTCTCCTTGCTTTGAAGCCCTTTGATCTGACAGTATGTCTGACGTCATAAAACGTGTTACCGTGTCTGTATGAGTCAGCATGCCGAGTTGGGGAAAGTGTCACAAAGAGATGGGATACTGGCATTTTGTTATCTAAGTTGAAAGGTTTTGTTTTTCAAAGTTGAAAGGTTTATTTTTCCTCTTATGTAACAATAAAACATATTTTAACCCCACAGATCCTTAGATAAAAGAAATATCTTCATTGGACAGATAGAATAAAAATATTATTTCACCTGTAGAATAACTTGAGTTGCCAAAGACATTTATGCTGAAATGAATTATTTCAAAACATAGCATTTTGGGGATGGCATGGGTTTAACGCCAATAATTATCATAAGTCTCCTTCAAAGAAAAAAATAAGTAGAAAACAAAACAGTTTTTTGCTGGGTGGTGGTGGTACATACCTTTGATCCCAACACTTGGGAGGCAGAGGCAGGCAGATCTTTAGGTAGAGGCCAGGCTGGTCTACAGAGAAAGTTCCAGGACAGAGAGGGCTATCCAGAGAAACCCTGCCTCCTCCCGAAAACAAACAAACCACCACCAACAAAAACAAAAAATAAAACCACCACCAACAACAAAACAATCTCCATTGGGTGTATCTAAAATAGCAGAAGGAACAGACCCAGATCCAAGTCACTGCCTGGAATGACTTAGTAGAAGTCACACTTGCCCAGTGCCTCTCCCAAGTCGCTAACTCACACTCCTATGGACTTCGTGCTAAGACCACAGAAACAGTGGGCTGTATTGCATCCTTCACAGCAACCAGGGAACAGGCAGAACTCTGCTTAGTAGTTATTGACTCACAGGACGGGGCAAAGCTGAGTAGTCCCTGTGTCTCCTGGATCTCCAGGAAGTCCAAGGAACAAACTGCCCCAACTCCAATGGGAAAGGAGGGGACCTTGAGCTTATGACCAAGGGCTCAGAACCTACCGAGAAGAAGGATGGCTCAGATCCTGAGAACGAGAAAGCTGAAGCTTCTTGACAAGAGCCAGCACAGCTTGAGGGGCAGCCCGAGGGGCAGCCTGGAGCTAGCAGTGGTGGCCTAGAGTAAGGAATGGGATGTAGGTAACACCCAGGTGACATTTACCCTGGATCAGAACCCACCCCACACACAGTCTTACCCCTGGGTCAGCACCCCCCACAGTCCTACCCTTGGGTCAGCACCATACACACACTCTGACCCCTGGGTCAGCACCCCACACACACACACCTACCCCTGGGTCAGCACCACACACACACACTCTGACCCCTGGGTCAGCACCACACACACACACTCCGACCCCTGGGTCAGCACCCCCCACACACACTCCTACCCCTGGGTCAGCACCACACACACACACTCCTACCCCTGGGTCAGCACCCCCCACAGTCCTACCCTTGGGTCAGCACCCCCCCCCACTCCTACCCCTGGGTCAGCACCACACACACACTCCGAACCCTGGGTCAGCACCACACACACACTCCTACCCCTGGGTCGGCACCCCCCCACTCCTACCCCTGGGTCAGCACCACACACACACACTCCTACCCCTGGGTCAGCACCCCCCCCCACTCCTACCCCTGGGTCAGCACCCCCCCACTCCTACCCCTGTGTCAGCACCACACACACACACTCCTACCCCTGTGTCAGCACCCCCACACACACTCCTACCCCTGGGTCAGCACCCCCCCACTCCTACCCCTGTGTCAGCACCACACACACACACTCCTACCCCTGGGTCAGCACCCCCCCCCACTCCTACCCCTGGGTCAGCACCACACACACACACTCCTACCCCTGGGTCAGCACCACACACACACACTCCTACCCCTGGGTCAGCACCACACACACACACTCCTACCCCTGGGTCAGCACCCCCCCACTCCTACCCCTGGGTCAGCACCACCCCCCCCCGACACTCCGACCCCCCCAGCACAACTACTTTCCAGCTACTCTCTCACACGATATCACGACCACTGAAAGTTATGCTGCGTTTTTGTCTCATTTAAGTGAGGAAGATAATATAGAAAGGTTAGGTAACTGTCTGAAGGGTCTCCACTCACAAGTGATGGAGCAGGATTTGAACCCATGAAGTCTGGATCCAGAGCTCACAGTTTCTAAAGATTCTGTTGTGCTGTCTCTAAAAAGTAGGGATGTATGGGAAGCCGAGTACTTAGCAGGGTAAGACCCTGACACTGGAGAGTGAGTGAGTCTTCTGGCAGCTGACTCTGTGCTCTTGGGGAGCTCTGGGTCCTGGTCTTTGTTATTCCTCTACACTCACCAGCCCCAATTAGGGTGCTTAGGCTGAACCCCCCCCCCAGCCCACCCATGCTAAGAACAGGCTTTACTACTCAATCCCACAAAACTTTCTCCATAGACACCTGATCAACTCAATGTCTCAAGCACATGTGTGGCTACCACCCCTGGGTTATCCATGGCTTCGGAAAGAACTGCTATTGGAACACACCCATATTTTCTTTTAAAAATGTTTCCTGACAGGCACGGTGTGCAAACCTTTAGTCCCAGCACTGGGAGGCGGAGGCAGGCTGATCTCAGTGAGTATGAGCCTTGTCTGTTCTACATAGGAAGCTCCAGGCCAGCTAGAGATACCTAGTGAGAGCTGCTGTCTGTCTCTGCCCTCCTGTGTGTGCGCGTGCACACACACACACATACACACACCCTCACACACACATACGCACACATACACAAACATACTCACACGCACACAGAGACAGAGAGACAGAGACAGAACAAAAAAGACTGCTTTTCTTTCTTCCTGGACTCTAGGCTCTAATCTGTTGAGAGGAATTTGGAAAGTACAGAAATAGAAACAAAGGGGGCTACAGATGTCGCTTGGTGGCAGAGCCCTTGCCTAGTGTGTATGAGGCTCTGGGTTTATTCCCCAGCATTGCGGAAAAGGCCAGGGACCCAGAAGTGCATAGAGGAGCACAGTTCTCCCGGAAACGTTGCCCAGGAGAAAGCATCATTGCCTTTCTGTTTGTGTTGTACCCCTCCCCCCAGGTTTACCTGATCTCTAAAATCCTGCTTGTTTTACGAAGTAGCTTGTGCCATTGTTTTGCTACCATTTTATAAACTAGTCTACCTGATGTCGCAAAAGATTATTTTTAAAACCTATTGAGGAAGATGGCAGTTGTTATGAGAGGAAAACCAATAAAAGCTGAGTTTTTTGTGGTACAAATAGTCCCTTGGGCAATGTGGTTTTATCTGAGTCTCAGAAAGGGCTTTGACGAGACTGCCCAGAAAAGGATGTACATGCCTGGAAAGGAAGAGGAAGGTGGCAGGCATGTAAAATAACACGAGCTGTGCCTGCCTTTGGTGTGCTGGCTAAGGGAGCCATTCTGTATTCCTTCTATAGACGGTCAAGAAGCAATAGCTATGAACAAATGGATATTGCCGTAACGTGTGCAAAAGAATATTCTGTAGGGATGTTAGGATATCTGACTCGGTGTGCGGTTCACACACTTAGACTTTGGCTTTAAATGACCAAGAGCAAGCCTGCGGGGATGGGGGACGGAAGAGTACTTGCGTCTGCGTGATGAACCTGGGAGAGATTGCTGCCTGAGAGCAAGATCAAGACGCTACAGCAGAGAAGACAGACCTCAATAGTACTGATAAAACGAAGGACTCTTCCCTTGCTAGCAGCTTAATTTGTGACATGGTGGTGGCATGTGCTCACTTGGGAGAGTCAAGAAAAACAGATTTTTTTTTGAGATAGGTTGTCAAGTAGCCCATGATGGCACTGAATTCACCATGTCGTTGAGGTGCCCATGAGCTTCTGACTGTCCTGCCTCCAACTCCCAGGTGCTAGAATTGCAGACATATACAAGCCATGACTGGGAAGAAAATTAAATTATTTTTTAAGACATCGCATTCAAAGGAGGAGGATTGTCATTTTAAGCCAGTTTGAGCTAGATGATGAGTTTGAGGTCATCTTGACTGTACGTTGAGGTCTTGTCTCAAAACATAACCAACCAAACAATAAATTTTTTTTAAAAAAAACTACTCTTGGGAACCTAGAGACCAAGCATGCTTATTTGGCATAACCCACAAAGCTGTGGTTGACTTAGAGAAAGACCACTATAGCCCAATATGGGAGGTGTGTCTTCTCTGTAGAAAGAGAAACCCAAAACTGTGATACTCAATGGGACCATGAGGGGCACAGGCAAGAAACATTTTTTCCATATATGCCAAAATCCTTGAGTGAGAAAAATTAGGACCAAATAAAATGAAATACCATTTCAAGACACAGATGATAAAATTGAAGAAGTTCTTTACTTCTGAGACCAGCTGTGTTGCTTACCTTCAGCACGGTGGCTGCACCTTAATCTACTGCTATCTCAGTCAGCAATTCCCGGCGGCAGCTCTAGCAATGGCTGGCCTCGCAGGCTGCAGCCTAGTGGGGATTCTGTCCCCATAGACACTGGCTCTGGCACTGCCTCTAAAGGTAGCTCTGACTAAATTTCTCTCAGTCTATTTATAAATAAGACTGGAGACTCAAAGGTTGGGGTGAAAATCTGTTAACTCAGAGAGGTTGAGTAGCAACTAGATAACCTTCTCTCCTTGCTGGGTTCTCCCAAAAAGCCATGCCTCTTCACTCTGCCAAGACAAAAAAGCTGCACCACTCAGCATGCGCCCCCTACTGCTTCCACTGCATCTCTCTGTGTCTTCCAGGTGCCCTCCGATGCTCTACGATTACTTTCTGACAGCGAGTTGCTAACTCAGCCTCCTGACCCAAGGTTCATTTTATTTAATTAACACAAATGCAAAGTTGAAATTCACAGTATGATCAAATATTCCCCAATGGAGGCACTGGCAAGAGATGTAAATGGGTTAGAGAGGATTAAGACTCCTGGCTGCCAGCCGAGGCCAGAGCTCCTGAACTTTAAGGAACAGAGAGAAAGGACTCTAAAGATGAACCCGTTTGACTGAGACTATAGGATGAACAGTGCTCGGCTGTACTCAGTACAGGAAGAAATTGAAAACAAAGTGAAAATGTGGGTAGGGGCCCTAGAGTCTGCGCATGCTCACTGTGTTCAGGGACGAAAGAGGCAGTGTAGCAGAAGTTTAGTGCCAAGGGGTATGTGCGTGTGTATGTGCGTGTATATATGTGTATGTACGTATGTGTCTGCGTGTGTGCGTTCATGTGTGTGCATGTATGTTTGTGTATGTGTGCGTGCGTGTGTGCGTGTGTTGGGGAGGTTTGATTTTTGTCTGGATAGAAACGTTCCCTATAGGCTTGTATATTTGAACCCTTGGTCACCCTGGTGACGCTGGAAGAGGCTAGGAAGCTTTGGATGCGGAGCCTTGCTGGAGAGACTGTGTCACTGGGGACAGGCCTTGAAGGTTTATAGCTCCACCCAACTTCTGGCTTCTTCTCTTTGTTTACTGTGTGCAGTTAAGATACTCTCTTTCAGCTTTTCAGCTGCTGCGCCAGAACCTTCCTGCCATGATGGACTCGCAATCTCTGAAACCATAAGTCAAATAAACGTTTTTTTCCTTAACTTGTTTTTGGTTGTATCAGTCTATCATAACCAAAACCAAACAACAATAACAAGAGCAACAAAACAAACAAAAATCCCACAAACAAACAAACAAAATGAAAGAGAAGCCAGATGTGGCAGCCCACACCTTTAATCTCAGCACTTGGACAAATCTCTGAGAGTTCAAGAACGTGGTCTAGAACACGGTCTACAAAGCAAATTCAAGACCAATTGGGACTGAATGGTGAGGCTGTCTCACAACAATAACAGCAACAACAACAAAAACAAACAGTGACACAATTTTTAAGGTTCTTGCACTTGGCTATGACTGGCTTTCCCTATCAGAACTTGTAAACATGTATCTTATGCTTGTTTACAGTGTAACTACTTTTCTCTTCTTGGTCATTCTGCGCCTGGAGGTAGGGATATCTGGGGCCGATTAACCAATAGGAAGAACTCCATCATCCCTAACTTTCTGGATGATTCATTACCTTCTTTCTCCAGTGGGGTGAGAGTTGGAGGTATGTTAGGCCAACACTAGGAACACAGGTGTGTATTCTGTGTCTGTTCTCCTCTGCTCCTCTATGATGCTTAGTGGAATCACTTTGCAAATCAAGGCCTTGCATGCAAGTCCACGCCCCATAGGTTGCTTCTGGAGAAACCCAACCTGAATATTGGGTTGAGTTTAAACAAAGAAGAGAAAGACGTCACCAAATTTCCTGTGCCCGTTAAATCTAGGCTTCCTTCCTCAAAAAGGAGGGGGATGATGTCATCAAACCCTAGCTGTTAAGCAGTTGGCCAGCATGGAGTCCACGGCCACCAGGCACCAGTTTATGAGGTAACGAGCGATAGACCCCATTAGCAGCTGGTAAAAGCAGATATGAAGAATGAGAAGATTGAATCTGAAGAAAAATATTTTAGCTTGTTGTCTGTAAAGATAAAGTTTAGTGGGAAAGGGGCAGGGCTGCTAATAAAAGTTCAAAAGGAAACACATGTCACACAGCTCTAATATATGGATGTGATAAATCTGTCAGAAGTTCCTGTACTCCTAACTCCTGGGACCAGTGATCCCTTGTGGTTCCAACTCAATCAAAAGTTCACAGGAGAATCACAGTGGAAGAGAAATAAACATCCCAGACTAATCCTCTAGCCCCAAATCTATCGAACATGTTTTTATTCCTATAATTATATTTCAACCCCTCTTCCATTTTGTCTTAGAATAAAACCATGGAGATATTGTCTTGGAACGTAGAACTTCTATTTGTCTTTATGAGACTTTTATTTATCTATTTATTTATTTTGAGATGATTACAATAAAATCTTCTCAGGCTATGGATGAATACCTGGGCTCCAGTTATTCTCCTAGCTCAGTACTTGAGTATCTGGGACTCCAGGTATACCCTGTTACTCAGGTACTCAGCTCTTTATAGGAATGTGAAAGTCAGATTGGAAAAATAGCAAATGACATTGTTTTTGTCAAGGACAAATCTTAGACAATAACAACAGTTGACACAGGGATTCTGTGACTCTTGAAGACTACAGTCATGGTACCAAATCAACCAAAGAAATGCTGGGCATGAGACTGAGTTTTTAAGAATTCCTGAGAGGCTAAATTCTATCAGAAAATACTCCCCAGTGTCATCTGTTGTATACAGCTAAGTCAAACTCAAGGCCACGTTACTAAATTCTAAGCTAAAGTCATGGCCAGCATTTATGCTATAGTATTGTCCAAAATTTAAAATTGGAAATAAATTCATTTTAAAATCCAAATATTAAGTGCTGTTCAAGGTCAACACATGGAAGGACCAAGTAGGCACAGGGAAGGAAGTCCAGGGAGGAAATGGGGTAAAGAAAGAATGAAGAGCAGAGGCATCCTTCCCAACTGGTTACCAGCCTGTGATTCTCTTCAGAATGACTGCTGAGGAGTTGCTTTCCCTGATTCCTTGATGACATAATATGAGCTGCTCTGTTTGATCACACTCGTCCCGCTATATAGGTGGAAACCTCTGAAACAAGATTCACTATCTAACCAAAACTGGCCAGGAATTCACAATTCCCTGCTTCATCCTTCAAGTGCTGAGAAGGTAGGTGTGTGCCACCACACCTGGCTAATGGCCAGTTCCAACAAGGGTGCTAAGGTAACGAGAAGGAGAAATGATGTTCTCTAAAGTGGTGCCAGAAAACTGGATATCCGAATGCAAACGAACAAAGATGAATGCTTATTTCCACAGACAAATCTTAAAGCTAATAAAAGACCCAATGAATTATAAACTTGTAGGATAAACCATTGGGGAAATTCTTCATGATGTTGGAGTTGCTTGTCAAAATACACCCCTGTGCTGAGCCCAAAGCACAGGCAACACCAGCAACAAAAATAGGTGAGCTAATCTTCACTGGATTGCAAAAACATTCTTTCTCTTTGCGTGAAAAGACACCATCAAGAAAGAAAAGAAGCCAGACCACAGGGATGGGGAAAATAAGTGAAATTTGTCAATTTGACAAGGAGTCAACTATTCATTCTACAACTTCAGGAAAACAGAAAGCTAAAAACTCAATTCAAAAATGGGCAAAGGGCTTGAATAGACAATTTTAAATGGTCCACAGATTTCTCAATGTCTTCGTCACAATGATGAGGCCATCAATATACACTCTATGGAGCTTCCTCCTATAGATACATTATTCAAGTGGAGAGGGGTCATCAGAGATGAACGGAGCAAGAAGTGACATGTTTTTGATTTCCCAAAGGGCCATCGTGGCTATGGGGGAGAAGACCAACATAGCTCATCTTATGCCAGAAGGCGGTTGACATGTGGTACCAATGGGTTTTTACATAGTAAATGAAGTATGCTTTACAATAGTATAAAGTTTTTTGAACTTTGGATTGTATGTACACTTTTCATACTAGGGATGTATGTCATTAAATATGTCCTCCCCAAACCATGACTTCTCAACTAGAGCACCCTGGGAAACAAAGAAGTTTTCAGGTATGAACTACTGGAAGTTCTCAAAAGTCAGGGGGTTATACGTAAAAAGCACTATGGACTCGAGTGTGAGGGCAATAGGGAAAGGGGTTTACTTTTGTAGAAAAGAAAGTTTTGGCATCCATCTCAGGACACATCTTTTTTTTTTTTTGGACACATCTTTAATACCAGGATTTCAGAGGCTCAGGTGGGGGCCAGTGGTGTGGTGGCGCACACCTTTAATCACAGCACTTGGGAGGCAGAGGCAGGCGGATCTCTGTGGGTTTACAAGGCAGCTTTGTTTGCAGAATAAATTTCAGGACAGCCAGAGATGTGTAGAGAGACCCTGCTTCAACAAAACAAAACATAAAAAAGGACCAGGGAAAAGGTGTGCCCTCGCTGAGGAGTTGGAGACGGTCCATGAGCACTGAAGCTGGATAAAACGAACATTCTATTTTAAGTTTTTGAAGGAACCGCCACACTGATTTCCATAGTGGCTCTGCCAGTTTACATGCTAGTGACAAGAGTGAATAGGGGTTTCCCCTCCCCCACAGTCCTGCCCGCGTTTACCATCATTTGTTTCCTCGATAATAGCCATTCTTACTGGAGTATGATGGAATCTCAAAGTACTTTCAATTTGCATTTCCCTGATGGGAATGTCGGACACTCTGAAAAGTATTTATTAGTCGTTTGTGCTTCTTTTGAGAACTCCAGTTTTATAAACCATTTTATTTATTTATTTAGCCCAATATCCATAGCATTTATTTAAGGGGGGGGGGAGTTGTGTGTGCAAAGGTAAACAGTGGGGACAGGACATAGAAAGGCAGAGGAAGACTGGGTAATGCATAAAACAAGTTCTTGTTTCCTCTCTGCTGGCTCCTAGTGACGCGAACAGTGCATAGACCATCTCTTAGGGCTTTTATTTGCTATCTTGGTGTTTTGTTTTCTAGGCACTGATTCCGTCAGATGTGTAACTGGTAAAGATTGTCTCCTGTATTGTAGGCCGCCTCTTCACTGCATTAACAGGTTTCTTTTGCAGTGCAAAAGCCCTTAAAATCCGCGAGTTCTCACTTTGTCAGTTTTGGCCTTATTTCCTGAAGTCCCACTCAGAAGGTCCTTGTGTGCCCATAATTTTGGGCACATCCACTACTTTACCTTGTAGCAGTTTCAGAGTTTCAGGGACAACACTGAGATCTTTGATCCTCTTGGAACTGATTTTTATCTGGGATGAGAGATAAGGATCCGGTTTCATTCTTCTCTACACAGACACCCAATTTCCCCAGAATCATTTGAAGAGCAGAATGATAGCAATGCGAGAAGATTTTATATGCCAGCCAGCGGGTGGGGATGTGAACTGACACAGGCTGTCTCAGCTGATCTGTTCTCGGTGCCCTTGCCAGATGGAGTTGGGGGAAGGTTACGGGGGGTTCCTGGTTATGGGTGGCCTGTTTACCCAATAACAACCCTCCTGTTTATGCAGTCAGAGCTACTGTTTAGGACAGCGTCACCAGCACTGCCATTTCAGGGGGAAGGACTTAGCAGTTGTCTTTTCTCCAGTGTGTACTTCTGCCTTCTTTGTAAAATACCAGGTGGCTGTTGTGCGGACTTACAGCAGACTCTCTGCTCTGTCCCACAGATTTCGTTGTCTGTTTTGTTTATGTTACCTCTGAGTCACACCATTGTTATCATTATATTTCCTAAAAGAATTGATCAGTAAGTACTGGGATTATGACTGGGTAAGGTACATTTTGCTTCTATAATTATTTTTCCCGTTTTTTTCCACAGTGAATGTATATTACTGTCACTAATGTTCTGGGAAGTGAGGGAGGAGGGGGATGGAGAAAGGATGGCTAAGGGGTTGTATTGCAGTTAGAAGAAATAACTCCCAA
Source organism: Chionomys nivalis (assembly GCF_950005125.1). NCBI lineage: Eukaryota > Metazoa > Chordata > Mammalia > Rodentia > Cricetidae > Chionomys > Chionomys nivalis. Next base: position 52,725,691 of record NC_080101.1, on the reverse strand, counting down.
TGCTCTATAGCACAGTTGGGTGCCTGTGGCTGTTACCCAGAATGGCTATCAGTGCCACATAGAGGAAATGTTCAGTGTTTAAGAAAACTGATTTACCAATGACTAATCTGATCATTACACATTATATGTGCGTATTGAAATAGCACACCAGCTTCCATAAATAGGTAAGAGTGAAAATATAATCTGGGAAGAAAATCATGCTATGATCAGGGGCAGTGCTAAAGGTTACTATTAAGAAAAAGAAAGGAAGGAAGAAAGAAAGAAAAAGAAAGAAAGAAAGAAAGAAAAGAAAAGAAAAGAAAAAAGAAAAGAAAAGGAGCAAGTTTTGTAAGCCCAGGAGCCTGAGGAAGAATCCTGTAGCAATTTACCTGGAATGTGTCCCTGGCCAACTGTCGGATTCCTGGACCTCCTCAGAAGTACCCATCAGGGTGGGTGGAGCCCATGTCTCTGGGACTTGCTGTGTTTCCAGATGCAGGTCATGACTGAGTTTATGAAGTTTACACAAGCTAGATAGACTCTGTGTTTGCATGGGCAGGAACAACCTGGCAGGCTGGGTTTACTCAGGGGAGCATGCTCTCGTTCTGTCTTCCAGCTCGCCCGTGCTTCGTGGGAGAATGGAGTCCCTGGAGTGGCTGTGCAGGTCAATGCCAGCCCACGACGCGTGTGCGCAGGCGTTCAGTGCAGCAGGAGCCGCTGAACGGAGGGGCGCCCTGCCCACCCCTGGAAGAGCGAGCCGGCTGCCTGGAGTACACCTCATCGCAGGGCCGGGACTGCGGGCATTCCTTTGGTACTGAGTTTCATGGTTGCTGCCTTTGTTGCTTTTGATGACTTTTGGCCACTTCCTGAAAGGTCATGCTCTGTGCAGGGAAAGTTCCATGAGGTGGAGGGCGCAGTCTGATTAAAGCAGATAGGAAGCTCAGGAAGCGCTTATTAAGGGGATCAATAGCCAGCTGCACATGCCTCTTTCCCTTGCTTCCTTCAGTCTCTCTCTCTCTCTCTCTCTCTCTCTCTCTCTCTCTCTCTCTCTCTCTCTCTCCCTCCCTCCCTCCCTCCCTCCCTCCCTCCCTCCCTCCCTCCCTCCCTCCCTCCCTCCCTCCCTCCCTCCCTCCCTCCCTCCCTCCCTCCCTCTCTCTCTCTCTCTCTCTCTCTCTCTCTCTCTCTCTCTCTCGGATGGTCCCTTCAGCTTTGCATGGGCTCACTAAGAAACCACACGAGTATACGCCCAGCTGACCTACCCTCACCCCTTTTACTGAACTTACACTAAGTAAATAGTCTACCCCCCACACACACCCAGCGCCACTCCAGCGCTCACACGCATGCGTGTGGTTTTTACTCCAGCGCTTGCGTGCATGCATTCGGTTTTCAGCAAATCAATCAAGCTGGTGACAAAGGACATCAGACGGTGATTCTTCACACAGGTTAGCAATCATCTAGCCAGGGTAACCCACTTCATGTAGCATGTGAGTTCTGGTTAAACAGAACTTTTAATTTACACCTAACAAATACTAGCAATGAAAGCAAAGTGATACATTTTGAAACAGTGATAAAATAATTTTTTTTTTGATTTTTTTGAAACAGGGTTTCTCTGTGTAGCCCTAGCTGTCCTGGATGTAGCTCTCTAGACCAGGCTGACCTTGAATTTCTAGAGATCTGCCTGTCTCTGCCTCCCAAGTACTGGGATTAAAGGTGTGCTCCACCACCACCACCTGACTGATAAAATGATCTTTTGAAACACTCACCTCTCTTATGTTGACGAGACTGAGGCTGAAGTGTTCAGATTTGTGAGTCAGTTGAAAAGGTGATTTTGTCCCGGTGCAGTGGCAGGCACATGTACTCCAAGATACTGCAGAGCAGAAAGCAGAAAGATCATTACATCAAAGAGTCCGGGGCCACCTTGGGCAGAATAATCAGAGCCCATCTCAGAAAAAGGAGAGAGAGAGAGAGGAGAGAGAGAGAGAGAGAGAGAGAGAGAGAGAGAGAGAGAGAGAGAGAAATAAGAAAGAAAAAGAAAGACAGATGTGATGTAACTCATGAAGGGAGCTAGGAACCTAGTTCACTAAGGCACCAGGAACCGTGTGAGGCACACAGAGAAATAAACAGAGGCCAGCACCAATATGCTGATCTGGGCTGAATCCAGTGGGGCAAAATGTTGGTTTTCCTGGGTAGAAAAGTCCATATGTTTTTCATAAGAACCTGGAAAATTTTTACATCAACATAATTTTTATCACGCAATTTCATTAGTTTTTTTCCATATATAAGTACTTATTTGCTTAGAGTCAACTTGGTGCCAGACATGGGCCGTATGCTGGGGTTATGGTGGGCAGGAAAGTTGACGTGAGGCCCAGAGTCTCAGGGACTGCAGTTTAGTGGAAGGGACATAATCATTGGATGTCCCTGGGAAATTAATCCTAGAAATCTATATCTGGTAATTTGTACAATTGAAGCAATGGAATTAGTCATGCAAGGATCTGTAAGCAGGAGTGATATGGTAATTCCCTCTAATCTTGAGGGGTGGGGTTTCCTTGGGGATAAGGTCAAGAAATCCTGAGCTGCCCGGAAGAGAGACCAGTGTGCTTAAACCTGATGGTCAGTTGTAGAGAGTTTGAAGGGCTGATGGGGGCAACATGGGACCATGAGAGACGATCCTGAAAGGGCGTGCCTGAGCAGAGTACGAGGGGGAAATCCTGACGGTGCTGTGCACCTTGTCCTGGGAGGAGGGGAGGGGGGCACAGCAGCGCCCAAGGTAGAAGGGCTGGAGAGTGCTCTTAGAGGGGACTCCACACCACTCTGAGGGGCCTCCGGATGAGGGAAGTATGAAGGGCAGTGGCAGCCCAGAGTCTATTGTCTCAGGTAGGCAAGTAAGCAATCACGCAAGCCCTGAATGGCTAATCAGCTGCTTGTTTGACTGTGTAAGGTGTGTGCCTTCATATGTTCAGGTGCCTATGAATGTGCATGTATGTGAACATGTGTGCATGCCTGTGAACATGTGTGCATGTATGTGAACGTGTGTACATGCCTGTGAAGGTCACAGAACTACCTCAGAGGTCATCCCTCAGGTACCGGTTTTTCTTGTTCTCTCAGTAAGATCTCTCACTGGCCTGGAACTGACCAAATAAACTAGGCTGACTCGCCATTGAGCCCCAGGAGTCGACTTCTCTATACTTCCCCAGTGCTGCACACACCCCCCCCCCACACCATGTCTGGCTGTTTTTATGTGGTTTCTGGAGATCAACTCAAATCCTCAAGCACTTTGTTTACTGAGTTATCCCCCAAGCCCTTGTTGAGCTATTAAAAAAAATGGATGTGGAAAATTTGGGGGCTTGGGGCCAGCAAGTTTTGAACTAGAGAGGATTCTATTTTTAGATTCTTGTCTTTTCCTGAAGAGCCTAGGAAAGCCACTGAGGTGTTTTCTGTAGGGACCATTGGGACCAGATCTGTGATCACAAAGGATCGCAGTGGAGGGGTACAGTGGAGGGGTAGAGGGGAGGGGCCTAGTGGAGGGATGCAGTGGAGGGGTGCAATGGAGGGGCACAGTGGAGGGGTAGAGGGGAGGGGCCTAGTGGTGGGATGCAGTGGAGGGATATGGTGGAGGGCCGCGGTGGAGGGGCGCAGTGGAGGAGTGCAGTGGGGGCACAGAAGAAGGGTGCAGTGGAGGGGTGCAGCAGAGGGATGCAGTGGAGAGACTCAGTGGAGGGATACAGCAGAAGGATGCAGTGGAGGGGTGCAATGGAGGGATGCAGTGGAGGGATGCAGTGGAGGGGTGCGGTGGAGGGGTGCAGTGGAGGGGTGCAGTGGAGGGGTGCAGTGAAGGGGCACAGTGGAGGAATGCAGTGGAGGGATATGGTGGAGGGACGCGGTGGAGGGGCACAGTGGGGGATGCAGTGGAGGCCTTATGTAGTAATCACATTCAGCTCAAAAAGAAATAATTACGCAGCTCCAATGGGGCGGCTCACAGAAGCAATCGTGGTTCATAGTCGGTCCAGGCCATCTGTCATAAGCCGCCATGTTGGGGTGACATCCACTGGGGTCCATCTCAACGAGTTCATATGTTCTGGGGTAGGGGCATGTGGACTAGAAATGTCAAGGTGGAAAAGGCTCACCTCTGTGCTCCTCCACAGCCCTCTGCAGAAACACAACATGACAGGCACCACAAGATGGCTGCTGTCTGACTGTTGGGTTTTGGTGGCTCTTAAGACCCAGAGTCTACTTCACAGGAAGGGCATCTGCTCTACTCATGGTATTTGGCTGCTAGAAGGGTTTCTTCAACACCAGGCTGTTGTGTACCACTTCCCAGTCTGCAGTCCTGGTAAGAAAGTTAAGAAAACGTTATGGGCAATGGGATGCAGGCACCAGGACGTGTGATCATCATACACCCAGGGACAGTGTGTCCCCGGGAGAACCCGGCGGCTACTCAGACCCCTGGACAGTCTCTTTTCTGCCTGGAGGTGCCTATTCCTCTGTCCAGCAGCTCCAGATGTTCCTTCTCTAACACCCTCATCCACTTGGTCCCAAATGTCCCTTCTCACAGCTCCTGACAGACACCACACCCCACTAAGGATTTGACGCAACTGTCTTTTCTCTTGCGTCTTAAAGCTGCCCTTGGCCTTGTTTAAACACTTGTGTAGACTTTGTGTTACACTCCCTGCCTAAACTCATAAATAATAACCTCATAGTTTGCAAAGAAGAGGGCAATCATTACATTTTTAGTCTCAACTTTGGTCCTCAAAGTCCCCCCCCCCCCCGTGAATTGTAGGCTCCACTCAGGCTGTCTGGGGAGCATGGAGCCACCGAATATTCCACTGTGGTGGTTCCTAAGACCAGATCCTGGACCAGGAATCCCTGGATCACTTAGAAACTCCTTAGAAATACAAGTTCCTGGGGCCTGACCCAGACCCATGGGATCAGAATACCTGGGGTGGGTCCAGAATTGTCTGAGTTGTAATAAACCCTTCTGGAGTATCTAATGCTCACTAGAGTTTCAGAATATCTCAAACATGGCCTCACACCTCTGCCTGCATCATGGCTGGCAAAAGTTTCCCAAGCTTATCTTCTTCTGTGATAACAATGTGAACAGAGGGAGCTGTTTCTCCACGAAAGAACTTTTCAGAACTAACGACGATCGAGACATCTTCACTCTGCAAAGAGGGAGATAGAATATTCAGGTTTTCCTCACTTTAGTTAAACCACCCCCTCCCAGCACACTACCCCAGAAGAAACTCAGTAAAATCACTAGTGTTCACGAAGTATACATTAAAAGATAAACAACTCGGAGGAAAGAGGGACACGAAACAGTAACGTGAGCATTCGGTCTAGAGGGTTCTTCAGGGTTTGTTTGACTCTCTGAACTGGGGCGGAGGTCCCAAAGGGGAGCACAGCTGCTCTCACAGCCTTGAAGACCCATCCTCCTCTATCAGGAGAGGTCCTCCTCTTCAGCTAAGCACACAGCTAAAGAAAGGATGCTCACAGAGGTAATGACAGGAGGATCAGAAGTTCAAGGTTATCCTCAGCTACAAATTGAGTTTGAAGCCAGCCTGGGCTACATAATCATGATCCAACCTCATAAAAACAAACAAAAATTTGTGCCATTTAAAAGTAAGGTATAACTACACCTTGAGCTAAGGCTCATGCACTATGTACAGGAACTCTGGTAGAGGTGGGAAGTAGCAATGGGTACACATGTGACCCGGCAGCAGGACAAATGCACTTACCACACCGAGGTGGGCTCTCTTCCGTGTTCCCACATCAACCTGAGAACCTTACTATAATAGTGCTGGGTGCGTGCCAGAGTGTGTGCGTGGATTTATTTATTGGGGGTAGTGGTGGGTGCATGCCAGAGTGTGTGTGAGGGTTAGAGAAAAACTGGCAGGAGCTGGCTCTCTTCTACTGTGTGGGCTCCAGAGACTGTCCTCCAGCTGGGGAACCTTCTTAGCACAGTGCTCGTCACTGAACTGTAATGAGCTGTGATGGATGCGCTTGCTCTTTGGGTTTGAATCTCTAAAACCCACCACAGTCATGGCATGCACAGGTGCCGGGGTTTAATGAATGAGAGATAACCCAACTGGATGAGAATGCGAGAGAGATCTGGCTATGACATGTGTCAGCCCCTTGATCACTAGGATTGGTTCGGCTTGTCTGGCTCGGCTAAGCAGGCGTCCTGCTCTTCGGGAAAGTCATTCCAGGCTTGCAGTGGATGAAAGGGCATTCCTATGATACGGGAGCAGAGAGCGTGGCGGTGTATCATCCAGTTACGTGGGAAGTAGTTCAAAGTGATAATGAACGAGCTTGCGGATTTAGCCGAGGAGAACTCTGAGCACTACAGCCTTGAGTCTCCTTGCTGCTCACAGTAAAATGGGAAAACAGAGATACAGAAGGAGAAGGAAGTTATTTTATCTGAACAGAATCAGGATTAGGAGCGGGGTAATTCTCAGTTTATCAAGACAGCAAACAGTGGTGAAACGCAGAGACTCGCTCTCAGGGGAGCAGGCTCTAGGAAAAACACTAATGGTGTGTCTGTACATCCACCTCCTATCTCAGGAGTTTAACTGCCACCAACTTGGTGACCTAGGCAATACAAATGTATCATCTTAGAGTTCTGTAGGAATCTGATGGGTTTTACTAGGTTACAGCTGAGGTATCAGTAACATCCTGGGACTTGAGGGGCCAGCTTGCTTTCAACAGTTTTCATTTTTGGTGTTTGTGGGCCTCGCCTTTAATGTTTAAACCATCTCTCCAGCCTGTTTTCTCACCTTTGGAGATGAAGTACAGCTCTGCCTCACGCTTCCCTCCATCTCTGCAGCTACCCGCGTTGCATCTACTCACGCTTTCCTTCTGAAGTTGGGTCTCCCTCCCACCAGATTTTTGAGACATCCCTTCTGACTGCTTGAGACACATCTAGAAGATGGAGACCCTTGCTATTTCAGACCCCATTGCCGAACGATTTGAATTCCATCTGTATACTTCATTCCTCTTTGCCACATAGCACCAAACATTCAGGCATTCACACAGCCTGGAGATCGGGACTTAGACGTCTTGAGGGTGCCGGATGCCTCATTCTGTTTTCTACAGGGACTAGGACAAGTCGTTATCTTGGGCTTGCACACTATGAAGACAATAGAGTTCTGGAAGGCAACTGCAGGGTTCTCAGAGCGAAAACTAGGAGCCCATGGCCACGACCCCTGTGCGGCTCCCTTCCATATTGTATCATTAAAATTAGGATTATGGATCTGGTGACTAAGACAAAATATAAAAGCCCATGAAGATTACTCTCTTCTTAATGAGTTTTCTGGTTTGACTTAAGGTATAGGATATTTTATCCCCCCAAAAATATTAAAAACCAAACCGCTTCATTAATGTGCATTTTCCTCCCCACAAAAGAGCAGGGGCTGTTTGCCAAATTTCCCTTTTATTCTCTTCGATATGTACAGAGTGGCCTGCCTTTTTTTTTTCCCCCTTTCTTGTGGCATGCCCTTGTGTCAGAGGGCTTATGAAACTCTCAAAGCAAATTTCATTTCCTTTCATGTTCAAAGGAGATATTTGCAGGGCCGTGTTTCTTAAAAGTGAAACTTGCTGTAAAAGGGAGCAATGGTGGGTCCATAGCCTGCCAAAGAGCTGGAGAATGACCTCTGAACAAAGACCATATTACACCTGAGTATTGCAAGGGAAAAGGAAGGGGGCCGTCACTTACGGAGGGACCATGTCCTGAGGCACCAGCTACGTGCTTCTGCACAGAAGCAGGGGTGGGGCTGAAGGCAAAAATAACTTTTAAATTATTTACAACCCTCAAGATATGAAAATTAAACTTGTGGGTTATTATTAAAGAGTGGCTGTGGTTCAAAGCGCCGCGGGCCATCTGGCTCCTGGATGGTGTGCAGAACTCATGCGTGGGGGAAAGATAACCTGGGTCCAAACCTTGCAGCCGCTGGGGCGGGGGAAAACAGGATCCCGAGGGACTACTTTGCTTTTAAGATGTTCCATAAGACAGGGCTGTTGAGGCTCAGGCAAGTAGATTGGGAGTTCAAGACCAGCCTGGGCTACATGGCAAGATTCTGTTCCCAAACAAACAATCACATAGACTGTCAACATAGAGAATAATCATGAATATATGGTTTCCTGCAGTCTTGGCTGATTTTGAAACTCTGATCCTCTTTCCCCTATCTCCTGAGTCATAGGATTGATTATATATACAAACCACACATTTGTTTGTTTGTTCTCAGTACAAGGGATAGAACTCGGGGCCTCACTCATGTTAAGAGAATGCTCTAATAACCGAGCTACATTGGCAGCCCCTGGACAGGAAGCCGTAAAGATCAGAAGGTGAAATCCAGGCATGGTAGACATGTGCTTATAGTGCCTGTATTAAGAAGATGGGGACACATGATCTCTAAAGATCAGTGGCCACTGTGACGAGTGAGCCTCAGCAGTTTGCTAAAACAAGGTAGACAAAACTGACCTCTGAGGTTGTCCCCTCCCCTCCTCTTGCATGAGCACACACATGTACACGCTGGTCCTGGCTTCACCTATGAAAACTTAGGAAGGTCGAGGTGTTCTGGGCTGGTGCTTCTGCATTTGTGGCTGCTGCCGATTGCTGCTGCTTCTGTTGCTGCTGCTGCAGCAACACAAGGAGCCAAGGACGAATCTGAGGGGTCAGGTAAAGATGTGGGATTTGGTTTCTGACTAATGCTTCCAAAACAACCAACTCCACTGGGTTTATATAAGGAACATGTCAAGAAAGGGTTACTTCTCTTAAAATGAAAAGGGAGGGAGAGAGAAATGGAAAAAAAAAAAAAGAAAAAAAGGAAAGAAAGAAAATCTGAAAAAGAATTAAGGCCTGCCATCTTGTGGCAGGCAGGAGCCAGGAAGGTGCACATGTACTATGAAGCTGCTTTTCCTCTTTGAACCAGTGCCCTCACACAAATTTGCTCACGCTAATTACTTTAGCATGTCAGAACCCAACGGCAGCTTGTATCTGCTCTTATCTAGATTGTTCAGTTTCTGGAGTAAAAGACAGGAGGGGCTGTTGAGTCCTCACAGACTCTGTTCATCTGTAGATTCACCCGAGCAGGACTGGACATATTTAGGGGAAATTTGTCTGTATTGAACATACACAGTTGACTGTGTGGTGTTCTGTGTGTGTGTCTGTGTTGTATGTGTGTAATGTATGTATGTGTGTGTCTGTGTGTGTCTGTGTATGTATGTGTATGTGTGTGTGTGTGTGCCTGTGTGCGCGCAGAGAGGCCAGAGGTTGATGTTGGGTGTTTCCCTCAGCCTCTTTCCATGTTACTTTTTGAGACAGGGTCTTTCATTGATCTTGGAGCTCACCGATTTACCTGGATTGGCTGGTTGGCCAGCGAACACAAGGATCTCCTGTCTTTCTTTCCCCAGTGTTAGGATTCTATAGGAGTTGCTGGATTTTCTTTTTTAATATGATTGCTAAGCAGGGAGTCCTCAAGCTTGTGCAGCAGAGAGCACATTGCCATCTGAGCCATCTCCCCGGCCCCAACCTCTTTCCCTTGGTATTGGTCTCTAAATCAGGGCTTCCTTTTTGTGTTAATGCTTCTATGAAAACATCAAGGCCTTGTTTACTGTAACTGAGCCATTATATTTGCAAAAGAAGATTTTTGCATCCATGTTAAAAATACTGCAAACCTGAACATACAATGGCCTTGAAGCTGAGTCAGTGTTTCTGCCAGCATCCCAGTGTGAAGGCACACACAGTGCAAAGTGCCCACTCAGAATCAAGGCTGTGGTAGAGCCGTGCAGTGCAATGTGGCGCACATGTTCAGAAACAGCTCGCATCCACTGTGCAGTGGACTTTGAGCTGCTTTCCAATGTGCGTCCGGACACATTTCACTCCTGCTCATTTTTCACAAGCTCTACATTCAGTTGTAGGGATTTGTGGGGGCAAAGCTGTGAGGCTGTGGTTCCCAAGATGCTTGGGGGCACCCAAGCTTGCTTCTTTTATTCTTTCTCATTTTTACTGCTTGTTTTCTCTCCTTTCCCTCTTCTTTCTTTGATCCTTCTCTCATCTAGTCTCGAACTACTTTTTCACCGCCTTTCTCTCTTTCACGCCTGGAGGCCACTATGCTCAGCAGAGGTCTCTGGTTCCCTTTGTGGCTATCAGATGCATATAAATACTGATTCAGTTTGCTTCGGAAGATGCTACAGCAATCTCTCTTGATACTGTGCCACTAAGATCTTTGGACTTGGAAACAGAGATCTCAGATAGGCATAGAATCTAGTTTGGAAAACCTTACTGAGTACTTTGACTGCACGAATACAGTGTAATTCTTCCTTTTCTAGTTCCTGCCTTTATAACCAGCTCTGCATTCAACAAGAAGAGAACAATACAAGCCGCATCTCCACAGTGGTCTACACAAACTGAGGATGTTGGGTAATTTACTTGAAAATTACTGCCAGGTTCTCCCTCCGTCCCTCCTTCCCTCCTTCCGTCCCTCCCTTTCTCCCTCCCTCCCTTCCTCCATCCATCCCTCCCTCCCTCCCTTTCGAGACAGGGTTTCTCTGTGTAGCCCTGGCTGTCCTGGAACTCACTCTGCAGACCAGGCCAGCCTAGAACTCACAGAGATCCGCCTATCTGAGATTAAAGGAGCACACTACCATGCCCAGCAGCTTCTGAAGTTTCCATGAGCTGGTTTGTGAATCTGAGAGTTGACACACTTTCATTCGGAGGGCGTCTCACGGACACCTCACGCACAGGCTGGAAGGCACCTCCATGCTCACCCGCATCCACTCTTCTTCCATCAGAGAGAGCTGTTAGGAGACTCAACAGCCACATCTTCAGGTCTCCAGACTGTTTACTAGTGATGAGTTATTAAAACTCAAATTTTTATTCTTAAAAGATTCAGCTGAGCAGAACTTGAGACAGCAAAACTAATATTGTAAAAATGGCCATGTTACCATGATTCAGTGTAATAATTACCATCAACACTTAAGTGACATTCTTCACAAAACTAGAAAAGTCTAAAATTCTCATGGAAGCACCAAGAAGTGAATAGCTGAGCAGTTGGGGGAATTGGTGGGGGTTGGCTTGTCAACGTGACATACTTGGTAGGACATCTGACCGAGGAAATGCTAAGATAAAGCTGAGCTGTAGGCATGCTCGTATTTAGAATAGATCTTAAAAACATACACATTCACAAATTCAAAAGAAACTGTAGAGGATATAAAATGGGTGAAAAAAGGGGAACTGATCTTGCTAACGGTCAGGGAAATACAATCTAAAGCCACAGGGAGTTAGTGTTTTAACAATGTTGAACGAATGATTCCAAGTGCTGGAGATGATTAGAAGGGCTGAGACTCTAATTGCAAACATGAGCTATTTTAGCAATGCTTGCTGCAAATATCTTTCTGGTTTTTCTTTAATTCTCTCGGTAATAGCTTTTGATAAACATAAATTTCCAAATTTAATATAGTTTAATTATAAACCATTTTTCTAGCTAGTGATTTTATAATCTTATTTTAGAAGATTTTCATAATTTCAATCCATAACATTTATTATCCCACATTGCCTTCTAAAAGCTTTACTATGTTTCCTCTTACGTGTATACAGAAAGTCCAGTGCCACTGCTTCCTGTGAGCCCAGCTCTCCTTTTCCTCTCTTACTAAAGTTCAGTCAGAGTGACATCCACACTTATCTGTAATTGGTTGCTTTTCTGTGTGTTTGGTGATGCATATGTTTTGAAAATAAAACTCTTAGTAGTTGTTAAGAAAAATCAATATTTAGTTGAGCTTGGTGGTGCCCACTTGCAGCCCGCACATTCGGGGTGGGGTGGAATTCAGAGGTTGAGGAGTGCTACGCTGCCGAGTTCGAGGCCAGGATGAGGTGTGTGAGCCCTTATCTCAATCTCATGTCTGTGTGTCTGTAAGCATGCAGGCATGCATACATGTACGTATGCTGGGCATGGTGGCACGTTTGTAATGCCGTCACTTCAGAGACTGAGGCAAGAGGATTGCTCCTAGGTCAGCTTGGGCTACCCAGTGAAACCTTGCCTCAAAAGCAAAGAATGACTGACACGGCCCCTTAAGACTTCCTACAGTGTCGGGCCACTTCTAACTATGCTAAGCGATCTCTTAACTTCTTTTGTTCCAGATACTGTATGGAGTTCAAGACAGAGTCCCTGACTCCGCACTGTGCCCTGGACAACCGTCCGCTGACTCGATGGATGCAGTATCTCCGAGAGGGATACACAGTGTGTGTGGACTGTCAGCCTCCAGCTATGAATTCTGTGAGCCTGCGTTGTTCCGGAGATGGCCAGGATTCCGACGGGTAAGGAAGGACGATGACTAACAGGCTACTGCTGCTAGCGCTGACGCTCTGGCCTCTGAGTCTTAATGAGCGAAGCAGTGTGCGGCACATCAACATTTCTTCCTCGTAGGATGTGAGAGCGAGGGGCTGTCCAGCGACCCCCGTCCAGGACTCAGACCCTCTCTAGACCAGAAAGACACAGGCTCGTTTAGTTTGGGGGCCTCATTTCAAATGAAGCTGCCCCCAAATGACCAAAAACCTGACCGCTCCAAAGGTACTAGAGACTACTTGAATCTGAATCTCTTGGCTTGGAGACTGTATATAGTGGGGAGCTGCGGGCCTCTTCCCACAGCCCGGCTCATGGCTGCCTGGCTAGCTTATGCCCCAAAATAACGACACACAAACTGTATTCTTTTAAGCACTGCTTGGCCCATTAGCTCTAGCCTCTTCTTGGCTAATTCTCATATCCCGATCAACCCATCTCTAATAATCTGTGTAGCATCAGTCTTAACAGGAAAGATTCAGCATGTCTGACCTGGCGGCTTGCTTCATCACTTCTGCCGGGGAGAGGGGAGCATGGTGTCTGCTCCAGAGAGCAGAGCTGTCGAGTCTGAGCTCAATTCCTCTTCCTCCCAGCATTCTGTTCTGTTTACTCCACCCACCTATGTTTTAACCTATGAGGGCCAAGCAGTTTCTTTATTACTTAACCAATGAAATCAACAGATTGATATATGACACTCCCACATCAACTGTATACACACATTCTTCTTGGCCCCTCTTCTTAGGACCAAGTAAACCAGTGTTTAGTAATCTCTTAGGTCTGGACCTAAAACTTTTTAAATAAAATGTCAGAAAGCAGTTATTCCTGGCTGTCCATAATTCCTCTTCGCTGACACTGGCCAGGAAGGCAGCAGCTGATGAGACTTTTAAACCTTGGCTTGGTTCTAACAAAGTTTTATTTGTGAACACCAAAATTTAAGTTTTGTATGACTTTCATGCATCATGAAATATTAGTCTTTTTATTTTTCCTCCACTGTTTGTTGCTGTTGAAATAGGGTCACACTCTAGCCTAGGATAGCCTGGAACTCACAACATAGGTCAGGGTGGCCAGGCACTTGTGGCGATCCTCTGGAATCAGGCTCCAAAACATTGGGATTACAAGCATAGACCACCATCGCCTGCTTCTCTTAACTCCTAGAAGCATTAATGCTGTGGCTGCAGAGACAGCTCAGCAGTTAAGAGTTGGTGTTGCATTTGCAGAGGACCCAAGTTCAGTTCTCTGCGCCCAGGTAGGGTGGCTCACTACTGCTGGTAACTGCAGTTCAGCTTTCTGGGTTCCTGAAAGACCCACGCACATATGCACATAATTAAAAACAAAATCTTAAAAAATTAACATTCGGCCGGGCGATGGTGGCGCACGCCTTTAATCCCAGCACTCGGGAGGCAGAGGCAGGCGGATCTCTGTGAGTTCGAGACCAGCCTGGTCTACAGAGCTAGTTCCAGGACAGGCTCCAAAGCCACAGAGAAACCCTGTCTCGAAAAACAAAAAACAAAAAACAAAACAAAAAAAAATTAACATTCGTCCTTAATTCACAAGTCCCATTCAAACAGAGGGGGCAGGCAAACAGAGGGGTCAATACCGTGCTGGCCCTGCCCAGGTGACTCAGACGCGAGTAACGTTTCAGATCTGCTGTGCCTGAGGTAGGGTTCTGAGAGCGGTGACTGCAGACATTGCGTCTCTCCACAAGCCTCTCCCAGGACTGCACCCGTGTTCAGTGAGACCCACTAAATGCCATTTACGGCTAGAAGAAGGAAACACTGGGGCCGCTATGGACAAGAACCAATCCATTCACACACGTAATGGTTTTCAACATGTCAGGTGTAGCTGGTAAAAATAGATTAAAAGTAAAATACTGACCTTTCCAGTTAATCATGCTCCCATCGTGTTTTAATATTTAATAATTTGGCTCATGTTTAATAGTCGCTTGTGCCTGGCGGTCTCGATTGAGCTCACCATATGAGCAATAAAGGGTGTGAGGAATTCATAGCAAATGAAACCTAATATTTGGATTTAATGTTTTTCCGAATACCTCATCTCTATTTTGACTTTAAATGAATTTATAATTCAATTTGTACCCAATAAAGAAAGTATGTTACCCCTGGTTACTATACAAGTGAATTAATGAAGAATATTTTTAATGCTCTGGCTTTGCTTTCTGTACTTCTTCCATTTTTCATTATGGAATCAAAGAATTGGAATAGAATGAAAGTGGTCATTTGGTGAGACCCTCCTAACTTAAACACACACAGCACACCGTTGTCCTGTGTGCAGTACCCTGAAGAGATGGATGACGACACCCCGAACGACTCTCTGAACACGGGTGTCCTTGAGTAGGGACTAACTGGTGACTCACATCGACAGAATCCCAGAAAGAGACCTTCATGACTGTAGAAGGGGGTGGCATCTAGAGACGGCTCTGTGGTGAAGAGCACTGTATGCTCTCCCAGAGGACCCAGGTTTGATTCCTAGTGCACACGACAGCTCACACCCATCTATGAACCCAGTTCCAGGGGATCCAATGCTCTCTTCTGTCTCCCACAGCTGTACATTTGGGCAAAACACTCATACACGTAAAATAAAACTGAATAATTTAAAAATCTGATTTGTAATATACTTGAGACTGTATGATTACTAACTATCTTAGAAATGGCTTCTATTGCTTTGGTAAAACACTGTGATCAGAAACAATTTGGGAAGTAAAGGGTTTACTTAACCTTACATCTAAGTCTATCACTGCGGGACGTCAGGGCGGGAACTGGAGCAGAGGCCAGGGAGAAGTGCCGCTTCCTTGTTGGCTCCCCATGGGTTTCCTAGCCTTTCTTAGAGCTTCCTGGACCACCAGCCCAGGGCTGGCACTGCCCACAGTGAGCTGGTCCCTCTCACACCATCATCAACTTAAAAAATGTACCACAGGCTTGCCCAGGGGCCAATCTGGTGGAATCATTTTCTTAATTGAGGGTCCCTCTTCCTGAATGGCTCTAGCTTGTATCAGATTGACATACACTAGCCAGCACATTGTCTTTAAGATCAACAACAAACCACAACACATTAGGGCTGGAGAGATGGCTCAGCTGTTAAGAGTACCTGTTGCTCTTGTAGAGGACCTGGGTTCAGTTCCCAGCACCCACATAGAGGCTAACAACCTAGCTCCAGGGGAACAAGTACTCTCTTCTGGCCCCTGTGGTCACTAGGAATGCATACAACACACTCACATATGTGTAGGCAAAACAATCATGCACACAATTTAAAAAATTTATAACTGTGTGGATTAGAATTTCCTTTGGTTTGCTTTTAGTATAACCTACACTTCTACAATATCGTTTCAGAAACCAGACTCTTCGCTGGCAAGCCATTGGCAATCCTCGATGCCAAGGGACCTGGAAGAAAGTGCGGAGGGTGGACCAGTGCTCCTGTCCGGAAGTGCACCGCTTCATTTTCATATAGAGCGCCTCAGAGCCACTGCACAGCGTGCTTGCGGTGGGCTGAGTACTGCCAACCTGAGCTCAGCCATTAGAAGCCCTCAGAAACTGTGCCAAGTCCCTGGACATGCTCCATTGCAACACTTCGCTTCTGAGAAGGAAAACTTAGGGGTAGTTCTCAAGGATCACAGTCTCTTTGTTTTTATTTTTACTGAGTTAAAGAACCATACTAAAAGCTCTTATGGCCTTGACCTTAAACGTTTGGCCACAGAATGCATGTCTGTTTGTACTAGAATCACTACCATGGGCTCTAGTTTGGGTAAGTTGCTGTTTAAGGGGATCTATGTATTTTGTCATTATTGGTTTTATTTTTTAAATTAAAGACGGAATCTCACTATGTAGCCTGGAACTCATGCTGTAGATCAGGCTGGCCGCTAATTCCTAGATATTCAACTGCCTCCTGGGTACTGGGGTAGAAGACGTGAGCCACCTATTCTTAAAAGATTCTTGTTTTTGTTTTTTTGTTTTTAAAACCATCTACATGTGACTCTTACACATAGTGTTCCCGTGTATTACAAGTTGTCAACTAATTTCAAGTCAGTTGTCACAAATAACCTGCCACAGAGAAAGGTGTGAAAATTTCAGTTGGTGTTTGGTAGTGAAAAGCTAGCGCCCATGATAAGGACATTTTTAAAGAAGAAATTCTCCTTAGCTAGTTGAAAAGAGCAAACAGCCATGGTAGATCGATAGGAATTGCTTAAAACGTTACAATGTCCCTGAAATTTTGGCACCAATGGAGTCAGATGCTTTATTTCTAAGCACTCTTTCATCATGCATATCTAAGATGGTTTCCAAAATTTAGTTCCCGAAGCAGAATAAGACAGTCTTTTAATGTCCGACTTCACGTTCAGTTGAGGTGCACTTACTAATTTTCTTTCTGCAGCACATGTTTGGGGTGAGATGCAGAGGTACATATGGTAGGAGGCATGGATCTTCCTCTAAGTGTTACGATCTCATACACAGGCAATGAAATATTACGAGCTTTACCTTACGGATGTAGCCAAATGGCACGATGTGCTTTCAGATCCAGGATAGCAAGCTATTCTGCAGTCATCTGCGGAGGCTGGTCCAGGTTCTCATCCCAGGCTCTGCTTCAGAAGAGATCCTGAGCACGCCCCAGACTCCAGCCTAGGACCTCAGTCGGGTTTTGTTTTGAAGAAGGTTTTAAATTGGGGATATTTTCTTTAAAGAATTGAATCAATATTTAAAAGGTTTAATTACTTTGGTATGAACTGAATTGCATTCACTAACATGGTCAACTGGAATGTGTATATTTGGCACTGATCATGTGACAACCGAAGGCCAGCAGCAAGCTGAAAGGGGTGGCAAACATCTCCAATAGGATTTGCAACTGTATTTTCATTTAACTGCCAAGGCTGTTTTCATGGAAAACAAAATAAAATAAAATGAAATAAAACAACTTAAATTTTGGGGCTGGAGAGATGGCTCAGGTGAGAGTGTACACATTACTCCTGTAGAGAACTGGAGATTTCCCAGCACCCATGAAGGATGGCTCATAACAGTTTGTAGCTCCAGGATGTTTGGTTGGGAGCTCGGAGCATAAGCAATCAGTTAAATGTAATGACAGAAACACACAACTTTTAGTTCTGGGTGAGAAATACAGCTCACTTCTCTTCCTTCCCAAATAAATTACGCAGGTAACATAGGTGAACAGAGGGGAGGCAGTCTCAACTCAGAACCTCCGAATGCATCCCCACCCCGTCATCCCCGCACAAGGTCTCATGTAACTCAAATTGGCCTGGAACCCACTATTTAGTTGAGGAAGGCCTTGAACTTCTGATTCTCTGCCCTCCAGCTCTCAGGTGCTAGCATTATAGGTGTGCATCCTCACTCTAGGTTTTGGTGCTGAGGACTGAACCTAGGACATTGTGCACGCTAAGAAAGCGCCCTAGCGAACTGGGACACGCTTGGAAGACTGAAAGAAAGTTTTAGCGACCGTCGGTAAACAAGAGTCGGATGAAGTGGCGGGAACTTATTTTTATATTATTTAGAGAACATGGAATCAGCGGTGGGAACCTTTCTTCTGAAAGGCAGGAGATCTCTCTCAGTTTCAGGGTGACTTCTTGAAGGTCCTGTTTGCTGAGAGAAAATTAGGTTGTCTAGAGAGGAGCAAAGATCCTTGAGGAGGCAGACTCTCTTCAGCATCAGTGGGTGTTGTAAATCTGACAGGGATATACTGATCAATTTATTTTCTCCATTATTCTTTAAAAAGCTATTTCATGTATATGGATGTTTTGCCTATATATGTCTTGCTCAACATGCATGCAGTATCCATGGGGCCCAGAAGTGGGCACTGGACCCCCTGGAACTGGAGTTACAGACAACTATGGGCTGCCTACCATCAAGCCACGTCCTCTGGAAGAACAGCCAGTGCTCTTACTCATGGAGCCACCTCTCCAGCCTGTGTACAACTCTGTTCAGAGCTACAAGTCATATGAAAGAAAAAGCTGCTTAAATAAATTTAAAATGACTTTTGGAGCTGATGAGATGGCCAAGCAGGTGGAAGAACTTGCCACCAAGCCTCACACCCTGGAGCTCACGTGGTAGGGGAGAATGCGCTCCCTGTTGTGTTTGGGCTCCATTGCTGTGAGAAACACCAGGATCAAAGGCAACTTGGAGAGCAAAGAGCTTATTTCATCTCACACGTGGAGGTCCAGTCTACCACTGAGGGAAAGCCAGTGCAGGAACACAGGCAGGATAAGGATGAAGGAGCTCATGAAGCCATGGAGGAGAGATGCTCAGTGGCTTGCTTGGCATGGTTTGCTCAGTATTGCTTTTCCTCCTACAACACAGGACCACTTGCCCTGGAGAGGAGCTGCCACCTGTGAGCTGTACCTTCCTATACCAATTATTAGTGAAGAAAACGCCTTACAGGCATTCCAGTGAAGGTATTTTCTCATTGAGGTTCCTCTCCCCAAGTCAAGGTGACAGCTTCTGTCAAGGTGACAGGACACTAA
Organism: Chionomys nivalis; assembly: GCF_950005125.1. Classification (NCBI taxonomy): domain Eukaryota; kingdom Metazoa; phylum Chordata; class Mammalia; order Rodentia; family Cricetidae; genus Chionomys; species Chionomys nivalis. Next base: position 52,706,911 of record NC_080101.1, on the reverse strand, counting down.
CTAGTACACTCCTGAGTTCTTATCAGACTTCCTCATGCATGCCATGGCATGCAGACTTATGTACTCATAAATGTTAAAAATTAAAAAATAAAATAGCCTTTGATAAGTAAGTTTTAATAATGTATATTGTGACTTTTTAAAGCAATGGGTAAAATAGTATTTTATAATAGCAATTTAGAGTTGATGATTTATTAAGTATGTTTAAAGTGACGTTGACTTATATGTTTATTGTGTCCCAAGATGCCAGCTTTGGAACTAACTGGCAGCATACTGGGTCAGGAAGCATACGGCAATTACTAATGTTTCTGTTTATTGGGCAAAGAGGATAACATAAATTCAAGAAAAATAGGAAAAAATGCATGACACTTTGAGAGAAAGTTAGAGACATTACACAATACCCCATTTTTAACATAAATATTTCAATAGGCTGAATTTTTATCCACTTAAATACAGCACATAAAACTCAACGTGCTAATTGTTAGTCTTTGATTAAATATTCTAAAGAATAAATTGTTGGTGAAAACTTCCTTTAGATGGAACTATTGAGAGAAGTCAAGTTTGTCAGAACTTATGGATTGTTCTGCACACTATCACCCCAATAACATAATCAGTAAGTAGCATATTAGCCATAAATCAAGCAACAACGACAACAACAAAAAAAAAATCACAAAGGAGTATTCCAGTTCCATTCTTTAGAAAATCCATTTCTGTGTGGCATTTTGTGAGGTTAGTAGAACAAACAGAAACAGCCACAAATAAATACTTTTTAATCGTATCAGGCTTTATTTTTTTGTATTACAACAGGATGTGGGATGGGGAATTGAATTTGGTAGGGTTCAACAAACCTATATTTACAAAAATAAAGAGTCTTGAAAAAACAATTATGGCATATAATTTACTTTTACAGTACAAATCTGTACAAAACTACAACAAAAAAATAATGCTTTCAACAACAAAAAAAACCCTTAAGATACATCCATCACTGACCAGACAATTTTAAACAAAATGTAGTGATCCAAGTATTTAATTGTCCTTGAATTAAGCCAAAACAAACCCACGCAGCCTTCAGTGCCTCAGTTAATCAGCCTCAGTTTCTTCATTGTTCTCCACCTGTCTTTTAACATGACACTTGTTCGGTTGTTGAACTTATAATGCGATAGTATTTTCGCCCAGTTTCCCTCTCCATATTTCCTTACACCACACTTCAAAAACCTATCCTCTTCCCAAAGCCATGGCTGTTGAAGAAAAATAAAAAGTTACTCAAAAAAACATTCTTCGAAGAGGACACATCTTTTAAAAATCAAGTGATGCTTTGCTTCTTAAAAATGAAAACAATTTTCCTATATACCTTTGTATATATGAACACACTTTTATAACATCTTACCATTATCACGTAACATTTCAGGGTAGGGTTACACCTAAGATGGGACAGTCTGTCTCACTTCAGACTCATTGAGATGTCTTAAGCAGCTTTTATCTAATCCTTAATAGATCACTCCACATTTTTAAACAGAACTCATGACTGTTTAGTACTTCACTAATGAACCAGCAAAAATTCTCTACCTGTGCTGGGGGAGGTAAACACACACACACACATACACACACAACACGCAAGTCTTCCGTAAGACAGACTTTCAAAAACACAACTAGTATTTAAACACACAATTTAAGCTGGGAGAAAATGCTGAAAAAATTTAAATAAAATCTAATACTTTGCATAGACAAAGTACTAACATTTTGTATTTGGCATATGTGACCAACTAATTATTCCTTCTTTTGGCGTGATAAAAGGGGGTTTGTACTACTTGTACACTAATGCTCACAGCTGTATTATCCACAGCACTGAAATGAGGAAGCATGCAGGGTATCCGCCAATGAATGAATGAATTTTTAGCATATAGTATATGGGTAATATTATTTATCATTAAAATGGAAATTCTGGCAATATAAACCTTAAGAATACAACACTAAGCTAGGCAGTGATGGCACATGCCTTTAATCCCAGCACTCTGGAGGCAAAGGCAGGCAGATCTCTGTGAGTTCAAGGCCGGCCTGGTCTATAAGAGCAAGTTCCAGGACAGGCTTGCTCCATAGCTACAGCAAAACCCTGTCTCGAAAAAACAAAACAAAAAAGAATACTATGCTAAATGAAATAATTTAGATATGAAAAGACAAGTACTGGGGCTAGAGAGATGGATTTAGCTCCCAGCATTCACAAGGTAGCTTATTAACTACCTGTAACTCAAGTTCTAAGGGATTCAATGCCCCTTCTGACATCTACAGTACCAGGTACACTTGTGGCACACATGTATACATGCAGATAAACACTCATATAAAATAAATAAATCTTAAATAAAACAAAACAAGTACTGTATGATTTTACTGATTTGAGGTGCCTAGAAAGGGCAAACTCAGAGACAGGCAGCAAAAGGGACAGCTACCAAGCATGGAACAGAAAGGGGAAAGAATGTTTTTATGGGTCCAGAATTTGTTTCAAAAGATATAGGTGGACTGTGGCAATGATATGAAAATATGTTTAATGCTAGTAAACTGTACACTAAGAAATGATTAAGATGCACTGAGGAGACGGTTCAGTGGTTAAGAACATATTCTGTTCTCTGAGTTTGGTTCATAGAATTGCAAGGGGTGGCTCACAGCTCCCTGTAACTCCAACTGGGGACCCGACACTTTAAGCACCTTACTCACATGCATATAACCTTATCCTAGAAATATATGTAATTATTATCTTAAAAATCTTAAGATACATTTACCTTTATGTATATTTTACTACAAATAAAAAAATAAAATCCATATTAGAAAATTCTGGTGTTAAAAAGAAGAAAAATCAACATGGCCTGAAGACAAATGAGATGAAAACTATCTTACAGATGACTGAATACCAGAGAAACTGGCACTGACCACAGCCAAAATCATTCCAGGTTTGTATGCTACCATAAGACTGTGTCTTCTACTTTGTACCTTCACAACGGCATAATTTATAGAAAAAGCAAAGCTTGTTACAGTAATTCACACTATGTAATATTTGTGAGAATATACTTCTGAAAGCCATTTACTTTTTTCCTTAATGGAATACTTTAATAAAAGAACCTACAAATTTAATAAAAAAGACTCAAATACGTTTGGTTAACAGACAAGAAAAAAAGCTATCCAAATAGGAATTGAGAAATTTAAATAAAAATTAAACAACTGAAGGCTCTAATACAACATAAAATTAAGTGTGGCAGTCACCTTCTGTAAGAGTTCTGATGTGGGATTCCCCTCTTTATGCTGTGAATGTGTTTTATTGCCAATGGTTAATAAAGAAGCTGCTTTGGGCCTATAGTAGTACAGAAAAGGGCAAAGCGAGAATTCAGAGCAGAGATAGAGGAGAAAAGAGGGTGGAGTCAGAGAGAAGCCATATAGCCATTCCATTAAAAGAGACAGATGTCCTAGAACTTTGCTGGTAAACCAAGAGCCTCATGGTAAATACAAAATAATAAAAATGGTTAATTTAAGATGTAAGAGCTAGCTAGAAATATGCTTAAGCTATTGACCAAGCAGTATTATAATTAATATAGTTTCTGTGTGATTATTTTGGGTCTAGGAGGCTGGGAACAAATGAGCAGCTTCCATCTGCAGAGTTCTCTATCACAAGGTCAATAGTGAACAACTGAGAAATAAAAACAATGTTGATAGTGTCCATATAACTTCTTTGGCAAAGGAAACAATGGCATGATCAATACCCATATGTTCTTTATATCATATGGTTGATATTCTCTCTACAAGAAAAAAACTGTTCTCTTATAGTTATGTATAAATGACACCCGTGCTCTATCCTCAAATCCAACTAGGAAAGATTGTGTGAGACAGAGATTTCTGGTTTCCAGTCTGATAAGCAAAGCACTTGGAAATTATTGCTCCCATCTACAATGGGAAAATCAGAACACTGGAAAACTATTATATTATAAACTATTATATTCATCAGAGAATTAGTCATGGGGTAGACAGAAGAGAATCAAAGGAATTAATAAAAGCTAGTTGTGGTGGATGACTGTAAATCCTAGTACTAGTGAGGTAAAGAAAGGAGAAGCAGGAATTCAAGGGTAGCCTTGGCAACATAGAGTTTGAGGTCAGCCTGTGCTACATGATATGATATTTCAAAATTTAAAAATTAATAAATACCCATCTAGGAGCAGGAGTGACCCTCTGCCAGCTGGACTGCCTTCACTCCCTGGATTCTGTTCCCCCAAATCCACTCTTCTGCCCAACCTCTCCCACCTCAATTACCCTTCCCCACAACTCCAATAGACTCCATGAGCTCAGGTACAGTCCACACCAGTCTAGAGAACAGGCGACTGACCTGGCAGCCAAGCTGCACCACTTCCTAGAGCTTGATCCCCAGGGCACATCCCCTGACCCTCTCTTCCTTGCCGAAAGCCTAGATAGCTTTACAGGAGGCCAGGCTGGTCCTAGGGATGTCCAGGTAAGGCACTGCCCATTAACATTCCCTACAGCCCACCCAACAAACCCAGCTGTATTACCTCCTCGGGCTCCATATTCCTGCTTACAACTTTGGAAGAAGACTTAGGCTTCACTGGAGGCCCGGCTGGATGTAGATACCCAAGATAAGATATCACCCACCACCTGTTAACACTCCCTTTAAGTCCATTCAGCATCCCCAACAGCACCCCCACCCCACTGGGCTCCACACCCTAGCCCACAGCCCTATAAGCTTTACCTGAGGCCAGGCTAGTCCTAGGGACCCCTGGTAAGACACTTCCCACCTCCTGCTAACACTCCTTAAAGCCTTCCCAACAACCCCAAACTGCATTCTCTCTCTGGGCTTCATATTTTGGCCTACAACTATGAAGGAAGACTTGGCTTTACTAGAGGCTAGGCTAAGGTCCCCAAAGCCCTGACAGAGACATCCTACTAGATCTGAAGACTCACTAGTCACTAGAACCCTTGGCCAATTAGACTAAAAAACCAGAGAGAACAGAGAAATCAAAAACCCAAAGCACTCATTCAGCAAATGATGGAGGAGGATCACCTGTCTATCTGTTGCTTTCATTGGTTAATTAATAAAGAAACTGCTTGGCCTGATAGGTCAGAACATAGGTGGGTGGAGTAGACAGAACAGAATGCTGGGAAGAAGGGAAGTGAAGTCAGATGCCATGGAGCCAGCCACCAGGTCAGACATGCTGAATCTTTCCCGGTAAGCCACCACCTCGTGGTGCTACACAGTTTATTAGAAATGGGTTAATCAAGATGTGAGAATTAGCCAATAAGAGGCTAGAAATAATGGGCCAGGCAGTGTTTAAATGAATACAGTTTGTGTGTCGTTATTTCCGGGCATAAGCTAGCCAGGCGGCTGGGAGCTGGGCAGCAGGAACAGGATGAAAAGCAGGCTTGCCTGCCTCGCCACTACAAACAAAGACAAACGCAGGAATCAACACCAAGACCTATAACCATCCCAAATCCAGATGCCTAAACACCAGTGTAAGAACACAGTCTATAACAGAAAGGGCAATATGATACCAGAAGAACCTAGCTATCCTGTGACAGCAAGACCTGAACATTCTAATGCAGCTGAAGCACAAGAAAATGACTTTATGAAGATGATAGAGGTCCTTAAAGAGGAAATGAAAAAACTCAAAGTAGTTGAGGAAAAGACAAACAAAAAATCGGAGGAAATCAATAAACCCTTAAAGAATGCCAAGAAAGTCAAAAAAGCAACAAACAAACAAAACAGGTGAAAGAAATGTTTTAAGACCTGAAAATGAAAATAGAAGCAATAATGAAAACACAAACTAAGAGAATTCTGGAAATGAAAAATCAGCTTAAGTGAACAGAAATTAAAAATATAAGCATCACCAACAAAATACAAGAGATGCATGGAACAGAGAGTCTCAGGTGTTGAAGATTCAATAGAGGGAATAGACTCATCATCAAAGAAAATGTTAAATCTACAAAAATTCCCAAGACAAAACATTCAGGAAATCTGGGACACAATGAAAAGACCAAACCCAAGAATAATAGGAATAGAAGGGGAATCCCAATTCAAAAATCTAAAAAATATATTCAACAACATCATAGAAGAAAAACTTTCCAACCTGAAGAAAGACATGTCTATAAAGGTACAATAAGCTTACAGAACATTAAATAAATTGGATCAGAAAAAAGTCCCCTTGCCACACCATAACCAAAACACTAAACATACAGGATAAAAAAAGAAAAAAGAAAATGACCAAGTAACATATAAAAGCAGACATATCAGAATTACACCCCATTTCTCAATAGAGACTCTAAAAGCCTGAAGATCCTAGACAGATGTCTTGCATCCTAAGAAACCACAGATGCCAGCTTAGACTAAAATATTCAGCAAAACTTTTAATCACCATAGATGGAGAAAACAAGATATTTCATAACAAAGTCAAATATAAACAAAATCTATTCACAAATCCAGACCTACAAAAGGTACGAGAAGAAAAACTCCAACCCAAGTAAGTTAGATACACCTATGGAAATACAGACAATATATAATTAAACACCAACAAAACTCAAAAGAAGAGAAATACACTCTCACACACACCACCAGCAGCAGCAGCAGCAACAACAACAACAGAAATTAACAATCACTGGTCATTAACATCTCTGAGGACTCAATTTGCCAATAAAAAGATACAGGCTAACAGAACAGGTACAAAAACAGGATTTATTCTTCTGCTGCATACAAGAAACACACCTTAACATTAAAGATAGACCCTCAGAGTAAAGGGCTGGAAAAAGATTTTTCAAACAAATGGACCTAAGAAGCAAGCTGGTGATGCTATCTTAGTATCTAACAAAACAAGACTTCAAAATTAACAGATGTAGAAGGAATTTCATACTCAAAGGAAAAATTCATCAAGATGGTGTCTCAATTCTGAACATCTATGCCCCAAATATATTTTTGGGGAACCCACATTTATAAAGGAAACATTACTAAAGCTTAAATCACACATCGAACCCCACACATTAATAGTCGGAGACTTCAACATCCCACTGTCACCAATGGACAGGCTGTCTAGATAGAAATTAAACAGAGAAATAACAGACATTATGACTAAAATGGACTTACTTAATAGACATATACAGAACGTTTCATCCAAACACCAAAGAATATTCCTTTTGGTACCTCATGGAAACTTCTCCAAAACTGACCACATACTTGGTCACAAAGTAAGTCTCAATATGTACCAAAAAATTGGAATAACTCCCTCTATCTTATTGGATCACCATGGGTTAGTGTTCAACAATACAAACTTCAGAAAGACCAAAAACTCATGGAAACTGAACAGCTCTCAACTGAACCACCACTAGGTCAAGGAAGAAATAAAAAAAATTAAAGACTTCCTTGAATTCAATGAAAATGAATGTACAACATACCCAAACTTGTGGGACAGAGTGAAAACGGCATCTAAAAGGAAACTTTCCTTTTTCTAAAAAGAAAGTTCATGGTGAAAAGTGCCTGCATAAAGAATTAGTAGAGATACTCCCTGGGCTCCCTGCAGGGGCTCTACACCCTGCATACTGCCTCTCTCTTCTTGTCCCACCCAGCTTGCATCCAGAACCCTTCTTCCTTCTGCCCCCTTTCCTCTTTGGGCACATAACACCATCCAGCTCAGTCTGTCTGGCGCTGGGGGCAAATCCTCAGGGCAAGTAGGCAGGCGAGACTTCCTTTGTTCCTCCAGCCTGCCCGCACCAAGCAAGGTAAGGCCTTTGTTTACAAACTACCCAACCTGCACGGAGATCTGATCTAGGCACCAGGAGAGACAGCAGCGGGGTGAGTTTGTGACCTGACTAGCGGCAGCGGAAGCAGCCCTGGACAGGGAACTCTGAAGTTCCTCATCCCCCACCCTATACTCCCTGGGCTCCCTGCAGGGGCTCTACACCCTGCATACTGCCTCTCTCTTCTTGTCCCACCCAGCTTGCATCCAGAACCCTTCTTCCTTCTGCCCCCTTTCCTCTTTGGGCACATAACACCATCCAGCTCAGTCTGTCTGGCGCTGGGGGCAAATCCTCAGGGCAAGTAGGCAGGCGAGACTTCCTTTGGTTCACTGGCCTGCCTGCACCAAGCAAGGTAGGAGCTTTGTTTACGAACTACCCAACCTGCACGGAGATCTGATCTTGGCACCAGGAGAGCCATCAGTGGGAGAGCTAATCTGGGTACCAGGAGAGCCGTCTTTGGGCACGGAGATCTGATATTGGTACCAGGAGAGACATCACTGGAGCACTAGGAGAGCTATCACTGCAGAGAGCCATCACTGGGAAGGTACATCAGTAGGCAAGGAGACCTGATCCGGTAAAAGAAGATCCATAGGGGAGCATTCGGAGAAAGAGATGGGCAGGCGCCAATGCAAGAATTCACCCAACAATCTGAAAAACTATATGAAACCACCAGAACCCAGCGACCTCCCAACAGGAGGACATGAACACCTTAATCATGAAGAAGTAGATAAAATTGACTTTATGAAAGTGATTGACGCCCTTAAACAGCATGTGAAAAATGCCCTTATAGAAATGGATGAGAAGTATAACAGAAAGTTTGAAGAATTGAGTAAATCAGTGAATGATACCCTAGGAAACCAAGGAAAAACAATCAAACAAATAATGGAAACAGTTCAAGACTTAAAAACTGAAATGGAGGCAAAGAAGAAAACACAAACAGAAGGCCAGCTGGACAGGGAAAATCTAGGTAAACGAATAGAGACTACAGAAGCAAGCATAACCAACAGAATACAAGAAATAGAAGAAAGAATCTCAGATTCTGAAGATACCATAGAGAAAATAAACACGCTGATCAAAGAAAACAGCAGGGCCAACAAATTCTCATCACAAAACATTCAGGAAATATGGGACACAATAAAAAGACCAAACCTAAGAATAATAGGAATAGAAGAAGGAGAAGAAGCGCAGCTCAACGGTCCAGAAAATATATTTAATAAAATTATAGAAGAAAACTTTCCCAACCTAAAGAAAGATATACCTATGAAAGTTCAAGAAGCATACAGAACACCGAATAGGCTGGATCAAAAAAAAACATCCTCTTGCCATATAATAATCAAAACACAAAGCATACAGAATAAAGAAAGAATACTAAAAGCAGCAAAGGAAAAAGGCCAAGTTACTTATAAAGGTAAACCTATCAGACTTACACCTGACTTCTCTATGGAAACCATGAAAGCCAGAAGGTCCTGGATAGATGTACTGCAGAAACTAAGAGACCATGGATGCAAGCCCAGACTACTATACCCAGCCAAGCTTTCGTTCACTATAAATGGAGAAAACAAAATTTTCCAGGATAAAAACAAATTTAAACAATACGTAGCCACAAATCCAGCCTTACAGAAAGTAATAGAAGGAAAATCACTAATCAAGGAGTCCAACAATGACCACAGTAACTCAGACATCTAGAGACCCTTTACCAGCACATCTCAAAGAAGGGAAACACACAAAATCTACTACTAAAAAAAATGACCGGAGTTAACAACCACTGGTCATTAATATCACTTAATGTCAATGGACTCAACTCACCTATAAAAAGGCACAGACTAAGAGATTGGATACGAAAACAGGATCCAACATTCTGCTGTTTACAAGAAACACACCTCAACCACAAAGACAGGCACCTACTCAGAGTAAAGGGCTGGGATAAGGCTTATCAAGTAAATGGACCTAGGAAACAAGCAGGTGTGGCCATACTAATTTCTAACAAAGTTGACTTCAAACTTAAATCAATCAGAAGAGATGGAGAGGGACATTTTCTACTCATAACAGGAACAATTCATCAGGATGAAATCTCAATCCTGAATATCTATGCCCCTAATATAAAAGCACCCACGTACGTAAAAGAAACATTGTTAAAACTCAAGGCAGCCATCAAACCGCACACATTAATAGTAGGAGACTTTAATACTCCTCTCTCACCAATGGACAGGTCAATTAGACAGAAACCTAACAGAGAAATAAGAGAATTAATGGAGGTAATGAATCAAATGGACTTAACAGACATCTATAGAATATTCCACCCAAATAGGAAAGAATATACCTTCTTCTCTGCAGCTCATGGAACCTTCTCAAAAATCGACCACATACTCGGTAACAAAGCAAACATTCACAGTTACAAAAAAATATTAATAACCACCTGTATCTTATCAGATCACCATGGATTAAAGCTAGAATTCAGCAACAATGCTACCCCCAGAAAGCCTACAAACTCATGGAAAATGAATAGTCAACTACTGAACCATACCTGGATTAAGGAAGAAATAAAGAAAGAAATTAAAGTCTTCCTTGAAGACAATGAAAATAAAGAAACAACATACTCAAACCTATGGGACACTATGAAAGCAGTCCTGAGAGGAAAGTTCATAGCACTAACTGCCCACTTAAAGAAAACAGAGAAAGCACACATTGGAGACTTAACAGCCCACCTGAAAGCTCTAGAAAAAAAAGAAGCAGACTCACCTAGAAGGGGTAGAAGACTGGAAATAATCAAACTGAGGGCTGAAATCAACAAAATAGAGACACAGAAAACAATTGAAAGAATCAATAAATCAAAAAGCTGGTTCCTGGAGAAAATCAACAAGATTGATAAACCCCTATCCAAACTAATCAAACGGCAGAGAGAGAATTTGCAAATTAATAAGATCAGAAATGAAAAGGGAGACATAACCACAGACACAGAGGAAATTCAGAGAATCATTAGATCTTACTACAAAAGCCTGTATGCCACAAAACTGGAAAATGTAAAAGAAATGGACACTTTTTTAGATAAATACCATATACCAAAGTTAAACCAGGACCAGGTGAACAACCTAAATAGACCTGTTAGTCGTGAAGAATTAGAAGCGGTTATCAAAAACCTCCCTTCCAAAAAAAGTCCAGGACCAGATGGTTTCAATGCGGAATTCTACCAGAACTTCCAAGAAGACCTAATACCTATACTCCTTAAGGTATTTCACAATATAGAAACAGAAGAGTCATTGCCAAATTCCTTTTATGAAGCTACAGTAACTCTGATACCAAAACCACACAAAGACCCAACCAAGAAAGAAAATTACAGGCCAATCTCACTCATGAACATCGACGCAAAAATCCTCAACAAAATTCTGGCAAACCGAATCCAAGAACACATTAGAAAAATTATCCATTATGATCAAGTAGGCTTCATACCAGAGATGCAGGGCTGGTTTAACATACGCAAATCTATCAATGTAATCCATCATATAAATAAACTGAAAGAAAAAAACCATATGATCGTTTCATTAGACGCTGAAAAAGCATTTGACAAAATTCAACATCCCTTTATGATAAAAGTCTTGGAGAGATTAGGGATACAAGGGTCATACCTAAATTTAATTAAAGCTATATACAGCAAGCCGACAGCTAATATCAAATTAAATGGAGAGAAACTTAAAGCCATCCCACTAAAATCAGGAACACGCCAAGGCTGTCCACTCTCTCCATACCTCTTCAATATAGTTCTCGAAGTTTTAGCAATAGCAATAAGACAACATAAGGGGATAAAGCGGATTCAAATTGGAAAGGAAGAAGTTAAACTTGCATTATTTGCAGATGATATGATAGTGTACATGAGCGACCCCAAAAACTCCACCAAAGAACTCCTACAGCTGATAAACGCCTTTAGTAATGTGGCAGGATACAAGATCAACTCCAAAAAATCAGTCGCCCTCTTATACACAAAGGATATGGAAGCAGAGAGGGAAATAAGAGAATCATCACCTTTCACGATAGCCACAAAAAGCATAAAATATCTTGGGGTAACTCTAACCAAGGAAGTGAAAGATCTATTTGACAAGAACTTTAAGGCATTGAAGAAAGAAATTGAAGAGGATACCAGAAAATGGAAGGATCTCCCTTGCTCCTGGATTGGGAGGATCAACATAGTAAAAATGGCAATTCTACCAAGGGCAATTTATAGATTCAATACAATCCCCATTAAAATCCCATCAAAATTCGTCACAGATCTTGAAAGGACAATAATCAACTTTATATGGAGAAACAAAAAACCCAGGATAGCCAAAACAATCTTATATAATAAAGGAACTTCTGGAGGCATTACCATCCCTGACTTCAAACTCTATTACAGAGCTACAGTAATGAAAACAGCGTGGTACTGGCATAAAAACAGAGCAGTCGACCAATGGAATCGTATAGAAGACCTGGATTTTAACCCACAAACCTACGAACAACTAATTTTCGATAAAGGAGCTAAAAGTATACAATGGAAGAAAGAAAGCATCTTCAACAAATGGTGCTGGCACAATTGGATGTCAACCTGTAGAAGAATGAAAATAGACCCATATCTATCACCATGCACAAAACTCAAGTCCAAATGGATCAAAGACCTCAATATCAATCTGAACACACTGAACCTGATAGAAGAGAAAATGGGAAGTACCCTACAACATATGGGCACAGGAGATCGCTTCCTATGTATAACCCCAGCAGCACAGACATTAAGGACAACATTGAATAAATGGGACCTCCTGAAACTGAGAAGCTTCTGTAAAGCAAAGGACACTGTCATTAAGACAAAAAGGCAGCCTACTGACTGGGAGAAGATCTTCACCAACCCCGCTACAGACAAAGGTCTGATCTCCAAAATATATAAAGAACTCAAGAAACTAGACTTTAAAAGGATAATTAACCCAATTAAAAAATGGGGCACTGAACTGAACAGAGAATTCTCATCAGCAGAAGTTAAAATGGCCAAAAGATACTTAAGGTCATGCTCAACCTCCTTAGCGATCAGAGAAATGCAAATCAAAACAACTTTGAGATATCATCTTACACCTGTCAGAATGGCTAAAATCAAAAACACCAAGGATAGCCTTTGCTGGAGAGGTTGTGGAGAAAGGGGTACCCTCATCCATTGCTGGTGGGACTGCAAACTTGTGCAACCACTTTGGAAATCAGTGTGGCGGTTTCTCAGAAAAATTGGGATCAACCTACCCCTGGACCCAGCAATAGCACTCTTGGGAATATACCCAAGAGATGCCCTAGCATATGACAAAAGCATTTGTCCAACTATGTTCATAGCAGCATTATTTGTAATAGCCAGAACCTGGAAGCAACCTAGATGCCCTTCAATAGAAGAATGGATGAAGAAAGTGTGGAATATATATACATTAGAGTACTACTCTGCGGTAAAAAACAATGACTTCTCGAATTTTGCATGCAAATGGATGGAAATAGAAAATACGATCCTGAGTGAGGTAACCCAGACCCAAAAAGAAGATCATGGGATGTACTCACTCATAATTGGTTTCTAGCCATGGATAGGGGCCACTGAGTCTATAATTTGTGATCCTAAAGAAGCTAAACAAGAGGGTAAACCCAAGGAAAAACATATAGATATCCTCCCAGCTATGGGAAATAGACAAGATTGATGGGCAAAAAATGGGAATCTTGGGGGGTGGGGTGGGATGGGGATGAGGGGAGATGGGGAGAGAAAGGTGTGAAGGAGAGGATGAGGGGAACTGGGGGAATCGGGGTGATTGGGGGTAAAGGAAGGTTGGATGGGGGAGCAGGGAAACTCATACCTTAGTTAAGGGAGCCACCTAAGGGTTGGCAAGAGACTTGAACCTGGAATGGCTACCAGAAGCCCAGGGCAATGTCCCCAGTTAGTTCATTGGGGCACCTGAGGATAGGGAACCTGAAATGAACCTATCCTATAATCATACTGATGAATATCTTGCATATCGCCATAGAACCTTCATCTAGCGATGGATGGAGATAGAGACAGAGACCCACACTGGAGCACCGGACTGAGCTCCCAAGGTTATAATGAGGAGCAGAAGGAGAGAGAACATGAACAAGGAAGTCAGGACCATGAGGGGTGCACCCAACCACTGAGACAGGGGGGCCGATCTATTGGGAGCTCACCAAGGCCAGCTGGACTGCTACTGAAAAAAACATGGGATAAAACCGGACTCTCTGAATGTGGTGGACAATGAGAGCTGACGAGAGGCCAAGGAGAATGGCACAGGAACTTTCATCTGGCGATGGATCGAGAGAGAGACAGAGACCCAATTTGGATCAACCGTCTGAGCTCTTAAGGTCCAAATGAGGAGCAGAAGGAGGGAGAACATGAGCAAGGAAATCAGGACCACGAGGCGTGCACCCACCCACTGTGACAGTGGAACTGATCTATTGGGAGCTCTCCAAGGCCAGCTGGACTGGGACTGAACAAGCATGGGTTGAAACTGGACTCTCTGAACAAGGCGGACAATGAAGGCTGATGAGAAGCCAAGGACAATGGCACTAGGTTTCGATCCTAATACATGAACTGGCCTTGTGGGAGCGTAGCCTGTTTGGATGCTCACCTTCCTGGACCTAGATAGAAGTGGGAGGACCTTGGTCTTCCTGTAGAGCAGGGAATTTGGACTGCTCTTCAGTATCGAGAGGGAGGGGGAGTGGACTAGGGGGAGGAGAAGTGGAGTGGGGATAGGGAGAGGGGAGCGGGGGGAGGGGGCAATATGTGGGAGGAGGGGGAGGGAAATAGGAAACGGGGAGCAGTTGGAAATTTTAAGTAAAAAAGAATAAAAAAAAAAAAGAATTAGTAGAAATCTGATACTAGCTACTTAATACCACACCTGAAAGTTCTAGAACAAAAAGAAGCAAACACACACAAGATGAGTAGACACGAGGAAAAAAAATGAAACCGAGGGCTGAAATCAATAAAATAGAAACAGAATACAAAGACTCAATGAAACAAAGATTTGGTTCTTTGAGAAAATCAAAGAAAAAATGGAACTGAGGGCTAAAATCAATAAAATAGAAACAGAATACAAAGAATCAATTGAACAAAGAGTTGGTTCTTTGAGAAAAATCAACAAAATAGACAAACCCTTATCCAAACTAAAAGGCAGAGAATATCTTAAATTAGCAAAAATCAGAAATGAAAAGGGGAACATAACAACAGACACTGAGCAAATTCAGAGAATTACTAGGTCATACTTCAAAATTCTGGACTCCACAAATTTCTTGATAGATATCACACACAAAAATTAAATCAAGATCATATAAACAATTTAAATACACCTATAACCCTTAAGGAAATAGAAGCAATCATTAAAAGTCTCCCAACCAAGAAAAGCCCAGGGTCAGATGGTTTTAACACATAATTCTAACAGACCTTCAAAGAAGTATTCTACAATTAGAAATAGAAGGAATATTGCCAAATTCTTTTTATGAGGCTACAGTCACCCTGATACCCAACCACATAAAGCCTAAATAAAAAGAATGACAGACCAATTTCCCTCATGAACACCAATGCAAAAATACTCAATAAAATACCCACGATCAGAATCTAAGAACACATATAACACTTGAAGTTCTAGCTGGAGAAATAAAACTAAAGGAGATACAAATTGGAAAGGAAGAAGTCAAAGTATTATTATTCACAGATGATATGATCGTATACATAAGCGATCCCAAAAATTCTATCAGGGAGCTAGTGAAGTAGCTAGATACAAGATTAACTAACAACAACAACAACAACAAAAAATGAGTAGCCCTCCTATATACAAGTGATAAACGGGCAGAGAAAGAAATCTTGGAAATAATACCTTTCACAATAGCCACAAATATATCTTGGGGATAACTCTAACAAAGCAAATGAAAGACAAGAACTTCAAGTCTTTGAGGAAAGAAATTGGAGACAATATCAGACGATAGAATAATCTCCCATTCTAAGGGATCGATAGGATTAGCATAGTAAAAATGGCCACCTTACCTAAAGCAATGCACTGATTCAATGCAATCCTATCAAAATCCCATTACAATTCTTTACAGACCTTGAAAGAACAATACTCAACTTCATACGGAAAAACAAAAAGTAAAGGACAGCTAAAAAAAATTCTGTACAAAACAAGATCTTCCAGATACAATACAAATCATCATCCCTGATTTCAAGCTCTACTACAGAGCTATAGTAATAAAAACTGTATAGGCAGAAAAACAGACACGTTGATCAATGGAATTGAATTGAAGGTTCAGATGTAAACCCACATACCTATAGAACCTGATCTTCAAAAAGAAGCCAAAATTATACAATGGAAAAAAGAAAGCATCTTCAACAAATGATGCTGGGATAACTAGATGTTGACATATAGAATGCAAATAGATCCATTTCTACCATCCTGTACAAAATTTAGTCCAAGTGGACCAAACACTTCAACATAAATCTAGTTACACTGAAGTGCAAAATAGCCTTGAATACATTGGCACAGGAGACAGCTTCCTGAATAGAACACCAAATAGCACAGACACTAAGACTGATAATTAATAAATGGAACTTCATGAAACTGAAAAGCTTCTGTAAGGCAAAGGATACTGTCAATAGGACAAAATGGAAACAACCTAGATGTCCCTCAACTGAAGAATGGATGAAAAAATGTGGTACATTTACACAATGGACTATTACTCAGCTGTTAAAAACAAGGGCACCAGGAAACTTGAAGGCAAATGGATAGAACTAGAAAAAAAATCGTCCCGAGTGATGTAATCCAGAACCAGAAAGACAAACGTGTATACTCACTTATAACAGAATTATCAGCTGTAAAGAATGACCATGTTACAATCCGCAGAACCAAGGAACTAAATAACAAGTAGAGTCCAAGGGGAAACGCATGGATCTCCCTGGGAATGGGAAAAGAGATCTTGTGGGTGGACTGAGGATCTGTGGGGATGGCAACATGAAGGCTCAGGTTGGGGGTGGATGGAAGGGGAGAGTACTGGAAGGGATGACTGGGAAGGGTGTACATTTTGAGGTTAGACAGAAATCTGGTACAATGAAAATGCCCAGCAGTCTACAAAGGTGATCCCAGCTCAGAGTCCTGGCAACAGTGGACACATAGCATGAAGTAGCCATCTCCTGTGACCAGGTTGGTGATTATCCCAAACTGTCAGAGAGCCTTCATCTAGTAACTGATGGAAACAGATGCAGAGACCCACAGTCAAACAGGTGGAGATTGGGGAATCCTGAGGAAGAGAGGGAGGAAGGATTGTAGGAGCCAGCGGGCTCAGGACATTGTAACAAAACCCACAAAAACAACTAACCTGAGCTCATAGGTGCTCACAGGGTCTGAACCGACAACCAGAAGTCTGCATGGGACTGACCTAGGCGCTCTGCCTATATATTATAGGTGTATAGATGGTCTTCTCATGGAACTCCTAGTAGTGGAATAGGCTGTCTCTGACTCTTTTGCCGGCTTTCGAAACCCTATTCCTCTTACTATGTTGCCTTGTCTAGCCTTAATACACGGGGAGGTGTTTATTCTTACTACAACTTGATATGACATATGTGGTTGATATCCATGGGAGGCCTGCCCTCTCTGAAAAGAAGCAGAGGAGGAGTGGAATAGGGGGTGGGAGGTGGAGGAGAAATGAAAGAGGGATTGGGAGGAGAGGAGGAAAAGAAAACTGTGGGTGGGATATAAAAGAATAAATTTAATTTAAAAATAAAATATGAAAAAACAATCCACATTTACTGGGAGCAGAGTAAGAAACATAGTAAGTTCTCAGTTGGAGTCAATCCTGGCAGGGTTAACAAAGTAGAACGGAACTTATGGCAGTTAACATCTATGAACCTAAAGGGTAGAAAACCCTGGGGGTACAACACTTTTAACCTCCAGGATCCTTACTTTATTTCAGGGTAAAGCTAATACAAAAGCCAGTGCCTACTTCTGTCAAGGGGAGGGGAGAAGAGTTATTTGAAATACTCTCAAGTTCAAAAAATTCCCATTCTCCTTTATGGATGCCTATTCTCAAAGAAGCTAACTTTACAAAACCCTAATTTATCACCTGTAGTCCCCTCTTGACTTCCTCTCACCCAAAGAATACTGGTGGTAAGTTGACTAAGAAGCACTTATGAAGGTCACAGTCAAGGGTCACTTAAAAAAGAAAAAAGACACCTAGAGACAAGATCACATATAACCCTGCATAAAAACAACCAACCAAAACCAATACAAAGTCATCATGGGCTAATAAAGTAGTTAATTGGTACAGTAGTACTTGTTTAGTATCTACCGGTCCTATCCTCAACATGGTGGTGTTCAGGAAACAAATGAAATTAGCTGTTGATTATTTTGACAATTATGCTAGTAGGATAGTCATCTATGCAAAATAACTTTGAGCCACGGGAAATATTTCTAGTGGGCTGAGTCTCAAAGCTCTTACACTTGAAATGACCCAAGTGAAATAGGTTGGGAAAAAACCAGACACATCTTAAATTGAGTAAGAAAAATATTCCAGACACAGTAAAATAAAAGGACTAGATTTACTGATCTGCTGTCAAGAGTTGGAAAGTCAACATAAACTACTGCATCAATAGTTTCACACACTGGAGAAATGGCATTCTGATTACACTAAGTGGGAGAAACAACTAAACCCTGAAGTTGACCAGACTTATAAGATCTGATCAAAACTGGGTGCTGATAGTGCATGCCTTTCATACGAGCACTTGAGAGGTAGAGGCAGGAGGATCTCTTGAGTTCGAGGCCAGTCTTGTCTACAGAACGAGTTCTAGGGCAGCCAGGGCTACGCAGAGAAACCCCAACTTAAAACAAAACAAAACAAAACACTCCTGATCAAACAGTTTTATTTTATTTTATTTTTTTTGTGGTGGTTTTCAAATGCATTAAGACTCTTATTTAAGTTAGGTCTATTAGGAAAACGAGTATAAATGTTTACTTTATAAATATTATTCAATAGAGTGAAAAATACCTGTTTTTTCTTACGTCTGTGTTTTTCATTAGTGTCTGGCAAATTCCCTGAAATACATAAACTACTGCATCCAGTGGTTCTTCTATTGCCTTCTGTCGTTATTTCACCTACGAATAAAAACATTAATATTAGCTTGGTGGTGGTGGCGCACGCCTTTAATCCCAGCACTTGGGAGGCAGAAGCAGGCAGATCTCTGAGTTTAAGGCAGCCTGGTCTACAAGAGCTAGTTCCAGGACAGGCACCAAAGCTACACAGAGAAACCCTGTCTCGAAAAAACAAACAAACAAACAACTATGAACATTAAATACTGCTTTACATTAGAGAAAGGGTGGACTTTCCAAAGATTACCATGAAATTCCTGTTTACTTTAGCTACTCTAAGAAACTGAGCTCTATATGTTTAATTCTTTTTCCTTCAAATCTGGAAGGAACATTAAGTCTAGAACTACATTTGACTACCAGAAGTGTTCTCACCTCCAGAAACATATTCCATCACTTGCATAAAAAAGGAAAAATACTTTTGGTATAAGATCACTGAAATCTTTTTATGATATTTAATAACAGTATATTCTTCTCAGATATACATCAACAATAATCACCAAGACAGACCAACAGTAGGATGTACCATTAAAAAAAAATCCTTTAAGGGACTGGTAAGACAATTCAGGCAGTAATTCTTGGTGTACAGTCTGGTTACCCAAGTTCTATCCTGATGGAAGGAGAGAACCAGCTTCTGAAAGTTTCCTCTGACAACTGGCACATGGGAGGCAGCAGTAAGAGGACGACTGCTGCAAGCTCACGGCCAGCTTAGGACACAGGTGCTTTTTGTCTGCTACAAACTATCCTCAGACCACAACAGAATTAAACAGGGAGTCAGCAATGGAAAGAAAGATACTTACAACAACCTTCAATTAGTTGAAGATTAAATAAGCAAGTTCAAAGTGAAATATCACTTTAATTAAATGGAAATCCAAAACTAAAGTAGTAACTAAGGAGGGGTTTCTAGCACTGAGTGCATGTCCTAGGAAATCTGGTCAGGTAAGAGAGAAAACTAACTCATACACAAAGATCGAATATGTCATGTTAATGTTAGACTTCAACACTGTAGCAAGTCCAAATCAATCTGTTTGCAAAGCTGTGACCAAAAAATACTTCTAAAGTACACTTAGGCAAAAGAAACACAAAGGACAGCAGATAGTCTTTACCACATGGAAGAATTTAGAAATCATAGACTTAAAAAAATCCAGACAAATAGGAAATATAATGAAGATACAAAGAAAAGAGAATCCCAATTTCAGGGTTCATGATAATAAACTTAAATCAATAAGGAAGAATTTCATAGGGATTATATTAAGAAAAGAATGCTCCAAGCCCTGATTACACAAAACATAAGAACTAGGCATGATGTCACACACGGGTAAACTCTGGAGGCCCAAATAGGAGGACCACACGTTTGAGATGGGGCGAGACTACACTGCCAGATTCTGACTGAACAAAATCATCCAATTTGCTTAGTTTGATTCCAAACCAACTAAAGTCAAGCTAACTAAGAAAAACAGAAGATTGACTTTTGGGGAGAAACTTTTGTTTAAATCATTCTACACTCCAAAGCTTAAATTTATATTTACAGACACAAATAGAGCCAGTTTTCAAAGAACTTCATATGCTTTATTCAAACTTTAAAAAGTATGGTTTATTTATGAGTGTGTACCTGTGGAGGTCAGAGGGCAACATGAAATATACTTTACTCAGGCATGCATTATAGTGAAGCTGGCAATTATTCAACATTAATGAGCCAACAACACAATGCCTTTAAATAGAACAAAATAAAACAAGATTGTGTATTGATTAATTGATAAAAAATGTTATTGAAGATCAAAGAACCTAACTTTTTCTATTTTCCCTGGAAATACTGATTCGGAATTCACTTAATCAATGTTAATAATGAGTTTTAATTCCATTCATTCCTCAAAAAAGTCTAAAGTTGCTAAACATAGGTAAGCAGAAAACCAATGCTACTTACTACCACAGCCAAATAACTCAGACTAGAACATCAAAAACAGCTAACTCTCTAAAGCTGGCGTTTGGTCTTCTGAGCACATCTTGAGCTGCGGTGGTAAAGTGAACAGCTAGAGCATCCCTCTACATCTAAGACTATAGCAATGGTACTCACTTTGAAGAATTCCAATTTTTGCTTCTTTCTTATTAAAATCTGGTTGACTGCTTTGTTGTTTCAACTTAGATAAGACCGTCTTGTGAGACCTAAATAAAACATGAGAGTTTGTGACTAATTCCAGAAACTAGTGAAGATACAGAAGGAAAATGATGTCACCTTTGCAATAGGATCTTCTACACTGGCCTGATTCTCTTGTTGCTCTCCTTAGTGACCAATGTTAGTTTTTAATATTTCTATTGTCAAACTTTCTTTTATTTCATCTTTTTACTGTTCATCTACTCAGAAAGCAAGATTCTATCAGTTTTCCAAATAGATTGAGAAGGAAAAACAAATCAAAAACAAAACAAAAAAGAACCCCCAAACCCTACTCAAATTACAAAGAATTTATTTTCCATCTCTCCTCTGGCCTCTAAATCATTTTCTGCAGGAGAATTTTCAAAATTTCTTTATTTGATGGTAGATCATGTACTTTTCAGCATCCAAGACTTTTTCTTTTTTAAAAAAGGTAAATTTATACTGGAAATAGTGGATGTGGCATATTTTTCTTCAACAGCCCTGCAAAGCTAGCACTATCCTAATTTTATAAAGAAGCAAATTAGAACCTAAAAAGCAGTGTGCCTGAACTTACATAGGTATTTTAGCTATACTCTTATCCACGAAAACATTCTGCAACTAGCAAATTCTTTCTTACCTTTCCTCTCTCCTAAAGTGTTCTATTGTATTGCATTATAATCTTTAGAAGGCTATTCTCAAACTCTTCACCTCTAAGTCTAGCCTCCATCCCCATTGCTGCTCCTCCTTGGAACAATGGTTCTTTCCTCTGGACCTTTTCAAGAGGAACTAGCTTAACCTTCAACCTCCCACAAGTCACAGTGCTCCAAACAAGTGCTTCATCTTGTTTTTTTTTTTTTTTTTTTTTTTTTTCGGTGTTAGGGATTGCATCTTGCTAAGCAAGGGCTCCACCACTGAGATTTATCACCAGCTTCAGTAGTTTTTATTTCTAATAAAAGCTACTCCAGCTTCCACAGAAATCTCAGCCACCCAGGAATGCTACTGATATCATCTTTTATCATATTTCATTTCCAGTCTTTATCCTTCCAAGAACTTTATCATTCACTCATCTTTCTTACACCTAGGGGCGTGGTTACAAATTATTTTAAGTAAGGCATTATGGTACATGCCTGTAATCTTAGCACTAAGAGGCTGAGGTAGGATAATGAGTGCAAGTTTGAAGCCAGCACAAACTTTACAAAGTTCCAAACTAGCCAGGGCAGCATATTGAGACCCTGTTCCCATTCCTCCCCAGATACAGATAATCTAATACAGTGTTTTTACGGACAAATCCTATAATCTTGGATTCTTAAGTCCTAATCACCAATCCTTTCCACACTAAGTTAGCCAACCCCTCCCATATACCCACTCAGCAAATCAATTGATATTTCTATAATAATTTACACAGGCTTTCTGCTCTTTGGATATGTTAGATTGTCCTTCACAGCATTTATAGTAGATCAGAGTTTCTGTAAATAATTTCATATAATTGGAATATGGGTGCTGTGGGAGCTCCTTCAGCCTTTAAGATACAGGCTCAATTGTGCGTGTTCTCTTATACTATAAATGCAGCTGTAAAGTGTGTGCTCACTCTCTTGCTAAACAAAGATTCGATTCAGAGTTTTTGTTTTGAAAAGGGGGGGGGGTGCTGTGGAACAATGGTCTTGTACCCTGTCACTTGTATTGTTTTTAATAAAATGCTGATTAGCCAGTAGTCAGGCAGGAAGTATAGGTGGGGTGACAAACAAGAGAATTTTGGGAAGAGGGAAGTCTCAGCCTGAAGCTATCATCTAGAAGCAGAGGAAGCAAGATGAGAATGCCTCATTGATGAAAGACACCAAGCCATGTGGCTAACACAGATAAGAACTATGGGCTAACTTAAGATGTAAGAGTTAATAAGAAGCCTGAGCTAATAGGCCAACCAATTAATAATTAATGTAGATCTCTGTGTGTTTCTTTGGGACTGAACAGCTGCAGGACCAGGCAGGACAGAAACTTCTGTCAACATAAGGAAACAAAGAAAATGTAGCTGCTAGCCCTTCCTGTTCTAGCAGGGAGTCTTTGTTATAATGACAGAATACCAGAATGAGCTCATAAGCTCCTTATTTGTTAGTCAATAGTCTATTAGAAACTATGCAAAACAACCCTAGATTCCATATCAAAGTCTTTATAGCTAGAAATTCCAAGACATTTCAGGGTCTTGAGTATCTATTCAGTTAAAGAGGTCTCTGAGCTGTATCTAATTATACCATTTATGTGCCAACTTTAACATATTTAAATCTACATGAATTGCATTCATCAGTGATTTTAGGGACAAAGAAAAATGTCACATTACCTTATTATGGATACTGTATCCATTAAGGATTCAGTTTCTGTACACTGTTGGCCACGAACACTTTAAAAGAAAAAAAAAATTCTAAGAATATATACAAATGGATCTCTGTATAAGAGAACTATTTGGCATAGTCAAAACATATTTCAATACACAAGAACATCCTGGTTGAATTAAGGACTTACAGAGTCCATTAAAAGGTAGCCACTTTTTCCTCAGATGTGCTTGAAGAGGTTACAAGTCAAACTTCCCCAAACACAAGCATAGTTAATATTGCAACCAAGAATCTTCCATGTTTTCCTTTAGAAAACTCCTATTCCATAAAGTTTTAATGCTTTACTTGAGCACAACTGATACATAAAACACAACAAGTGTTAATGTCTATAATTGGATGGGTTCAAGTTCATTTCCTTATCAAACATTTGTCTCAAACTGAACTTTTGGGGGATGTGGTAATACGCAGGAAGTGAGATAATATATTATATAACTCAGACAAGACTCACTCATGCCCCTCCTGCTTTAGTCTTTCATGTGCTTAGCATAAAAGTCATGCACTGCCACGTCCACTGAAATTTAGAAACAAAACAACACCCCTCACCGTTTTAATCGCACTAAAACAGCATCAAAACCACAACATGGCCATTTTCAATTTTATTTCTCCAATAGGTCCATTTCTCTTTTCTGTCACACACACACATTCTTTTGAAGATAGGGTCTCATGTAGCCGGGTTGGTTTCAAATTTGCTATATAACCAAAAATGACCTTAAGCTTCTGTTACTGTTTCCAGCTCACAAGTGCTAAGTATATGTTACCATTCCAGGTTTTATACTGTGCTGGGAATCAGATCCAGGGCTTTGTGCAAGATAGGTGAGTACTCTACCAACTGAGCCATACCCCTAGCTTCACATATAAAAAAATCTTAACCAGTTAGGCATACACACCCTTTAATCCTAACATCTGGGATCTCTGTGAGTTTGAGATCAGCCTAGTCTACAGAGTGAGCTCCAAACCAACCAGGGCTACATAGTGAGACAAAATAAAACAAAACTTCCCTTCAAGGTTATGCTCAAAACTAAAACCTCTACCTACCTTAATGAGAATATCTAAATCTTTAGATTAGTAATGAACTAACTAACTAACTAACTAACTAACTAACCCGGTTTTGTGCTATAGTTTATTGCCTATAATTCTTATTACTCAAATGGCTTATATGCTGTATTAGAGAAAATAGTCATCTCCTTCAGTTTTATAGATGTAAATTTTCAATTTTCCTGGCATTTGTCTACCCTCACAATCACACTGCCAATGTCGCACCTGCCTCAGTCGCATCCCGTCAATTGCTGGCCTGCTATTGGCCATCTGATATTGACTCTTCCTGGTTTAGCTTCCAGAATGGTTTTTATATTTGCTTACCAATTTCAATCCTGTCTCTAGTTTTGACTTTCCTCTCTGTAATTAGTACTCTAAATTTTTATTGTGTGTCTGGCAATGAGTCAGGCATGAAGGATACTGAGCCACTTAAGATGTTCAAAGTTAATCAGAACCCTTCAAATAGGTCTGCACTACAGTATGTATGTGCTTGCATGCTCTTGCGTGCACATGCACATACACACACACAAACAAAAAACCCAAAGCAGCCGGGCGGTGGTGGCGCACACCTTTAATCTCGGCACTCGGGAGGCAGAGGCAGGGGATCTCTATGAGTTCGAGGCCAGCCTGGTCTACAAGAGTTAGTTCTGGAACAAGCACCAAAGCTACAGAGAAACCCTGTCTCGAAAAACCAAAAAAAAAAAAAAAAAAAAAAAACCCAAAGCAAATAAAAAAACTAAAAATAACAAAAAAACTTCAAAGAATTATTAGTCTTATGATAAAGAGATAATTTATTTCCACAGTTAAGGGTTTATCATGAATGTATGACTTGATGGCTTGTACTACGAGAGCACAGACCTAACAATCTAATCAGACAGCTAGGCAAAATTTCACAGGTGATGGTTGAGGGAGACTCTGAATGGAAAATATGAGCTTATATTGAAGAGAATAAAAATAAGGGAAGGAGGAACTAAGGAACTTTTCCAAGAACAAATGATAGTGTTTGAAGATCAGAGAACTCTGTTCTGTGTTGCTAGACAGTATAAAGCAGGAGGGCAAAGCAGATAATGTTTAAGTACTCAGCAAAAACAACAAAGACAACAAAACCTGCAAAAAAAAAAAGTCATTTTCTTTCCTTTTTTTGATTTAAAGTTTTTTTTTTATGTGCATGCGTGTTTTGCCTACATATGTATGTGCTCCATGTGAGACGGTGAGAAGAGGAATCAGATTCCTTGGATCTGGAGTTACAGAGAGTAGTGAGCTACCAAGTGGTTAACGGGCACCAAACCTGGATGCTTTGCAGAAGCAGCAAATGCTCTTAACTGCTGAGCCACTTCAGCCCTGACAAAGTTCCTTTTTTCCTTTTTGTGTGTTTGACAGAGTCTTGCTGTGTAAATAGCCCAGGCTGGCTCTGAACTCAAGATCCTCTTGCTCTAGCCTCCCAAGTGCTGGGATTACAGGGATGGGCCATCATGTTTACTTTAGAAATTTTTTATTTTTTTTTAATATTTATTTATTTATTATGTATACAATATCCTGTCTGTGTGTATGTCTGCAGGCCAGAAGAAGGCACCAGACCTCATTACAGATGGTTGTGAGCCATCATGTGGTTGCCGGGAATTAAACTCAGGACCTTTGGAAGAGGAGGCAATGCTCTTAACCACTGAGTCATCTCTCCAGCCCCCTAGAAGTTTTTTTCTTGCTGGGCGGTGGTGGTGCATGCCTTTGATCTCCACACTCAGGAGGAAGACACAGGCAGATCTCTGAGTTCAAGACCAGAATGGACTACAGAGTGAGTTCCAGGACAGACTTCAAAGCTGTAAAGAGAAACCCTGTCTCGAAAAACCAAAAAATTGCTTTCCATAAAATTTAATGGGTAGAATACTGCTCTGAGACGCTAGATGAAGTAGTATACATCATGTTATTCTAGCACTTGAGAGTTGAAGGTAGTTGGATCAGAGTTCAAGGTCACCCTCTGGTACATCACTACTTTTGTACTTTGTGGTCATTAAGTAAAATAAGGGTTTCTTAAATCCAAGTACCACAATAATGCATATGTCAACTAATAACTCAGATAACTGAAATGAGGACTGGGAAGGCTGCAAATACAGTAGATATCCTGGCCAAAAGTATGACTTAGATTACTCAGTTGTTAACACAGAATCATGAAACTCTTAGGTAAATAATGAAGCTTAAAAAAAAAAAAAATCAGCCTGAGTGAGGTAATTCAGACCTAAAAGATAAAATACCATATGTACTCACTTACATGTGGATGTTAGTTGTTAAGTCATTATTAATAAGCAAGCTACAATCCACATCACCACAGTGGTTATGTAGACAATAAGGGACTCGGGGAAGAGGGATGGATGGATTTCCCTAGAAAATGGAAATAGAACAGTTATAGATAGATAAGGAGAAGGGGCTGAAATTGGATGATCAAACAGAAAGGGAGAAAAAAGTGGGGGGGGCGAGAGAATATTGGAAGGAACAACTAAAACTAAGGGCCATTGAGGCGTCACATGGAAACTTCATACAATAGTAGCTTTCCATCACTACACACATATGTGACAGTGGTCTAAATAAAATCATCAAATAACAGGAGAGACACAGCCCCAAATGAATATCAACCAAGTATCTCGTCACCAAATGCTGGGAATGGGTTACACTTAATTGAGATGTTGGTCAAAGGGTTCCCATGGGAACCCCCAAACAAACTAGGCTGCTGGTGACTTTCCACAAACAGACAATAAGGCCCTATTGGTAAAGACAATACCCACACAACTCAATGAACATGGAGAGGTCAAACTGGTGCCTAATAGAGGATTTACCCATATTGACTAATGTTCGTAGTACTGGAGTGTACTCTGCATGCTACCAAAGAAGAAGGGTAAAGGCCAGCCCAGCTACAAATCCTTCAGTCTACAACCATGACCTTCCTGCAATATACACCGGTACACCAGTTGCTCAAAACTTGTGGGAGTAATCAATCAACATCTGATTTGAGTTAAGCCCACTCCATGAGAAGGAACCCATGCCCAGCACTGCTTGGGTGATCAAGAACCTGGGACTAGATAGTCCAGGGACCTAGGAGGAAAACAAATACTACTGTTCTGCAAAAGGAATACAGCAATAAAATGACTCCTAACAAGATTCTGCATTACTCATGACCTATGTCTTACTTAGCCATCATAAGCTTCTTCCTGTAGCAGCTGTGAACAAATACAGAGATCCACAGCTAGACAATATACAGAGGGAAAGACCTTACAACACTCAGCCTTAAAAGGGATGTCTCATCAAATCTCTTCAGGGCTCAGAGAATTATGTGCAAGAAAAGGTAGAAAGAGTGTTAGAGCCAGCAGGGATAGAAGACACCTTCTAGATATCACAGGGCTGGCATACATATAAACTCCAGAGACTGGTAGCATACATACACAGGGCCTGCATGAGTCTGTATCACATGGCATCCTGGTGCTGAGAAAGGAAGTGGACACATACCCTTTATCATAACCAAGAAATTATGTACAACCGATAACCACTTGAAAATAATAAATTAGTTTTCTCTAAGGGGGTCTCATTGGGGAAAGAAACCATTCTTACGGATAGGCTCCATGCCTAGCAGTAGATGGCAACATCAAAATAATTCAGCAGCACCTTTGTCTCATAATGCTAAGTCAGGTGCCTTTTTTCCTTTTCTATCTTATAGGTCCTTTGTGTATATATTAGGGCTTCTGGTTTTAGTTTTTTTTTTTTTTTTTTTTTTTTTGGTTTTTCGAGACAGGGTTTCTCTGTGGTTTTGGAGCCTGTCCTGGAACTAGCTCTTGTAGACCAGACTGGTCTCGAACTCACAGAGATCCACCTGCCTCTGCCTCCCAAGTGCTGGGATTAAAGGCGTGCGCCACCACCGCCCGGCTCTGGTTTTAGTTTTTATGTGGTTCCTTGGTGTGCAAACATGTATCTCTGCACCTATATGTGTTTCTTGTACTTTTTCTTTGGTTCTTTTTCTTGTTTGGTTGCTTTGTCATATTTATTTTTGATTTATCTCATTTTAAGATTATTTCTTAGATAATATTATTATTTCTTAGATGCCTGTTTGTTTTTTGATGAGAGATGGAAAGGATGTGGAACCAGATGAGAGGAGAGATGAGGGAAGAATTGGAAGGAGTAAAGGGAGGGGAAACCATGATTAGAATATACTGTATTTTTAAAAACCTATTTTCAATTTAAAAAAAAAGTATGTTCATATCCTGCCATTGGTTCAATCTATAGTACTGAGAGCTAAAAGTTTTAAGTTGGGAAGAAATTTAAACATTTACTTTTGCAAAAGTAAACCCTGAAATTCACTTTAAGGATGTATTATGTGGAACCAAGCTATATTATAACCTTGGATACAAATTGTCAGAGAAGGATTTCTGAAATGGAAAGACAGAGGATAGATGAAGTCAAGGAGAGTCAAGAGTATAGAGAAGCAGATGAGACCACGGAGGGCTCTACTTCACACTCTGTACTATGTCTGTGTCTAGGAGACTTCTGAGATGAGTGAGTGGGGCTATATAAGGAGAACAAAGCACATGAACTTACTTCCAAGAACTATAATTTAGGTTTTAATTCTATAATACAGCACTACTAACATTGAACAAGGAGGCTTAAGTTACACAATGTACTGGTCTCAGGATCATTTATTTTCCAAATATAATACAATAAATAGAGCCAGAATGAGATATTTAATTCTCAATATGGTTTGTTTATCAATGACAAAATAGGACTTTAGTGCAGCCTTTGAGATGAATGAGGAGCAAACCATGCTCTGATACATAGGAACAAAAAGGAGAAGATTCTGGGATGATTTAGCCTTAGTCCTAATGTGTTACAAACAGTCACCTTTAAACAGTAGTTAAGATAGCATCCTTGGGCTACTAAATCCATTTGTCTAGAAATCAAAAGGTTTTAACTACCTAGCTTTGGGTTAAGTGTACAGCAACAGAAAGAATTTATCATGGGTTAAACACAAGAAATCTTGGGTTAACAAATGGCTCAGTGGATAAAAGCACTTGTTCTGTAAATCTGATGATTTCATTTCAAATTCCAGAATCCATCCTGAAAGGAAAGAACCTACTACCCGAAGCCCTCAAACATTTACACATGTACTATGGTGCACATATGAATGCATACACACACAACAATAAATAAAATTAAAAAAAATAAGAATCTTTATAATGGTCAAATTTTATCATCTTCATTCAGTAGAGTTAGCTCAAAAAACAAAAGTGCAATATTTACCCTTAGAGTCTTGAGAGATGGCTCAGTGAGTAGAGGTTATTGTTTCTTTTCTGCTAAGCTCGACTACCCAGAACTCATTACCTGGGGCCGGCATGATAGAGAGTCAGCTCCCACAGCTTGTTCTCTGACACTCACGCACGTGTGCGCACACACACGCACCTGGGTGCTGTGGCATATTCTGAGTGTAGCATTTGGGTGGTGCAGGCAGGAGGATGAGGATCTGTTTCAAGTGAGCCTCAGTGACTCAATGAATGTGATCAAGGGCAGCATCAGTTACACAAAAGCTGTCCAAAAGAATAAAACAAAAAACAAATGCCAAAAGCACCGCCCCTTGGCTGAGGATGTAGCTCAAAGAAACAAAATTCCTAAAGCAAACTGACCCTGAAGATACCTGAAAATAATCTGAGACTGATTACTACCTTCCAACAGATAGGACTAACTAGGACACTCCTTCCAGCATTGGAGCCAATTGTTGCTTTTTTTTTTTTTTGAGTAGAGCACAATATCCTTGAAAAATAAAGAGAAAAGTATTTTAAAATACTAGAACTTAGTATATACCAAAGGTAAGTAGAATCTGAGCCCAAATAAGAGGCAAAAATGAATCAGATTTCTAATTGCAACCCCATTTCTTAAGTACATCTTCACTAAAAATAGTAAATAACTCTATACACATTAAACTGGTATTTTCGGTCCTTTCTTTGTTTAACATATACTCCGTGTAAATCCTGAAATAATTCTATAGTACTCCAAATACTCAAGCTCATCAATTACTCAGTTATTACGTAATAATGGCTTGGTAGCATCACTTATGTTAAAGACAAAATAGTCCTAAGAACTTAAAAGAAATCAAGAGTGTACAAACCTTTCTCCTTTATTCAAATTAACTTCAGTTTCTGTTTCAGTATTAGTGGCGTCTGGCTTATTCTCAGAAGCTAGTGTCCTTGCTTTCTCATTTTCCACTACTTTTGTTGCTGCCTTTAAAAAGGTTGAATATGGAGGGAAGGAGAAAAAGAATGCACTGGCGTTTTTAAACAAGCACAATCATGACAGCTGCAGCAGGCTAGCAGAAGGTGTCATTATTTTCACAACTCTCATGACGCTGGAAACTCTAGGGGCTATTATTGCTTGGTTTATAGATATTATGGAAGGTTTTTTCTCTTATAAATAAATTTGATAGAAAGAATGTTTTCTAGGCAATCTTAAACAAAATTTT
The DNA here is from genome assembly GCF_950005125.1 of Chionomys nivalis. Lineage (NCBI taxonomy): Eukaryota > Metazoa > Chordata > Mammalia > Rodentia > Cricetidae > Chionomys > Chionomys nivalis. The sequence continues at coordinate 52,675,978 of NC_080101.1, read as the reverse complement.
AGCAGCTGAAGACAAGTCTTAGTAAAAGAGCTTCTTTTGCTGAGGACGAGTTCAGCTCCTGTATCAGGTGGCTCACAACTGCTGCAGGGAATACGATGCCCTCTTCTGCACATACACACACGTGTACATATCCGTGTACACACCCAAAGGTTCTGAAGTACAGTTACCACAAATTAATGATGCTATTCCACTTTAGTCACTCACTAACTTAAAATTCGGGTCAGATTTTAAGACTCTCTTTCAAGTCCTCTCCTTCATCATTACATTCTCTCTCCTTGAGATAACGTGTACCTTCATCAGAAAAGTTGATGATTTTTCATTCAGCACACAATCCACATAACTCTTAATTTTCTCCATCATGTAGTTATAGCTGAAATGTTGAAAAAAGGAGTGGAAAGCATCTTTCTGAGAGATTATCCTGAGTAATTTCCTTTCTAAAGACTAAAGAGAAAACAGAAATGTATTAACACAAACCAAATTTTAAGTAAATACATATTTGATTAAACAATTATTTTGCAAATATAAACTCAAAGAGATACAATTAAGAGTTATAATTCTGCTTTAAAAGACCCATGTGTTGTCTTTCTTTTCAATGCCCCCACATTTCTACATGTTTTATTTCAGACACATAGGAGGAACAGAGATTATAAACTTAATTGCCTACTACCCAGTTTAAAAACAAAATATTACCAATATGGTTAAAAATGTTTATTACCATAACTGAATGCATTCCATTTTTTGTCCTCGTCTCTAATTACCCAGAACTCAGAATTTCCTATCTTTATAAATTCCTCAGGGTTGAAGGTGTGCGTGGCTTATCATAAGCAGTGTTTGTCTACACAACACCTTGAGTTCCATTCCCAGGACTGCCACTTCCCCCAGAGTAAATCTCTTTACATTTGTACAACATATTTATGTCTACAAATAACAGTACAGTTTACTGGTTTTAATTTTATTGATATATGTTGGCATGCAGACGTGATGCATGTGAGCTCATCTGTGCCTACATCAATGTCAGTCTTCCTCTGTTGCTCTCCATCACCGAACCTGCTCCTCACTGACTGATGACAGGCTAGCCACTAAGCCCCAGTGGTCCTCCAGCCTCTGCCTCCCAGAACTGGGATCACATGTACCTGCAACCATATCTGACTTTTTATGTGGGTTTTGGGAATCTGAGTGCAGCTCTTCATACTTTTGCATAGAAAGCAATTTACTTCATTGCAGGATCTGTGAAGTCCTGTGGCTTTAATCTTATACAAATAGCATCATTTGTAAAAAAGTGATTTTTCCGAAACTTGTTATATTTTTCTTAATTCTATGTTTCTGGCAATTACTTATGCTAATGTATAGGAAAAGTTACTTGTACCAACTGTATCAGTCATCATTTGTTCATTTAGTTGCTTGAAGAACTTAGGTTATTTGCTATTACTGCAATGCTCAAACATTTTCTCTTAATCCTCTTGTGTTCAATATAAATTTTTCATATAAAGTAGTTGTCTCAGTGCTGGACAAACAATAAATGCTATAGAACATGAAGAAACTGTAGGCTTGATCCTAGACAAATTGTCTCAATAAGATCTGGGTTTTTCCTGTTTGTTTTTAAAGCTTCATGGCTTTTAGAATATAGAGGAAGCTTAAGTTATTCTAAAGTATTTAACTAGAAATGGAACTCACTGAAATGTGTGCTTGCATATTTTGCCTTGACTCTCTAATGCACCAATTTATACTTTAGAGAGGAAGGTATGCAGGCATCTAAGCACTCTGCCATCTTTTAGGCCAATTGTTGCTGTTTTAATCAGTGAAAAGTGCTGCCAGTCTTAAAGTATGGGAAACAGTTCAATGAGTTAGTTGGCATTGTCTTACTGACTATGCCAACACTAGAGAAGTTGAATACTTTCTCTTAAGTGTATTTGTGAACTGGCTGTAAGGTTTCCTCTGGTCAGACAGAAACAGAGTAGAGTTTTCATTAACCTAGCAATACTAAGATGAAATATATGGGTAGGAAATCCAACAAAATCATCAGGCTCTCTGCTGAAATTTCTGGGGTATTATATCCAGCGAGAAGGGTCAAACGAGTTATTAATGATGCCAACTAGACCCTCTATCTACTAGCACAACAAATAGCATTCTGCCTTCAGTAATTTTCAGGCAAATTAAACCCAATATGACAGTACTATTTATTTGTGAGAAAAACTAAAATGAAAATCACAGGTAAGGTCTATAGGGCAACTGTTGTTAACTACTTTGGAAAACTATAGGCAGCACCTACTAAAATTGAAGGAATGTCATTTGATAAGTACAACAAGTGAGTATGTCTAGCTATTTATCACTCAGGAATTTTACTCCTAAGTATACAATGAACAAACAGTTGTAAAATTAATTCTATCGCTTTACTATAAATAATTACCGTGTGAGATTCTGGATCACCAAATATTCTTTCAAACACTTCTTCTGCTTCCTTAAAGTTGCCACTTTCCATACAAACAGCCACAGCCTTAAAGACAACATATAAAAAGCTTAAATTGCTTTTTAAAATGTCCAACCATTATTTGACTAAGTGCATAGATAATGCTGAAAGACATCATTTTAAACATTTTTATGCATTTTATTTGAAAAAGATATAGTTTTTCAATGATAAAATAATTATGGCTTAAAAAGTTAAAAATTCTCACTAGTTCTGTACACATTTACAGTCTGTTCAGCATCTCTAAGCAGTAATTAATAAATAGCCTGGAAGTTATTATTATTATATCTGGAAATATACTGCTCCCACTGCTCATTTCCATATGCTCTACACGGTGGAGACAGCACACTACCCCCATAGAACTGTTGTGTGAGCTGCATTCCACAGTGTGGCAAAGCAACAACACACTAAATGCTATGGCACCATCTCAACTGTCTAGTAGCGTAGTGAAAGCTTTCTTTAGGGCTGAAGAGATGGCTCAGAGGTTAAGAGCACTGGCTGCTCTTCTAGAGGTCCTGAGTTCAATTCTCAGCAACCACATTGTGGCTACAGTCACCTATAATGAGATCTGGCATGTAGGCATACATGGAAGGAATGTTGTATACATAATAAATAAATTAATTAATTGAAAAAAGCATAATTAACTTTTAAAAAAGCTTTCTTTAGCATTGCAAAGATAGGGAAAACATGAAAAATCTCTTTTTTCTAAGTTGAATTCTTACAAGAAGCAGGTGTTTTTCTACCCAATGTCACATCGCCAGGTCCTAATTTCATTTGACAATCACACTAAGTAGGATACTACTTTGGGTCTCTCTCTCTTGGACAACTTAGAAAAAAAATTTTTACAAAACTTCTAAAGCTGAGGAAAAAATTTATTGAAAAAAGGAAATATTTGCTTTAGCTGGAAGGTGGATGTTTGACTTTTCTGCTTTCTTATTCTTAAGCAGTCTACTGTAATTCAAATCTTAGCATGGTTAAAATTCTACATACTCTTGTTCACAAAAATCCACACATGGCATGAATGGCATGTGTGAGGTCTTGGGCTCAATCCTCAGAACCAATACCCCATAATAAACAAGCAAATCATAGCACCTGCTACTTCCCCCCAATATTTATAGTCCTTAGGTAAAAAAGAGGAGAGCATGAATCCTTAGTTTTAAAGTTTGTTTGGTAATCTCTAAAAGCTACAGTGCTTCCTACAATATGGAGGCAACACACACCTGAATATAAAACATTAAGTTCTGGGCTTGGTGCTCATGTGAAGACTATAGTCAATGTTCTAAATGAAAAGATGTCATTAAAATTCTCACTAGGTTTTTTGTGTTTTTTTGGGTTTTTTTTTTTTTTTTTGGTTTTTCGAGACAGGGTTTCTCTGTGGTTTTGGAGCCTGTCCTGGAACTAGCTCTTGTAGACCAGGCTGGTCTCGAACTCACAGAGACCCGCCTGCCTCTGCCTCCCAAGTGCTGGGATTAAAGGCGTGCGCCACCACCGCCCGGCTTCTCACTAGGTTTATACACAACTTCTGACAGGTTATTTTTATTCTGGATGTTAGATGTTTTCATATTTGTGACAGTTAATATTCAGTCTCCATTTCCAGAACGGACTAACTGAGAAGTGAAGACCTACCCTGAACATCGGCAGCACTATTCCATGGGCGAAAATTATGTTATGGGCTGAACAAAAAGAAGTACGTGAACACTAAGCATTCATCTCTCTCTGCTTCCTGATTCGACACAAGATGACCAATCACTTTACACTCCTATGCTCTGCCTCCCACAACATGGACTGCTACCAACTCAAATTATAAGCTAAAATAAACCCTTCTCTGATTATGTTTTCATTTTTTCCTCAGAATTTATTTTTCTTTATGTGTATAAATTTGTGTGCATGCGCATGTGTGCAGGCGCCTGCAGAGACCAGAACAGGGAACTGGAGTTACAGGTGGCTGTGGACTCCTAACTTGGATGCTGGGAACTGAACTCAGGTTCTCTGAAAAAGGAAAACTGCTCTTAATTTCTAAACCATCTCTACAGACTCTCCTTAAGGTGTTTTGTTTCATCAATGACCCAAGTAATTGATAGAGTATTATAGCAAAACAAGCACAAAATAATACTCATACCTGAATTTTAATTAAATTCTGTATTTCTTCATGAAGTTTGTTATGTTCCTTTTCAATTGAATCCCAAGTCATCAGGGCTGATTCCAAGGGTGTAATACGTTCATCACTTTCAAACTGTGCATCTTTTAAAACAGAATAACTGAAAGTTAAGCAGAAACTTCAAAACTCGATTCTTTTTCAAATTTATCAACTATATTCTAGCCGGGCGGTGGTGGTGCACGCCTTTAATCTCAGCACTCGGGAGGCAGAGGCAGGCGGATCTCTGTGAGTTCGAAGCCAGCCTGGTTTACAGGAGCTAGTTCCAGGACAGGAACCAAAGCCACAGAGAAACGCTGTCTCGAAAAACCAAAAAAAAAAAAAAAAAAAAAAAAGAAAAAAGAAAAAAGAAAAAAAAAAAGCTGGGTATAATTTCATACACTAAATAGTAGGTCCATATTAGCAGTTTCAAGGATTGTAATTTTCTGTTGGCCTCTTTTGGCATTTCTAATAGTTCAGATTTTTAAAAAATTATTAATTTATAATCCAAGTTGTGTTGCATACTTAAGATACAAACACAAAGAGAAAACCACTACACATGGCAACTCAAGTCTATAATCCCAGCACTTCTGAGGCTGAGGCAGGAGCATCACTCACAATTCAAGCCTCGCCTCGGTGAGACCTTGTTCTGTCCATGAGCACTTCACATATCCATGAACGATGCAATGTGGACAGCCAGCATGACTGGCACTTCCTAGATGTACACTCATTATGCCACTGGCTGTTTGCTCTACTTCAGAATCATTCAGAAATTCTCAACTGGAAATTGTTTAAACTCTAGAATATGACCTAGGGAGGCAGTTCAGTAGAGCACTTACTCCGCACACATGAAGCCAAAACGCTGTAAGAAGAAACAACAAAAAAGATAATAAGAAAATAACCAAGAAATACAGACAGGATGAAGAGAACGTCTGAGAAAGCAGAGATGGACTATAAGGCAGAGGGATACAAAAGACATTCTTACAAATAAAGAGAGCTTATCAGGCACCTCTCTTTCTCTGAAGTAGGACTACATGTAGGAGAGAGGCAGATACCAGGACCCTTAGAGCCCACTTACTGTGTGTCTCAAAGAATAGTTCATCTCAGCAGACGGCATGATCCTGTATCCAAAAGACCCTAATAACTCTACAAAACACTTGGATTTGATAAACACTTTTAGTGAATTAGCAGAATATAAAATTAAAATGGAAAATTTAAAAGCTTTCCTTTATACCAATAATAAGTTCATTGAGAAAGATACCAGGAAAAAAATCCTGATTACAATAAAATAAAGTTCCTAGGATTAAAGCTAACCCAGCAGGTGAAAAATCTGTGCAATGAAGAATTTAAGGTATTGAAGAAGTTGAAGACACTAAAAGATTAAAAGACATCCCATACCCCCAGATTGATGGAATAGTGCAAAAATGGCTATCACTGTGAAAGTGATCAACAGATTCAATTTAGTCCATAAGAATTCCGCTTACGGTTTTCATATAACTGGGAAAAAAACCCTTAAATTCAAGTGTAAGAACAAAAGACCCCAATACAAAGCAGAACAGGCAAAGCGACAAGGATCACATGAACCCCTTCTAACTAGGAGCACAGGTGGGAAGTGTAAATCATGTGCAAAGGACAAGGAGCAGGCATGGGAGCAAGGAGAGTGAGGCAAACCACAGTCCTGAAGAGTCTCCTCAGAGGTGAGCTACTAATTTGTACCTGTTCCCTGTTTTCTTTCCTGGCTTACTTTGGATGAGGTTTGAAGATCTGGTAGAGTAGGCAGTATTTTACAAGAGAAAGGGGAAATAAAAAAAGCTTCTTATGGATTCCTTGACATTGGGTTGGTAGGCTGGAAACTAAAGAAACTGAAAACACATGACTGGCTTTTTCTCTGTGCAGTGGAGGAGGCCTGGAAAGTCTTCATCTTAGGAAATAGCCAGGCACGGTGACACCTGTGAGTCCCTGTGCTCAGGAGCTGTGGCAGGGGGACTAGGGGTCTCTGGGCAGCCTGGGTTCATAAAAGCAGGTCTTTTGAGATGGGAACTGTCATGAACATTGTTTCTGCTTGAGATGTCTTGTTTTACAGCTCTGTGGGGCTGGAGACAGGACCCACTATGGCAGCTACTACCTACTTATAAGCACTTAGCAGTTAAAATGAAAGTAGTCCAGATAGATATCCTTTAAGCATAAAGCTTACTACAAAAAATAAGATAGCTCATTAACATTTTGTACATTACTTGTTGGCATATTAAAAATATTGGATTACTGGGTTAAACAAGATAACGTTAAAATTAACTCTACTTCCTTTTAGTTTCTTAATTTAACTACTAAAACATCTTAAATTTCAAACATAGACCATATTTCTATCAGGAAATATTTCTACTATTTACTATAGAGCAGTCACTGAAAGGTCACTGAAAATGCGATACATAAATTAAAATGAAGTTGTTTGGGGCTGTAGCTTGATGGTGGCATATTCACCTGTTAGTCAAAGGCCCTAGGTACATGGCACTGCAAAACACAAACAAAACCCTAAACTTTAACTACTATCTCCTTTGAATCAATTATGAGACAGTGATTCTTATTTGCTGATCTTTGTGGTTTTTATCTAAGATATATATTCAAAACAGAATCCTGGTACACTTAAAGATTTAGCCATGGGGTCAGGATGAATATGCATGGCTCAGCTGTATAGCATTTGACTAAAATGCACAAGACCCTGAGTTCAATCCCCGTCTCTGTAAAAACAAACAAGCAAAACAAGTCAACTGCAAGTTACTCACAAAATCTGTTTTTATCCCTTGAAGGGAAGATTACCTGAAAAAAAAAAACTAAGATATAAAGAGTAACTATTATGTGTAAAGCATAGCTAGGCAGTTTAGAATAATCTGCCACATGATTTATAAAACCACCCAACTAACTACAATACGTTAAGTCACGGTGTGCAATTTTTCAATTGTGTCTACATCAGCCACAGGCTCTAAGCTGCACATAGCCCTCTCTTCTGCATCTACTCTAACCCTGACAGGTAGTAGTTTCCTTCTAGTTCAAACACTCCACCCTCGAGGGAAGTGTATAAAGATTCAGTAAGTAATTAACTCAAAAGACCCAGGAAGTCCCTGAAACTTACCAGATGTACAAGTCTTTGCCCTCCCTGCCCCTCCCCCCCCCATAGCTATGTAGGAACCACTCAGGAGAGGAGACTCCCTAACTGTTGGACTGACTACAAGTTACTCAGAGAGCTTTCCTGAGTTGCCACTCATGCTGGGCTGAGGTGTTGGTGGTGTGACTGCCTTTAAGTTGTCCATGATCTTGTAAGTAACTACAGTAAACCCTGGTTCACAAGGTAGAATCTGGTATCAGTGTTACTTTGGTTTGTCATGGGTCCCATATTTCAGGAGATTATAAATCTCCCCATGAATAATATCAGAAAAGCTCCTAATTTCATTCTCCGAATAAAGCAGACTACATGGCTCAGTACGATACTAATATTCTGAGAGTTTATATATTTTTATAAGTAAATAGTTTTTAATGGGAAAGTATTTTGTAAATTCTAAAATGAACTAATATTGCTCATTATAATCTAAGATGAACCTGTCTAAGGGAGACAGATTACAACTATAAACTATGTTTTCTTGTATAAGGACAGGCATCACGTTTAAATACCTGACAGTAAACAGTGTGTGTATGGTAGCTGTTATCACTAAGTTATATAAGGAAACTTCAAATGACATCTCCAGGAGTCTAGGAAGCGTAGTCGGCCCACTGTAACATCTGAATCATCTGGGAGCTAAACTCATGGTGAGGCAGAACGGCTTCATTGTTTTAAGAAGCCCTTTAAATAATATGTAGCAGGCTAAAGTTCGAGAGTCACAGTTCTACAAAGATAAAACTGTATTTATTTGCTTTAGATAAGCTTATGTGTATGCCAACTGCAGGTAGGCAAACCTCCTCTCCCCCAGCCAAAAGGAAATACAGTGTTCACCAGTTTCTCACGTCTTATATTTAGTCATAAGTTAAAAGATTCTAATATAAAATAGAAATTTGTATTTACCAAGAGATTTTCCTGCTGCAATTCTTGTCAAAAACTGACAGATATATACAGTTCTCAACTGGTAAGTTGTAAGACTGGGTAGTCCATGAATAATAGCTAAAAAAGAAAAGAAAGAGTTTATTAAAATATTATCACAACCTAATAGCAACAATACAGTGTTAAGTATTAGATTATAAACACTTGGGATGGCTATTCTTGGTTCTCAACTTGACTACATTTGGAATTAACTAAAACCAAAAATGGCTTGACATGCCTATGAATGATTTCTTTCTTTCTTTCTTTCTTTCTTTCTTTCTTTCTTTCTTTCTTTCTTTCTTTCTTTCTTTCTTTCTTTCTTTCTTTCATCTTTCTTTTTTGCTTAACTGAACCATCTGAAGTGAGATGATCCACTTCCAATCTGGAAATTAGGTGAGAAGACAAATCTTTGATCCAGATCTTCTGAGGTGGGAAGATCCACCTCTAATCTCGGCCATATGTTTTTCTAGAATATATATAAAGGACATAGAAGAGGGAAGCTCTTTTTGCCAGTTTCCTCCCACCCTCGATAAACATTCTTTTCCTGACATTAGAGCCTATTTCTTTGGGATTCTGGCATATACTGAAGGCCATCTGCGACATCAAGCTCATGGATTGAACACTTACTAGATTCTTGGACTCTGTACATAGGCAGCCATTGCTGGATTAGTTGGACCACAGTCTGTCAATCATTCTAGTAAATCCCTTTTCTATGTATAGATTTATTATATATATATAATATATATTATATATATAGCTTGCTAGTCTAGAGAAGCTTGACTAATAAAACACTCAACAAAACTGATCATAAATTTAGAACTATAGAGTCTTTTTTTTTTCTTTCTTTTTTTTTTTTTTTTTTTGGTTTTTCGAGACAGGGTTTCTCTGTGGCTTTGGAACCTGTCCTGGAACTAGCTCTGTAGACCAGGCTGGTCTCGAACTCACAGAGATCCGCCTACCTCTGCCTCCCGAGTGCTGGGATTAAAGGTGTGCGCCACCATCGCCCGGCTAGAGTCTTTTTTTAAAAAAAAGTTTTTCGAGACAGGGTTTCACTGTGTAGCTTTGGAACTGTTCTGGAACTAGCTCTGTAGACCAGGCTGACCTCGAACTCACAGAGATCTGCCTGCCTCAGCCTCCCAAGTGCTAGGATTAAAGGTATGTGCCACCCCCGCCTGGCAGAACTATAGATTCTAATCATTCAATTTCTTAAAAATCAGAAAAGTTTTGTAATATAGTGTTCTTACACAATGTAACTCAGTTGTGAAATACTCAAAATTGCTTTTAAAAAGTAGTGTATCAAACTACGACTTTGAAATTCGTACTATAAAATTCTTTATATTATAGGAAATATACATATGTCAAGGTTTCCACTGAGTTTGTTCAATTCATAAAAATTGAGTTTAAAAAATTTATTTCTCAAATATTTGAATTCTCACAAGGATGCACTTGGCAGTGAATGTGCATACTGGTGAGTGAACCATATTCCTGGATCTCTCACATGCAGGCAGGAGGATAAACTTGGCTCTCATTCTGCAAGTGCTATAAAACCTTTTTTTAACATTTAAACAAAAGGTTTCATTTTTATTTCTTGTGCACGTCTGTCTAATACGTGTATACAGGGCATGCTGAGGTCAGAAGAGAGAATTAAATACCCTGGATGGAGTTCCAGACTCTGCCATGTGAGTGCTGAGAATCAAGCCCAGGTTTTCTGGAGAAGCAGTTAGTGTTCCTAACTACTGAGCCAGCTCTCCTCACTCACCCTCTCCCTTTTAAGAAAGGCCTTCCATTGGTCTGAAGCTTGCCAAAGTAGGCTAGGCTGGCTAGCCAGTGAACCTTGTCTTCCCAGCACTGTGAATACAAGTATGTTAAGCTTTTTCTTTTTTTTTTGTTTTTTTTTATTACTTTATAAATAATACCAATAATACCAATCAAAATTTCCATTTCCTCCCCATTCCCCTTCTCCCCCTCCAGTCCTAAGAGAGGGCAAGGTACCCTGCCCTATGGGAAGTCCAAGGCCCTCCCCCCCTCTATCCAGGCCTAGGAAGCTGTGCATCCAAATAAACTAGGGTCCCAAAAAGCTAGTACATGCAGTAGAGACAAATCCCAATGCCATTATCATTGGCTTCTCAGTCTGCCCCAATTGTCAGCCACATTCAGAGAGTCCGGTTTGATCAAATGTTCAGTCCCAGTCCAGCTGGAGTTGGTGAGCTCCCATTAGCTTAGGCACAGTGTCTCAGTGGGTGGACCAACCCCTCGCGGTCCTGACTTCCTTGCTCATCTCCCTCTTTCTGCTCTTCAACTGGACCTTGGGAGCTCAGTCCAGTGCTTTGATGTGGGTCTCTGTCTCTATCTCCATCTGTGGCCAGATGAAGATTCTATGGTGATATTCAAGATAGTCATCAGTCTGACTACGGGAGAAGGCCAGTTCAGGCACCCTCTCCTCTGCTGTCCAAGGACCTAGCAGGGGACATCCCTGTGGACATCTGGGACCCCCTCTAGGGTCAAGCCTCTTGCCAACCCTAAAATGACTCCCTTAATTAAGATATCTCCTTCCCTGCTCCCATATCTGTCCTTCCTCCACCTCAACCATCCCATTCCCCCAAGCTCTCCCCAACCCTCCCCTGGGTTCTGGGGATCAAACTAAGGTCCTCGGCTTGCAAGAAAAGCATTTTCAAGCTGTACTATCTCCCTAGGCATCCCCTCAACTTTTTAAATTTTCTATAGTCATCTGCTATAGTTTAGATCTGGAATACTTTCTTCTCAAGGTTTGGTCCACACACTTGTTAGAGACTGTAGACGTTTAAGCTTGATGGAGATTTTAGGTCACAGGTGTTGTTTTAAGGGGACTGTAGGACCTTTATTCCTGTCTCTCTTACATCCTGGCATCAAACAGTTTTGCTCCTTTGTAGCTGCCACCTTTGAAATCAGTTTGCTCTCTCCCAGATACACTGCTCTTAACTTAAAACAGCAGGGGTAGTTAATATTATGCCTCCTGTTTGAAAAATTGCCAGTTTGGGCATCCTGATGAGCTGACTCTTCAGAGCTCCAGGCACAGAAACATCTAGAACTGCGCGAACCGTACCCCTTCTTTCTATGGGCCGACTAGGTCAGATATATGCTACAGCGACACAAAGCTAACATGCGCTGCACACGTAGGAACGAAACAGGAGTTCACGGTGACTTTTCCAACTCTACCCTGTCAGCGCAGAGGAACCGTAGCCTATTCTCAACCACAGCATAGGGAAGTGACTTCGTTTCAGGACTTCATTTTCTGCTTCAAGTTACCTACCAACGCCACGGCTCCAACTTTTATCTGTGAGGAAACTTTCCTAAACACGGATCTGGGGCACCCCTCTTAACCTACTAGCACCTCGGATTAACCAGCACTTCTCTAGAAATAACGAGTATTATTATAGCAGTCTGTCAATATGGCTTGATGAGAATTTGCAATTAAATATTACATTTACACTATAAATACACACGGTCATAGTAACGTTATCATCTTCTCGTCGTCTGGCCAGGTCTGGCTTATCATCGTCAGGGGGTTTGCAAATTTACATAATTGTTCCCGGGAGGGAACGAGACTGCTGATCAGGAACACCTGGGTGGCCGGGGCCGAAGGAGGCAGTGGGAAGCCATGTTCTCCATCTTCGCCCATTCGGTCCTGCGGTCAAGCCCGACAGGGACACGGAATGGGGGCGGGGATGGGGGACCCCAGCTCACAGGAGCCGGTTTCGCGCGACCGCCCCCCCCCTCTCCGGCCGTGCGCCGCCCGCACCCACCTTCCGCGCTGTCCCGAGTCCGGCGGAAGTCCTCGGAGCGGCCGTCGCGGAAGGCTCGGCACAGAGAGAGGCAGAGGAAGTCGAGCATCCAGCCGGCGGCCACGGCCTCGGCCTCGGCCACCAGCTCCGCGTTCTCCTCCTCTGGGACCTGCAGCTGGTCCGCGTCGCCTCCGGTCACCTCCTTCTCTGGACAGTCCGCATCTTCCCGGCCCGCACAGCCCAGCGCGCTCGGGGCCGCTGAGGCGACAGCCGCCGCCATGTTAAAGCGAAAGCGCGCGCGGTGCCTCGGCGGGCGCGGGGCGCTAATTGGCTCGCGCTGGAGTGGAAGTCAGCCAATCGCATCGCTAGGGTGGGAGGCTGGGTCGAGCGTGGCTTCCGATTGGCTGAGACCTGCCAAATAGCCTGTCAGTCTAAGGCGGGGCTTTCCCTGTAGAGGAGCTGCTGGTGTTTAGGTTAGGATAATTTTTAAAAAAATCCATGCGCGAGCCGGGCGGTGGTGGCGCACGCCTTTAATCCCAGCACTCGGGAGGCAGAGGCAGGCGGATCTCTGTGAGTTCAAGACCAGCCTGGTCTACAAGAGCTAGTTCCAGGACAGGCTCCAAAACCACAGAGAAACCCTGTCTCGAAAAACCAAAAAAAAAAAAAAAAAAAAAAAAAAAAAAATGCATGCACAGTCAGTAGCGCCCGCCTTTAATCCCAGCACTAAGGAGGCAGCGGCAGGCGGATCTCTGTGAGTTCGAGGTCAGTCTGGTCTACAAGAGCTAGTTCCAGGATAGGCCCCAAAGCTACAGAGAAACCCTGTTTCGAAAAGAAAAAAATGCAATCTGCACATGAAGTCACCCATTTACTGTGTGATTACGCAGATTCTGCCCTGAACGTTCATCTTACTGAGCTGGGTTCTATTTTGGAGTTTTCTAGTGTTCTGGCTGAGGTCAGGGGTCAGGTCTAGTGAGTCCCCACTGATGCCGAGGCTGCTAGTCTTAGGACCACATCCTGAGGACCGCGGCTATACAGTGTCCGCATTAACTGTGGGGGTCCATTTCCACGGGGCTCCGGAATTACAATAGATCTTATGTGATAGTTACTAAATGTCCCTTATAATCATTGCTATTACTCTACTACTGATCCACAACACAAGTCCCTGAATTTTTATCTTGGTTTGGATGAAGATGGGCGATCAGGTTAAGTATAGCAAATTCACTTAGTGAAGATTTACTGAACATGATTTGTGCACTGTCGAGTACCAAGGAAGCCCCGGACAAGTCTCATGCAGTATGAGTGGCTCCTCCCAGGGTTTCTCACCAGGCTGCAGTACCCTAGACTGAACAACTTTCACCAGAGCCTTCACTGGGGAAACCCTCCCACGCCTGAGCAGAGTTGTTACATTGGGGAAACCTTTCACTGAAGCAGTGCTGTAAGCAACTATGCTTATGGTTACTTTGTGGCATTCCTTGGCTCCTGACTGCGAAGAACCCTTTCTGTCCTAGCTGCAATGATTACAGCCTTTGCTAATGAAGAACATAGATTTTTCCTACCCAGGAATAGGGATAGCTTATTTTTAACCAAATATGAACGCCAATGGCCTGAACACAGACTCAGGTTGCCTGATGTTCTACTGTGTGAAAGTGATGACATGAACTTTAATGGTCACAAAACAAAAGGACATCCATGAGTCAACCCATTTACCAATCATTGGAGAAGACAGCCAGGAGATGGGTGTCAGAACATACACGGTCCAGAAACAGTCCTGCAAGGAGGATTCTGAGCACTGGGAGAACACTCCAAGAACACAAGTGTCTTGTGACCTCACCTTCTTCAAAGCACGGAACTGTTCTTGGAATGCATCTTTGTGCTGCTCCCAGGTGCAGTGCTGCTCCCAGGTGTAATAGGAGTGAGTTTAGTTCAGATTACCCATTATTGCTTGCTGCTGTTCTTCAACTAATGTTTAAACTCTCTTTTATGTGCCTCTGTGATGAAACGCATTTTTGACGGATGTGACTTGTCCTTGTGATTGTATATAGCCTGAACTCATGAGAACTTTACTTAAGTGACCTTTCTCAACCCTTAAAGTATAAATTGTCTAATTCCCCAAATAAAGTTGGCTATTGCGCAAGACAATATCAATGGTGTTATGGTAAAAGTAAAACGCTGCAGGTCCCCTAGTGGCAGGACATGAAGGCAGCTGGTCCCAGGCAGGGAGCTGTGCTGCAGGTGAGAGACAGAGACCTATTAGGCACGCCACACAGAGAAAGAGAATATTTATTTAGTGGGTTATGGAGGAGAAAAGGAAAGGGGGGAAAGGGAGAAGGGAGAAGAGCAGAGAGAGAGAAAGAGAGAGAGAGAGAGAGAGAGAGAGAGAGAGAGAGAGAGAGAGAGAGAAATGGGGAGAGAGAAGGAGGAAGGAGGAGAAGTGGGGAGAAAGGAGAGGAGACAGACAGAAAAGAAGAAACTCAGGTTGGAAGTGGAAGAAAGATCTGCTTGCCTTGGTGGTGGGGGGAGTGGGCAGGGCTTGTCTCTTAAAGGGACAGGACAGACCATTATAGAAACAAGTAAACAGGAAGTGTGTGAGGCAGCTGTGATTGAAACATGACATAAAATCCTGTTTTGTAGTACTTTTTTGTAAGTAAAAGTAGCACACTAAAATAGTGATAAAAATTGTACCAAGTAGAGTTACTTACACACCTATAATCCCAGCACTGGAGGTGGTAGAGGTAGATTTGTTGAGTGCCAGCCTGAGCTACTGATATGAGGTGGGAGGGATGGCTAGAGCCACTTTTATAATCTGTGTTATAAGGACTCACATGTACAGAGGAATTTGCAAACCTATTATTATTAGCTTAACATGTACCTACAGTGAAACTTCCCTAGCCCAGATGCTCTTGGAGGAGTGTACAAGGTTGATGGTGGTAGACATTGTCTTAGACTCAGTGTTTCAGTGAGTGCCTGAGCCCAGATGTCTATGGAATGATGGAAGTGTGTAAGGGAGGACGACATGTCTCAGAATGCGGCTGGCCAACTGACGGTAGGGACAAAACTGATCTCCAAAATGACTGCCTGCTTCTGACGACTCGCCAGCTGAGTATTCTAGAAGGAGATGAGACGGTAGGCAGTTTTAGAGTGTTAGCATGCTGCCTTCCCAGATTGCTGTCTGCCTGAATAATTCACATCTCATTGGCTTTCGTGGTGATGGGGGGATCAGGAACTCTGGTATTGGGGTTACACTGCACAGTGTGATCCTGTCCCCCTGAAACAAAAGGGTAACACAATGAATACCTAAAATGGTCACACTCTCAGTTGTAACCAAGTATTGTGGGCTATATATTGTCTTTGATAAGGTTTTATGTGACCAGAAGGAGTGTCATCACAAATTCAGGAGTAAGCCCTCCTTGCATCATGTCATTGCCACGGTGACAGCACCAGGTCACAGAAAGTTTTCAGCTCCCTTATATTTCTAGAGTGACAATCTTCCTCAACAGGCCCGCCATTGGCTGAAATGTTTGCCGTGCATGGCAGCAAATGGAAGATTTGGGGACTTGTTCCCCATGAACATTTATTTTAATGCTGTATTTAGGAAAAAATACCTTCTGGTGTATGCTTTTAGCCACACACTGATTACTCAATATTTTTAATAAAATACATCTACCCAAAGCAAAAGCAATAGTTTGTGTAAGTAAAAGAGAGAGACGGCGAACTCTTAGGAGCGAGGGGTTCCTGTCTACTCCTCCCTTCCTGGTAGCTCTGGGTATGGGAGTCAGAGGCCCCCTTTCTACTCTTCCTTCCTGGCACTAAACCAGCTCTGGTAAAACCTTGTGTCCTGCCCTTGTGATGAACTTTCCCCCTCCAATAGAAAACTGAGAGTGTAAGGTGTTGTGGCCAGATTATGACCCAGAGAGAGAGAGAGAGAGAGAGAGAGAGAGAGAGAGAGAGAGAGAGAAAACAAAGTAACAATAAGCACATTAAAACACAAAAGACTTTGACAAATCCCTGGGACAAGACACATTGTGATGCTTTCTCCAGCAGTGGGAGAAACTCAACCCCCTTCCACCACCGAGGCGGGTGGGGGGGTGGGGGAGTGGGGGGGTGGGGGGGTGGGGGGGGTGGGGGGGTGGGGGGTGGTGGTGGGGGGGTGGTCTTCCTTCTGCTTCCAGTCTGAGTTCTTTCCTTTCCTTTCAGTCTCTCTCCCAAAGAGGCAGCTTCTGCCTTGTTCCTTTCTCCCCACTTCTCTCCTTCCCTCCTCTCTATCTGTTTTTCTCCCTCTCTCTCTCTGCCTCTGTCTTTTCTTTTTCCCTTTCTCCTCCATAATCCATTAAATAAATACACACTTTCTCTGCATGGTGCACCATCTATCTCAGTCTCTCAACCACCATGCAGCTCCCTGCCTGGGACTCACTTCCCCTCATGTGGGCCACTCAGGGGCTCCCTACCTGGGACCGGCTGCCTTCGTGGCCAGCTGTGGTCTCATGCCCACCGCCCACTGCTGCAACTCAGGGACCTGCAGCGTGATCTCAAGACCAGCTGCCTGCTGCCACCACTTGGGGACCTGCAGCATTTTACTTAAACCATAACAGAGAGACCTGACTACACCTACCACAATATTATGGTTTCTACTTAACAACACAGAACCTCAGTTGCATATGTAATCTCTAAGTTTTTAGGAATCACATCTAAAAAGATAAAAGAAATAAATTAATTTTAGAATCATAGTTTATTTGACTCAATCAATCCAAAGCAAATTATAGGATTGGGGATGGTGAAAAGGAAGAGACTGATTGTTGGGTACAAAGTTTCAGGTAGCTAGGATAAATGCTACCCTTCTATTGCACAGATGGCTGGTTTTTTTTTTTAAGCTTCAGTTTTTCTTTTTCTTTCTTTCTTTTCCCCTTATTAAAAATAGATTCTCTCCTCACGTAATAGATCCAGATTCTGGTTTCCCCTCCTTCTATCCCTCCCAACCCCTCCTTAAGAACTCTCCCATCCAGTTAGACTCACTTTCTGTCTTATTACAAAACAAACAGGCTTTTAAGGGATAATAATAAAATATAATTAACATAAAATGAAAACTTTCCTATTGGAGTTGGACAAGACACACAAATAAAAGCATAAACAGCCCAAGAGAAGGCATTAGAATCAGCTCACACACTCAGGAATCCCATAAAAACACTAAACTGGAGGCCATAAGACATGTGTCTAGAGGGCCTGGTGCAGGCCAGTGCAGGCCCTGTGCATGCTATTTCAATCTCTGAGTTCATATGAGCTTTGATTACATTTGTAATGATTTCAGCCACATAAGGCTGATACTTCCTGGTTCTAGGGGTCATGCAGATGCAGGCAAGCCCTCAGGCTGAACTGCCTAATGTCCCCCAGGGATGTTAAAGGGCCCCCGCATGACCCATGTGTGACATGGATTACATCATCCACGTATGACTCAGCTAAGCCCTTGCGCGCATGTGTGAGCCCCGTTATCTGCATATGACACAGCCTTGTCAACCCCTGTGTGCATGCACTAGGCTGCTTTTAAAAGCTGGAAGTGGCCAGGCGATGGTGGCGCACGCCTTTAGTCCCAGCACTTGGGAGGCAGAGGCAGGCGGATCTCTGTGAGTTCGAGACCACCGTGGTCTACAGAGCTAGTTCCAGGACAGGCTCCAAAGCCACAGAGAAACCCTGTCTCAGAAAAAAAAAAAGAAAAAAAAAACACAAACTAAAAGCTGGAAGTGCCCTCCTCCTTTCTCTCTGCACACTCACTGACTTCCCCAGGCCTGTACATGACCCCTCTAATAAACTCCTAAGCAGGTTTGTTGTATGTTCCGTGTTTCCTTCTCACTCATGCCAGGTAATTTAAACATTGACTTAGAGGTCCCTGCTTTCCTGGTGTCCTCCATCCTCTCTGGCTCTTACACTCTTTTTGTTGTTGTTTTGTTTTGTTTTGGTTTTGGTTTTTGGACACAGGGTTTCTCTGTGTAGCCCTAGCTATCTTGGAACTCACTCTATAGATCAGACTGGCCTCAGACTCAAACTCAAGATTTGCTTGCCTCTGCTTCCTGTGTGTGGGATTAAAGGCACCCAGTTGACTTTTACACTTTTTCTGCCTCGTCTTCTATGGGGTTCCCTGAACCCTAAGAGGATGGATTTTATTGTTGGAGCCCACAAGACTATACAGTAAATGTACAGCTGACAGATTCATAAAGGTAGACCCACAAGTGTAAGACTTATGGGTCAGAGCTTTGTTCCCGTTTTGCAGAGCTTTGGGAACACTTGTCTTTTGGAAAAGTCACTGTCATATCTGTAAAAACCTCGTGAAGCCATGATTTCCCCCTTCAAAATGTGATTCATTCCCAGAATGCTTCAGGAGTGTAACTTCTGCATGGGCAACAGAATGACCTTTCTTCATTCCCACACACCGTGAGACCTTGGAGTGATGGCATTCACTAACAGTCAAATTTACACAGAGTCAATCACACAAAATTACCTCTTAACAGACCACATCGAAAGTTCTATAGAAGACAGGCTCTGAGCAGGAAGACATCATGCCCCCACTTTGCTAACAAACTATTTGGGAGTCCCCAAAACTGGTTGTCACAAAAGAGATTAGATGAGGAAAATGGGTGAATCCAGGATTCAGGGATATTTAGTAACTTTATCTAATGGTTTGGAATATCAGGTGTTTCCCCTTGAATTCTGGTTCTTTCCTGGATCAGGTCACCTGTTCTAGAGTACTGCTTTGTCAGGTTCTACCTGTCCTTTTTGTGCTTTTGGTGTGCATATAATCATTGTCCTTGTTTATGGAATTTTCCAACTGTCTGTAAAAACTAGAAACCTCACAGAGATCACCCCTTCTTCTTCTCCTCCTCCTCCTTGCTACTTCTACTTCTTTCCTCTACTCTCCTTCTTTCTTTTCCTTCTTCTCCCCCTTATTTTTCTTCTTATCCATGCCTCTTCACTTCACTTTTTTTTCCTCGCATGAAAAATAAAGACCATGCAGAGGCAATGTACTTGAGTTAATTTTTTTTTTTATCCTCAGATTCTTGCCTGCCATAGACATCCTATTCTGAGCCCTGAGTGGGTCCTGAGGCTGGTAGTCAAGGCCCCCGATATTTGATGGAGACATTGTTGTGGGATAATCCCCAGAGAAGACTGTTCAGGTATGGGTTAAGCCAATAGAAAGTCTGTATTAGCTGGCTTGCAACTACACTGGGTGTTTGGGATCTCACTGTAGAACAAGCCTATCTCAGGGTGGGCTTTTAAGCACAAAAACCATGTGTAGTCCAGGATTAAATTGAAATCCAGATTTTCTCCTTCAGCTTTCTGAGTATTTGGATTATACATGTGGACCACCATGTAGCACACAGACCTCATGTTTTAATACTCCACTGAATATTGGGTTTCCACATGTGAGCTGGGGATGGGGAGGAGCCAACAGTCAGACTAAGTAGCATATTTCCAACATTGGTTGTATAAATAATAAGTGCCAGAAACTTTTCTAAGTGTGTTACATGTAATTGCTTATCTAATTTTCGAAGCTAATGTTACAGGATAGATACATTTGTTAACCCAGGGCTCTAAAACATCTGTCGCATAATGAAGATGACTAATTCACCCGAGGCTAGTGAGTTAGCTAGTTAGTAAACTAAGGGTCCAGGACTCTGACTCTATACTTCTTTCTTTCTTCCTCTGAAGTACTG
This sequence comes from Chionomys nivalis, assembly GCF_950005125.1. NCBI lineage: Eukaryota > Metazoa > Chordata > Mammalia > Rodentia > Cricetidae > Chionomys > Chionomys nivalis. The sequence goes on along the minus strand of NC_080101.1, from coordinate 52,655,853 downwards.
GGAGATACAGGCAGTGGTTACAAACCAGAGTCGACTTTCTCCATTCTTTAAAAGTTGATCTCCAAATTCTATTTTTCTCTAAAGAATTAAATTCCAAATTGCCCATGTGCAGCAACCTTTGCAAATAAGTCATGAGAATACGAAGCAGGGCTGCCAGAGGCCTCCCATTTAGTGACTAACGGTGTCACAACTTATTAAATTATTCCTCCTTACACAGAATTGTTTCAGCTGGAAAAGAATAATATTTTGTCTCAGGAGCATGTTAACTGAAATTATTTGTAACTTAGGTCACAGTCACCAGAGTCATTAACACATCTTAGTTTTCTTCTACTAGGGGCTCCGGAGGTTTACTGTGAAGGGCATGCTCAAATTCTGTTCAATTAATTTTTTAGGAGAGAGGTATTGCCAGCACCCTTTTGAGTTAGTGGGAGGAGCTTGGTGAAACTGGGTAGCACAGGTGATGGGCTTATAAAAGTCTACGAGTGTTTCCTAGGACTCTTGGTAGGACATCATCATAGCAGTAACAGAGAAGGGACTCTGACTGAATTAGTAGTCTCTGTTTCTCATGAACAACCTTTATTTCCTGCTTTGGAAGATGGAGGTCACCGTAGGAGTGCTGTAAGGATTGAAATTTAGGACAAAGGAAACACTTTGACTTGTCTCTGGCATAAGGACCCACCAGTATGGCTTCCGCTGATTTTCCCCTTTCCTTTGGCTTTCTGATAATTTTGCACAGAATCTTCTTGTAAAGATTGTCTGACCTTTGTTGTGATGGGCTGTCGAGGACCAGCCTCAGGAAAATCACCTCTTGCCAGGGTGAGGGTATGGGAATTGAAGAAATTTAAGTAAAGAATATGATGACACCTAAAAATAACAGGACAGAAACCATAGAAAGTATTGGGAGGGCATTGCAGTGACTGAAATCCTGAAAATCACCCATATTTATTTTTCCATAGCTTTTATACGCAGTATAAATGGGGGAGAAGGTAACAATATACTTTATTAACATGATACAAAGGGTAACTCACACAGCGAATTGCTTTATCACTCTGAGACACCAAATCATTAGCATTCTGTTGCCTAGTGAAGGTGCTCTAGGCCACATATACTGAAGACCGTCCTTCCCTAGGTGACCTCATAGTTACAAAAGAAGGGGCAGAGGTACACGTGAGAAATAGGCCTTTCATTTGCTTTTTGCTTTTTTGCTTATGGTAAAATAAATAACTTTTATTGGTTACTTAAAAATCCTAACATGGAATTCTGAAGATGGCCCAGATGTGGAGAGGCAGAGGGTCATTGCGGGATATAGCAAGGTCTTATGGAAGCATTTTGGAAGAGACCAAACCATATGACAGCATCTTGTCCCTTCATCAAGGTTTCTAGGAAGGTTTTCTAAGACGAAGTTGCAGTAGGGATGTGGTTATGATTGTGTATAATTAAGGGCATTGCTGAGCCTGCAAGGCTGTTCTCTACCACATCCTGTCAAACAATAAGAGCTTCTTCAGGCCAACTTGCAGAAACTGATTTTCCATATTGATCAACCAGACCACAATTTTTTTTTACAGCAGCAACCACTTAACTGAGCATTCCCCTTGTCCACTCCACATTTTCCTGTGTTTAAGCCTAAATTTTCTGCCAGCAATTAAAAGATGGGTGAGAATATTTGCTTTCACCGTCCGGGCATCACTATGCTGATTAAAATCCTCTCCTTGCCTTTATGTCATTACTTTCGTTTCTTTCCGGTGAGGTGGATGGCCATATCTAACAGGTTGGAAGTATAATGATTCAGCCACATAGCATAGCTGACACTTCTGGGTTCTAGGACCATGAACATGTGGACAAGCCCTCAGGCAAAAGTGCCTAATGACCCCAGGGGATCTTAAAAGACCCTTTGTGAGCCAGGTGCAGCATGGTTGTATCACCTACGTCTGATGCAACTACGTGAACCCTTGCATGCATGCATGAGCTCCGTCATCTGTGTATGACGTAACCATGTCATTCCCCTGTGCGCATGTGCTAGGCAGCCCTTAAAAGCTGGACGCGCCATCTTCAAGCTCTCTCTCTGCACACTGACTGCACCACGCCTATACACTCCCCCCCAATAAACACCTAAGTGGATTTGTTGCATGTTCTCTGTTTCCTTCTCACTTGTGCCAGGTAATTTCATTGGTGCTGAGAGACTTGGGAGGCTCTCCTGCTCATCTTCTGGGGTTGGGATCCAGAACCAGGCATTTTTCCACAACAACTACCTGCTCCATCTGCCTGGGTGCAACCTCTGTGTACACCACGGGCTTCAGTTGGTGAGTTTTCCCATTCTGGTCAGCTTAATCATTTCTCCGAACCCAAGGAATTGACTGGTGAGCTCCCAGAAATCTTCTGGTGTTCCTAGAAATGGGGGACAACCTCCAATCATGGTCTTCAGCACTACAGTTGAGTCACTTGCTGACTTTTATCTCTGGATTGCTTCCCTTAGCTAAAACCATGACTGGACAAGCCAGGGTTGACCCACCCGCCTTGGCCTTTTTCTTTTTCCCTTTCTTTTCTTGTCTTTTGGACCACTCGTCAGTGGTCCCCGCCATGAAAGACTACTTGGAGCAGCCTCCAGCCTCTCTGGCTTCTGAGTCACCCAGACCAGAGCCAGTCAAGCTTTAACACCCAGCCTGTAGACAGAGGATGCTCTTCTACAGGCCCTGCAATGTTTGCTGCCATTTCACACCCTGCCTAGAGAGGGGAGACGTCCCCCTATAAGCCTTGTGGTGTTGCTGTTCTCGCAGGTTTTCACGGTTTCAGCTACAGGTAGCAAGCCATCCAAGACCATCAGTCCAGCCTCCCTCTGGGATGCCTTTTAGAGGCCCTAAAACCCCAGGCCTTAATGCCCTACTTACAGATTCCCACATTTGTCCATCTTTGTTCAAAAAAAATGGCCTTGTTACAATTAAGGTAACAATTTAAAGTGGCTGCCTAATGGCACCTTTGGTCTCGATATTCTATGGGAGCTTTTTAACTACTGTCAGAGCACAGGCAAATGGAAGGAGTTTTCTTATATTTAAGCCTTTTACTACCTAAGCTCTAAGACTAAGCCCTCTGTCCTTGCAAGTTGTTCACCTTCTCACCTGTTCCTGGCTGTGCCACCTGAGCGGGAAGAACACTCCACTTCTGCTCTGGACCCAGCTAACAAACCCCCACCTTTTCAACCTCAGCGGGCAGCTACTCCCGCTCCTTCAGCTCCTGCTCTGGAACCGGCTAAGGAACCCACACCTTCCTAACCTCTGCAGACAGATACTTCTGTTGACTCACTGCCTGCATCACCACCTCCCTCTGCTCTCACCTGCGCTGTGTTTTGTTGAAATAAGAAGCGGTGGGCTGCGTTCCTGGCGCCCAGCCACCTGCACGGCTAGCTTTTGCCCTGAAATAATTACACGGAAACTGTATTCTTTTAAACACTGCCTGGCCCATTAGTTCCAGCCTCTTATTGGCTAGCTCTTACATTTTGATCTAACCCATTTCTAATATTCTGTGTAGCACCACAAGCTGGCTTACCAGGAAAGATCTTAACCTGTGTCTGTCTGGAGTGAGAGAATCATGGCGACTCACTGACTAGGCTTCTTTCTCCCAGCATTCTGTTCTGTTTACTCCACCCACCTAAGGGTTGGCCTATCAAATGGGCCTAGGCAGTTTCTTTATTATTTAACCAATGACCTTCCTCCATCAGCTGTGCAGGCTTCACTGCCCTCTTCAGCCCCCCCCCCCCAACTACTTTATCAGCTCTGTTGGATCATTCCTCCACTCCAGTGTCTGGCCACAGCAGTCACCTGGCTCTGGCTCCCACCTTTGCCCCTCCACTCACATGTTCACGTGCTGCTATGGAACCCAACCCTGACCAAGCAAAGCTGGCTGCAGTTCTCCCATTGCTAGAGGTGGCCTGCGTAGATGGATTGGTTAGGGTCCACATCCCTTTCTCCCTCTCAGACCTTTCCCATATAGAACAAAACCTGGGGTCCTATATGTCTAATTCTACCTCTTTCATAAAGCAATTCCAATACATTACCCAGTGTTATAATCTCACCTTTCATGATATCTATATGATCCTATCTAATAACCTACTTCCTGAAGTGCACAGGCGAGTTTGGGAGCAGACAATATTCAACAAACACATGTAACACACTCTCCAGGGGCAGAGGCAGTCCCAAAGCAAGAGCCTCACTGGGATTATAATACTCCCGGTGGGATTTTAGCTAGGGACCGGTTTTTGACTTGCCTTCTGTCAGGTCTTTGTAAGGCTGCCCTCAAGCCAGTAAACTATAGTAGGCTCTCAGAGGTCATTCAAGATATGAAGGAAAATCCTTCTGCATTTTTGGAGCCCCTCACTAAAGCCCTGTTACAATATACTAACTTAGATCCAGAAACCACAGAAGGCAGACTCATGACTCATTTTTTTTCCTCAGTGTTACCCTGACATTAAGGTTAAACTTCAAACTTTTAGAGAAAGACCCCTTGACCCCACAGGTAGAAGTCTTAGAGTTGGCTTTTAAAGTGTATCATGTGAGAAATGGCAAAGCCCGCAGTCACTGTCATGTACTAAGCATGGCCTCCAGGCTGGCCGAGGTGACAGACCGCCCGATCTGTACTGTCTGTGCTGCTCCCTTGCCCCCCTGGGACCCGAGAACTACCAGGACCGTGTTTCAAACGTGGTAGAGCTGGTCAATGGGAGCCAGAGCATGCCCTAATCCTCATCTTGATCCCACAAGACCTTGTCCAAGATGCCATAGGAAAGGACATTGGGCAGTTGATTGTCCTTGTACACATTGTGGCATGGAGACATCAAACCCAGAAAATTCCCAAGTTGACCTTCTAGGTCTGGCCATAGATGAATGAGGCTGCCCAGGCTCCTTTGACCTGAACACAACTGTCATCTGTAATAGGGAGCCATGAGTAAACATCACGGTATCAGGATGGCCCATCTACTTTCTCTTGGACACCGGAGACACATACTCAGTACTCATGGATTTCTGGGGGGCCTACCTCTTCTTCTAGTTTCCCTTTTGTTGGGGTAGGGGGACAGCCTTATCTACCTCAGCAGATCCCACCAATTAACTGTGTTTTTAGGGGTTTTTATCTCACTCATTCATTTTTAATCATTCCAATCTGCCCAGTACTTTTTATGGGAAGAGATTTTTATTTATTTATTAATTTATTAAAGATTTCTGCCTCCTCCCCGCCACCGCCTCCCATTTCCCTCCCCCCTCCCCCGATCAAGTCCCCCTCCCTCGTCAGCCCTAAGAGCAATCAGGGTTCCCTGCCCTGTGGGAAGTCCAAGGACCACCCACCTCCATCCAGGTCTAGTAAGGTAAGCATCCAAACTGCCTAGGCTCCCACAAAGCCAGTAAGTACAGTAGGATGAAAAACCCATTGCCATTGTTCTTGAGTTCTCAGTAGTCCTCATTGTCTGCTATGTTCAGCGAGTCCGGTTTTATCCCATGCTTTTTCAGACCCAGGCCAGCTGGCCTTGGTGAGTTCCTGATAGAACATCCCCATTGTCTCAGTGTGTGGGTGCACCCCTCGCGGTCCTGAGTTCCTTGCTCGTGCTCTCTCTCCTTCTGCTCCTGATTTGGACCTTGAGATTTCAGTCCGGTGCTCCAATGTGGGTCTCTGTCTCTGTCTCTTTTCATCGCCCGATGAAGGTTAATATTCAGGAGGGTGCCTATATGTTTTTCTTTGGGTTCACCTTCTTATTTAGCTTTTCTAGGATCATGAATTATAGGCTCAATGTCCTTTATTTATGGCTAGAAACCAAATATGAGTGAGTACATCCCCTGTTCCTCTTTTTGGGTCTGGCTCACCTCACTCAGGATAGTGTTTTCTATTTCCGTCCATTTGCATGCAAAATTCAGGAAGTCATTGTTTTTTACTGCTGAGTAGTACTCTAATATGTATATATTCCATACTTTCTTCATCCATTCTTCCATTGAAGGGCATCTAGGTTGTTTCCAGGTTCTGGCTATTACAAACAATGCTGCTATGAACATAGTTGAGCATATACTTTTGTTGTATGATAGGGATTTCTTGGGTATGTTCCCAAGAGTGGTATTGCTGGGTCCAGGGGTAGGTTGATCCTGAATTTCCTGAGAAACTGCCACACTGTTTTCCAAAGTGGTTGCACAAGTTTGCATTCCCACCAGCAATGGATGAGTGTACCCCTTTCTCCACAATCTCTCCAGCAAAGGCTATCATTGGTGTTTTTGATTTTAGCCATTCTGACAGGTGTAAGATGCCCTCGTTCTGTTTCCTGGCTCCCGCCGTGGGCCAAGATCTCTCTCACCACTCAGAAGGATCTTCAGGACCAGGACCAGGCTCCCTGTTGGCCAGGGACCTCGCCAACAAAAGGCCTACCTCTCTGTAGGCCAGCCACCAAAACAGAGAAACTCCCGCTGCCCTCTGCCCCGAGCTCCCTACCCAGTGCCCAAACAGGCTATACTGGGTGATCCCCCAGCCCTGCAGAAGGGAGGGGGAGTGAAGGAGGGCCCTGGACACAAGCTGGGATGTGCCAGGAAGAGAGAGGTCGCAGCAGAGGAGGAGCAGCCCCAACAGAGGGTATCAGCCCTCGCAGGCTAACGGGGGGGGGGGGGGGGGTGGTTGAAGGGGGTCTGAGAATACTCCCACTCTGTTTCCTGTGTCCCGGCAGAGCGGGCCCAGAACACTCTCCCCATTCAGGAGGGTCTTCAGGGACAGGACCCGGCTCCCCGTTCGCCCGTGGACCTCTCCAATAAAAGGCCTCCCACTCTGCAGGCCAGGCCCCAAAAAACCTACGCCAACCAGGGTCCGCTGCTTCCCTCTGCGCAGGCGGGGAGTCCACCACTTCCGTCTGCGCGGGCTGGGAGTCCACCGCTTTCGTCTGCACGGGCTGGGGGTCCGCCGTTTCCGTCTGCGCGGGCTGGGAGTCCACCACTTCCGTCTGTGCGGGCTGGGGGTCCGCCGCTTCCGTCTGCGCAGGCTGGGGGTCTGCCGCTTCCGTCTGCGTCGTGGAAGAGATATTTTTTAGGAAAATTTTATTTGCTCCTTCCACTCACCTTATCTCAGACTCGCCAATAGTTCCCCTCCTCCCCCTTTTAGCCTCCCACCCTCCCAGCTCCAATGTTTCTTTTCCTCTACCAGCCTCTCAGGTGGACCCCCAAGTCTGGGACACCCAAAAACCTCTCTGTTGATAAACACCATTCCGCCATTGTTGTCCAATTATAAGATCCTACTAAGTACATTACCCAAGCTCTCCCTCTCTCTCCAGAGCCTATTATCTCTGACCTTCTAAGAACAAAGCTACTTTCCCCTACCTCTTCTCCCTCTAATATTCCTATATTTGCTGTAAAAAAAACATAAGGGAACCTATTGCCTGGTTAAAGACCTCTGGCTCATTAATTTCATAGTGGTCCCTCTTCATCCTGTAGTGCCTGATCTTTACACCCTTCTTTCCACTACCCCTCCAGGAACCTCCCACTTCTCACTTCTAGATCTTAAGGATGATTTTTTTCTGTATTCCTCTCAGCTGTCAATCTCAAAACACCTTTGCCTTCACCTGGACTGACCCTGACACTCACCTCTCCACACAACTCACCTGGACCATCCTTCCCCAGGGATTCCGGGATAACCCACACCTATTTGGTCAGGCTTTAGCTTCTGATCTGCTCTCACTGTCTCTCCCTAAGTATAAACTCATACAGTATATAGATGATATTTTGCTTCGTAGTCCATCCTTAAAGATTAGCAAAACCGATCGATACTCCCCTCTTTTAAATTTCCTGTCCAAAAAGGGCTATAGAGTCTCACTTTCTAAGGTCCAACTGTCTACCTCTCAGGTCATTTACTTGGGATTAACTATTACCCTAAACCCAAAAGCTATTACCCTATACAGGAAAAAATTAATTCAGTCCCTTGCAGTTCCTTCTACAAAACAAGAGGTTTTATTGTTCCTGGAAATAGCTGGCTTCCTGAATTCCTGGATGACCTCTTTTTCTCTCCTCGCCTGATCCTTATATGAGGCAGCTCTCGGCTCTCTGCCCCCTTCTCCATCTCATTACTAAATCTTTGCAGAGACTCCAGCAAGCCCTTACTTATTCAGGCCCCAGCTCCTCATCTCCCGGATTTAACCAGTCCCTTCTCCCTGTCTGTAACAGAGAAGGAGGGACATGCCCTTGAGGTCCTAGGACATCAGCTGGGACCTTCCTTTGCACCTGTAGCGTATCTGTCAAAGAAGCTGGACCTCACCACTCAAGGCTGGTCAACCTGCATATGCACTTTAGTGGCCACTGAGCTTCTTATTTGTGAGTCAAAGAAACTAACCTTTGGGTCACCAACTACTGTCTTCTCCCACCACAATCTGTCCCATCTCTTAACTTACAAAGGCTTACAAACCTTACCCCTTCCCGAGTCCTTTCCCTCCAGGCAGCACGAGTAGAAGATGCCACACTCACTTTCCAATCCTGCCCACCCCTTAATATCTCAACTCTCCTACCTCAACCTAACATTAATTATCCCCCATCTCATTCCTGCATAGAAACCCTAGAGCATCTACTGCCCCACCCCTCACATATACAGGAGGACAAACTGTTCCAGGCCACTTATACCTGGTACACAGAAGGCAGCTTCTTTTCATGTGAGGGGACCCGTAGAGCAGGCTATGCCATAGTGTCAGATACTGGGGTGGTGGAGGCACAGGCACTCCCTGCCCATACCACTAATCAGCAGGCTGAATTAATAGTCCTTACCCGTGTCTTCCAGTTAGCAAAGGGACAATCTTCAAATGTTTACACAGACTCCAAATATGACTTTCATATCCTCCTGTCCCGTGTAGCTATCTGGAAGGAGCGTGGGCTTCTTACGACAAAAGGAGGATCCGTAACTAACTCGGGTTACATTATGGACTTGTTAAAATGCCTCCCAGCTCCCCAAGGCTTTAGGAATTATTCACTGTTGGTCTCATCAGACAGACAGTTCCATTATTTACAAGGGAAATAACTGGGCTGACCAAGCAGCTACAAAAGCAGCATTCCAGAGCCCAAACCTACCTCAATCACCTCAGGGGATTCATACAATACAGCCAACATTCTCACAGACACCCCCTGACATCTGACAAATTCTGTCCTACCTACATCATCCTAAGAGCAAATCTCTGTTTCATTTTGTCAAGCATTACCTCCAACTCACCCCTGAGGACTTAAGAGTTGTTAAAAGCTATCACTACCTCTTGTAAAATCTGTCAAAAGTCAGATCCCAAAACCAGATATTGTAGCTTCCCTTTTCCCACTCACCAGGCCAAGGGCTCCCTTCCAGAAACTGACTGGCAGCTTGATTTTACTCATTTGCTCACAGTCAGACGAGTTAAATAGCGCCTGGTCTTGGTGGACACTATGTCTGGGTTGATTGAAGCATTCCCCACCACTAACAAGAGGGCCCAGACAGTTTCCAATGTTCTTCTCTGAGAAATCATCTCCCGATTTGGAATCCCAGCCTCTCTTCAGTCAGATAATGGCCCAGAGTTTACCTCCCAGATCTCTCAAGCTTTAAGGCTCTTAACATTCCCTGGCATTTTCATAACCCACACCATCCTCAGTCTTCAGGGAAGGTAGAATGAACTAACCGTTGCTTAAAAAATTGTTCTTGTTAAGGAGTCACAGGAGCTTCACCTTGACTGGGTAAAATTTTTGCCTCTGACCATTCTTAGGCTTAGGGCTCTCCCCAAAAGCCCCCTTTCCATCTCGCCCTTTGAACTCATGTATGGGTGGCCGGTTTTAACCCCCAGCCTCTCGCCTAAAATCTCTCCCCTTCCTGATTACCTGCTTACTCCACTGTTATCCCATCCTCGCTCCCTATTATGGGATTTTACCAACTACTCATTACTTCAACCATGTGCCAATCCATGCCCACAGTGGATTAAAATAGGAGATCAGGTACTATTCTCTCCCCTACACCAATGCCCCTCACCCCTTTTCCCTAAATGGCAGGGCCCCTTTAAAGTAATTCTTCTAACTCCCACAGCTGCTAAGCTCAAGGGACTTTCTCTTTGGATCCACCTGTCTCACCTTAAACCTTTTACTCTTCCAGCTCAAGATATCCCTCATATATGGTAACTCAAACAGGGTCCTGCTCCTTTAATTTCCAGAGGACGCCAAGATCAGCCACTTTTTCTCCTGTTCCAGAAAAATAGAAGTTTCATCACCACACTCAACCCTCCTATGCCAAAAACTCCATATACTCCCTCTTCCTCTTTCTCCTGTCTGCTTTACCAGCTTCTCTATATCTCCAATGTCATACTTAAACTTCCAGTTAACCTCTCAGCTGTTATTACAGGGGCCATCATTAAACATAGAGCCAGAGGTACAAGGATTGTCAAAAGTCCAGATAGTAAGAAACAATAACAATTTGGGGGACATTCACAGTCCCAGACTCCAAAAACTCACAAAACAGACTTTAACATAACAGGTTTATCACTGACTGCAGCAGTGTCTCCTGGATGTTGAGGTAAAACCATGATGCTAAAGAGAACAGGTGCCTTAAGATTTGCTTCAGGCAAAATATTGAGGGGTCTAATATTTCCCCTTTTTAATAATTCCCCCTTCTTTTCCTTCCTCCTCCCTACAGTATTCTATTCCAACACTATACCATTGTGATCATAAGCTTTTAATATGTCTAAAATTTATTTATTTTTAAACATTTTTTTTCATAAGCTCCAGGGAGCCAATTGAACCTATCTAAACAGACCAGACTTGACCAGAATAAGTACCATTTAATTCTTCCCTTATCATTCCTGGTCTCTGGAACTCCTGGGAAATTCCCTCCTCCACCCTCCAACCTGCCCCCCCATCTTCCATCTTGTGACTCTCCTCCCTTAATCACCAGGATCTAAAATTTTTTCCAGACATAATTTTCTGCCTTTCCAGCATCTTGTGAGGTCCAAGCTGCCAGCCAGCCAGTTCCAAAAGAGCCTGGAAAAAACACAAAAGTAATCAGCCACCCTGGGACGTGGTCAAGCATCTCAACTCTCTAATGCTCACAAAATCAGCAAAAAGCAGTCTCAAGAGTCCTGACGATGCCCACAATTCAGCAGGAAGCAGTCTTGAGAGACCTGATGACACCCCATTCCCACCCATTAAAGACTCCAACCTCCTTAAATTTTTATAATAAACAAAGGGTGGAATGTAACGATTCAGTTACACTGCTTGGCTGAGAGGGATCTAGGGCATCACACATGCCGGACAAACCCTAATGGCCCCGGGGATCTTAAAGGACCCTGCGTGACCCACATGTGGCATGCTTGCATCAGGTATGTCTGCCACAACAGTGTGAGCCCTTGTGCACATGTGTGAGCTCCGTCATCTACGTATGACGTAGCCATATCATCCCCCTGTGCACATGCACTAGGCAGCACTTAAAAGCTGGATGCACCATCTTCAAGCTCTCTGTACACTGACCTCACCAGGCCTATACACGCTCCCCCAATAAAGTCTTAAATGTGTTTGTTGCCTGTTCCGTGTTTCCTTCTCATTCTCGCCAGATCTTCAGGAAGACCCAGAGTTGGCGCTCTGGTTTAAATCTCTAGTTAACTGCTTCTTACTGTTACATCCTTGTTAGCAGCCATTTTGTCCCAGTCCACCATTCTGCTTTGAGCCGCTACCCCTAACTTCCTGAGGCTAGGATGCAGCCCCCAACTCCTCACACAGGTATAAATCACAAACGCTCCACCCCTTTCTGATTGGTGGGCCCAGAGCGACCCTGAATCACCAAACCACAGAACTACCTGACAGGCTGAAAATGTGTCACACGATAAGACAACAATCTATTCTCCCTGTATTTCATTATGATTGGGGGGACTGGGAACTGTCTCTTTGCGGTTTTCCCCTTTAAAATTGGCTGCTGCCCTTGCTTTCGGGATGCGTTTGGAACCAGAATCTCGCTACCTCCCTGATAATCAGTTTTTCTAAATAAGATTATTGTCTTACTCGAACCTAGTCTTTTGTGGCAGATTATTTCCGGACTCTTGTACCCTAACACTACTTAAAACAAAACAGTCACCTAAGCCTTTAGGCCAAGGCTTTAATTCTAGCAGTTTAGAGGCTGAGGCACTGTGATTGCTGGTAGTCCCAGGCCAGTCTGGACTACAAAGCCAGACTCTGTCTCAGCTGCTTCCCCCATTTCAGTTAGGGTTCTATTGCTGTGAAGAGACACCATGACCGCAGCAGCTCTTATAAAGGAAAACATTTAATTGGGGTGGCTTACAGTTTAAGAGGTTCAGTCCATTATCATCATGGCACATAGACAGATGTCGAGCTGGAGCTGGAGTCACAAATGTTCATATGCAAGCAGCAGGAAGTGGTCTGTCTCACTGCACGCGGCTTGAGCTTATATGAGGCCTCAAAACCTGCCTCTGAAGTGGCACACTTTCTCCAGCAAGGCCACACCCCCTAATAGTGTCACTCCCTTTGGGGGGCATTTTCTTCCAAACCACCACACCCACCCTCCACCCTCCAATACATACATACATACATACATACATACATACATACATACATACATACGTATGTATATACATATGTACAAACTGGTAATTCTGCCAAAATATTAAGGTATAGTAAGGTAGCAGGTGTATGCTTATTATATTGCTTTCTCTACTTCATAATTCGAAATATACAGAATATTTTTAAAACTGAAAATATTCAAAGTGTAATGGATCTTAACAGTTCCAAAAACATTTTTCTTGAATTGTCTTTTCAAGTTCTTGACTGATTGACAAAACCTCATGGGTTCCTTTTCAGTTTTAGTGGTTCATTTATTTGGCCAGTAGAGGTCGCCATGAAGTGAAATATTTGGTTAAACTACAAACTGGCAAAGTTTCCTCCATGTAAAGATTTTTTTCCCAGTTTGTTTTTCCAATCTGTGAAATTCCTTCTTTATGCCCTTCTGTAAGTCTAAGAGGGGAAGAGCTAAACCCAGGGTAAATCTGGGGCCAGCCGTTATTGCACGACTGGGCGTCAGTGCTAGAAGCGTCATTGGAAGGCTCGTTTTGCAGTAAGGCTGCCTTTGTCCTCCCCTAAAACTCCCTTCCCCGTCATAAACAGTTAACCTCTCTCCTTGGACATTTCAAATTCAAGTAAATAACACCTAAAATAACACAGATCACAGGAGAATGACTTATATCCTCAAACAAGAATGTAGTTGAGGAGAGTCAGTACAGAGGGGAGTTAGTCAGAGGCTGGGCAGCATCATCAGAGATTCAGGTTCCTTTAAAAATGGTTTTATTTAATACTTGACAATTTCATACTTGTATACAATGTATCTTGGTCACATCTACCCCTAATCTCCTTTCCCACTCCCACCATCCCTAGGACCCCTTCTCCCTTCCTGCTTCTTATTGCTGCCTATAAAAGTGTGGGTAACCTATCAGAGGCAACATCCTGGAAAAAATGACTCCCCTTAACCCACCAGTTAATAAAGAAGCTACTTTGGCCAATAGCAGGGCAGAATATAGCTAGACGGGAAGTCCAAACAAAGATACAGAGAAAAAGAAGGCAGAGTCAGGGAGACGCCATGGAGCTGCCAAAGGAGAAGGACACTAGAACCTTACTAGTAAGGAACAGCCTTGTGGTGCTACACAGATGAAGAGAAATGGGTTAATTTAAGCTATAAGAGCTTAAATTGATGTTGGAGTGGGAGCGGCTGGGCTGTTTCCCCGGCACCCAGCCGCCCGCATGGCTTTACCCGAAATAATTACACAGAAACTGTATTCTTTTAAGCACTGCTTAGCCCATTAGCTCCAGCCTCTTATTGGCTAGCTCTTACATATTGATCTAACCCATTTTTAATATTCTGTGTAGCACCACGAGTTGGCTTACCAGGAAAGATCTTAACCTGCATCTGTCTGAAGTGGGAGAATCATGGCGACTCTCTGACTCAGCTTCTTTCTCCCAGCATTCTGTTCTGTCTACTCCGCCTACCTAATTTTCTGTCCTATTAAAGGGCTAAGGCATTTAGCTCCTCCATCATTTCCCCTTTTTCTGTTTAAACAAAAAAGAAAGGCTTTCATTTTAACATAGTAAGATTACATATAGCAAAACAGTTATCAAGCAAGAATTACAGTTACAATATTTATATCTATTTTATCTTTTATCATAACTAAGGAAAACTATAACTATAACTAACCATTCTTCAACTCCATCAAAGACTCCAGAAGGATATAATATTACCTAAGTAAACAAGAACTAAGAAACTTCAAACTCTAGAAATGACAGAGACCTCTCGCTGCCTGTACAGTCACCCAAAGTTCTCTTGTACCGTTGGGGCATCCGTCTTCAGCCTTCAGGCCCATAGTGTTCAGCAGACATTTCCATGAAGCAGGAAATTTCAAAGACAGTTCAGTCACTGTCTGCTGTGTCTTGCAGAATGTCTCGTAGACTCTTTCATAAATCAGGAACCCCGAAAGATCATCTCACCTTTAGGCAAGTATAGCAGTCCTCTCTCTGAGGGTTCTCTGTGTCCAGTTTATGCAACAGTCCAGGCAAGAGCAGTTTCTTGCTCAAATGGCTATCAAACTCCATAAGGAGCCTCTTTGATGCCCATCTTCAAAGTAGATTGGTGCTGCCAGGAGCAGACATGTCTCATTGTCATGAAAAGCCCTAAGTTATTAAAATATTTTAAATGCCATATTCTGCAGTCTTTGAAAGATATGAAGAATATCTAACTGAAATATATCTCTATATATCTAGAAAATCTAACTAACATGACTACAAGCTTGACTATTATTGATGATTATCCATTAACCTATATTTCTTAATTATACATTACATTTTTAAATGAATTACACAATCACAATACCTTAATCAAGATCAGAAATACATATACACATAACAAAATTGACCTTATAATCCATACCAATGCAAATTATTTATATCTATATCATATCCCCCTTTAAATGTAAAAGAACATTTATAAACCATATTTGGGAACATGGGCGCAGTTTTTCTTTCCAAACTGCTTCCTGCTGAATGGGGGCGCTGTATTCAGATCTTTAATCGTGTAACCTGTGTGTCAGGGTCATCTCAGTTGGCAGTTGAGTGAAGTAATTTTCTGAAGGTGTTCACAGCAACCTTTCAGGAGGGCGTGGTCTATCATACCATATTGGGATAGAAACAATCCACAGAGTCTCATCCTCTGTGAAAACAAAAGAAGAAACTCTCCAAAGCATCATATCCTTAGACCCATATTCTGAAATCATAATACCCTTATATAGATTCTGGTTTAGCTTGGCAGCTCATATAATGAAATGTCTCTCTGCACTTAGCTCCTTTACAGTCAAAAATTTTAAAGAAAACACAATAATACAAAGAATCCAGACTCTCTGTGAATTTTCCATTTTTACGTGGCTTATTTTTCTTTGTTTCTTTTAATCTATTACTATCTGTACTCCGTCTCTTTAAAGACTTTACCCTTTTTTAAGACATTAACTTTATTCTTTATATATATATATTTCTCTCTCTCAAGCCTACGTACATTCATCCAACAGTGTCTGAATCAGTTCTTTTGTGAATCTCTAATTTTTTTACTATCCAGGAGCATTTCTTAAAATGTTAAGCACTTCTTAAAAACTTAAGTTGCACCATGTACAGGTAATATGGTACGGCCTGTGTCCTGCCCAGTCTAAACCTTAACTGCGCTGTTATTATGGTAATTACGGTAGTTCCTGCCTGAGACCAGCACAGTTCAGCTTGGCAGAGCTGAGCCGCTCCTGCCTCAGAGCCATTTGGTGCCTCTGAGCCACACACAGTTCCAGACACACAGCAGTCCACATTGCCATCAAGCAAGCTGTAGCAGTTTACTCCAAATGCTCCATTCAAAAGCTTTGTCTCCCACAGAAGCCAGACAGAGATCGCAATGGCGGCACAGCCCAGAAAGCTGGCATTTTAAAACAGCCAGTTTTTCTTGCTGCTGAGTCAGGACAATTTCTTTGCGGTACGCAACCCACAAACAGCAAAAAGCTGTCTTAAATTCTCTCTCTGTCCTTTTTAAGCGCTCTCGGGTTTTACGTGGAGTTCATTAGCACGTTGGGTGCCACTTTTTACCATCATTTGCTTCCACAGGAGCCCCTAAGAAGAACATCGCCCCCATGTCAGCTAGAAGCAATCTTAGAGGACGACGTCCCCTCTTCCAACAGAGTTTGCCCTCAGGGTTAGGGACATCCTTTAGTAGTTGGTTTAGGGTTGAGGGGATGGGGAGATATTTTATGGAATTAGGGGTATTTTCATAAACAAAGGGGGGGATTAACTGGTTTGATGAGATGATTGGTATTTGTGAATTACTGTTTTTAGAAAATTGTATTGGTACTGTTTCTTGTATATTGATATATTGAATATTGAATGTGAGTGTTCCTACCTCTATTTTTGTATAAGAGTATGCTTATAACTTTGTCTATATTGTATTGATACATCTACCATATTACAATGTACATTTCTACCTCTGATACTATTTATATAATGACATTGTTTACAGTTGAAGATCATTGTCTTCATATATTGTACAGTTGTTTATTCTCTTAGTCTTCAAGTTAGATAGGTATTGAGAATTATATGTTTGTCATATTTATTTTTAGGTTAATCAGGTTTTTTAGATACATAGAGATTATATTTAGTATAGATAGTATGATCTTCAGCCTCTTCGAAGAACTGTAGAAAAATGGCCTTTAATCTAACCTAAAATTCTGTGCCAACGAGACACAATTACTCCTGGCAACGCCACTCTACTCCCGAGAGAACGTTGAGCACCAAAGACACTCCACTGGGAGCTTGTCTTCTTGGCAGAACTGGCCTTTGGGTTAAGAAAAGCCCATACCTCAACTACTGACAAAGATACAGAATATCCAGAAGTGGATGAAACAGGATTGTCTTATCTTGCCAAGACAGGGTAGGATAGTTCTAAGAAAGTTCCTTGCCTTTAATAATGGTATGTCAGTTATGTTAGGCCTTAGCCAAAGTTGGTTGACTCAGCATTGCAAACGAGACTTTGGGTGATTGCCCAGGTAGTCAGTTGTCTCTGTCAAATGTTGCACATTTTGGATATCTCTCGTTTGTTAGGTAATATTAATTCCCTTCTCAGATCTTTGACGGAGTTGAAGATTAGATAATTGTAGTTACTCTCTACATTATTTAGATTCTTTGATATAGAACATTTAGTATATTTATTATTTGTTCCTATTGTATATAGTTGTATTTGGTTTGGCTCTATTTTATTTAGACAAAAAGGGGAGATGTAGGGGAGACCCAGCCAATCACCTTGCTAGCAGGGAGCGGGGTCCCCCGAGGATATTTTTTTACTTATAAGTTTGAGTCATTGTCCAAACAGTTGTAATTAGCATAGTTTCTGTGTGATTATTCGGGTCTGAACAGCTGGGAAATGTCAGCACAGTCTCTGGTTAGGGGAAGGCGCTCCACAAGCGCCTTCCCCATTGGTCAACTGGCTTGATCTTATGCAGTTGGCCATAGTTGTCAGGGTCTTTGACTCGATTCTGTTGATCTTCCTGTCTCAATAGAAGAACTTCAAGTCAGGGATGGTGATGCCTCCAAAAGTTCCTTTATTGTATAAGATTGTTTTGGCTATTCTGGGTTTTTTGTTTTTCCATATGAAGTTAAGTATTATTCTTTCAAGGTCTATGAAGAATTGTGCTGGGATTTTGATGGGTATTGCACTGAATCTGTAGATTACACTTGGTAAAATTGCCATTTTTACTATGTTGATCCTACCTATCCAAGAGCATGGGAGATCTTTCCATTTTCTGATATCTTTAATTTCTTCCTTCAGAGACTTAAAGTTCTTGTCATATAGGTCTCTCACTTGTTTGGTTAGAGTTACTCCAAGATATTTTATGTTATTTGTAGCTGTTGTAAAGGGTGATGTTTCTCTGATTTCTTTTTCAGTCCATTTATCACCTGCATATAGGAAGGGTACTAATTTTTTTTTTTGAGTTAATCTTGTATCCTGCCACATTACTGAAGGCATTTATCAGTTGTAGGAATTCCCCGGTAGAATTTTTGGGGTCACTTAAGTATACTATCATATCATCAGTAAACAATAAAAGTTTGACTTCTTCCTTTCCAATTTATATTTCCTTGATTTTCTTTTTTTTGTCTTATTGCTCTAGCTAGAACTTTGAGTACTATATTAAATAGATACACAGAGAGTGGATAGCCTTGTCTTGATCCTGATTTTAGTGGAATCACTTTGAGTTTCTCTCCATTTAGTTTGATGTTGGCTTGCTGTATTATTATATGTTTAGGTATGTTCCTTGTATCTCTAATCTCTCCAAGACCTTTACCATAAAGTGGTGTTGTGTTTTATTAAAGGCTTTTTCAACATCTAATAAGATGATCAAGTGATTTTTTCTTTCAGTTTGTTTATATGGTGGATTACATTGACAGATTTTTGTGTATTGAACCATCCCTGCATTTCTGAGATGAACTCTACTTGATCATGGTGGTTGATTTTTTTTTTTTTGGATGTGTTCTTGGATTTGGTCTGTGAGTTTTTTATTGATAATTTTTGCATCAATGTTCATGAGGAAGACTGGTCTATAAATTTCTTTCTTTGTTGTGTCTTTGTGTGGTTTGGGTATCAGGGTGACTGTAGCCTCATAAACAGAGTTTGGCAATGTTCATTCTATTGTTTTTGTGTGGAGCAATTTATTATTGAAATTATTATTTATTATTGAAAAGTATTACTGAAGAGTATTAGTTCTTCTTTGAAATTCTGGTAGAATTCTGCACTGAAACTATCTGGCCATAAGCTTTTTATGGTTGGGAGACTTTTAATGACTATTTCTATTTCCTTAGGGGTTATAGGTCTATTTAAGTTGTTTATCTGGTTTAATTTTGGTAAGTCGTACCTACACATTTTTAAAAAATGATTCAATACTACTTTTAACTTCCTTGATGAAATGTAACTCATTCAAAACTGAGCTACAGACCTGGAATAGTAGCACATGCCTTTAATCCCAAGACTCTGGAGGCAGAAGCAAGCAGATCTCTGCTAGTTTGAGGTAGCCTGGGCTACATATCAAGTTTCAGGACAGCCAGGGCTACATAGTGAGACCATGTCTCAAAAAACAAACAAACAGCAAAAGCAAACACCCAACCAAACAGAAAAATTAAATCTACTAATCTTCACCCTTAGACTCTAAAAGTCTTCAAACTCCTGCACCACAAGTTAGTGAGCCATATTGGTGTTGGTATCAAGGGGAAAGCAGGGGTATTGTTCTGTAAGAGAACTGAGGGTAAAGAAGGCAACCAACGTGTGCCACCCCCCAAGATCTCCTTCATAGTAGCTGAGTTTGTTACTGTGTGTATGAACGGTAGCTATGCTTGCCTAAAAATACAGTAACTTTTCCTATCAAAATGCTTTTTTGAGTTCTGGATACAGAAATGGAAAATTTGAAAGATATTACTTCATTGTTCTTTTGTTTCCAGTAAAAATTCAGTAATATCTGATGCAGTTACGGTTTGAAATCCTTCTTTTGGAAAGTTTTGTTTTTCTCCTGTCTGGAAGCTTTATGTCTTTATCTAAATTCCATGGTATTGTTTAATATGGTTTTCCTGGGTGATTATCTTTAATTTAGAAATTCATGTTCTTTAGTCCCGTCTCATGAGTCTAATGAATTGCATTATTTCAAGTAATTCTATCTCCCCCACCCTCTGGTCTCTGTTTCTGGAACTCCTAATGGTCAGTAAGAAATCCTCTGACTAATTACTTTTTTTTAAAGAAATTCTTCATCTCTTCTTGTTTTCTATTTCTGGGAAATGTCCTCAATTTAAACATTTCCACTGGAATGCTTAGTTCTACTAACTTAAATTTTGCTTTAAAGAAAGGATTTATCTTTTATTTATGTGTCTGCATGTGTGCTTGCCTGAGGGTTTTTTATGCTTTGTTTTTAATTTAGCTATACATTTTCTCCCACTCCCCCACTTTCCTCCCCTCTCCCCTTCCACGCTGGCCCCCACACTTCCCATTTACCCAGGAGATCTTGTCTTTTTCTGCTTCCTAGGCAGATCCATGTATTTCTCTCTAAGGGTCTTCTTTGTCATCTAGGTTCTCTGTGGCTGTGAACTACAGGCTGGTTATTCTTTGCTTTTTGTCTAAAAGCCACTTATGAGTGAGTAATATTGTATTTGTGTTTCTGAGTCTGAGTTTCTTCACTCAGTATGTTTTTTATTAGTTCTGTCCATTTGCCTACAAATTTCAAAATGTCATTATTTTTTACTGCCGAGTAGCACTCCATTGTGTAAATGTACCACATTTTTCTAATCTGCTCTTCTACCTCTAGGTTGTTTCCAGTTTCTGGCTATTATCAATAATTTTGCTATGAACATAGTTGAACAAATGTCCTTGTGGTATGATTGATCATTTCTTGGGTATATACATAAGATTGGTATTGCTGGGTTTTGAGGTAGATTGATTCCTAATTTTCTGAGAAATTGTCATACTGATTTCTAAAGCAGCTGTACAAGTTTTCACTCCCATCAGCAATGGAGGAGTGTTCCCCTTATTTCACATCCTCTCCAGCACAAGTTGTCATCAGTGTTTTTGATCTTGACCATTCTGACAAGTGTAAGATGAATCTCAGCGTTGTTTTGATTTGTATTTCTCTGATGGCTAAGGATGCTGAGCATTTCCTCAAGTGTCTTTTGGCCATTTGAGATTCCTCTGTTGAGAGTTCTCTGTTTAGGTCTGTACCCCATTTGAGATTCCTCTGTTGAGAGTTCTCTGTTTAGGTCTGTACCCCATTTGAGATTCCTCTGTTGAGAGTTCTCTGTTTAGGTCTGTACTCCACTTTTTTTTTTATTGGATTATTTGTCCTTTTGATGTCTAGTTTCTTGGGTTCTTTGTATATTTTGGAGATCAGTCCTCTGTCAGATATGGGGTTGGTGAAGATCCTTTTCCATTCTGTTGGCTGCTGTTTGTCTTGTTGATCATGTCCTTTGCTTTACAGAAGCTTTTCAGTTTCAGGAGGACCCATTTATTGTTTCTCTCAATGTCTGTGCTACTGGGGTTATATTTAGGAAGTGGTCTCCTATGCCTATGCATTCAAGTGTACTTCCCCCTTTCTCTTCTATGAGGTTCAGTGTGATTGGTTTTTAGTTGAGGTCTTTGATCCATTTGAACTTGAGTTTTGTACATGGTGATAGATATGGATCTATTTTCATTCTTTTCCATGTTGATAACCAGTTATGCCAGCACCATTTGTTGAAGATGCTTTCTTTCTTCTATTGTACAGTTTTGGCTTTTCTATCAAAATCAGATGTTCATAAACGTATGTGTTGATATTCGGTCTTCTATTTGATTCCATTGGTCTTCCTGTCTGTTTTTATGCCAATACCAAGCTGTTTTCATTACTGTAGCTCTATATTAGAGTTTGAAGTCAGTGATTGTGATGCCTTCAGAAGTTTCTTTGTTGTACATGATTGTTCTGGCTGTCCTGTTTTTTTTTTTTTTTTTAAATTTCAGATGAAGTTGAGTATTGTTCTTTTAAGGTCTGTGAAGAATTTTGCTGGGATTTTAATGGGTATTGCATTGAATCTGTAGTTTGCGTTTGGTAAGATTCCCATTTTTACTATGTTGAACCTACCTATCCATTTTCTGATGTCTTCTTCAATTTCTTTCTTCAGAGATTTAAAATTATTGTCTTTCACTTGCTTCGTTAGAGTTACCTCAAGATATTTTATGTTATTTGTGGCTATTTTAAAGGGTGGTGTTTCTCTGATTTCTTTTTCAGCCTGTTTATCACCTGTATATAGGAGGGTTACTGATTTTTTTTTTTTTAGTTACTCTTGTATCCCACCACATTACTAAAGGTGTTTTTCAGTTGTAGGAGTTCCCTTGTAGAATTTTTGGGATCAGTATACAGTAAAAGTTTGACTTCTTCCTTTCCAATTTGTATCCCCGGATATCTTTTTTTTTTTTTTTTTTTTTTTTTTTTTTGTCTTGTTGCCCTAGCTAGAACTTCAAGAACTCTATTGAATAGATACTGAGAGAGTGGACAGCCTTGTCTTGTTCCTGATTTTAGTGGAATCGCTTTGAATTTCTCTCCATTTAGTTTGATGTTGGCTGTTGGCTTGCTGTATATCTCCTTTATTATATGTTTAGGTATGTTCCTTATATCCCTAATTTCTCCAAGACCTTTATCATAAAGGGGTGTTGAGTTTTGTTGGAGGCTTTTACAACATCTAATAAGATGATAATGTGATTTTTTTCTTTCAGTTTGTTTATATGGCGGATTATAATGACAGATTTTTTTGTGTGTTGAACTATCTCTGCATCTCTGGGATGAAGTCTATTTGATCATAGTGGATGATTTTTCTGATGTGTTCTTGGATTCAGTCTGCGGTGTTTTATTGAGTAGTTTTATATCAATGTTCATGAGGTATATTGGGCTGTAATTCTCTTTTTTGTTGTGTCTTTGTGTGGTTTGTGTATCAGGGTGACTGTAGCCTTGTGAAAAGAGCTTGACAATGTTCCTTCTGTTGCTATTTTTGGAAAATTTGAGGAGTATTGGTATTCTTCTTTGAAATTCTGGTAGAATTTTGTGCTGAAACCATCTGGTACTGGGTTGTTTTTTTTTTTTTTTTTGAGACTTTTGAATACTGTTTCTTTTTTTTTTTTTCGCAGCTATTGGTTTATTTAATTTTCTTATCTGGCCTTGATTTAATTTTGGTATGTGATACTTATCCAGAAAATTGTCCATTTCCTTTAGTTTTCCAATTTTGTAGAGTATAAGTTTTTGAAGTATGACCTGATGATTCTCTGGATTTCTTCCATGTCTGTTGTTATGTCACTGTTTTCATTTCTGATTTTGTTAATTTGGATATTCTTTCTTTGCCTTTTGGTTAGTTTGGATAACGTTTGTCTATTTTGTTGATTTTCTCCAAGAACCAACTGTTTGTCTCATTGATTCTTTGTATTGTTTCCATTGTTTCTATTATGTTGATCTCAGCTCTATGTTTGACTGTTTCCTGTCATCCAGTCCTTCTGGGTAAGTTTGTTTATTTTTTGTTCTAGGGCTTTCAGGTGTTCTGTTAATTCACTAATGTGGGATTTTCCCCCCAAATTTTTATGTTGTTATTTAATCCTATAAACTTTCCTCTTAACACTGATTTTACTGTGTCCCATATGTTTGAGATGTTGTGTGGTTATTTTCACTGAATTTTGGAAGTCTTTTATTTCTTTTTCTATTTCTTCCTTGACCCAGTGATGATTCAGTTGAGCACTGTTCAGTTTCCATGAGTTTGTGGGCTTTCTGAAATTAGTGCTGTTGTTGAATTCTAACTTTAAGCCATTATGGTCCAATAAGACACAGGGGGTTATTCCATTTTTTTGTATCTATTTAGATTTGCTTTGTTACTGAGTATGTGGTTGATTTTTGAGAAGGGTCCATGAAGTACCAAGAAGAAGGTATATTCTTTTGTGTTTGGATGGAATGTTCTATAGATGTCTGTTAAGTTAATTTAAGTCACAACATCTGCTGGATCCTTTACTTTTCTGTTAAGTTTCTGTCTGACAGACCTGTCCAGTGGTGTGTTGAAGTCTCCCATTATTAGTTGGTTAAATATTTCCCTAGCATATCTGAAACCCTAGGTTTCAACCCTACAACTTCATAAATATACCTATACCTGTAATCTTAGCACTTGGAAAGTGGAGGAAGGATGATCAGAAGTTCAAAGTTATCCTTAGCTACACAGTGAGTTGGAGACCAACCTAGGTTACATGAGACCCTGTTTGGAAAAAAAAAGGAGGGGCGGAGATATAGTTGAGTTCTTGCCTAAGCATTTAAAAAGGACCTGGGTTCCTTTTCAAGTACTCCCCTAAACAAAAACTTTATTAATTACCCAGTCTCTGTATTTTATTGTAACAACAGAAAGCAGGGGAATTGCCTCCTATGTATAGAGTAACATACTCTCTCAGTTCCGAGTCAGACCCTGGAGGAAAAGAAACTGCTGGTTTCCTTATACCACACTTCTGTCTTCAAAAGTGTACCTAGTACATGCATATATATATATTATATTAATATATATATATTAATTAATATATATATTAATTTTCTGGATTCCTGAAGTGGAATTCCCCCACCCCAGACAGAGTTTCAGGTTTGTATGCTGTGCTAAGTAAATGGCCACTAGCTCACCTGTTTTCAGGACTCTGTAGATGTCTGCTTTCTCATCCAGCTAGCGTCTGTGATCTTACAGCTTCTGTTGGAGTGGAAGGATTATAGATAGGAACCATCTTACCCAACTTGTGGGAGACATTGTTTTAAGAAAGTTGTACTTAAAGAAAATGAAATTGTGGATTGGAAATTAATATCCACGGCAAAATGATTTTGCCAGTTTAAACATAGCTCCGGGTACAAGCTATGCGGTAAATCATGTGCTTAGAAGGTACAAGGTCCTGAGTTCAAATCTGACCAATACAAAATACAAATAATGGAAGAGGCAGTTCTCATGCATAACTACCCTGTAGGACTGTGGTAAATACTTCACAGCGTCATTAAATCAAATCTCATACTTTCCTTGCAACACGTTACCCACATATTGCAGATGAGGGAAACTGAGGGTTAGGAAGTCGAGTAACATGCCTGAAGCCATACGTCTACTAATTATGTAGCCAAGATCAGAGTCCATGTGCACTGACGTCAGAGTAATGAGAATCGTTACTCTTCAGATGACCCCTTGGGGCCCTGGAGAGAAGGCACAGCTATTAAGAGTACTTATTCTTCTACAGACTGTAATTCCAGTTCCAGCAAGGGCATCTGCACTCACGTGATTCACACACACACAAGTAAATAATCAAATAATCAAATAAAATACATAAATTTTAGCAAAACTGATACTTTGAAATGTGAAATTTGTGCAAATAAAAATTTCCAGAGAGGGAACACTAAATATTTATATATTAATATCTTTTGTTAAATGAGTCTCTCTGGAAAGAAGCAGTCAGGATTTTGTGTGTGTGTGTGTGTGTGTGTGTGTGTGTGGAAAAGTATCTCATATAGCCCAAACTTACCTTGAACTTGCTGTTAGTTGAGAAAGACTTTCAACTTTTGGTTCTCCTGCCCCGCCCCTGAGTGCTGGGATTACAGGAACAGAGCACCACTTCTGGTTTTATGCAGTGCTGAACTGAACACAGGCACGCTAGGTGAGCACTTGAGCCCTAGGTAATTGAGAGTTCTAGTGCAGGGCTACACAAGGTACTGCCTGCAATCGGTGCCATGAACTATTCCTTTTCTGCTAACAAAGAACAAAGCTAAGATGAGGCATCTAGAAACTTTTGTGAGACAGGGTCTCATATAGCCTAACTGGCCTCTTACTATGCAGCTGAGCCTAGCTTTGAACTGGGTCTCCTGCTTCCACCTCCCACGTGATGGGATTACAGATGTGTGCCACCATGTCGAGCTTCGGAGACTTTATAACACTGAACTATTGCTGCAACATCTAAATGTGTCATGGTGCACTGTTGATTTGTCTTGTTAAATGAAGTAAAGGTCTAGACAAATTCAGGTGTTGTTGAGCTCTATGTAGTGAATCTCATATGGGCATATGGCCAGAGCTGCAAATTAGTCATGGACTGCAGAAACTGGAGATAAAATAAGAAACCGGCCCTTTACCACAGATGGTTTGGGCACCATTATAAAATGTCTTAAACATGCCAATTAAGCCGGTTTAAAAATTAGTCTGTGCTGTACTATTTCTGAGATCTCGTTGCAAAGATTTTTGTATATTCTACTGGTCGTCAGAGGTTATGTTGCAGATCTTCCTTGAGGTCCCTACAGATTTTAAGATTTTGTGGGTAACAATGAGTAGACATAGTTATTAAGCTCTGGGTCCTGGGAGGACAAGGATGTCAAAGGCAGAACAAGAAACCACAAATGTGTGTTCACGTAGTTCAGAAGGTTGGTCTTTCACCCACCAATAAAGCGAGAGGACATATGTAATTGCTTATTGCAACTAAATTATAATTTAGTTGTAATTGAATTGTTTTTTTAATTTTGTTGTTTGGTCACAGTGATGGAAAAACAGTTCATGTAGGAGCTCACATACGGATTAATCTGACCACCAGTTTTGTGAGCATGGTGGGCATCTTAGGTGTTTCATTCACTTGCATATATTCAAAGGTCAGAAAAATCCATACCCAAATCAAGAAGACTTTCTGCAGTTTTAAGTACACATGGGAAAATTAAGTAACTTTCTTCTTTGGCTACTAACCCCAAATCCCTCTCCATTGTTTGGCTAGGCTCACATGTCAAACCCACTCCTGTGCCACCAAGAAAATCATATCTGTTGTACTTTTCCTTTTGAGGTTATTATACAGAGTAATGGACTTCATCATGACATATTTATACACATGCATCATCAACTTTGTGCTCATCTATTAAAGATACATATTTCGTTACATGGCGGCTTTGGGTATATGAATTCTACTGATAGTCAGGAAGTTTCATGGGTGTTCATAAAGGAAGCATAGACGGGGCCTCTTGATTTGCATGATTTTGGAGGGTTTTCTGGGTCAAGAGCATAAAGAACATTTTACAGGTCACCCTGGGCTGCTTACAAAAAGAAGATATGGTGATTCTTGCCTATTAGTCATGTGAGACTTTGTCAAGAAAATGTATTACTCTCAAACAATACTTAAAGTTAAAAACACAGTACTACAAAGAGTGAAGATGCTAGCTAGAAATGTTCAACAAATTCTACGATATCAACTAACGTTAAAGCATCCCAGTTGCCGTCATTGTTTTCTTTAGTATATGAGTGACCCCAAAGTTTCTGGATATAATTTTTGAAATGCAATATAGAGAGTCTAACTAGAAACAAAAGTTACTCCTTTCATTAATTTACTTCCAGGGGCAATTTTCTACTAGAAAGTTTTCACTAAAAAAACACTATAGTTATATAATCTATGTATTGATTCTTTAAAAACAGTATTCTTATCCTGCTGAATGTGTCTGAACTTTATTTCAGTATGATAAAGGGTCAATAATTATGTTTTTTATGTTCTTGCTGTACTTTAAAAAATTTATTAATATTTATTAATACTTTATGTATATGAGTGCTCACATACACCAAGTTGTGAGCCACCGTGTGGTTGCTGGGAATTGAACTCAGGACCTTTGGAAGAGCAGCCAGTGCACATAATCTTTGAGCCATCTCTCCAGCCCAAATGCCCTTACTTTTATTGTGCTGTTTTTACAGTTTAAGGACTATGGGTACTCTTCTTGTCAGAGTCCCAGTTCCTTCTCTAGGTAACCACTGATACCTGTGACTAACAGGTCCCCAGGAAAGGTCGATTGCTGCTCCTAATCTAGTCTCTTTACAACTTAGTAAATGTAGTAACTACTAGGTAGCATTTAAATGTTTTATCAATAGCACAATGCCATTTATACAGGTGCTAGTCACTGTAATTAATGAGGATGGATAAATGGATGGTAGATGGCTTGCTGAATAGATGACAGTTTTCTATTGTGAAACAGATCATTTACAAACTTAGTGACTTGAAGGAAAGCCATTCATATTTCTTGGGAATCTATATTGAACAGCCTCCAAGGGGGTGGTTCATCTCTACTGTACATATCAATGGAGGTACCTTAACTAATAGTAGGAAGATCTGATTCCAAGCTGATATACTCACATGCCTGGACATATTGTTACTGGTTGTTTGGGGTTTGGGCTTCTGCAAGTGATATGAACCAGGCCTTTGGTTTTCCTTGTCCCTGGGTTTTTCTTTGCATGCTGGCTGGGTCCCAAATGCAAACAATGCCCGGGAGGACACACGAAGAAGAAGGTATAGTAACTTCACAACTTAGCTCAGAGAGTCAAGTGCATCACTTAGATTAATGGTTCTCCACCTTCCTAATGCTGCGACCCTTTAATACAATTCCTTAGTTTGTGGTTACCCCAATCATAAAATTATTTTTGTTGCTACTTCATTTTTGTAGGAGGCTGCTTGTTCATTTCCCAGCTGCCCAGACTCCTAAAATAATCACACAGAAACTATATTATTTAAATCACAGCTTGACCCATTAGCTCTAGCTTCTTATTTGGTAACTCTTACTTCTTAATTTAACCCATTTCTATTAATTTGTGTATCACCACATGGCTGTGGCTTACCGAGTAAAGTTCTGTCCAGCTCCAGCAGGGCTATATGCTTCTTCTGACTCCACCTCCTTTCTCCCAGCATTCAGTTTAGTTTCCCTGACCTATCTACCCTATCAGGCCAAACTTTCTTTACTAACCAATGTTCACAGTATACAGAGGGAAATCCCACATCACTTCATAACCTTAATTTTGCTACTATTATGAATTGTGATGTAAATATCGGATCTACAACCCCTGTGGAAGGGTCATTCTGTCCTCGAAGGGGTTGTGAACGACAGGTTGAGAACCACTGACTTAGACTATCTCTATTACAGGCTTGCTCAGCCTCATCCCTGCTGACATTATACATTATGGGATATTTAGCAGAAGCAATACTGTCTTCCCTAGTTACAAACCTTTGTCTCTACATATTGCAAATGTTACCAAGGGAACAGACATTCATGGTCCAAACCATTGGTATTGTTTGCTATGGCTACAAATGTCCTCCCAGATTCAAGGAGCCTCAAGATAAGAAACAAGCTCTGGCATGAAAGATAAGAAATGTAATGGCTTTTGTCAGATAGGTGTGCCACAGTAACACTTTTCTTGACATTATGGAGTGTCTTTGTCTTCCCAGTTTACCTGTGGAACACTAGTTCTCAAAGTGATGGTATTTGGTATTAGGCCCTTGAGTGGCAGTTAGGTATTGAAGGTTAGGTATTCATGATAGACTTACTACCCACATGGGACGGGACACTAGAGAGTTTGCTTATATTACCTGTTCCTTTCTGTCTCTATGTCTTAGTCTCTGTCTCTTTTTCATGTAAGAACACAGCAAGAAAGTGTCCTACTAATCAGGAAGTAGGTCTTTGGAAGCCATTAACATGTTGACCTTAAGACTTCTTAGCCTCCAGAAAAACTGACAAACAAATTTCTATTATTTCAGATTCCCAGTCGAGGGTATTTTACTATAGCAACCCGAATTAATTAAGATTCTAAAGCATATAAAAAGAATATATGTGAATTTTGCTCATACTTTCTATGCCAATTATTTTAAATGTTCCCAAACTGTAGTATTGACTCTGGTTGTAGGGAATTTTCATTAATTTATCAATTAAAGACCATAGTTAATTCTTATTCTGTTGCCTTAACAATTTTGATGTCTGTCATGGGGCAATTCTTGAAGTGCATCTAGTTAATACAAATAAGCAATTTGTATTAAAATCTGATAGATTAAACAGTTTACCCATTCTTTATTCCCAGTGTATAAATTTATGATGTGTTGAGATACTATCATTTAATAAAATTTTCAATCTCCAACTACTTAATTTGCTTCTAGTGATTAAGTGTTGAATTTCTTTCTTTTTTGTTTAAACCTTAAAATGACATTTATTTATTTATTTATTTATTTATTTATTTATTTATTTATATATTTGCTATGTGTGTGTGTATGTACCTATTGCCAAAGAGTGCATGTCTTGACCAAAGGGCAACTTGAGGAAGTCAGTCCTTCCCTTTGACTCTGCAAGCCCCAGGGGTTTGACTTGGGTCCTCTGTCATGTCAGAAAGCACTTTTACCTGCCATGTCACCTGCCAGCCGTCCTGTCTGCATTCCTACCTGCTGTCTCACAGGGTGGATCTTCCTGCTGGTCTAGGAAACAGTGCAATGCAAGTGCTTACTGATGTTTCTGCGGTGTAAACCAACATAAAACATGCAAGTATTTAGATGTCTGTCTTCATATTGAGAGGAATTCTGGAGTTTTCAGAATCCTAGTTTAAGTAGTTGGAAGTAGCAATTTTAAAAAACAATCAGGGCTTAAAGTTTTGCTGGAAACTATTTTAAATTATCATGTAGAAGTATTCCCTCCTACAGATCCATCCCATAAAAATGCCCTCCACCATTTCCTCTATAATCCTCCCAGTACTGCCATGACAACCCCCTGAAGAAGGTTTGGAGGGCTATGGAATGTGGGCTTTTCATTCTCAGTTTCATTTTATAAAAAGATCTTAAAAGGATATGACTTCATTTGAAGATTTGTAAAGACTTTCCATAAAAACCCAGCTCATGTCTTTAAGACTACCCAAGATTTTCTGAATATATATTATGTACATACTTCCCTAAATGCCCACAAGACCCCACTGAGGTACCTACTATTCTGATCCCTAGTTTGCAAAAGAGGAAACTTGTATGAGACAAGTCACTTCCTTGTTAGTGGTGGAGCCCTAATGATCCTATGGAGTGTAACACTGCAGCCTGGTGTCTGACCATTGTTCTGACTTCCAACACTAATAATTGTCTGTCTACATTGTACAGCCTTATTGGACTTACAGTTGGGGTGGGCTAGAAGCATTTTTTTTAATCCCTTGTCATCTACTGCACACAACACTGTCTCTATCCTTCGTGGCTTAAAATAATAGTCATCTATCAGGGACAGCACAATTCGTGATCTTGACAGGGCTAACTTGTGTATCCACAGTCATTTCCTGGAAGAGTTTCAAGATGGCCTCACTCAAGTGTCAGTTGACTACAGTTGGCTCTCAGCTGGAGTGTCTTACTTTCCTTTCACATGCTTTAGTCTGGAACTTCTAGCATGGTGGCGTTCAGGCTCCACAAATCTGAGTGCTGGAGCTGCAAGGCCCTTTGTGGCTTAATACTCGTCTAGGACTTCTACATTTTTTTTTTTGCCATATTCTGTTGGTCAGCAGTTACGGTTTCCTGCCTCTTGATGGGAAGTCTGGCAATACCGCATTGCAAGGAGCTTCGTTCTGTGGGGCAATTGCTACAATGGTATATCGAACTATTTCTGCCAGCTATATTGCTACATAACAAGCCATCCCCAAACACAGAAGTTTACTCATGTAGGTCAGGGACTCATGTATGGCTTGATGAGAATGGTTCTTCTCCACTCTAGTTGGTGCTAACTGGGGCACATGGCTTACAAGTGTTTGGTGCTTTGGAACTTAAGATAGTCCTGCATGGTATGTCTATCTCTGGCATATTTAAAAAGACAACTCAAAGGACTATAGTCTTGCTGGATTCTTTTCTTGTGGGAATGGTATGGTTCATGCATATGCCAGATTCCTCAACTGTTTTTCACGTGTCCCCTTCTTCTTGGAGGCTTTTCCTCCAGAACTTGTCTTCACGACCTCTTCTGCTGTAGCCTCCACTAGATTTCTTTTCACGGCATCCAGGTTTCTAATGAACAGAAGCAGATGTCCTCAGAACTCAGAAAGTTCAGAGTCGGAACGGTAGTGTCATTCGCTTCCTTCTCTTTGGGCCAAAGCAGGCCGCGAGCTCACCCCACAGTCTGTGGCAGTCAAATAAGCTTTGTCTCTAGGTAAGAGAAGAAATGTGTATGTGTGGAGAAGAGCAGGATTGTAGAGAGCCATTGCTGCAGACAGGGCACCAGAATGCTCAAGCAAAGGTGACAAACTGAGAAGTCGGTGTCATGCTTCTTGGGCTGGTAGCTCCGCAAACAGCATTGCAGTTGACAGCCGAAGGACTCAATGTAGGAAGAAGCAATGCATTTGAGAAAATACAAATATTTCTTTCAAATAACAAATCAGACAGCAGGAGATGATCTGTGGTCAGCGTTGAGAAAGTAGGAAGAATATGTTCTGCCAATGGCATGTTCATTCTAGACGGCCGCGAACATCAAACAGGAACATTGGGAGCCTCTACAACGAGAGGATCCTTCCGCAGTCACATAGCAAGCACCATGAGGGCTCTCGTGTCTTCTCCAAAAGCATTTAGTCCTGAGCAGATAAATGTGGGATTTATCCTCCCACTAAAGGAATGAGATCATAAAATATCCCTTCCATCACCAAAGCTTGGGAAGAACCCAGAAGCAGATGGCCCGGCAATATGGAGACTCTAATTAAGGAGAGAAAGCTGCAGGGCCACGGAAATAGATGGGGACATTGTCCCTCACCAGTAACTAAGGTGGTTGTAGGCATTCCCCAGCTTGTTTGGGAGGAAA
Source organism: Chionomys nivalis (assembly GCF_950005125.1). NCBI lineage: Eukaryota > Metazoa > Chordata > Mammalia > Rodentia > Cricetidae > Chionomys > Chionomys nivalis. The sequence goes on along the minus strand of NC_080101.1, from coordinate 52,623,728 downwards.
AGAAAGCCTCGATTTCATGCCAGCATTATTTATACACTTCTTATGGAATCCAACTGCTGCCAGTGCTTTCTATTGTGTTTACTTATTTATTTAAGTGCTTGTTTTGTGATGCTTGGGACTGAATCCCGGGCCCAAGAGCGTGCTGGGCAATTGTTCTACTACGGATAGACCCCAACTTTCCTTTCATTGTTTTAATCTTTCCACATGGAAATAAATATTTTGTATTTCTATTTTTAAAGCTATTGAAGAACCTCTGATAGTCATGACCTTGGCAAAAAATGAAGGCAACAAAAGTTAATAATTTTTATGCTTTTAGTGTTCTGGGTTTTTCCTATAGTCCCTCTCTATTCTGGTGGGTTAGTGTTACCATGGCAACAGCAATAGTAATACTAAATGACTCGTTTTGGAAAGAAATATTTAATGTTTTCATAGTATGCTTACATTTATCACTAATGTAAATCAGGGTTTCCTATAGCTCATGGACCTCTGGATGGGCTGTGAAAAATTAGAAACGGGGAAACATAAATGGAGTCACCCTTGCCTCCATTTACTTATAATTATTTGGACATTTCGTTATTTCCTTCTCTAGTTTGAGGTTCGCTGTTTTTAGTGAAAAGCAAAAATGCATTATATGAGGAAGCTGAAACTTAATTAGAACTCGTAAAGGCTAATTTTGTTCTTCTCCTAATGAGAGTCGTTACTTGTAGTTCCCATATGTGCCCCCATTAGCACGCAGAATGAAAAGTGGCGGTGTTACTGGGTAATTCGCCTTAACGTTTAAAATGTGTGTACGAAGATTGTTTGGCGCTGTTAAGCATCAGTCAGGTCACTTACAGGTAATAGAGTTTGGATGTTGAGTACTTCCCAAAGGCCAAGGCTTAGATGCTTGGTCCTCAGGGTGGCAGGCTTAGTAGAGATTTAGGTCTCGGAGGAAAGGGCTCTAAGGCACAGTTGAATCCCGTCTCCCCTTCCTGTTTTGAGGCTCGAGGTGAGCACTATTGTTTTGCCACACGCTTCCTGTGTGCTACTTTGCTGAAGGCCGAAAGACAGCAAAGCCAAGGAACTGGAGAAGAACCCCTAACACTGTGAGGTAGAGCCCTCTTCTCGTCATAAGTTGACACCCCAGGGATTTACTGGAGTGTCGGAAAGTTGAAAAAGGAAATATAAAGGGAGGGAAAGGACATGACTGCTCCTCGGTGTGGTGGAGGAGAAAGTTCATTCTGGATAAAGGGAGAACGTAGGCAGAGACACGGACATCTGGGAGAGTCCAGAGTGGAGACATGTCGGGAAACTGGGAGGGGAAGAGAGAAGGGAGAGAAGGAACCAGATGCAGCAGCCCGGAGGCCCAAAGGTACACAGCGGGCGAGTAACAAAAATGTATGGAGTATATAGGGAAAAGCCTCTGGTGGAAGGCCAGCCTAGACCCCGGGCTGTCTGCCAGCTCCGTAACAGGTAGGAACTGAGGGGTGCTGGGAGGACCTGGCAGGCAGGCCGGCCAGCTTTGATGTGTTAAATAGGTACCTCAGCTTTCCGTCCTGGGTTTGAGACCTAACAGACTAGAGGACTGTATCTGCCCTTGTGGCCCTCTCTGTGTAGGGCTTGGAACTGCCATATTACTGTAGAGAAATGACAGCTACGGACATGGAGGAACATTTGTGTTCCATGAAACAGACCCAGGACAGATTCCGATATTAGCGCTTCTGAAGCTGTGCCCCTCACCTGTGCAGTAAGGTACTCGGAAGTCAAGCTGATTTCACAGAAAGTGAATGTTTTCTTAGGCTCCATGCAGTCCAGGGTTGCACTCGCCGAGGGGAGAGTAGAAAGCTGTTGCTGGAAGATGGTTTGTTGGAAACAGTTGACTAGTATTTTTTTAAATTTTCATTTTCCAAGTTTTCAGCACAGGTCACACGGAGCATGTAGAGAATGGAACGACAGGTGCTGCCCTTGCAGGTCACATTTGGACACAAAACTGAGCAATGTAAAAACAAAGGGAAAAATCCGAGTCGTTGTGATACCTGAATTTTCCTGCATAGAATTTTGTTCCTTAAAAATTGAAAAATCTAAATCATGGCTAATTGTTTTAAAAGGCAACTTGATTGCATTTGGACACTTATTAGAGTCTCACGCTTAAAATGAAAAGACGTGTCAAACTCCAGAGGAGGTGACGTACTGCAGTCCTAAGCAACGCACAGCCTGAGGCCAGGGTAGGTAGATACTGCTGGATGCCTGGACTCTTTGGGTCAGAACACATCCTGGGGTAGCATGCGCTGTCTATCCAGCAAGCGGAGAGTTTCAGGTCTCTGTTCTGTGTGTTCGTGGGATGGGATATTCTGTGATGTCTGTCAAATCCTTTGACCTATGGCATGACTTGACTTTGTTGATTTTATTGTTTGGATGATTTACTCACTTATATAAGTTGGTATTGAAATCACCTAATATTACTGTGTTGGGACCTGTGCTCGTCCCTTTTGGCCAGTGTTTGTTTTATAAAGCAGGCTGAAGCGATGCTTGGTGCATATGTATTGATACTGATTATATTTTCTTTGTGGTGTTTCCCCTTTGTCATGTGGTGACTTTCATGATCTTGTCTGAGTAATTTTGGCTTGAGGTCCACTTTATCAGATAGAAACAGAACTAGTCTTGCATTGTGTGGCTTCCATTTGCATGTTATTGTGACTTGTATCTTTCCATATTTTGTGTGCGTGTGTGTGTGTGTGTGTATGTGTGTGTGAAGTTTCTTTAGTCAATTATAGTGGATCTTACTTTTAAAAATTATTTTTAAAAAATAATTTAATTTTATTCCTTGAGAATTTCATACATGTATACAATGAATCTGGATTCTATTTATCCCTAACTCCCCTTCCCTGTCCCTCCAGGAATTCTCCCAATGTGTCCTCCCCCCATATTTGTGTTCTCCTTGTTTGTTTGTTTGTTTGTTTTCTTCAATAACTCACTGCATCCAATCAAGTGTATGTCATTCATTTCGGGGGAAATTCTTAGCCTCTCTTGCTTCAGATATTTCTTTGCTTTCTTCTTATTCCTTCTTTGTGTATTCCAAGTGCTCATGGCGCATCTCAAGCTCTCCCATAGTGGTTGGACTGCAGCTTGTTTTGTTTTCCTTTTATCTCTTTGTCTGCCAGTTTAACAAATTTCTGCTAATTTGTTTTTGAGCGATGGATTCTTTCTTTGGCTGTGTCTAGTCTTCCAGTGAGACTGTCGAAGGTATTCACTTTTGATACTGTAGCTTTGATATGCAGCATCTTTTACTGATTCTTTTCAATCTGTCCAACTCTTCGCTAATATTCTGTCTCTGTTTTTTTCATGCCATCTACTTTTTCTTCTACAGTTATTAACATATTTATTATAGTTATTTTAAATTATCCTGTCTGATAATTCATTCCAAAAAGGTATCATTTCTGATTCTGTTTCTGATGATGCTTTGTCTTATCAAACTGTATACTTAGAATTTTAATATTTCTTACTCTGTATTTACTACTTATCAAAGTGTGTGCGTGTATAGATGTATGTATACATGTGTATGGAGACTGGAAAACAACCTTGGGGGTCATTCTTAGGAACGTTGTTCACCTCTTTTCGGCAGGGTCTCCTCATTGGCCTGGAGCTCACCAATTAGGCCGGACTAGCTGGGCCACTAACCCCAGGATCCTTTTGTGTCATACTCCCCAGCCCTGGGAAGACAAGCCTGTGCCACCAGGACCGGCAGTTTCGTGTGGGTTGTGCGGACAGAACCCTTGCTTGTAAGAGAAATGCTTTGCCCATTGAGCCATCACTGCAAAGCCCTGTTACTCCAATGTTCTTTGTTTGCTCTCTCCTTTTGTTTAAACTTTATTAATAATTTATCTTAAAGTAGAATCTGACCTTTTCCCCTCTTTCCACTGCAAGCGAAGTTGTTTTGCTCGAGCCTTGTTGGGGGCAGCATCAGGAGCAAGCTTTAGTCTTTAGTGTGTCCTAGGTGATGACCTCACAAGTGGTTTTCCCTCTTTTCCTCCCATCTTTAGGTGAAACAGGAAGTCTAGAGGAAGTGGTGTTGGATGAACATCCTTTTACAGTACAGACGAGGATCTGCAAAGTCCTCTGGCTAGAAAGTAGGCCTCTGTCTAGGGATTCTAAGGGTTTAGGCATTCTTTGAATGGTTGTTATTCCTATCTTCCTGTTGAAGAGGAGCTTTCCTGGCTCAGCACTGGGAGAACTCAGTGGGATTCCTAGAAGCAAAACCCATAAGGGTTCCCCCAAGTGTTGGGATTCCAGGAAGGGAAAATCACACACATGCAAGGGTTCTGCCGTACTCTGGCCCTGGCATTTTCTCATTCTCAGTGTTGCTGGCTTTGGTGGTTTTTGCTTCAGGCCAGCAAAACTGGACTGTGAGTCTCTGTATTTATTCAGCTCCCCAGATTTTAGTGCGACAGTTTGCCCAGTGCACAATTCTTCGTTGTGTCTAAGAAGTGTCATTGATTTTCTCTTTACGTTTTGCTTGTTAAAAGGACAGAAGCAGCGGCATTCAAACTCTTCACACATTGCAGAAGAAGGTAAAGATCCTGTAGCACTTGTTACTCGGTGACCATTGTCCTGAACGTGCAGATGAGGCGGTCCCTGGGTCTCGGTGACCTGCAAAGAGGTTCACTCGAATTACCCAGCTGAGAGACGGTGGAACTAAACTTTAGATCTTTCGGTTTCTCATTTAGAGCTCTTTCTCTCATATTTTAATTACCGCATAAATTACAGTTTCTTTATTCTCAGAAGTTTCTGGCAGAGCTGGGCTCCAGAATTGGCTAATTTGGGGAATGCATTGTAAGAGGCTGCAATTTCTTCCGGCTGAAGGCCAACTCATTTGGTCCTCATTAATCCAAAATCTCAAATGACTAAAACTATGTTCATGTTGTGTTTAGTTACCCCCGTGTTTAAGTTCCTTAATATAAAAATTAAAGTCCCTAAGGCTGTTTTGCTATTGATTTCTGAAACAGGCTTCTCATCTCAATGAGGCTGGCCTCTGACATGCCATGAGCAGCCTTGTTCCTCCTGCCTTCACTTCTGATGACCACAAGTTTGTGATACCGTGCCTGGATTTTTGCTGTTGTTTCGAGCTAGTGACCCACTCTGTAGCCCAGGCTAGTCTTGAATTTGCGGTGATATTTTTGTCTCTGCCTCTCAAGAGCTTGCCTTACAGGTGTGAGTCAGTACATCAAGCAGAGGATCTGGATTTTAAGCTTCAGCATTCCATTAATAAACAACTCCTAAAATAAATTTAGTGTGTCTCTGAAAAATTTAAAAACATGTACTAGAATAAAATAGCATAGAGAAAGAAGTCTCAGTGAGGTATTATTTTATTAAACATGTGTTTAATAAACATGAATTTTGATATAAGTTTATGTGTATTTTTATTTAGATCTGCATTTACTGGATGGTAATACAAAATATGTTTATAGCTGCAATAAAGAGCTAAGGTATTGGTCTCAGGAAGTGGAGGAAATGATGAAAACAACCTGTGTTTTAAAAAGAGTACATGAACTACTAATTTAACTTCCCTTCTTAAAAATTAATTTTAAAAATAAAAAACCTATTTGCCAGCTAACACAGAAGATATTTAAAAGTTCATGGGAAATTAAATTAAGTTTTCATTGTTTTTTTTTCACTACCTATTTGATGATTTTACAAACTGGTGGCTTGTTGGTTTGAGTTAGGACTGTTTGAAGACCAATGTCTGTAGCCAGAAGTTTTGTCTCTTGAGATACTAAAAAATTAGATTTGAAATCTGTACCTTCATCCAGATCAGTTTTGTTTTTGTTTGGTTTTTTGAGACAAGGTTTCTCTGGAGCCTGTCCTGGAACTAACTCTTGTAGATCAGGCTGGCCTCGAACTCACAGAGATCTGCCTGCCTCTGCCTCCTGAGTGCTGGGATTAAAGGAGTGCACCACCACCGCCCAGCTAGAAATTTGATTCTCTTGGTTAACTGTGATGTGAAAATACCCTGCATTCAGTGCCCAAATGTTATATTAGTGAACTGTTTATTACTTCTGCAGAGCTAGGTCTAGATGGTGTCCATTACAGCCATCTTGGTTGTCAGTGACTATCAATGTCTTCTTTTTGGTAATGTTTAACTTTTTTATAACAAGAATTTGCTATGTAGCTCGGGCTGTCTGTGACCATGTGGTTATCTTGCCTCAGTCTTCCAAGTTCTGAAACTGCACCCGACTCACTGATGTCTGACTTTTTTTCTATAAGATCTGCATAATTCTCAAATTTTAAGTTTCTAACAAACCGTGCTTTGCATATTATGCTACTAGAAATAGCATCTGTACCTCCATCCAGCTCAGCTTTGTTTTTCAGATCCTCTAGAGGCATTTAGGTTTGGTTTGTGATTAAGAGGCTCATGTGCCTGGCATACGTGTGTATCCATTGAACCACCATGTGATGAAGCAGGGTTTCCACTATACAGCTGGACCGGTTGGCTAGAGCCGGAGTCATATACAAGCTCACCAACTTGGAGACTTCTTGGCTTGCTCAGTTTGTTTTCTTATATACCCCTGAAACACTTACCCATGATGGACTGGGCCTTCCCATGTCAGTCACCAACAAACAAATGTTCCACAGGTTTGCCTGCAGGCCAGTATTGTAGAGGCATTATCCCAATTGAGGTTCTTTCTACTTAGATCACTCTAGCTTGACAATAGACTAGCCATCACAGTGGGTCACCAAACCCATCCAGCTTTGTGTGTGGGGTGCAGGAGGGCAAGAAGGCCAGGTACTCTAGAGTCTATCAAGGTGACAACAACATTAGCTGTCCTCTAGACCCAGAACACCAAACACAACATTCTCAACAGGTGAAGTTGGTTTTTATTTTTTGAAGGTAAATAACTCCAAATTCTCAGATGAAAAGAGTTTCTCTTAATGGCTTTGAAGTAAGAGAAAAGAAGGAAGGTTCTTCATGCTCAGGCCTGTTAACATTCAAAGGATAAAGGAGAAAACTGGGGTATCTTTATTTTCAATGACCATTGAAGAGAGCTGCCTAAAACAGAAGCTATTAACCTAGCATAAATGGCAATTTCCCTGCTCACCTTCCAGTCTGTGGTCTTTAGGAATGGCATATTGATTTTCTTCAGGCAATTCCTACTCTTTTCCTCTGTGCCTGGGTGGAAAGGTTTTCTTCAAGCCCAGTGTCCCACTTCTGGCCTGTCTAACCTAGGTATTTCCTCAAGTAGTTACTGATTCAGGGTTGGGCAAAGTACGAAGCTGATCCCCAGTCTGGTCATATTCAGGAGGCTTTTGGAAATCACTCTGTTGAGAAGAGGCTACTGGAGAAGGGGCCACTATAGAAAGTGCGATGAGTTTCCATGTTTTTATTATTATAATTTCATTATTGTTGTTGTTGTGTGTGTATGGAAGAAAGAGAGAGAGAGAGAGAGAGAGAGAGAGAGAGAGAGAGAGAGAGAGAGAGAGAGATATGCTACAGTCTGTATGTGGAGGTGGGAGAACTGTCAGTGCTCTCTTTCCATCTCTACATGTTGTATTAGGGTCCTTTAGAGCAGAAGAGCTTATAGAATGAATTTCTCTCTGTATATATACATATAAACAAAAAGGGATGACCGTGAATGGAAAGTTCCAGAATCCATTGGTTGTGCAGTCCACAAGACTGGATGTTCAGTTGGTCTTCAGTTTTTGCTAGAATCCTCAAGAAGTAGGCTCTAATACCAGTTGAAGGAATGGTCTTGCTAGCAAGAGAGGGCAAACAGACAAAGAGCAAAAGCTTCCATGACCTCATATAGGCTTCCAGTGGAAGGTGTGAACCAGATCAAAGGTCTGCCGTCCTGTCCCAAGATCCGGAATAAAGATGTGGGTCCTCCTACCTCAAAGGTCTGGCTTAGTTAGAAGAGGACCTACTTATTTCAAACTAAGCAAACGTACCTCATAGGTGTGCCCTCCAGTATTTGATTTTAGTTAATTCTAGATGTAGTTAAGTTGACAACCAAAAGTAGCTGTCACACACGGTTTCAGGGATTTAACTGAACCCTTACCACCCGACTTTATATTTTTGGTTGTGAGTCTAGCCTTTCAGGGCTAAGCCGTCTCTCCCGCCTGCCACCCACTTCTAACGGGAACTAGATTCTTGCTGTAGATCTTTCAGGTACTGTGTGTCACTCTTATCGTTTGCAAAAATAAACCTCAGACCTTAGCAGAACTCACTCCATCACGGAAGTACCATGGAGGCCTTAAAACTCAGTGCATAGTACAGCACCACCTGCCAAAATGAAACAAAGATCTAAATCGTCGAAGTCCGTAGTTCTACGACAGTCTCTAAATGTACTAACCTTGCTTTTTGGCTTCTGTAGTGCCACTTCTGGCTAACTGAAGTGTATCAGCCCAGAATATGGGTTTGTTTGTTTGTTTGTTTGTTTTGTGTGTGATTAAAAGCTCACCCTGAGAAAGGCTTGGGGCTTCACTGGACTCCCAAACACCCAGTGTTGTCACAAGTGGGCTAATAAAGATTTCTGTTGGCTTAAACCCATGTCTGAGCAGTCTTCTCTGGTGCATAGATACCCCACAACAGTATCTTCATTTTAAGTCTTTGTATCTTGGTTCAACAAATTAAGAATTAATCTTAAGGGGAGGAGGGAAAAGTGTGGCCGAGATATTAAACAAATGAATAAATAAAAGAATTAATTTATAGAAGCAGTGTTTTCCCTCATAAATTTAAATCAGTTTCTTTTCTTCTTTTCCTTCCCCCTATGTGTTGCGGGTGTCTAAACCGTTAATAATATTTTGGGTTTGGGATTGCTTGGTGTCTTTAAGATTGTATCCTGTACTAGACACGAGGCTTCATGCTACAACATGTGCTTAAATTGCAGGAGGATCTAGGTTCCACTCTAAACATGCACACGTGCGTGCACACACACACACACACATGCACGCAAGCACAGCATGTGTGCACACATACCCACACATGCACACACTTGCAAACTGAAAGGCAATACAGATGATTTCTCAGAGCTGAAGGAATTGTTCCACCATTTCTAGGACTCTTATTTTCTGGCTTTCTGCTTCCCTCTTGAATGCTAGTGTGGTCCTTCTGATGGTTCTCATTTATAAAACACTTCCATTTATGAAGACTACGAAATGGGCTTTGTGCGCACAGAGAGGAAATGGCTCTTTGGAGAATAATGCTTGATTGCTTGTTCTGTGAGAGTGAAGTTTTTCATTTCCACAAAAAAGAACTTTTAGGCTGTTTGTGAAATTTCTTTCAGAGTCTCACTACTTGGGAGCTTCCCAGGGTCATTTCCAGCGGGTTTAAGAGAAAGGACTAGGTCTACAAAACCGTTCAGACCAAGTGGCTGGGAGGTGACCGTCCCACAGGCCAGCACCCAGAATGACACAGCTGATTGAAGTGAGATAGAGTACAAAGTGCAGAAATGTGCACAGTGCGGCTGACTTAACAAGTGGCTGGGTGCCAAGAAATCAGTCAGCGCTTGTCTTCCAGCTGACTCTTTCTAAACGGTGTTAACTTCCCTGGTTAAAATTCACCCCGAAGAAGCACATTTGATCTTCATTGAATTCAGAAAGAGGTTCAACATGGAATAGAAACTCATCCTGTCATTCTGAATATTATTCCTTGTTGTCTGATAGTCTAGATGAGGGTTTTTTCAAAAAAAGAATTTTTAAAAAATTAATTTTCGTATGCTTATTCTTTTTTTCTCCCTTTTACATTAAAAATAGATTTTTTTCTTCATATAATACATATGGTTTCTCTTCTCTCTATTCCGCCACATTCCTTCCCTCCTCCCCTCCTATCCAGATCCATTCCCTTTCTTGTCTCTCATTAGAAAACAATCAGGCTTCTAAGGGATAGCAATAAAATATAACAAAATAAAATATAATAAGATAAAACAAAAACTGTCATATCAGAGATGGACAAGACAAACACACAGAAGGAAAACAGCCCAAGAGAAGGTATAAGAGTCAAAGACCCATTTGTTTGCACACTGAGGAATCTCATAAAAGGACTAAGCTGGAAGCTACAGTATGTATGCAGAGGACCTGGTGCAGCCCTGTGCATGCGGCCTCAGTCTCTGAGAGCTCATGTGGGCTTTGATCATATTGACTTAGAGGTTCATGTTTTCTTGGTGTCCCCCACCTCCTTTAGCTCTTAAAGTCTTTTCATCACCTCTTCTTCAGGGTTCCCTGAACTCTGAGAAGAGAAATTTTATGGCGACATCCCAGTGAGGGCTGAGTGTTCCTAGGTTTTTCACTCTGCATAATGTCTGTCTGTGGGACTCTTGTCTTTGTTCCCAACTGCTGAAGGAGGAAGGGTCATTGAGTATAGCAGAATGCCATTAGGAGTCATTTTATTGCTACATTTATCTTATTTATTATTATTATTTAGAACAGTAGTAGTTTTTTTTTTTTTTTTTTTTTTTTTGTAGTGTCTGGTTTTACCCTAGGTCCCCGGGCTGTCTAGTCCTGGTTTCCATCTTGAGTCAGATCAGACACTGGTTGGCTGTACCTAGTCTTCCTGTCACCATCGCTACAGCATGTCTTGCGAGCAGGACACGACTGCAGATCAAAGGATTTGTGGCTGACTTGGTGTTTACATTCTCTTTTGGTAGCATGCTGCAGAGTATCTTCCTGTACCAAAGACACTAAAATGTAGGGGTGAAGGTTCTATGTAGACACCACCTCTCCATGTTCAACGAGTTGTGTGGGTGCTGGCTTCTGCAATGTGACCTTGCTATCATTTGTAGAGAGCAACTTACAGTCTTTGAAAAAGCCTGGAACTTTTGGGGGTTCCCATGGGACCCATTGGACCAACAACTCAATTAGTTATTACCCAATCTAGATAAGGGCTTCTTAAACATTTCCCACAAACCCTTTTCAGGAGGAATTTTTTTATCTGACTTTAGGTATATAAAATATGTATATGAGCTGGGTTGTGGTGGCACACATCTGTAATCTCAACACTAGGGAGGCAGAGACAGGAGGATCTCTCAGTTCGAGGTCAGCCTGGTCTACAGAGTGAGTTCCAGGAAAGTCAGGGTTACACAGAGAAACCTTGTCTTGAAAAACCAGAAAAGAAAAAAGAAAGAAAGAAAAAAAGTATATAAATCAAATGTCTACTGACAGTAAATTATGAACATATTTATTTAAAAATAATTATTTGGTATACATATAATTTCACCACTTAAGAAAGATGAATGCAAATTTAAACGAGATGGGTGTTTTTCTAATGATGCAATACAATGCAAACTTATACGAATTTTATATATGCTGAGAAATAATGCCTTTGTTTAATTACGTAACTATGTTTCTTTTTTCTTTTCTTTTTCTTTTTTCTTTTTTTTTTTTTTTTGGATTTTTCAAGACAGGGTTTCTTCGTAGCTTTTTGGTTCCTGTCCTGGAACTAGCTCTTGTAGACCAGGCTGGCCTCGAACTCACAGAGATCCGCCTGCCTCTGCCTCCCAAGTGCTGGGACTAAAGGCGTGCGCCACCACCGCCCAGCCGTAACCGTGTTTCTAACAGAACAAAAAACTTCCATGCGCAGCAAAAATCCTTGCAATTCATAACATGCAGTAGTCTCGAATCTGAGTTGAAGTGTTGCAGGCTGAGTTTGTTGCATGGTATGAGGGCATGCGCAATGCAAACATTGTGAGTTCAAAGCTACGCGTGCCCTGAAGTCCCAATGCAACACAGAGGCACAGAGACCTTTCAGATTCCGTGTGAGTTTCAGTTTGGATTATTTTCTAGTGGAGTTCTCAGAAGCCTCTTATTGTTGTCATGTATTTTACAAGAGCCTCATTTAGTCACACAACTCCACGTGGGGTCATGACCCACAATTAAAGGAGCTTTGGTTTAGGTAAGTATTCCTCTGTTATTAGGCTGGAGACATTTTTGGTTGTTGCCAATGGGGAGTGGTGCTGGCATCTAGTGGTTAAGACCAGCAATGCTGCTAGACATGCTCCAATCTCTAATCTTCCAACAAACACCAACTCCCCCTACGGTCAAATCTACATAGAAGGATAGGACTACCAGGATTCCAAGTTTATATATAACAGAGGTGAGAAATGCATGTTTTCGAGTTCAATGCATTTTGTTTTCCTTAAAATGTCAAACAAAAGCTCTCTACCTATTTGAAGATTCCAGCTAGTATCATCATATCCAGTATTGTACTATCCTAGCCATGATTGTGGCTTAACCTGGGGCATCACCTACTGTGGGATCCTCATCCACTGTGTGTGCATCCTTATTTTTCTCCTATATCTCACTAGATTATTGGTTCTAATTCCCTCCTGTCTTCTGCTTGAGTTCCTGGAACACTGTAACATTCTCTTGTATGTATCTGCTTCTCTTCCATTTAAGGTAGTGGGTGGGATGATTTTTCAGTGGGAAAAAGTGAAAACGAAAGGTTGATGAGTATCATGCAGTAAGTCAATCACTTTTCTATTGCTGTGACAAAACACCATGACCAAGGGAACTTACAGAAGGAAAAGCTTATTTGGGCTGGCAGTTCCAGGGGAATAAGAGTCTGTGATGATAACAAGCATTGCAGAAGGAACAGAAGCTGGGAGCTCACATCGTGAACTCCAAACATGAAACTGTGCACTGTGCAGTGGTTTTCAAACTGTAGGTCAAGACCCCTTTGTAGGTCAAATGACCTTTTCACAGGCGTTGTCTAAGACCATCAGAAAACAGATGTTTATATTACAATACATAACTGTAGCAAAATTACAGGTATAAAGTAATAATAAAAATAATTTTATACCTAAAAGGGCCACCATAACATGAAAGACTGTGATAAAGGGTCACAGCATTAGGAAGGTTGAGAACCACTGGGAAACTTTAAACTCTCAAAATCTTCCCCTAGTGACCTGCTTCTAACTTCCTAAGCCTCCGCAATCGGGGATCAAGCATTCAAATGCCCTAGACCATGAAGGATATTTATCATTGAAACTGCCACATGGAGATTCATTTCCAAGTCCTTGAAGGAGAATACTGAATAAAACCTGTTTAAGTTTGATTGCTAATTGTAGTATTGTTCAGATATGGGAGTATGTGCAGCCCATTGCAAGTGGGAGGTTGAGAGGATTCCAAAGCTGCTAGGAATGTTGTTTGGAGAGGGGTGTGCGTGCACACAGTATTTGTGGGTTGAGAAAGGATATTATTACAGGGGGAATGTTGCATAACTCAAATCCTAGCGGGGGGGGGCATGTCCTAGTATATTAAACTGCTTCCTGTACTTACAAGCCTCACACTCACATGAGAAGTTCTATAAAGTCCAAGTAGAGAGCAGTAGAACTCCATAAAGATGCTCATCATAAAAAATGATGAACACCAAAGAAATACATCTTGAAAGCAACAAGAAAAACATCCCAAAGAGAACTCCAGTAGGTTGTGTTGGTGCGTGCCTGTAATCCCAGCACGTAAGAGGAAGTGGCTGGAGGAGTGCCGCAAATTCAAAACCTGACCTGTTGACATAGTGAGTTCCAGGCCATACTGAATTTCAAGAAATAAATAAATAAAAATTTAAAAATAAGTAGGGAAGTGAGAATTCCCAACTTGACAGCCAATTTCTCACCAGAAACAGTGGAATTCCTTCTTAACTAACTTTTGACTTGGTCATGTGACTTTCCTTTATTCCTGCTATGTGAACAAGTACAAGGCACAACACATTTAACACGGATTTCAACTGGGTTTGCATTGTTTGGCCCTTTTCATTTCTACCACCTACTTTGGAAACAGCAAAAGTCAGAGATCCACTCTTTCTAGGGTAAGATACATGTGAAGCCAGTTTCAATCTACAAGGCTTACCTAAGTCACAGACATTCCAAATCACTTTTTGATCTCTGAGTGAAAAACACTTTCTATTTTTAGGCTATGAGTCATGGTCAGAGGTCTGGGACTAGCATGTACCATATTCACTCAAGTCTTGGTTAGTATTATTGAGCATCCAGACACTGTCTTTGGTCCCAAGATAAACTCCTCTGAGACTACTTCATTCATTGCTTATCTATTCCCTGCTGAGATGAGTGGGGTGCACGAAAGGTGGGATGGATCTGAGCCCACTGCGTCAGTCCTGGTTAGGGTTAGGGTTTGTGTTAGGGTCAGTGGTGGCCAAGGACTGAGCTTTCTAAGCAGGAAGCTGTGGTGGAAACTGTAAAAGTGATATTATCCACAACGAGTAGTAAAACAGTAGAAAAATTCTCTCATAAGCCAGGAATAATAAAAACAAAGATCATCAACTACAAAGGGGAAAGAAAGAATTAATTTCTTTTTTCTCCACATAAAAAAGATTACAAAACCATATAAAGAGTCATTTAAAGAGCATGCAGCCAAAAGTATTGGAAAACGACTTCAGAGGTGCATCTGTTAACTAATAGTCACCCTGAAGGATGATACTTTGTGACAGTCTAGGATTTAGCAACTCTAACAGTTTCACATGTCTGTGGTTGTTTCTCTCTTTTCTTCCCTTCCTCTTTTCCCACTTTACTCCATATCTTCCTTTTCATGTTTAGTTTTGGAGACAGGGTCATGTTGTAAATCAGGAAGTTCTCAACAACTCATTATGTAGCCAGGATGCCCTTGAACTCATGTTCTTCCTGCCTCTGCCTTCTGATATCAGTATGGCAATTTCTCAAAAAATTTGGAAACTATCTACCTCAAGACCCAGCAATATCATTTTGGGGTATATATCCAAAGGATGCTCAATCATACCACAAGGACATGTGCTCAACTATGTTCATAGCAGCATTATTTGTAATAGCCAGGAAACAACTTAGATGCCCCTTGACTGAAGAATGGATAAGGAAAATGTGGTACATTTACACAATAGAGTACTACACAGAGGAAAAAAATTAATGACATCTTGAAATTTTCAGGCAAATGGATGAATCTAGAAAACACCAGACCCAGAAAGACAAATATCATATGTACTCACTCATAATTGGCTTTTAGACATAAAACAAAGGAAAATGAACCTACAGTCCACAACCACAGAGAACCTAGACAACAAAGAGGACCCTAAGAGAGACATACATGGATCTAATCTACATGGGTAGTAGAAAAAGACAAGATCTCCTAAGTAAACTGGGAGCATGGGGACCATGGGAGATGGTAGAAGGGGAGGAGGGAGGAAGGGAGGGGAGTGGGGAAAATACATAGCTCAGTAAAACCAATAAAAAAAGAAATACAGAAACTAGTAAGAAAATTCACTAAGAACATTATATATATATGTATATATATATATATATATATGAACTCATTAATAGAGTACCTGAGAGGTCTATTATAAAGTAATATTATTTATATCCTCTCCTATGTTAATTGTAAGAATGATAATCATCTACTGCTCTGGTCATTGGAAAGAAAGGAAGGAAGGAAGGGAGAGAGGGAGGGAGGGAGGGAAAAAGGAAGGAAGGAAGAGAGAGAGAAAGAAAGAGGAGAAACTTTCACCTTTACCTAAGTTTGTTCTTCTCATTATTTTTCTTAAAAGTGAACCACAAAGTTGTATCAAGTTATGAATTGTGAACCAAGGCTGTTATTCTGAGTGATGGGTGATAGTCTGGAATCGCCAGCATCACCCTCACGTCTGCGTGTGAAGCCGATACTTCAGATGGCGGTGCAGTGGGATGAAGATCATTCACAGCCTAAGTCAGAGAATAGATCACATGTCAAGTTCTTGCTGAATTTTCAGATTTTGGGGTATTTTTAAAAAAATTTATTTATTTTACTTTCTATACATGAGCGTTTTGCCTACATGTATGTATGTGCATGTCTGTTTCCTACAGAGTTCAGAAGATGGCATAAGTTACCTTACAACTGGAGTTAGGTATAATTGTGAGCCACTATATGGGTGCTGGGAACTGAACCCAGGTCCTCTGCAAGAGAAGCCAGTGCTCTTAAACACCGAGCCACCTCTGTAGGCCCCGTTAGTTTATTTTTTGAGACATAGTCTCACTATGTATCTTTGACTATCCTGGAACTCACTGTGAAGCCCAGACTGGCATCAAATTGAATTTTCAATTTTTTGAGCTAGTAATTCCCTTCACTATTTGAGCAAGAGTGATTTGGGGAGGGCTGTCACTTGCAATATAAAAACTTAATGGAAATAGTAGGGTATGACACACATAAAAAGCAACTTTCTAGAGGAGCATCCTTTCTTTCCATTTCTCTGGGTCCTAGCTCAGATGCTCAGTATTTCTTATCTAAACTATCAAAATAGTATTCCCGCTTTCAAGACTCATTTTCTAAGCCTCAGTATCTTGATTAGAAAGGGTTAACAGAAGCATTGTCTTCTCTCACATGGGGATTGTGAAGACGATGTAAGATTAGGCACACATGCCTACCACAAAGGAAGTGCTCACAGACTCCCTCCCCCCCCCCCGAATTTTCTCTCTCTTTTCTTTTTCAGATGCCTTGTTCTCTTCATGTCTTATTGTGATACCTGTTTCTTCAAAAAAGTCTCACTTCACATAGAGGAAAATTAAAATGACTTCTATATGATTTTCAAGGCCCTGTGCACTGATGTGGTTTGGATATGAAACCAAGGCCTAACGTGTTGAAGGCATGGTTTCCAGGATTTAGAGGTGGTACACTCTGGGAGGTGCTTAGATCACGAGGACCCTGACCTTATCAACATATTAAGCCACTGATAGATTCATAGCTTGATAAGGATGTGCCCAAAACTCTAGGAGGTAGAACCTGTTTGAATAAAATGGTCCCTAGGATGTGCCATTGACATTATATTTGGTCTCCAGTCTATCTTCAGCCCACTCCCTGTCCTCACCACTGTGAGCTGAGCAGCCTTCCTCACCATGCATTCCCCTCTCTCTGTCACACTCTGACCACGGACATCATGAGGCTAGCCCAGGCAGCCATGGGCTGTAACTTCTGACACTACGAGGCAAATTAAGTCTTTCTTTCAAGCTGTCCCTAGGTGTGGCATCACAGTGACCAAAGCTGACGGACACACAAGAGTTCTACACCTCATGCATACTGTGAAGAACTGACTGTTTTCAGAATACACCGGACATTTCATGTTTTAATTGTAGTGCTCTTTAACTTAGGTGCCTTATTTTCTTTGCTTCTCAGAATGTCCTCCGCACACATTCTATATGCCTCATGGTGTCTTCTGAACCCTCCGTGTTCTATGTCTATACCTCCGGCAGTGCTATCGCACCCTGCCTGCATTTCCACTCAGTGCTGACTTCACCTCTTTCAAGAGCTGACCCTCCACAGGATGTCTTCCTGTAGGTTCCTGAAGGTAGGGTTTGCTTCTTTTTCTCCTTCGGTGATTCCCCCTAAGGCCCTGTATAATGTGAGAAGCCCAGCTTTCCACTCCTCCTTAAAAGACATTCCTCTGCACAGACACCTCCCAGAGCCCTGCTTTCTCCTCATTTTTATAGTCTTGAGTTTTGAACCATTCACCCAGACTTCTTCAGATTCTCCCTGCTCTGATTCTTTCTGGAATAACAGCTTTTCCCTCCTGCCTCTTTTTCATTTCTTCATTCTGTTGCAGGAGCACATTCTTGGGCGTGGTCTCTTATACTATAAAAAGCAGTGCTAACCGTGCGCACGCTCTCTTGCTTCCGGCTCCCACTTTCGGCTGCTACACTCTGTTCCTGTTCGCTCAGAGGGCTGTTTTGTCTAGGACAGTCATCTGTAAGTTTTCCCGTTCAATAAAGAACCCTTTTATTATCCATAAATCTGAACTGGTGTGCGATTGTTTTGCGACTTATGCCTTCATCATTCAATACATAGTATTGAGCCCTATCCCAGTGCCGAAACCGTGGGATGATCGGGCAAATTAGGTAGGTAGGCTCTGCGAGAAGTTCTTACTGCCGTGGGATCATGGGAGTAGGAAAGAAGCACGAGAGAAGTAATCAGCTGGACAAGAAAAGCTCAGAGCACGGTAAAATATGGAGGAAATAGAGTGGGGAAGTGTGATAAAGAACACGTGATTCGAGTAACGAGTCAGTGGGCCACTGGCAACTGGAATTCTAGTGTCTCCGTCACCCTCCCTATGCAGGCAGAGGCCAAAAGGCTTACTTTATCCTCTAAACAATAGGTTTAAGGGTAGATGTAGGCGAGTCATGACATAATGCCTGAGAAATTGACTGGAATTTGGATTTAAAGTTGCAGTTTTTTGAGAAATTACTCTATAGTAGTGTTTTCTTGCTAAAATCAAATGTTAAATAAGTCATGTTTTTCTTAATTCTGTTTAGACAAGAATCTGAACTCTTTTTTTAAAAAAATTCTTTATATGTATGGATTTTGCCTGCATTTATCTCTGTATGTCTGTGTACTATGTGTGTGCTGCCTGGTGGCCAAGGATGCTGGAAGAGTTCGTTGGAAATCCTAGAACTGGAGGTACAGGTGGTAGTGAGTTGTCATGCAGATTTCGAGAATCAAACCTTGGCTTTCCGGAAGATTGGCAAGTGTTCTTAACCACCAAGCTATCTTTTCAGCTCCATGATTTGAATTCTTAAAATTAAAAATAGTCTAATATTCCTATTTTTATTTCTTTCTAAAACCATTGACATTTCAGAATCAGTTTGTGTGTACGAGTGGCAAACACTCATTAATTTGTCTCCATCCTCACAGAGGGATTTCAAACTCGTTTACTACACGTGGTGCAGGGTTTGCTTGGGTTTCTTGGATGTAGCCTTCTGTTGTGTCTGCCATTTGTTTCTGAGAGCTTTGGGTGCATAATTCTCCAAACAGGAATTTTGTTCCTGAAAAAAATGTGGATATGTGATTATTAGAAGCTTCAAATGTGTTTTTGCAGAGTTCTTGCCTCCCCCTCAGCTTTATCATCTGTACTAATGGCAAGGGGTAATTTAATGAAGACAATTCAGCACAGACTTTTAGCTGAGGGAAAAAAATAAACTTGATTCCGGAGCATCACAAATTCTAGAATCTCAGAAATGAAAAGGACACAGAAAGGTCATCTGCCTCATCTTCCTTCATCCCGACAGGTTTGTGCTTCTCATTTCAGCTGCATGAGTATCTATCCTAATTCTGAAGACATCCTGGGAAGACGATCTCACCAGTTCTGTCCTTATCGCTAATGTGAGACATCCATCACCACGGAGGCTCTGTCTAAAGGGCACCTAATTTCCTCATCCTGAAGTTTATTCACATTTCCTCCAAATGTGTCTTCATTCATGACTGCTGAAGTGTCCCGCTAGCCAACTGCTTCTGAGAGACAGGACCAAAGGGGACAGCAGAACCATAGAACTCTTAGGATAGTATCTGGCACAGAATGGGCTCCCAAAGTCCACCAGTTGCCACAGCAATTATCATTGCTGCAGACAGAGGTATTGCAACCTGTCTTCCTTGTAGAGACAAAGACACTTCAAATGCTCTATGGATTAGCTTCTCTGATTGCCTGAGGTGGTTGTTTTGGGTGTTGTATAAAAAGGCTGGGTCTTAAGTCAGTGGAAGGCATGCTCAGAGGTGACATGAAAAAGGACAGAGGAGTCAATAGCATTGAATACCTGTGTTGACTTTTGCTCTCCCTGCAATGTTGCCTACAAGCTCTTTGGTGGCAGGTTCCTTACGTCATGAGTCTTAGGTCTCTGGTATTAAGTCTGAGACTAGTACTCAGCACTGAAAGATGTAGCATGAATTAACTGGATGCTGATTGTTCTAAGAATTAAACATCGGTAAGAACAAAACAGTGGTAAGTTATGTGAGTGTTATTCTTGCCTTCCCGTAAAGTGACAGCATTTTTAAAAAGTCCTTGAACACACTGCTGCTTTTTGGGTTAACTTTCTTTTTCAATCTCTCCCATTCTCTTTCATTGGGCCAGAGAGTTCCCCGTAGTTCTCCTCTGAAGGCACTCCCCACCCATCTAGACTATTTGTGTGTTATAGACACATGGCTTCAACTGCACTGGACATTGGGAAGAGTTCTGATAGCCCCTGTTCTCAGCTGATACCTTCTGCATCACTGTGTGCCCTGAGAAACCACAAATCCCAGTCAGAGGAGGGGACACACGTTTCAGCCAATCAGAGGCATCAAAGTAACAGCATTGATCAGGGTCTTCATTAGACCACCCTTCTAGTTAAGGTCTAAAGCATTGGCCAGGAATGCTGGCTATCTTTATCTTTAGAAGACATTCAATGGAGCTAACGGGACTAAGAGAGCCCTGGCCAGAAGTGAGCAGTGCTCACCATTTTGGCTCTAGAAGTCTCTGCTGCTCTGCACCCATCTGAGTCACTCTGTTAAACCCATCTATTTACACGAGCTTGACTATGGGGGACGGTGGAGAAGGGAGGGAAGAAAATCTTATTTTAGTTCTCTTAGAGCCATGCTATTATTCCCTTTCCACCTCCATCTTTTTTGTTTCCCAAATCATGCCCTGCACAACTTATTTTCTAAGGTTGAGGAGGAGTGGGGGATGGATAGGGTGGACTGGAGCGTTGAGAAGGGAACACATTTCGGGTGGAAATTTGGCAATCAGGTTTTGTTCCATTTTTCTCTGGTAGAACTCTCTCTCTCTCTCTTTTTTTGTCTTAATCTGTTTTCCCTGAATCTTCAAAAAGCAGAATTCTGAAGAGTGTGGTAGATAGAACAGAGATGTTTACTTGGAGATTTATAATTTCCTAATGTTAACAGGTCACCTACTCTGGGTGCAGGTCCTTGAGTATGACTGTGGTGGTCTGAAAGAGAATGATCCCTAAAGGCAGTGGCACCATTAGAATGGCTTGCTGAAGTAGGTGTGGTCTTGTAGAAAGAAGTGTGTCACTGTGGGGGCAGGCTTTGAGGTCTCTTTTGCTCAAGCTTCCCTCAGTGTGACTGTCAGTCAACTTCCTGTTGCCTGAGCAACATAACTCTCAGCTCCAGGACCATATCTGCATACTCCCTGTCATGACAACAATAGACTGAACCTCTGAAGCTGTAAGCCTCTCCAATGAAATGTTTTCTTTATAAGAACTGCTATGGTCATGGTTCTCTTCACAGCAATAAAAACCCTAACTAAGACAATGACTATAAGTACTTTATCCAGAGGGTGGTATATCAAATCTGAAGGATGCTGGGACAGTGGACATTTTAGGGACCCCTGTTCCCCCCATCTGTGACACTGAACCCTGAAAGAACAGCATTCATTCCTTTTCTTGTCCAATTCCTAGAGTCTAGTACTGAGGCACTCTACACCAGCTCCAAACTCTCATGTCTACCTATGTGAATCGATGAGCTTTTTCTTCTTTTAAATCAAGATACAACTATGGTGGCATTTACTCATGTATGCTGTCATTTTAGGGAGAATGTGTGGAAGTTTCTGAGCTAAAGCAGAGGGATGATGGAGGGGAGCATCAAGCCCAGTGACATCTTCCTCAGTACCGCTCTTCTCTCCTTTCTTCTTAATTCAGAAGGAGTCTGGAGAGACCAGGCTCTCTGCTGGGAGCGCAAGTCCACTGGTGATATTTTACTTAAAGTTTATAGCTATCTTATTGATTTAACATGCGTGAGTGTCTGACAGCAAGAACAGGGCTGTTTTGCTGGGGAGATTTGCAGTTCTCAGAAGTGATCATTCTTGAAACTTTTAGGTTATTGAGTAATAGTTTTTAAGGTGAAAGAACCGGAGGAACTTCCCAAACACTAACTTAATAAACAGAAGAAAGTGCTTTTCCCTGATGGAAAGGCAGCAGCACAAAGCAAGATCCAGCATAGCCCAGGTCAAGTACCTCAGTGCACAGCATACTTGGGTTCAAACCCTGGCCTTCCTAGCTATGTGACCTTAAACAAGGCACTTAGGTTCTTTCTGCTTTGATTTCCTTATCTATAAAATGGGGATGATGATGATAATACAGTATGAAGAGTCAATGAGCAAATGAATGTATGAGAAGCGCTATGTAAGTCTCTCATTTCCTTAGCCTCTTATTTTGGAAGAACTGAATAGGTGGGAAGTCCTACCTTTTACACAACTGATGAAACGATAAGGCATCCCCTCCAAAACTAAGAATTTCAAGATGTCACAAGTAGGTATCATCTCAGTGCAGATGTGTGTGTGTGTGTGTGGGGGGGTTGTTCTCTGAAGGGTTGCACTTACGTGGAGTACCACAGGTCACATACCCACGAAGCTGGTGCTAGGTCCCAAGTGAAGCCTTGATTTACCCATAGGGACTGTCCTGAGTTGACTCTAGGATAACAGTGGGAGACTATATCAGCGACTTTTGAGGATTTTACCCCAGAGTTTTAGCAGGGTTGCCTGCATTAGATTTAAAAGAAATTATTTTAGAGTGTGTGTGTGTGTGTGTGTGTGTGTGTGTGTGGTGTGTGTGTTAGTAGCTGCAGGATCAGAAGGGAGGTCTAATCCCCTGGAGCTGGAGTTGCAGGTGGCTGTGAGCTGCACAGCATAGGTACTGGAAACTAAACTTGGGTCCAGTGCTAGAGCAGGAAGCACTTTCAACTGCTGAGCCATTTCTCCAGGACCTGCACTGGGTTCTTTAAAGAGAGTAAAGCAAGCGGCATTTGCCTGTCTTCTTTGTAAAGCGATTGCTTTTGAGTGGCAAAGGATCCAACCCCCAGGACCTAGGCCTTGAGACCTCCCCATATTCTCTAACAACCACCTGCCTCCACCATCGACCATGGGGCATCAGGCTACCATGGGCTGCTGGGGAACAGCATTCGTGCCATGCTCGATGTTAACATGGTTTCATGCAGAGAACGGAGATGACACAGATGATTCATTGACACATTTATTTTCTGTCTCACTTATTCTACCAGACTGAAATGGAGAACAAGACTGGCAACTTTATAGACAGTTTGACATAAAATAAACAGGTATTTGATGTTGAACAATTGTACAGACTACTACATGCAGAGAAGTATGCTGACTGGTGCAGAATTACTGAGTTGATGAACAAAACTATAAACACAAAATCATGTTTTCTTTTTATGGAGTTAAAATGCAGCAGATACAGGGACACAGATACAAACACCATTAAATGGGAGAAAAAGGCATTGTATTAATGGTGCAGGATGGACACCCAAACAAACACGGATATTCTAAACCACATCCTCTTTACAGAACTGAAACCAAAACATCTCATTTGCAGATATAATGAACTAAAGCACGTAGAGGCAGATGAACGAGGCTAGACAAGACTTAGCTACTTATGCATGTGCTTCAGCCCCTATTGAGAATCTGTACTGAAAATCAACAGAGTATAGGATGGAATGCAACTGTTACATGAGGAGATGGGGCAGGGCCACTCATTTGGAAACTCCTAAAATGAAATACGGATTGTGCTTCTTTTTCCTTGCAGCATTCAGAGCTTTTATAGACTAGTGGGAAAACCCTCTAAGACACTGAAGGTAGTAAAAAGAATGATGTACCATGCACTGTATCTGCAAACCTAATGCCATGTATGGCTGCAAGACAGGAAGCTGTTTTACTTGATTTACATGTATAGAATTATTTAAAGAACTACTCCTTTAGTATTTAATTTCTGATACTTTACTCCTTAGATTTAAAAAATATTTTTTTAAGTATTTGTAACCTGGGGGATGTTTAGGGATGCCATTACACCAATTAAATTCTCTATAACTGGAGAGAAAAAGAACAGGTTGTATATTAATATGTTTTATAGAGAAATCATCCAGGAGTACTCCCAACAAGGCATTTTGTAGGTATTAATTACTGACAGTACTAAATACCTTCATCATAATTTTTCATAAAATTAATATGAGTCTTTACAGAGTTGTCCTGAGTTTAACAATAAGCTTATAATTCTAGCATTAAATTTTGAATTAAAGACTTTTCCAAGTTAGACAATTAAAATGGAAAAATACGACGTTAGTAAACCAAAGGGGGAAAACCCAGTAGATAATTTAGGATCCCTTTCTGATCCTAAACACACGAGTACCTGAGTGTACATACCTCCCAAAGCTGATCATTTTTTCATTAACATACACTATAATCATTAGCTCCTCCTTTGTTTGCATTGCTGCTTTTCTCTCTCCTTTATTTTCTCCCATTCCCCCCCTTTTCCCCTTTCCCCCCCTCCCCACTTTTTCCAATACATAATGAACATAATCATTATTTTTGCAGATATCAACTTTTGTTTGTTAGTTTTCTGATGCCAGGGTTTAGCCCACAGCTTGCACACACTAGGCAAGCACTCCAGCACCAAGGGTACCACATTCGGTGTTTTGGAATACTGGAGTGCAATAGATGGATCACTTCTGAGGATGATAGTCCAGTCTTTAGTTTTATCAGCTAATGTTAGGCAGGTAAAATCCCATCACAGTACCCTCCTCATACCTTACATATAATAGTGACGAGAGCTACCATTTGAGACAGGCCTATATTGACAGCAGAAGAGAATTAGAGCACTTATATGGGAAAAATAGCCGATATTTTTTTTTTTTTTAGTTTTTTAGTAGGCAGCATTTTAAAACTGAATTACTCGACATAGTTTGACTATGTAAATATGACACAGATTTTTATTACAAGTCTAAAAACACTGCTTCGGCATTTGTAGGAAAGAACACGGGTGAAGAGGATTTGCAGAGTGAGCCGCTTGCACTACAGTGTTATTGCATTGCCTCAGACCTTGTGGAATCGATGCCCAGGAAGTAGTTCCCAGCCATGTTCCCATCATGGCCTATGCACATGACACCACAGCAGAGAAACGATGACAATGGCAGCTTCGGGATGCAGCAGTCACATGATAGGCAACATGGAAGTTTGGTACAAACTACACAGAGACAGGTATCGGCACACTTAAAGCTGGTTGGGCAGCATGATTTCCTGTCAGAATACTATTAAGTAAACTAAGAACTTTATTGTTTTGAGAAAACAGAGGGATACAGTCTCCATTAGGCTATAACTAAATAGTAATAAGAGCTAAATTGTCATGCAATTATGACTTTGAACATGAATTAGTTTTTAAGCATTATAATGAATTGAAAGTCCAAACCAAGTAATGTGTTTTATTAAAGTTTTTATGAAATTCCTAAGCAACCCCCACAAAGAGCAGCCAGCTCCCCAAAACTACACCCAACTAAACATTTTCAAAATAATTATTCCAAGCTAATTAAACAAATGAAAATTCATTAAAATTGAAGTATAGTTTTTATTTTTTTCCAATGATGACTAACTAGATCCTCTAAGAAGAACGTTTGAATATACCTTGGGAATTCTTTTGTGGAGACATTAGAAGAACCTCCAGTTTAGCTTGTTTTTAATGTCAGAGTCACTACGCTCTGTTTCCACAGCAGTCAGCCAGCTTTGGCCAGAGTTGCTACAGTTGTGAGTCAAGGCTGAGTGTGCAGGGTGTTGTCCTGTATGGACTCCCCTGGTCATCACTCATCATCACAAGATATGGGGGTTCATCTCAATTTTATTACCCCAAATTTTAAATACACTGACATGAAAAATTAGCCCTCTATGAATCTTGATCAGTAAGAATAACATTAAAATAAGGCAAAACAAAAGTCTCCAATGAGATCTACTGATGACAATTTATACTCTAGATTTTCAAAACAAAATATTTAATGAGGAAAACACTTGTTTAATGACAAAACCTTGGTATTCATAATATAGTTAATAAGGGGCCAGTTACATCAACTGTGGAGCCAAATTGGCTATGACTCACTTCATGAAATGGGTCCACAGGTTTGCAAATATTTGAAGCACGGAGATGGACTACCATGTTGAATGTTCCCATGATGATGATACAAGTGTAAATATATGGCAACAGAAAAAGAGACAAAACCCTCCCCAAACAGACAGTGTATTTAAATCATTGTAAGAAGCTATTTCCCTCAAGGAGAAACTGAGACTCGTAAGCTGAACACTAAAAATTTAAGGCAATTAGGTTGAAAAAATGTACTGCTATTTTTCATAGTATGTTATTTGTTAAAATAATATCTGAAAGCCACAGAGGGTACCTATATATGCATAGCTTAGCAAATAAAATGACCTATATTTTATATAACAGTGGGTTTTACTTAAGTACACATTAGAATTTTTGGCTGTTCGGGAAGCTACAGAAAAATTTGAGAGCTCAGTATTGAGGACACAAATGTGACTTGAACCACTTCCTTTGGAATTCTTATTTTAAGACACGTACCTTCTATTTATCCAGCAGTATGCTTGGCATTTTCCTATATTCTATCTCATTTAAGTTATAATAGTCTTTTAAAGATCTACATATTTATCATAAAATAAGTAATATTTATTTCACATGGTAACCTAAAGATGCTTTTTACATAAAGAAAAAAATGAAAAACCCAGTCCAAATATGAATTGTTTATTATTAGATATATGACAAAGTCTGACCTTTTCAGTATGGCTTTCTTTCCACCGTAGTATCTTTTGTTAAGTTGGGTTTGAATGGCTATTAGAATTTTGCCCCCTAACTGTATGAAAACTTAGCAGAATGTCAGTATTCCCTGATTGAAATATCTATTGCTACAGAAAACTAAAAAGATGATATGGGTATCTTCCTTTTGGGACATTGTCCTGGAAACTGAAACACTCATGAGCTTCACACACAGTTTGTAGAAAGGCTTGCATTTGAGGTGGTTGCCTTGGGATACATTGATGAATTTGGTCCCATCTTTCTCAAAAACCCAGCTATTTCCTTTCAAGTTTTCCAGCTTGGTAGAAATGTAAATACATTGGGTTTTGTCTATGAGTGCGTCTCAAGCAGGAGAGATGGCCTGTGTTTGACCCGCAGTACCACCGGCTGAACTGTATTTTTGGACACTCACAGGGAAAGATCAATGACAAATTATGTTATTCTTCTTTGCTGGGACAGGGTACCTTTGGCCTCTAAGTTTTCTAATACCCTCCTTCTGGCTTTAGGCTTCAAGTTGTTATTGCTAATGGTTCACTTGCTCCTGCTTGTGACTTGGTACCTTTGCTGTAAGCAGGTGGGTCCTAGGGAAGGACTCCTGGCATGTACTACAGACAGGAGACAAATGAAAAGCTGGAGAGAGAGAAAAAAGTGAAGTGTGATCACTGCCCTTTCAAACCAGTGAAGGCTGGAAAGCAGAGTGGGGGAAACCAGGACAGTGAAGGCCACATAGTTTCCAACATACTCCAGGTATAGTTGTAATAATAAATTGCCTAATAATTTCTCCCTTCAACCCCTCTTTATTTCCCTTCTTCAAACCAAACAAAACAAGCTAGCAAACAACATATAAGCAACAGTAGAAAATAAAATATTTCATTGAAAGCAAGGTGCTAAGAGCATACATAGCTATTATGTAGCTAAACTAAAGGCTGTTAAAATGCACCTCATATTTGCTTAATAGACCCTTTCTACACACCACTTTAAAAATTTTTAGGGTTTAATATATACCTCTTTAAAATTGCATAAGTTTGGAACTTGATTATTGTGTGATAAACCTAATGTTTTGTGAGTTGCAGATTTTTCTTTTTTCTTTCTTTGATTTTGAGCTGAATACAAAGAATTTTGATAATTTTCACTGAAATTTTAGTAGTATATACATTTTTATCAATTATTTCTGGTGACAGGATTCCCATTGAGCAAGTAATTTGGGCTAATATTAGTATTTTTTATGTCTGCTTTTCTTAAAAAATACTCAGAATTTTGTCAAATATAATGATATGTATAAAACTTGTCAGCAAAATAAATAAATAAAAGTTTAGCCCATATGCTGCAAATAAAAATGCTGGCTGCATTTTGCCTTCAGGATGGGTGAGCAATTTGGCTACAGCAGACTTTCTGGCCATCACAAACTGATGTTTATGGGAAGTGTAGAAGTACTCCTTTCTCTATCAGGGCCAAGGCAGGAGCTGTGTCATGTTCTGGTGAGAGTCTCCAAGCTGAAGTTATCAGAGTCGGAGCTGCTGAGCAAGCCAACAAGACAGCATCGTTTTATACCATGATTGTGACCACCCCCGTCCCGCCCCCTTGCCATTTTGAGTTCTTGCCTAGCTTCCCACAGTGGCAAGAAAGTCAAAGTGAAGCACACTGTGTATCTACAGTATAGATATAGCACACTGAAGATTTAGCAAAACTTGTGTGTGTGTGTTTTATAGGCAGCAGCTGAGGTGCCCTGAAAGTGTAGAGGGAGCAAACACACAGGGGCAATGGAAAGAAAAGGAGACGTGATCACAGAAATGTCCGGAACCAGTTGTTTCTGATGGCATGCAGGAAACATAGACATAATAAATGGCTGAGAACTTGTTTTCACTCCTGGTTATCAACTACCTTTTCTGTGGAAATAGGATCCCACATATGTTTGCAGAACATATGGAATTGGGAAGAATTGTGGTGCGGATAGAGGGGAGGGGTTGACCTTGACCGTTACATCTATGTACAGATTCTCAGGGAATTCACCTGTTCTTGCATTGAGCACGAGAAGGCATTTAAGGCAGAGAATAAACACATATGGGTGGACATTATGATCCGCCTTTGAGCCCCCACCTCAGGCTGTCAGAGCTCTGGGTTTGCATTCTCAAAGGCTGTTGTTTTGACTCAATATGCCATCTCAAATCTGTCTCAGATTCAATAATATGAAAAATAACTATAAGAAAACCTATCCAGTCACATCTTTGCTCGCAGGTCCCACTGTGAATGGACTCAGACCAGCGGTAGGCTTTTACCAAGCAGTTGGTTGTATTGGCTTAGAGGCCAGGGTTGGAAATATGAAAGGGTTGTTAAAAGTGGGCACTTCTTAGCCAGCGGAAACAGGAGGGCTGTGACTGAAGACAACCTGGGCCACAGAGAGAGAGTTCCTATTTTTTTAAAGTAATTTTTATTAATAATCACAATTTTGGCTTATATATTTTCTTTCACTCATCTTTCTTTTTCTCTTTCAAAGTGGAAATATCTTCATACACTGTCACTAATATCAAGCCGCTATTGTAATTTTAAGGAAGAATGTTTAGAAATTATGTGGCAGAACTCGGATACTAGATTAAAGAATGAAAATGAACACCTTGGGTCTAAGGGGACAGGAAAGGACTTTGGCGACTTCAGACAGCAGATTCAGGACAGGAAAGGACTCTGGCGATCTCAGACAGCAGATTCAGGACAGGAAAGGACTCTGGCGATCTCAGACAGCAGACTCACCTATCTTGTCCTGCTCTTTTAGCCCACTCTGGGAAACTGGATTTCACACTGGAACACAAGCACTTAAGCACGAAGCATCTGCTAGGCTGTGGACTGGAGCTGCCTGGACTGTATGTACTCATCAGCTTCAGGCAATTAGAGATGCTCGGGAAAGTTTTGTGAAGTTCCAACAGTAAGCTGAAATTGTTGATGATAAGAAATACCTTCCTTAGGAAAGGAGGTAAAGGATTCTATTCTTCATGTATTTCCTAAGCATCCAAATTTCATACATGTATATTTGTATAAGTACATTTATGCAGGTGTATACAACAAATTAAGAATACACTAATACATTTTTATTATACCTTTCTCTCTCTCTCTCTAATAATATATATATATTATATTATATATATGTATATATATATATACACATATATATATAATAAGCTTTTAGACTTACTAAGGAAGGTAATGCCTGTTAATGGCAGCAGTTAGTAAGGATTCATGGGTTTGAATTGGGTTATTTTACAAAGGCAAGCAGAAGAAATGAGTGGTGAAACCACCAAAGGATCGCAGCAGGTCACAGTGCTAACTGGAGTGTGGACAGGCTGCTCACCAGCTGCTGAGCCCAGGCCTTCCTCTTCTTAGCGGAAACTGGCTTTTAAATACGTTCATCTCAGAGTTTCTTTTTAGTCCCCCCCACCTCCCTTAAAGACAGTATCACACTGTGTAGCTCTGAGTGAACTGGAATTTGATAGGTAACTCAAGCTTAGCATGCCTCGGTCTCCTGTGTAGGGACTCCTGTGCACACCACTATGTCTGGCTGCTGCTACTGCTGCTGCTGCCGCTCATTGTCCTCCTCTTCCTGCTCTTTCTCCTCGTTCACCCCGCCCTTTGGTGCAGGGTCTTACTAGATTATCCAGGCTAATCTGAAGTTCACTATGTCATCACAGCTGTGCTTAAACTCTGAATCTGTCCGTCTCAACATCCCAAGTGCTAGAAGAAAGGCACATGCCTCCAAACCCCTTTCTCTTTTTTCTTATGTGTTTTATTTCCTTTTTAAATTTTTTTTATGTTACTTTGAGTAAGACATTGCAATTGCAAAATAACTAATATACTTTCAAATCTCCATGGACCTAGTGATTAAATTCTTTGAGTCAAGCCAAGGGGCGTTTGAACGTTGACTTTTAAATTTTAGGAATTTAGAGGATTAAGTAGAGAATAATATTATATTCCTGTAGCATTGCCAAGAGACTGCAGGAGGAAAAGCACTAAAATGCTCCATTTTAAAATTTATCCATAAATGTAAAAATTTTAAATCCTTTCCCACTAGTATTAAATTTTGCTCTAGTTACTTTTGACAGACTATTATTAGCTATTTTGATGAGAAATATATCTAATTAAAAAGTCATTTCTTTTTCTTTTTGGTACTGGGTTTGGAACCCAGGGCCCCATGCAGGTGAGTGCTCTACCACAGAGGTACACTCCCAACCATAAAGCATTATTTTTTAACTTACCAGACAACAAAGATGGTTTGCGACCTCTCTCAATCAGATCAAAAATTTGTCATTTTCACTACAAAAACTAAACATGAATCAAACATAATTATAAATTTGGCTTTATAATTCATCTATTTCTTATGAAAATGGTTCTTTGGGAAAGCAATGTAATTTATTTATGTTCTAGAGTTCTTTGATGGAGCATTGGGTGATGTTTTTCAGACCTTTTGGCAGTAACCCCAAGTAACTTCACCTTCGTATGGGTGATGTAGCCAAGAGCAGCAGAAAGTTCCATGAGGCTGAGAGTTGTGCCCTCCTCAGGCTAATGTGAACGGCATGGAAGAGGAAGAGTTCATCTAGAATCATCTGAAGGAGTAAACAGCAAAACAGTGACTAAGTCCAATAAATGCTGTGCTTTGCTTTCCATTGGAGGTAATTTCAGTGCTATCAGATTTTGGTTAGGAAGATCAAGTGGCTTTTTGCGACCTTCTGCCTCATGTGTGCGTCATATCTCATTGCAAACAATGGGGCTTTCTCCTTAGCTAAGGGACGTGTGTAACATGGCCAGAATTCCCAACAGGCAAATATAATGCCCAGCTTGGTTCCTAACGATTCTCAGGGCCTTATTACCTGACAGACTTTCCTGCTCTTGAAAATCCCTTCGTGTCATCAATATGGTTCCTGTTTATTTACATAATCTTAGGCATTGATAGAAGCAACTGGTTGGTACCATTCTAGTGGGATACTGGGGTGCCAGACTGAAAGTCAGCTGATGTTCTTGAGGTCAGGGTCCACCACTTACCAGTGACCTGTGCGGAACTGGACAAGAACAGGCTTCTCTTGTCCTTTACTGGCAATTCTGAAGGCTGTTGAGAAGAAACTGTGAAATAGTCTATATTCCTAAGCTGATTTTCCCCCCTGTCTTTCTAATTTCAAGAGAAAATAAATTGCTACATTTTCATGGCCAGCTTGAGAGTAAGAATATTAACAAGAGAATACGGGAACCGACACTGGGCACATAGTCACCATCAGATCTAATCTTATCACAAGAGTGCTTGATCATATCTTGTTTCAGAGCCGCTGATTGTGTCGGACTGAGGGACTTTGTAGTGAAATGTTTAGAGAGTAATTAAGTCAGTTTCAGGGACCCACTCGGTGTATGTATGGACCTACATATATAACGCATTTCTTCTTCCCCTTTTCTCTTGTCTTCTGCAGTGGTGGGGAATAAAGAGGGTATCGTGCATGCCAGGCAGGCACTTTACCACTGATCTCCATCCCAACACCCAATGCAGGTTTATTTCTATGCTCTTATCTTTGAGATAAAAACATCTTGTAACAATTTATGCTGGTTAAGAAAGCCAGCAGAAAGAGCTTAGCTATTTGAGGGATCACGCTATTTTGAGACCTTTCAAAGAGTCTCTTTCATTGGCACATTTGCTCCTGGTCACTGAGCTAGCTAATGGTGAAACTCTTGGAAGCACAACCTTCCAGGAGGTTTCCATTCAGGCAGGCCTTCTTACACTTGGGTGGCATTTTCCAAGGGATACAAAAGAGGTATTTGAAGTCGTAAGACTGTTAGTTTTACTGTTGATTAATAATACAAAACAGCATTTAAAAAAATACTGAAACAGATATATCATGGAATAAGTTGCAGCATGGACATGAACTTTAATGTAGAACATAAAAGACTTCAGAAGAACTCTGCACTTGATAGGTGGATCCAGGTCTTTCCAGACAGACACGGTCTCCTCTGAGTTAGGCATCCTTTGCTGCAGTGTAGAAGGGCTTCACAGGTGTATTCTGGGAGATTCCTTCGTGTGAAATAGCAAAGTCAAAGATCTCCCGGAGGGAACTTTTCTTTTGTTTCTCCCAGCTGAAAACTTCTGGTTCAGAGGAATTAAGAGAACTCAAGGGATGAGACTTTAAAGGGATGTTTTTTAAAAAAAATTCATTAAGACTTAAAAACAAAACAGACAGAAATCTTCCTATGAACCCTTTAGAATGACAGGGAAAGACTCTAGGAAAACAGCAGAGACTTTGAGACTGGGTAAGGGTCCTGATCTTAAGCAGATGGAGCAGGGTTCTCAGTAAAAAGCCTGACAGACACACGGAGAGTCGGACAGTGGTTATATGGCAAGGCAATGAGTCCACTTATGAAGCCAGATGAATAAAAAACAGAGATTCATTGATAGGAGCCGTTAGAAAACAACTGCTTCATGAGGCTGTATGACGAAGACGATCTTTGTAGCTTGTTTGCTCTTCATCTAACAATAGATATACCTGCTTGACTTTGAAAAACTATATATAGAAAATTCAAATACTCTAGATTTACAAAAACTGATCAACATGTAGTCCTTAGACACGAAAAGAAGTATGCATAATAAAAATATCATTGAATAATGACTATACACTCTTAAAGGTTATGTTTTGAAACAAACATGAAAACCATTAAGAAATTCTAAACACACTGGGATCAAAGAAATGTTTTAAATTAGTTTTGACATCAGGACTGCCTGGATGTTAACAAAAATCAAAACTCATTTTCTTATCTGAGATTTAATGACCAGAAGCTATTAATTTAGAAATATTAAAGACTTATATTAGATTTTAAATATTTGGGCTATTTTTTCCTGAATGGTTTTCTTTTTAAAAAAGAACAAAATTTAGAGTTTTTTCCTTAAACAATAAGCTTTGTTTTTAGTTTGTCCTGTTAGTCTCCCCAATTCCCTGCACTGTATGCACACTTGAGCACACATGAGCACACTTGAGCACACATGAGCACACATGAGCACACATGAGCACACATGCACAGAATGCATTTGGCTGAGGCAAAATCTGCACGTTGCCAGGAAACGAGAAATCATTGATTTGAAATTTTAAGGGGACTTAGAAATAATTTGGTTTTTGTTTTTATTTGGGTACAGGTGATATCAGCAGAGATTGTAGAGTTATTCTGGACACTGCATGGCTGGTAGTTGCTCCTCAGGAACTAGAACCTTTTGATTTCCACAAAGCAAGGTGAGTGTCCAGTGTCTTTGCATTCAATGTGCTCCGTAGGAAAAATGCCAGAAATGACTTTCAGCAAGAAAAGTCCTGACCTTTTCTAGGGAGTTCTGGAGCTGGAAACCTGAGAGAGCCTGTCTAGTTATTGTAATTACTGAGAGCGCTCTGGCCCTGCTTGGGAAGGGTCAAAGCCTGCAAGAGCAACATTCTTCTGTGACTGGTAGTGTCAGCCTATACCTGTATTCTATACTGAAGAGTATCTAGTGGTTCATTTCCAGACCTGGGCTCCTACAAGATGACTTGTTTTGGGGCCAGCTCTGTCAATTAAGGGAGCTTTACTTTTAGTTTGTCAAGAGTCATTTTATGGAATTTCCATTTTGACAAATCTTAACTTGTATGTTGGACACCAGAGGAAAACAGCCATGTTTGCAGTGCCAAAAGAATTTTTTTAAAAATACATCTGTTTTAAAGATGATTAAATTCCAAATGTGGAATATCAATTTGAATTCTTAAAAAAATTTATGATAGAATCTTCTATCCTCTTTGAAGTTTATGGAAACTGAATTTCTGTAATAGTCTGTGACCTGGTATTTAGTTTATAGGCAAATTGTTCAAGCTTAAATTCCAAATGCTTAATATCTGGTCATTAAATCTTACTACTTTTCATGGTTTATACTTAACAGCACAGATGCAACAACTAAGCAAAAGCAAAACGGAAAAAAAATGCCCTCTGAATTTTATTCCAAATAAATAAAAATACATATAAACATACCCTCTGAATTATCTCCCAAATAAATAAAAATACTGTATTCCTTTAAACAAACATAAGAGCTTTATAATCCAAAGCAAGATGCACAAAGTGTGTTAAGAAGAGGTCGCAGATTTGCAACAGGAAGTCTGGACAGCTCCTCCAGGCAGCGGCTGGGAAGGAAATACCTGCCTCTCAGAAACTTGTGTCCCTACGCTCTTGACACTTTTGCATCCAGGCCTATTTACATAGTTATTCATTTTGCAAGGCAAAGCACCTTACGCCCCATAAGCATGGACACATGCAACGGCATGTCATCCTTCCATGTGCACGTCCTAAAATTCATGGTTATGTAAAAGTTAGAGCCGGAAAAACCTGCCTACAGTTCGAAATGAAAGAATCAAAAATGTCAGACATCGCAGAGCGCTGGTTCCTAACAGAGCTCTTTATTGGCTCGCTGTACTGGATTCGGTCCTGTTTGTTACAAAATGCAGTCTTGACTCTTTATTTAAACAGTACTTAAACTAAGCTGTTCATGCCATGCAAAAATAACACTTTATGCACTGTTTTTTTAGGCGAGGGGTTTCCCATATTCTAGTTCATGGCATTACTAATGGCATTAGAAACAAGTTTTTTTTTTTTATTGCTTTTATAACTAGTCACATGCTGGTCTCACGAGTGGGACAGTAACCCGTGTCTCCTGGGTTGGAATGAATTTCTGGGGCAAACAAGTGGTTCTCCATCTTGTACCCTTCTTGACTACTGTCCTTTTTCACTTCACCCACAGCCTGGTAATTGTCTTGCCTACAGTTGTGGTCTGTGTTCAGAGGGGAGGAGGAGCCCACACAGCCCTCTTCTCTTACTGGGTTTCTGGCATCACCAGGCTCATTTGCTAAGCAGTTGGGACTGGAGTCTGTTTGCTTGTCTGGTCTTGACCTTTGGAGGTCCAAGAAGTCTTCATCTTCTCCAGTGTCTATCTCAGTGAAGCTCCTCCTTTCTCTAGGAGAGAAAGTAAACAGTTTTTGCTTGGGAAACCGAGGGGATAGCCCTTTGGAAGGTCCCTGACAGTGTGCGGAAGCATCAGCACCCAGCAAGGGTCTCTCTCCCTGGGGCAGGGATTCTTCTAGAAGGATAGTACTGATGTGCTGAGGGGTCGTGAGTGGAAAGTCAGCGGTGGTTACTGGCAGTGGCCTGGCTGTGCTGGGTGGGGTCTGGGGTGCACTGCCTCTATTTTCCTGAAAGTTCACTTTGAGGGATCTGGACTTGAGGGGGTTGCTCCCTTTCAGCGAGCTCTTAGGGCTGTCGGTGGCACTGTCAGATTGCAAAGGACCATGTGACGTCCCAGCATCGAGGTTCACAGTTATATCAATCGGGGCATAATCTAGTGTGGCCTCCCTGGCAGCGGGCCCCTTATCTCTGCTTAGTGTTAGAAATGGAAGCGCCCTGACTCTTTGGTGCTCGTCTGTCCCTGGGAGGTCAGTGAGGAACTTCATCTGCAAGTGAGAGGCAGAGGGGGGAGGCAGGGGCGACCTCTCGGTCTCAGTGAAGTCGGTGGCACAGCTGGTGAAGCTGTCAATGCTGGAGGTGCTCTTCATGTCCACGATGACCTCGGTCTGTGCCACAGCCAGCTGCTCCTGTGGGCAGACCACCTCTTCCATTTCTATCTCCTCCTCATATGTAGATGGCCTCTCGGGCTGTTCTTGGCAGTCTGGGTTTGGGTGGGAATGAGGCTGTGTCTTGGTGATTTCATTGTATAGCATCTCCAGCTTCTGGGCACTCAGATGCTGTGGGCTGGAGGAAGAAGTGTTGTTCAGCTGTTCGTGGGAGTCTTTTTGGCTAACCTCCTGGTATTTATTCTCATAGGACTTATTGGAGCTTGTTTCTGACAGAGCCTTCCTGGCCCACTTCCACCGGCTGGGAGACAGGTGATTATCATCCACAGAGTCCTTGATATTAGCCGACTCTCCAGCCTTCTCCACCGCCACGTCTATCAGTTCCATACTTCGAGCAAAGGCATCCTTTAAGTTCATAGAGACAATGCTGCCATTCCTTTTGGCTCTTTCAAGAGCCTCTCTCCTTTTAATAGCCTTCTCCTGGCGTTTTTGCTCCTTGTAGAACTCAGAGAAATTGTTTACAATGATGGGTATAGGAAGGGCAATAACCAGGACTCCTGCAATACAGCAGAGGCCACCCACAATTTTCCCTAACAGTGTTTTAGGGTAAATGTCACCATAGCCCACAGTGGTCATGGTGATGGTGGCCCACCAAAATGATGCAGGGATACTGGTGAATTTGGTAGCATCTTCATCTTTCTCAGCAAAAAACACCAAGCTGGAAAATATCATTATCCCCATAGCCAGAAATAATATTAATAAGCCCAGCTCATTGTAACTCCGTCTGAGGGTGAAGCCCAGAGACTGCAGTCCAGTCGAGTGTCTGGCAAGTTTCAGGATCCGGAGGATGCGCATGATTCGGAAGATCTGGACCACACGTCTCACGTTCTGGAACTGCAGCACACTTTTGTTGGACTCAGTGAGAAAGATGGTGACATAGTACGGTAAGATGGCCAGCAGGTCAATGACATTCAGTGGGCCTTTGAAGAATTTCCATTTGTTTGGTGAGGACAGGAATCGTAAAAGGTACTCCATGGTAAACCAAGCAATGCACACAGCCTCGACGTGTGCCAGCTTGCGGTTGTCACTGGGCTGTCCAAACTCATCGTTTTCCTGCAGCTCCGGGAGTGTGTTGAGAGACAGAGCGATGGTGGAGAGCACAATGAAGAGAATAGACACGATGGCCAGGATCTGGAAAGGAGAAGGAGGACCATATTAGCAAATCCTCTTTGTTTCCCTGGCAACCACACATGCAATGGTGGTTCTCGGAATGATAGAGAATGATCTTACTATTCCAGAAAGGCTTTATGAAGGTCACTTTACAGCCCAGAGTTCTCTAGGAATACAAATCCTTTGAGTTAATGTTGTTCAACAGCCTCAGGCACATTTAGATTTTAGCAATATGACAAAACCCGAGTTCTCCCTATTTGCCACTGTCTGAGGCACATTTGTATGGGTTCACCACCATTTGGATGGAGACTCCATCTAGTTAGCACACCTTCTCTTAGTGAGCTGAACTTTGCTTTTTTAACCACCCGGTTTGTATTTGCTTGAGTGAATTCTCTTACGTGCTACATAAGCTTGATAGAAAATCTCAAAGCTTTATCCTACAGGTAGGCACACTAATGCAGACCCCAAATGGAAAGAGGAGAGGCTGGGCTCTCCTTGTAAGAACAAATACTTTTCATGTGGTTAGCATTGACTTGAGAAGCAATTTGGGAAAGGCTTTGTCGGGTATGGAGATTTTTGGCTAATATCACTTGGGGGAAGAAGATCATGAGCTAACTTCCTTCAGGAAGATAGATAGTTTCATGAAGATGCTGAAGAACAGACAGATGCCATTACAGGACAGACAGATGACACAGTCTGATTAAAGGGCAGCAAAAAGGCAAGAAAGAGGACAGCATCAGGAAGAAGTAAGAAGAGGATACAGTGACTGAGTTTTGGAGTCTGCGGTCCAAGCTCTGACACTGGCTATGCCAATTACTCTGGGACCTTGGCCAGATTGTTTAACCTTCCTGGGTCTTTGTTTACAAACATGTGGAATGCTTGCAGCGGTCATAGTTACTTCCTGGTTTCTGTAACAATTGTATAGTATGCAGACATTGCTAAGAAGATGAAAGAGATCCAGGATTTCAGTGTAGAAACACAAAGGTCAGGAAAGGGAATGTGGGAAATCTGAATCCATACAAAATATAGAAAATGCAAAGGGGAATTTCCTGGTTCTAACTCAGTATTCTGGATTTAGGGAGGTATATAGAGAAGATTAAAGTTAGAGAGCAATGTAGGGTGTCCCTCTTTGCTTAGAAGACTGGAGCAGAAATCTCTTTGCCTAGTTTGGGCAGACTTGGTTTGGTCTGACCTTTATCTATGACTTTGCATGAATAAAAGTCCAGCACGAGGAAGCAATCCCCTGATGTCCTCTAAAGTTGACAGCTGTTATTAGTAACACTTTTTTACCTAGCTCTGAGAAAAATAACCAGATAGGGACTGTTTTACATAGAGGCCCGGCATCTAATTAACATTTCAAAGCTCCATGATTAAAGGTCTTGAGGCCATAGCTTATTAGATCGTGAAAACTCAGCTTGTGTTAGGTCTTCTGAATTTTTTCTCCCCTCTCTTTATACACATGTGTGTGTGTGTGTGTGTGTGTGTGTGTGTGTGTGTATGGAGGTGTCCATTGTGTGTAGTGGTCAGAGGACAACCTTAGGTGTCCACCCTCACCTTCTGCCTTTCTTGAGATGTGTCTCTTTGTTGTTTTTCTGCTGTGCGCACTAGACCATGTGGCTGAGAGATTCTGGGAGCCTCTGGTCTCTGCTGCCCATTTCCCTGTAGGAGTGCGGGGATGGCAGAGGCTCGGGTTGTACACCCAGCTTCACGTGGCTTCTGTGAACTTCTGAGAACTCGGTTCTCACACTGGCATGCCAAACGATCCTACCCACTGAGCCATCTCCCTAGCCTGCATTTTCTTTCCTTTATGTATGCAAAGTCCTCTACTTTTCTCTTCCTTACTCTTATGCTTCATTTATATCTTTTATTGTTTCTCTTCCTGTTCTTCTAGCTCCCATTTTTTCCTCTTCACTTGTTATAAAGAAAATCATAAGAGCATAAGGCATTTCAGAATGTCTTATGGATACTAAGTAGCTATGTGGGTCTTCAACTCCAAAAATGCTACTCTGTTAGCAGGGTTTTGCTTTCTCCTAGAATCAGGCTATGTGTTGTTTCTTGAGTGTGCTTCAGAATTTCCTATTGAAAAGGTGGAGCAGTTGGCCTGGAGATATGGCTCAGTGGTTAAGGACACTTCTGTTCTTGCCCAGGACCCGAGTTTAGTTCCCAGCTCTCATGGTAGGTGAGTACACACCTGTCTATAACTACAGTTCCAGCTCCTGCTCCAGGTGATCTAACACTCCTATGTGGCTTCTGTGGGAACCCCCTCTCCGCAGATACACACATGTACATAAATAAAAATAAATACAGAGGGATGGGTGACGCCAAGGAAACAGTGTCTTCCAACCACAGCAGAACTGACTCACACATGATCTCACAGAGACTGTAGCAGTGTGCACAGGGCCTGCATAGGTTCGAGCCATGTGGGGTCCCAGAACTGAACAGGGAAGTGGATATTAGCTCCCATTCCTAATCAAGAAGCTATCTCCAATGCACAACCGTTTGCAAGTGAATAACCAGTCTCAAGGGGTTGATAAGCCACACTTAAGGGCTGCCCCATACCCAGCAGTAGGTGGCCAGCACAGCATTAACTCCTTGGTGGTTTTCTAGATTTTTCTTTTCTGATTTCATATTGGTTTGCTTGGCAAGTTTTATCCCACTGGAATTTTGTTTGTATTCTGTTGTTTCCAGTTTTGCATTTTTCTGTTTAGATGTGTGTTTCTAGTATCTTAGGCACCATCTTCCAACCTTTTGACAAAGCACAGTAGGTCTTCAGTTTTCTTTGACTTCACAGAGTTAGAATTGTAAGCCATTTTATTTCTTAACCTATTTTTAACCCCAAAATGATGTGTAATATTAATCTAGTCTATCGTCTACGTGCTTGCCACCTGATAAAGATGGCTCCATTTAACACTTGGAAAGTTAGAAGACACTTGAATGGCCCTGAGTACATTCTTGAAGAAAGGGAATTATTGTTGGAAAAAAAAAAAGAAAAAAAAACAGGCATTGAAGCTCTTAGTAACCCCACACGTACATTAAGGAACTCAAAAGTACTAAAGTGGATTATCTGCTGTTTCATGTTGGAATTTCAAAGTGTTAGTTCTTGTCTTTGCTTTGACACAGGCACTATAGCGTGACATGGAGTTACACACAAAGTTCCTACACTTCAGTAAGTAGGCACTCAGAGTTGGCTGCGTGGATTTCTGTTTGCTACTGTATGCATGGCAGCCCGTCTTGCCTCAGTTACACCAACTTGCTAGTGTTATTTGTAGATAATGAATGTGTTGTGGTGGGAAGAAATGCAGGGCAGGGACTAAGGCGCATGCCTCTGCTAGATGTGAAGACAATCCGGTCTCAGATCGAATGAGATGCCTCGCCTGCTTGTGAGGATGATTGAGTGCATCATGAAGGAAACCCTTGGGAAAACAGAGTGTGGTGAATGCAAGGGATGCTGGAGATCTTTCCACGCCACTTTCTGTTTGTCTCCGAGAACAGATCTGAGGATTCTAGGGTGACTTCAGTCTGACTGTGTAGCTGAGGATGAACCTGAACTTTCGTTACTTCTGTCTAAGCTTCATAAGGGCACTGGTATTGTTGGTTTGCTCTACTCTGCCTTGTTTATGTGCTGCTGGAGTTGGATGCCCTGTGTATTCTAGGCCAAGTACTATACCAAGTGAGCAAACATCTCCCTTTTAAATACGATTCTAGACCTGCTCTTGGAGCCCAGGCCTCTAATTCCCAGTCCTCCTGCATCTGCATTGCAGGTGCTGCCATTACAGAGGTGGACCACCACAACCAGCTTCCTGTCCATAATTTTTAACAGTTCCAAGCATGTTTGTTGACGTAAACAATGATTGTGTCTCATTTTCCTTCTGACCCATACTACCTGCATGGCCAGTATTGCAGTTTGACAGAGGTTGCCTCATGCATTAAAACATGCAGATAGTTCTGTAGCCTGCTTCTGACGTGTGTTCATCTGCTGTGTATCCTCCGATCTTCAGTCTGCCACAGAAATAGACAGAAATTCTGGGCTTCGCCTGGAGAGCTCCACTTGTATTGCCTCTCTCTTCCCTCACCCGGCCTTTCCCCTCAATGTCAGGAGGTGAGTGAACCAGGTTACAGCCTCTGAACTGCTATGCATCACTCTGGCTCCTAATGGGGCGTGATCTATGCTTTGGAAGAGCCATGGAAAACACTGTGGAGAAGAACAACCTAAGAATTTTCAGGGTAGGGATAAGTTTAAAATAACAGGAAGGAAGAGGGCTGCAAAGAGCATTCTTAGAAGCATGAATAATCTACTTTCAGAACAGGGATGTGCTGAGCCTATCAGCCAAATGCCAACCCACCTGTTGAAGGAAGAGGCAAGGATTTGGTAAGAATATCATGATTTCCATACACCCATCTCCCGTGTCTACTCCCCAAATGACTCCTGGGAACAGCCGAGCTAAAAGTAAGTGCACGGACTCCCACTGCAGGAAGAGTCACGTGGTGGCCTTCAGTTCCAGCCTCTCATTTTCTTTGAACCTCACGGTGCCTACCTTTCTACAGCTGAAGGCTGAAGTCTGGCTAACTGCCCCCTCTTCTAATGTTCCCTTGGCTTTCCCAGAACAAAAGAGGCTCCACACTTAAGGTCTCTCAGCCGATTTTCACATATAGGCAAGACTCCTTCTGCTCTAATGTCACATGTCTCAACGAAAAGAGCAAGCATCACGATAAAATTCAATTGCTTGCAAGGTTATGATGGCCCTAGCAATTATGTGACTCCAGAATTCAATTCTCTTGCAGCTTGTAGGCTGATTAGATGAAGGATTGTCTGTGCCCACAATGCTTTCTGTATGAGGAGAAGAGGACTATGAGGAACAACCCTGGTTGGACTGCTTTGCGTCTTCACACACAAACCTAATGCTTTTGAATTTGGATACGGTTTTGCTATTTTGCTGGTGTCTTCAGAAATAAGCGTAGTTTCGATATCCGTGATATGTTTCGGTGTCTGAAAGGATTACTATTTAGGAAGCAAGTCATTAGGTGAAGACTGACACATGGAATTCCATATTATTCTTAGACTCTCTGCACACATAGAAGCGATAGTGAACTGGAGATTGCTGGAGTCTCACACCCACTCCAGGGATTAGGCAGTCCCTTCCTAGGGAACTGCTTCTTTGGGAAGTCTTAAGGAGCCTAAGAGTGAACATGGAGACTGGCCAAGCCTGGCAAAACACAGATGTCTCCTCTGTGAGCCCTTTCTGAGCCGAGTCATGAATCCCTTCTGTGACAGCTGGTCTCCATGAATATTTAACTAATTAAGTTTGCTTGTTTTTGCTGCCCTGTTGGAGACCGAGCCCAGAGAGTTGCATGTATTAGACAAGACCTCTGTTACTGGACTACCTCACAGTCTCCATGAAGATTTAGGCCCTCCCCTTCAGCAGGAATGATAGGGTGTGGGGAAGGAGGCAAGAAAAGGTCCAGGGGAACACATCCTTCCAATGGGTTTTTACCAAGCTCAGCTGTTTAGAAATTGTCCATTATAAAAATCAAACTGAAAGAAAAGTGGGAAACCCAAAGAAACAAAGATTTAGGGAATATAATAAGGGGCTGGAAGTAGGCAGAGCTGGTAATCATATATGACAGAGGATCAAAAGCTTGAGATTGAACCCTGGTTCTGACACACTGTGTTCCTTCTCTGACCCTGGACATCAGAAGCAGTTTTTCTGAGAGTCAGTCATCTTGTGTAGAGATTGCAGAAAATGAAGCCCTTGCTTTGTTTGCCTAGACAATTTTGTCCTGAGGACAAATTAACAAAGTGCGTGTTCAATTCTTGTAAATTGTAAAGCACTAACTCTATTTGTTATTATCCTTATTTGAGAAGTTCCCAAATCATATGTCAATTCCTACTGAGCCAAAAGA
Organism: Chionomys nivalis; assembly: GCF_950005125.1. NCBI lineage: Eukaryota > Metazoa > Chordata > Mammalia > Rodentia > Cricetidae > Chionomys > Chionomys nivalis. Next base: position 52,580,749 of record NC_080101.1, on the reverse strand, counting down.
AGGATCTAGTTCTTTATCCTGTCCTTGTTCTGAAAGTCTACATGTCCCCTGCCCCCAATATCCTACAAAAGACCACGTTCGGGTACATGGCATAATTAGGAAAGGCAGAAAAACAGCAGTGTCTCGGATGTTTGGTGCCAATGAACAAGACTTCCCATAGCTAGGCTTTTCCTAATAAGGGCAAACCCTCTAATATGGCCCCTTCTTCCAGTGGCCTGGTCAGCTCAGAAGATGGAGAGACACCCCTTTGAATAGTTACATGGAGTATTAGCTTCCTGTGTTCACTATAAATGAGGTTCATGAACATTTTATGCACTGACTTGAACTTGCAAATTCTCCTTTTGCAACCTTATTTATACTTGAAGAGCTGCCTTTATTTTGCAGAGTATCCCAATTTAAGAGATAAAAATACAGAATTTTTAGTTGTATTTAAATCAGATGTTTATATGGGCTGTACTGAAAATCCATTTGATGTTTGTATGAAATTCAAATTTAAGAAAGTGTTCTGTGTTTGATTAGGTATGCTGACTTGGCAGTAATCTCTGCTCTAAGATGTCTGAGCTGATTTAATTTTTAATGATTTGTGTGCACAGATCTCTGTGTTTGAGTTTGTGCATTTGAGTGCAGGTGTCTGAAGAAGCCAGAAGAGGGAATCAACCTGATCCCCTAGAGCTGGCATGACAGGCAGTCAGGAGCCACTTGACATGGAATTCAGTTCTTCAAGAGCTGAGCCATCTCTCCAGTCCCCAACTAGATCATTTTGCTCTTGGGTATCCAGAAGAAGGAACTGAGGGACTTGAAGATGAACGGCAGCTGGGGTGTAGGTGTGTAATGGTGGCTCTCTGTGACAAGCAACAGCAAACTCATATTCTGGGGAGTTCTTTTTCCGCCCTCAGTGGATGCGTCCCTCAGTTGTCTTTTACCTTCTCTCTCTTCAACCCAAGTTTGCCTGAGTTTTATTCATTTTCCCTTACGCTCATCCAGCCTTACAGCGCTCCAGAGAGTCATTTGACAAGCCCAGGGGAGAAAACTCTGTTTCTCAAACAAGGTTTCAGGCTAACGGCAATTATTACTGATCTTCTGTGGAAATTCATACGGCGTCGAACAGAGCAGGCACTTTGTGAACGTATTTTGAATGAAGAAGTCGCCCCCCACCCCATCATACCCCCCATAAAAACAAGAAAGGGAGAGATCCACAGAGCTGGAGGGAATGAGAATGGACCTTTGAAGAATTAAGGGTTTTTCTAACCAAGAATGGTATGAACCCCTGGAGTTCTAGAATCCAAAAAGCTGAAGCGGTAGGGTGATGCGGCAAGCAAGACTGTGTATAAAGCATAAACAAATGTAAATAAATAATGGAAGAAAGTCAAATGTTTTTCTAACTATGAGAGGATGTGACGGAGGTTTTGTCATTTTAGCTGGCTTCTGCATAACCCAAAGTCAGCCTAAAAATCTTGAACTGCTGTTAATCATTTTCTTCCTTAAATAGAAATTCCTGGTTGAAATGGTCTACTTTAGATAACAGAGCAGTGTTCCAACTTCAACAACATAATCCTTTCCTAGTTTTAAGATCTATACTTTTTTATTAATCCTCTTCTTCAATTACACCAAGGAGATTGCCTTTCCTTTCTTTAAATCCTTTTTCAATAAGAAGCCTGCTCTTGAATAGATATTGGCTTTGGATGTCACTTTTATGGAAGGGTACATTTGCTTAAAGAAAAGTGCTATACTCATTCTATATGGCATGTTTATGAGTTCGCGGGTAATGATATCGGTTCACACAGTGATAGTTGCATGTATAGATCTGCGTGATTCAGGCTTGTGCAAAAGATATGAGGCTAATGATAGTAGTAAATGATGCAGGTTGTTTTAAAAACAGATTTGTATATATATAAAACCTTTAGCAGTATTTTATTAATTCTTAGAGAAGTTCATACAATATCTTTTAAACATATTCATCCCCCATAACCACACTCTGTAATCCTCCCTCCCTTCAAACCCAACTTTGAGTTTTCTGCCCATCCAGTCAAGTTTGCATTACTCAACCAATCCAGGTGCCTGCCCTGGCATGCGGATGACTTCCCAGGGGGCCACATCATTAAGGAAAATCAACTCTTTGTCTCCTAACACTTATATACTTATACACATATTTTGATAAATCCCTATGCCAATTATTGTCTCATGTGACCAAAAGTAAAGACTCACAAAAGTCTTGAAAAACGTGTGAAAGTACAAACTAAAAAATTCTGCACATTCTGTTGAAGAAATACATATTTGCAGGCATAACTTGTTAAAATACCAAGTGATTAAACAGCATCTCAGATACTTGAAGATTGAGGACAAAATAAAGACAATGGACAGAAGCCTTCTTCATTCTTCTCATTAGTACTAGCTTTCCAGTTCTTTAAAAAGATAATTCATGGAAACTTAAGAAATAAGAAAATATTTTGAATATGTTTTATTTTCCAATGGGAAGATTGGGCATTACTGCCTATTTACATTTCTATCCAGACTTTGTAATATTCTTCTTTTTTGTGTTGGAGTGATGTTTTCTTTGACCTAAGTACAATTATAATCACAAGTAATTTTGAGGGGGAAGCCTTGGAGGACAGCTTGGTAGAGATTTCCATTCAAAAAGGAGAGCAAATTCAAGGCAGGCTAAGAGGAGAGGACAATGGCTCTAAGGCTCCCCAAATTATGGCTTGCTCAGAAAATTATAAGTAATATTGTGTGGCTCAAGGAGTCCCTAAAGAGTACGGTGCGGAGGTGAATTCATCTCTGCTACATTCGAGGGTATAGACTGTGCACTGCATGACTCCAGAGGATACCAGTCCGGATATTCTATGTGAACGATTCCGCCCTCATTTGTGCAACGCGGAACCATGGAAGCCCTGGGGAACGGGAAGTTCTGCACTGTCTTTTTGCTGGGTACTTCTGGGAGGTCACGCAAATTGCGAAGGGCACACGACGTAAAGAAGGCAAGCGTGCTGAGCTTCTGTCTGTAGACCAGTTTCCCTGGCTCAGCAACATGGCGTGTGACGTGCGGTTGTTGGAAAGCTGGATTCCCAGGTCCTATTTAATTTCTATGGAATAAAACTGGGGAGACTCTCAGCAGTCTATGTTCTTGTTGGCTTTTGCCGCTCAGTCCAGTGAGGCTGATGCCTACCAAAGCTTGAGGATGCCTCTGTAAGGAGTAAATGCCACCTCAGGATTTCAAAGGATTTGCAGGGAAAACAGATCAATAGCTGTAACCCGCGAGACTGGTCGGGGACACAGAAGAAGCACAGAGAGCGGTTTCAACAGCGGGACAGCGGGCAGATTGTAAGACCATTTGTCCAGAGGTGTCTCACTCTCAGTCTTGCTTGTTACAGGGTTGGGGGAGCTGGGGGTGCTCCAGCTTCTCATCAAGGTTACCGGGGAGTCTGAGCAGCTCTGACAGGAGCTTGAGCATCTTCTTCTTACAGGACTAGAAGACAGAGCCATCCTTAGTATTAACCATGACTTTTTAAAAAAATGTTTCTTCATAGGAAGAAACTAGTCTACTTAGAACTTTAGGCTTTGTAAAGGGGAACATTTTCTGATAGAGTTAAAACAGTTCTGGTAGAGTTAAACGGTTCACCAGACACGTGAATAAATTATGAAATACAGATGGTGTTATTTACCAGAACTGTTTACTTAGATACAATGGTCTCCTAAGTATACATGTTTAAGTCACACAGGGCAGAGGCCAGTTTCAGGACCAGTTTATACTTGCTGTTCCCTGAAAGCATGCTCGCTTGTTGAATGACTTCTTACCCATTCTGACTTTTAGCTTCTGCAAGGAAGTCTTCTAAATTTCCAGAATTAAAGTGCCATTAAAATCTGGCTTTGTTCCCTGGACACCTCCTCACTCTCCCCGGCTCATCAATCACCATTAGCAGGGAATTGCGAGGATTTATTTCTTCCATTATCCCCATAGCTCACGACTGTGTCCCAGCAGCTTCACAGGAAGAACAAAACAAAAGCTGTAACGCAATCATCTTCCCTTTTAATAAATCTCAGCGGCAAACGTCTTCTGAAAAGTACTTTTGGGGTCAACATCATTAAGACCACATTATGGAACGCCGGCAAACAAGATGAGCGGGGGGCCCGTGGTGAAACCGAGCAGCACTGCCAAGCGAGAAGTTAGATGGGAGCCAAACCCAGCTGGAACTGCAGGAACCTTGCCATCTACTAGGGAGGCTACTGTGTGGTCTCCCGGTCCCAGAAGCAGCTGTGTTTCATGGGAGGTTTTTTTTCACTTCTGACGCAAGAATGACAGGTGTTCTTCCAACAATGAGGTTGAATTTTTTTTTTTTTAAAAGGCTTTTTGGGACCTGTTTAACTTGCTTCAGCAGCAATAGTCGGATACCTGCAATCCGAATGGGCTCCAGCACATCTGTATTTAATACATCTGTGTTTACTACTTAGTCTCAGGAAGCAGTTGATGAATAGAGGGATCTTATTATTGTCTTATGTAGACAATCTCTACAAGTCACGTGCATTCAGTCTAAGCACAGGCTCTTCCTAGATTCCCTTCTAAGGACTATTAAAGGTCTTGCCACTTAAAATATACATATATATATATATTAAAAAACCTTATCATAAAATAACTTTATAGAAAGGGAGTTCTTTTTTTCCTGTATTTATAGTATTTTTGTGTGTGTGCAGATGCATTTGCAGTTTGCGTGAAGGCCAGAGAGCAACTTTGCATATTATTGTCCACTTTGGTTTTGGGATCAAGGGCCCTTCACTGATCTGGAACTTGCCAGTGAGTCTAGGGGGTTGGCCACCTGGTCACAGGGATCTCTTTCCTCAGCGCTGCCATTACAAACCACGCCCGCCACACCCAGCTTTTCTACCTGGGTTCTGGGCCCGAAGCTCAGGCTGCAGTGCTCAGAGGAAAGCGCTGAACCTCCCTCTCAGCCAGTACAAAACATCCTGTGGAAAGACCCTTGAAGTCTAACTGTAAACTCAGACTGTAAAATAGAAGCCACAGTAGCATCTTACATCTCACGTCTTCAGATAGTAAGGTCAGTTTGATAAACGAGATCTCAAACGACATTTTCCATTACCATTTTCCTACTGAAAGTTTGCTTCATCACAATTTCTTTGGGGAGAGGATGGTTTCTGAGCTAGCTGCAGTGACCCCTAGCAGGCTTCACCTCAAGCTCCCTGCTTTAAAAAAAAAGTCACCGAGGACCCATGAAAGGCAAGCACTACACCACTGAGCTACAAGCCTGTCCTAGAACCCAAATTAATTCTGTTTCTTTGCTTTTGAAACAGAGTCTGACTGTGGAGCCTAGGCTGCCCTTGAACTTGTGACCATCTTGACTCAGCCCTCCATGCTGGCATTGCAGAGATATGCTGCCACATCTGGTTGCAAAACTTATATTTTTAACAGTATTTCCAAGGAATTCATATGTGCATTTAAATTTGAGGGGCACTCTCTTTAGACATGTGTGTGACTTGAGAAAAAACTCAGAAGGCAGGGGAGTATTGCTCAATGTAGCATGTTTGCCTAGCATGCATAAGGCCCCAGGTTGGATCCCCATGCTAAGAAGGAAGGAAAGTAAGATCAAAGACAGAATTAGAGGCTCGTTCATACATTTTTTATTGAGTTAATTTCAGTTCTGTGGGCAATAGCGTGTTCTTCAGCCTGTGGCTTTCTTTATGCTGCTCAGAGGGTGTATGAGGACATTGGATCCACCATCAGAAAGCAGAGCCTGGCCAGGAAGTAGCCCCCAAGTCCCACCTTCCAGTGAACCATTTTGCCTAGTGAGGCTTGACTTTCTAAGGGTTTCCACAACCTTCTGAAAGAATCCCCCAAACTGGATACTGATACCAAGTGTTCAAATACATGGTGTTACAGAGAACATCCTACATCCAAACCACTGTGGATGTCAAGGATGGACCGCAGCCATTAGAAACTGGGAAGAGTCTAAGAAGGACTCCTCTCTAGTTCCTTCAGTTCTCTTTGCTGTCTTCAGCGCTGCAGCTTGTGGTGTGGTACTTCTGCCTAGCAGCTGAGGAAATGAAGGCAATCAGGTCGTTTAATCAATTAGAGATTCTAACCTTTAATGAGCAATAGCGTGATGAGCACTCAAAGAGCTCCTAAGCGTGTTTACTTCGAAAGCAAATTTACTGTCATTTTGCTTAGAGGGCTAGAATCCCAGTCAGCAGGAAATCCAGTTTAATTGGGGGACGCTAAGTTGAATTTACTGTTGTGTGTAAATAGCTAGGGTTTGTCACTCAGATAATTAACACCTGTTTCCTCAGAAGCAGCTCAAGACAAGCTGGGACATAGTGGGCCAGAAACCGGAAATGTCACTTATACCAGCAGGATGCAGGGGAGGGGATAGAGTCAGGTGGTGGGGGAGAAGGAAATTCTACCAATAACAGTTTGAAAGCAAAGTTAGCAGGGAGAAATGCCTCTGATATTAAGAAATGGAAAAACCCAGTTCAGCTTGGAGATGGTTCTCTTGTTTGCTCTATTTATTTTTATTTATTTTTAAAGTTAGCACATAAAGCCAAGGGTTTCATTCGGGTACTTTAAGATATGAGTCATTGTAATTCGTTCTTATTCACCCCTCCCTTATTATCCCTGCTGTTCCAGTCCTGTGTGTCCCTGTCCTCCCCCACCCCCAGCCTACCGTGAATTGTTCTTCCTTCTGGTTCCTTTTTTTGACTTTTTGAGACAGGATTTTTCATTGTAGCCCTGGTTGTCCTGGAATTCGCTCTGTAGACCAGGCTGACTTCAAACTCTTGGGGATCTGCCTGCCCCTGCCTCCTCATTGCTGGGATGAAAAGTGTGCACCACCATCGCCTGGTTCCTTCTGCTTTCTTACCGCAGATATTCCATAGTCCTCTCTTTTCCACATTCACTTCTCCCTCTTAAGAGTCCTTCCTTCCCTTTACTGGCCTCCAACCCTCAGCCCCCTACCACACACATTTAAATCTTGATTCTCACCTGAGGGAAACCGTACAGTATCTTCTGAGTCTGACTTAATTGGCTTAAAATATCGACCCAGGGTTCCATCCATTTCCCTGCAAATGTCCTGACTTCATTTTCTTAAAGACTGAAAAATTTTCATTGTATGTATGTGTCATGTTTCCTTTAGCCATGCCTCTGCTGATAGACACGTAGGCTGTTCCATTCCTGGCTGTGGTAACTAGCGCTGCAGTCAACACGGATGTGCAGGTACCCTGTGGTGATTTGGTTTAGAGTCCTTTGGGGGATACTCAAGAATTATAGGCTCAGCTCAGATGGTCGTTCTACTTTTAGCTCCTTGATGAGCATGAGCCCCCATCCTCACTTTGATAGTGGCTGTGCAATCCCACCAGCAGTGAATAAGCTTTCCTCTTTCCCACCCACTTGACAAGTATTTATTGTCATTTGTCTTCTTAATGACAGTCATTCTTACTGGGGTGAGATGGAATCTCAAAGTAATTTTAATTTGATGGCTAAGCATGTTGAACACTTTAAAAATATTTATTAGTCATTTGTATTTTTCTGTTCAGAAGTATCTATCTATTAAGTCCATTAGTACATTTATTGATTGAATTTAGATAATTAAATTGTTTGACTTTATAATTCTTTATTTATTCTAGATATTAATCTGTCTGATATATAGTTGGCAAAGACTGTGGTGGTTTATAAGTTAAAGGTGCTGAGTATTATTATTGGATTGTTGAGATAAACAGAGAGATTTTAGACAAAAGCACCTTAAATGTACAGTTTTTATGCATTTTTTATTTAGCCAACCATGGCAGTGGTTGTCCATGGATAAACAGCATTTTTTTTCAAACTGTGAGTAACAAACTATCGGTGATCTCAAATGATTCTAAGACTCATAGTCAACATTTCTATAAAAGCAAGACGGATGCTAGGACAGAAAATGTCAGGAAGAATAAGTTGTGTGCTGTAAAATATTTGTTCATGTTTATGTGTGTGTTGGGCCATGGTGTTACCACTACTACTATTAGCTGTTCCCTAAAAATAATGCATGCACTTGCCACAGCTGTTCATTGCCTACTAGAACTAGATGATTCTATTAGATGGTTCTATTATTAATAGAACCTATTGCAGAAGGCACCACACGCCTTTGTCACAGTACATAAAAAAACCGGCTGGAACTGGGATAGAAGCTTTCATAGTGCCAGGAAGATGCTATGTCGCCGTCCCAAAGGACCTTTATGCAGCTAATGGCAGCTATGGGGAGGGACTCACAAGGTCCCTTTCCTCTTGGGGGCTCTATAGGAAGTTGTCAGTAGCGGAGGGAAAGGCGCCCATGCTCCAGTAAATGATAACTCAGCCAATCGTCTGGGGGAGAATTGCTACCCACAGTCTTACTCAGCTGTGGCCTGGCAGGCTCCACAATGACTGACTAGGCTAGAAGTACCAACCAGGGCAATTGTGCCAAGTCAGTAATGGGGTAAGCAACCACGCTGATTAGATTTGAGACCCATTTCACAGGAAGAAACCCATACCTGGTACTATAAACCTTGCCCATGGTTGGGTGGGTCATAAGCCTTAGCGAGGAAGTTACTACTGTTGCTTAGCCAAATAAACACTCTGTACTCATTAATTTTACCATTTAAATAACCTTGTTTATACCCACAGATAAGTTCTATGGTCAGTCTGGTCACAGGAGCTGTTTTGTTGCCAACAGCAATAACTCCAGAGACTCATAATTGGTCCAAATCCTGAGACTAAGGCCCTTGCAGTTGTTCTGCCACAGTGGGACCTCCAGATCATGTCTTTTAAGGAAGAAAGAAGGTAAGAGCCAGAGGGAGGAGTAGACTGAAGCAAAACAGCACAGAGTCTGCCAACATCCTGTCACCCACCAGGGTCAGGTCAGAGAAGGGCCTCAGAGGCCTCTGACCACAAAGACCTGTAGACAGGAAGAGGAAGGTCTTTCTCCTCTCTGTGTACCTCTAGGTAGTTAATAGCCACCGGGGGAGGGACTTCAGTGTTGTAGCCGCTGGTAAGCCCATGCTCCTATATGTAATCACCCAGGACCCTGTAAGCAACCCTACGTAAACTCAGTGGTTCATTAGGAAATTAAATAAATCTGTGAAGTGGGAAGGAGGAAAGAGAGGGACTTCATAGCAAGACGGACTATGGTGGAGCAGAAAAGGGTAATGGGGCATACATATGATAAAAATACTATATATGTATGATAATACATAATGAGATCTATCATTATGTACAATTAACCTGTACTAATAAAATAGGAATAAACAATAGTTACCAGTAATTATAATGGTTGATGATCCATATAAGCTTGTTTCCTAAACGTAGCTTTATTTTCTTTCCTGTCTCTTTCTCCCTTTCTCTTCCTTTTGAGACAAGGTTTGTCTGCAGCTCAAGTTAGGTTTGAACTTGTCATTCTCCTGCTTTGACTAACCGCTGGGATGAGAGGCATGTGTCACCATCACGCTGAGCACTGGATAATTCTGCAAATGGAGGGAAGGCAGACTACCCCTGCACTCTCCGTAGCTCTTCTACTTCAGCGTTACTCTGGCTTAGGACTTGGAAATCTGGTCTGCCCATCTAGACCTCACAGGCGGCTTAGGGGCACGGTGAGCTCTGAGAAATGTATCGTCAGGTGATTTTGTCTTTTTCTGCACATTATGTGATGTGCTCACACAAACAAATATATCTATGATGCCCTAAGTGGTTTAATACTATAAAATTATCAGTGGATATACACTCTGTCAGTGATGTAGACTTATGTAATTTATGCATATAACTACTTTTCTTATAAAAAATCCAAGCATATTGGGGCTTTCTTACTTCTGACCTTAAGATTTCTATCCTTCATAGTATTAAACCGACTCCTAATGAATCCTAATGTCATTATATTCATAGATTAATACATTTTCAACCCTCATCACAGAAACTTTATAATTTATAATAGTACCCACAACTGGCCAAGGTACATAGAATTAGAGACTGCAGACTGCTAACCCCTAAATAGGGCATTGACATCACACCTCTTCTTCCCAAGGTTTGTGTCTCATTGCAGAAAAGGGAGGAGGAAAGGGTGCAGAACCAGAGGTGATGGATGGCAACAAAGAACCAGTGTCTTCCAGACACAGCAGGGTGGCTGCTCACAGGAACTCAGTTTTGGTTCTGACAGCACCCACAAGCCAGACGAAATCCAAGCATGGAGAAGGGGGATAGGCATAAAACCAAGAAACTATTGGCAATTGATAGCTATTTTTGGGGGGGAGAGTCATTTTTCTTTAAGGGTGTAGCTCCTGGTAGGTTGACCAACTTCCACGGAAGGCCATAAATGCAAGAATCAATGGCCAGCACTAATTGGACTGGTTTTTTGGGATGATTGGTATTTGTAAATTACTGTTTATAGAAAATTGTACTGGTACTGTTTCTTATATACTGATATGTTAAATATTAAATGTGAGTGTTCCTACCTCTATTTTTGTATGAGTATGCTTATAACTTTGTCTATATTGTATTGATACATCTACCATATTACATTGTACATTTCTACCTCTGATACTATGACATTGTTTACAGTTAAAGATCATTGTCTTCATATATTGCACAGTTGTTTATTCTTTTAGTCTTCAAAGTTAGATAGGTATTGAAAATTATATGTTTGTCATATTTATTTTTAAGTTTATCAGGTCTTTTAGTTACATAGAGATTATATTTAATATAGATAATATGATCTTCAGCCTCTTCAAAGAGCTGTAAAAAATGGCCTTTAATCTAACCTAAAATTTCTATGCCAAAGAGACACAATTACTCCTGACAACACCACTCTACTCCCGAGAGAACGTTGAACACCAAAGACACTCCACTGGGAGCTTGTCTTCTTGGCAAAACTGGCCTTTGGGTTAAAAAAAGCCCATACCTCAACTTCTGACAAAGATACAAAATATCCCTAAGTGGATAAAACAGGATTGTCTTATCTTGCCAAGACAGGGTAGGATAATCCTAAGAAAGTTCCTTGCCTTTAATAATGGTATGCCAGTTATGTTAGGCCTTAGCCAAAGTTGGTTAACTCAACATTACAAACGAGACTTTGGGTGATTGCCCAGGTAGTCAGTTGTCTCTGTCAATTGTTACACATTTTTGGATATCTCTCGATTGTTAAGTAATCTTTATTCCCTTCTCAGATCTTTAACGGAGTTAAAGATTATATAATTGTAGTTACTCTCTATGTTATTTAGACTCCTTAAAATAAAATGTTTAACAAAAGTTTTGTTCTCAATATTGTTTGTTATATTTATTATTTGTTATTATTGTATATAGTTGTATTTGGTTTGGTTCTATCTTATTTAGACAAAAGGGGGAGATGTAGGGACATAGCCCCACCCATTGGGGGCGTGTTCGCCTCAGGCTAATGTTTACGGATAAATCTGCCGGGCATGAGCCCAGCAGCCCTTTTTTGTCTTTTGCTCCGCCGCGGAAACCTGTGGTCCTGTAAGTCTATTTCCTTATTAAAGCTGTATATATCTATATAATCTGTCTACATTCATTTGCTCCGCCACACTAAGTGGTTTAATACTATAAAATTATCAGTGGATATACACTCTGTCAGTGATGTAGACTTATGTAATTTATGCATATAACTACTTTTCTTATAAAAAATCCAAGCATATTGGGGCTTTCTTACTTCTGACCTTAAGATTTCTATCCTTCATAGTATTAAACCGACTCCTAATGAATCCTAATGTCATTATATTCATAGATTAATACATTTTCAACCCTCATCACAGAAACTTTATAATTTATAATAGTACCCACAACTGGCCAAGGTACATAGAATTAGAGACTGCAGACTGCTAACCCCTAAATAGGGCATTGACATCACACCTCTTCTTCCCAAGGTTTGTGTCTCATTGCAGAAAAGGGAGGAGGAAAGGGTGCAGAACCAGAGGTGATGGATGGCAACAAAGAACCAGTGTCTTCCAGACACAGCAGGGTGGCTGCTCACAGGAACTCAGTTTTGGTTCTGACAGCACCCACAAGCCAGACGAAATCCAAGCATGGAGAGGGGGGATAGGCATAAAACCAAGAAACTATTGGCAATTGATAGCTATTTTTGGGGGGGAGAGTCATTTTTCTTTAAGGGTGTAGCTCCTGGTAGGTTGACCAACTTCCACGGAAGGCCATAAATGCAAGAATCAATGGCCAGCACTAATTGGACTTGATGGGTTTTTAAAAAGAGGACACAACATTGGATCAGTAGGGGGAAAAGGAGGATCCAAAGGGAGTTGGCTGAGGGGTTGAATATAATAAAAACATATTGCATAAAATTCTCAAATCAGTAATAAAATGCTAAAAACATTTTTTGCCATCTTATTTATCATTTCCACCCTTCTGTTATTATTGTGCTTTGAATCTATTTAAACAACTTACTTCATGATATTTTCTAGACTATAAGTTGGGGTGATAAATTTCAAAGAATCAATAGGAAGTCATCTAGTAATGAAAACCTCAATAAAAACAAAGGCAATTATTAAATTGATTATCACTATTCTCTTAAAATATTTCATCTAAATTTATAATTAAATCATTCAGTATTTAAGAGAATTTGACAATAGTGATAGATCATCCTAATGATCACATTGATTTTTCAGTTATATGATTTTCTTCAAAACAAGTGATCTAGCCGGGCGATGGTGGCGCACGCCTTTAATCCCAGCACCCAGCACTCGGGAGGCAGAGGCAGGCGGATCTCTGTGAGTTCGAGACCAGCCTGGTCTACAGAGCTAGTTCCAGGACAGGCTCCAAAGCCACAGAGAAACCCTGTCTCGAAAAACCAAAAAAAAAAAAAAAAAAAAAACAAGTGATCTAAATTTTATTAGATAAATGTTTGTTTATTAATCATATGCTAGGTATATATTGGTGTGGGAGAATGGTCTGTATTCTGTCAAATATTTTAAATAAACTCTGATTGGCCAGTAGCCAGGCAGGGAATAGAGGTGGGACAACCAGACAGGAAGTAGAGGTGGGTCAATGAGAACAGGAGAATTCTGGGAAGGAGGAAGCCCATTCCTTGGCAGTCTTGGCCTAGACACAAAAGAAGAAAGATGTGACTGCCTCGCTGAAAAATGTACCAAGCCATGTGGCTAACATAGATAAGAATAATGGGTTAATATAAGTTATAAGAATTAATAAGAAACCTGAGATAATGGGCCAGTTTATAGTTAATGTAGACTTCTGTGTGAATTTTTTGGGACTTAATGACTGTGGGAACTGGGCAGGATGCAAAACTCAGACAACAATATATGACTTAAATAGTATTAAGAAACTTGAGTCTATAGTTTAAAATGATGAGCTTAGCTAATAGGTCATGTTTTGGATTAGAATATCAATTTTATTGCTCACCTAACTATGAGGTTGCTACTTTTTGGGTAGTAGAGATGACAGGATCAAGTTATAGTATGCATTATATATATATGTCACCCAATAAATGATATATTTAAAAACATTAGGGCACAATTTTCAAATAGTTTTTCTACATGAAGATTTATGTCTACAATGATTCCTTGTATTAAGGCAAATTTCAAATGCTATTATATTTAGTATGAAGATAAAGCAAAATGAATGAGTAGATTATGATTTCAGAATAATTTTATATGCAGCATTCTCAGCCTTATATACCCCTAAATCACAGGTTAAGCATACTTGCTAGTATGGTTAGAAGTTCGACAAGACAATCATGTGTATGTCAGCATCTTGCAAATTATTTGCAAAGGGAAATGGAACTCCCACCTATCTCTGATTCTGATGTTGGAGGGGAATTATTTCTAGATGTCTAGATACAGCTATTTTGAAGGAGACTGAATTTAAAAACCATATATTCCAAAGTCCTCATTCTTGATCTCCATGAATGGGAATTACTCTCTCCTGTACTTTTCAGGATCTTAAAACTCTGTGGATGTTCCCAAGAGGCCGTTGCTGAAAGCAAATTGAGTGGGCAAGCTCACCTTGCCTTCCCATAGACCTGGTGGACCTGTCTCCCAGACAGTGCTGAAGGCACTAGGTAACTGGATAAAGAAGTGAATATTTTCACTGAAAAATTTTAAATAGAATCAACTTAACTTGCTTCTATAATATAAAAATAATATGCATAAACACACATATAAACACAGTGATATATGCAAACAGAGGTCTATGTCCTTTAAAGTTAATGATGCCAGTAAGTACTGCTTTTAGGAGCTGTGTTTAAGGATATTGTGTGAAAGCACTTACAGGACCCCAGGCCCTTTCCATGTTAGTTCTTCACAAATAGAGGCTTTTCTTTTCATAGCCACAGCTGTTGTTTGCAGAACTGGCTATTGAGCGAGGCTCTGTGCTTTAGATATCCAGGCCTTTTAAATGCCATTCCAGTTTTGCATATGCTATGAAGCTAAAATTTGATACCTCCAAGAGGGCATGTCTAGCACATTATTTTAAGATGGCACATAAAACTGGAATCCTTTGAGAACCTGGCTGCTACCATCCAGATGAAGTGTATTAACTAGCCCCTCAAAGGCTGCTATGCTTAGCCACTGGACCACAAATACATTTAATAAGCCTTTAGGATGCTGGAAGGCTTGGGCACCAGGAAAGTCTTCATTATTGGGGTTTCCCTTCTTTAAGAGAAATGTTGTACACTTTTGGATAATTGGATAAACATAATAAAAATAAAGAAGGCCCATCTCATACATTATTTACATGCTAACGTACAACTCCTTTCCAAGAGTTCTGTAAGATGCTGTTCAGGTCTGAGCATTCAGCCCAACAATGCCTACTAAATATGTGTTATTCTCATCAAAGTTCTAGGTCTGCCCATGCAAATCCAGTGACTACCATCCAGGGCCTTGAAACCTCCTTAGTATTTGTTCTAACACAGTAAGCAGAAGAAAACAAACTTTCTAAATAAATGAAAGAATGAGCAAAGGCATCATTCAGACCCCTCACGCACCACCCCCCATCCCGTCTTCTCATCGCATAAGTTAGTGTTTGCTTCCGAGACTTAAGTAGACCAGAGAACAAATCCAGGCGCATGATGACTTCGTACGTACGCGAAGCATGTTTTTGTGCCACCTGGTCTTCCTGCTTGAGAGTTCTCATCCTAATGATATGGTTGGGAGACTGTCAGGTACCGCAGATTTGGCAGATAAACAAAGAACACCCAAATCCTCCTGCAAAGCAGGCTGAAAGGAACTACTAATTTTCTCTCTATAAAGCCATGACTAGGTAGGTTGAAGATGAGAACATAATTGTCCAATTGCATATTGGCATCCCAGACTTGCCAGGGAAACACTGTGGAGCAAGTTATCTGTCTTGTTATTTAGTCTTCTTTTTCTTGTCCTGTTTACCTCTTCCCCTCTCCTCTCCCCTCCACCATCTCCTCTCATGTTCCTCCCTTCCCTCCCCTTCCCTCTCTTTCCTCTCTCCTCCATTCCTTTGTGGGGCCAAGTCCTGAGCCCTTCTAGAGCTGTTCAGAGCTCCCCAGCACAGCATATCTGCTGTTCCTCCTTCCTGCTCATGCCTCTTCCCTTTCTCATTAAAGTGTATTCCCCAGCAGTGTATCTGGAGCTCCTGTTCATCCAACCCGATGCCACCACTATACTGGAATACATCTTGTTTTAATGAGTATGTTCTCGTCAGTAGAATCCCTAATGGAGACATTTGTGATTAGTACAACCTATTGAATTATAACACAAAATTTTTATCTATCAGGCCGAATTGTAAGGTTGATATTACCAGAGAAGTGGCTTAGTGCAATGAACCATTATCTTTACATTTTTATCATTTAAATGAATGGTTTAAACTGGTCTTCCTTCCTTCCTTCCTTCCTTCCTTCCTTCCTTCCTTCCTTCCTTCCTTTTACTTTTTTTTTTGTTGTCTTCCTATTTCAACCTCATTGGAAAAGTAAAAATTCTGTTTGAGTAGAAGCCTAAACACTTCTTTTTTTAAAAGCCGCAAGCAATGGTTAATTAAGAGTACTCAAGTTATTACCTATTTTTCAAGATTTTAACTCTGGAAATTTTCTTTTTAATAAAATGACCGTATGTGTATTTGAGGGCAGCATAAATCAGCTCCCTCTTACTTATGTCACGTCACTTTGGTTTTCTTTTTCTGTGCAAGTATTTCAATAAGGGTGATACCTCATATATCAATGACTGTTTAGTCAACTGACTATAGTATTTATTCTCTCATTCCACTGAAGATATATTTGGTACTAGATTTGTTCACAATCTAAACAGTTAATGACCTCTCATCTTTAGTAACAACAACAACAAACACAAGGAAGGGTTTTCCTTCTCAGATTAATAATTTACTATGATTTATACTTCACATTTTTTTTAATAAACAACAACCTTATATTTAGCTAGATTTATACAAAACCATATAAGGTTGACTGGAAATTAGCCCACAGTGTAAATAAGTTAGTATTTCTCTACACTAAGTTTCTGGAGTGGCTAAAATCTCATGAATTCTCTCCATAGATCTCATGATTTCCATATAGTTTTTTGGTTCTGTATTTCCAGTCTCTTCTGTGATATGTCCACTTACATGGCTGCCAGTCTCTATAGTCTTACTCATTATGCAGTCTTCCAATTGTTGTAAACCCTTCCTGATTAAAAAAGAATTTCATTGTGTGTGTTTGTGTGTGTGCGCGTGAAAAGTATGTACACACAGGTGTGCAAGGGCATTTGTGTAAAAGTCAGAAGACAGCTTGGTGGAGTTCCATCTCCTTTTTCATGTTCATGTGGGGATAGAACTCAGGTATGATTCAGTTTTTCCAGAACGCAGAAGTTTCTGGAAAGAACTGCACTTTATACTGAACTTTCTTTGAATCTGGTTTAAGTGATTCGAATTTCAATGACTGTGGCAAGGTTGGAATGTTGTCTAACTGCAGGTGAAGTGAGAGTTATGGTTTGTGTTGACACAGGTTTCCAAGCTACATAGCAAACACCTTTAGTAACTGAGCCATCTTGCTGACATATTCCTAATTTTTGCATCCCAATTAAAAATACTACCCATATTCATTGTTCAATCCATGGAATTAAAGCATTTTTCCTAATTCTAATTTTTGTCTATATCTGTGGGTTTTTTGTGCATTTCTTTCCCCTTACATCCAAGTCTCCAAATTGTAGGCATCGATTCTTTTTATTTTTATTTCTTTTATTGAAAATATATTTTTTTCCCTCAGCAAAGACCCTAAGCAATAGTGGAGAGGGTGCTTGAACTGGGCTTGCCCTGTGGTCATATTTATGACTATCTTAAATGTTATCATAGAACCTTCATCCAGCAACTAATGGAAGCAGATGCAGAGATTCACAGTGGAGCATTGGGCTGAGCTCCCAACATGCAGTCGAAGAGAAGGAGTGAGAGTGTGAGCAAAGGCGTCAAGACCATGATGGGGACACCCACTGAAACAGTTCAGCTGACCTGAGCTAATGGGAGCCCATCAACTCTGGCCTGACAGTGAGGAAAACAGCACAGGACCCAACCAGGCCCTCTGAATATGAGCGACAGTTGTATGGCTGGGGCAGACTGTGGGGCCACTGGCAGCGAGACCAGGATTTATCCCAACCCCTTATAATGGCATTTTGAAACCCATTCTCTTTGGAAAGATACCTTGCTCAGCCTGGAATATAGTGGGGAGGGCCTTGGTCCTACCTTAAAGCAATGTGCTAGACTCTCTTCTTCCCCAATCCAGAAGGCCATAAAATCTTTCTAAACCCCTCCCTACTTTCTGTGTCTTCTAGATGTATCCTGGGTCCTCCAAAACCTCTGTGACTAATTCTGGTCTGCCTGTTATTGATTCCACCCTCTGATTCAGTGTAAACTTTGTTGGCAGTTTTGGAGTGTCAAAATATTCCATAACATTTCTCCTCTTTTGTCTAAATAAAAAAGGGAACATTTTAGCTTTAACAAAGTAAAACTAAACACAATAAGAACAATTATCAAGTAAGAATTATATTCACAATGTTCAGTACATTTGCATTTGTCAAATTCAGAGAAAATATTCTATTATCTATTCTATCTTGGTGAGTCCAAAGTTTTGTACTTAATTCACTTTCTGTCATAATTTGTATTATCAACCTAGAAATTGTTTTTAGACCTTAAAACATTTTCTTAAATAAACAACTTAGCCTTTTATGTTTCTCAACCTTATACACTTTACATGTCCTTTGTGAGTTTCTTTTCTGAATTTGGTAACAAGAACTGTAGCTATAACTTTCTCATTTTCAACTCCATCAGAGATCCAAGAAGGTTATAACATTACCTAAGTAAACAGGAAAGGCATAGTAAACAACGTTCAAACTATAGAAATGACAGAGACATTGGGCTGCCTGTGTAGTCACCCAAGATTGCTCTGCAGTTTTGGAGTATCCATCTTCAGTCAACAGGCCTAGAATATCTGACAGACTTTTCTGTGAAGCAAGAATTTTGAAAGACTGTTATACCTTGTCTTGACCGAGTTTGGCAGTTGCCTTCTTTTATGTCTTGCTTGTTCAATTTGGATAGCATACTGTCAGCAGTCAAGGCAAGGGCTAAATGAAACTGGTCATCAATGCCACTTCCTCATGTCTGACTCATTTATGAGGCAGATCACCAAGATTCAGTTCTCAAAATTCATTCTTTGGCTACACTGGCTAACATCTACAATCGGGACTTCTCAAGGCACCCTAACACAGACTTCCCCCTTTCTCTTTAAAAAACACTCCTACAGAGACACTGGCTGTTGTCTTTGACCAATCCAGAGGCAGCCCCCCGACTTGTCCTTTCAGTATTCTTGAGTTTATACTTAATATAAAGTCATCTCAATAGTCAGCTAAATCTTCAGTTATATTGCAAATACCTCTCAGCAACTTGCTAGCTCTCCTTTTATCTCTCCCACCCACAAATACCAACTTTGTTCTTCAGTCATTGGGTTCCCCATCACTTCTGCATGATTCCATTTACATTCAGAAAGTCAACCTCTCTGTCTTCACAAAGACCCCACAGAAACCAAAACCACACAATGTGTATCATTGCATCCAACCCCCCTAACTGAGAACTAATTTTTCTAAAGCCTTCTGGACCTTTAAGTTCCATATTTTCATGGCTAGGAAGTTTAAACAGAGAACTGGACAGATTTAACTGACATAGCCAAAACAACAAAACATGATATTGCTACATCCACACAAAATTATTGCTTCACCTGAATTTCACTTTCTTCCACTCTGCTATGGTTTGAATGTTTGCATTCCTCAAACTTTCATCCTCTGATGGGGAAAAAGGGGAATATGAGCAAATTACATGATGCATATTTATGAAAATGTAATAATGAACCCCAATTTTGAAAATATGATATTAATTTAAAAGAAAAAATTTCATGTTGAAAATTTGACACCCAATCCCGTGGATTTTGGAGGTGGGGTCTTTGGGAAGATTAGCTGCTAAGAGCGGAGCCCTATTGGATAAGATTTTTCCCCCTAATAGAAGAGGCCCGAGAGACTTCACGTAAGGACACAGGAAAGATATCTGTGAATCAGGAAATGGGCCTGTACCAGACATAGACTGCTCATGCCTTGATCACATTCTTGGCAGCCTTCATAACTACAAGAAATAAATTTCCATTGTTTACAAGCTACCTGGTATTCATATCTTGTTCTAGTAACGTGAAAAAACTAGGGTGTCTTCTTTACTCTGCCTCACCTTTCTGAATTCTTCCCAACAGGCAAAACTCAGCAAAGTAGTTTTTGATGCACAATCCCATTAGCTGAGATGGGAGAGGAGAGAAGGATTCCAGTGACGACACATTCATTAAAGACTGAGTGGAAAACGTCTTCTCTGGAGAATCAGAGTGACATTGCGGTTTCCTAGGAGATGCCAACCATTGATCTAAAAGGGATAGGCTTGATTCTTGGGACATCTGGACCAGATGTGAAGCCCGTCTTCAGCCTCCTGTCATGGTCAAAGTGATGAGCATCTTGCCTTTTTACCCGAGCTGCAAGCAGAACCAGACCCTAGCGAGCAGCTTTGTCAGGGAGTATAGAGAGCCTATGCTTGAGTTAAGAAGTGACTAGTTTGATGTACCTGATGTTTTCCAAATGTAACTTCCTGCGGGAAAGATTCTGTATCTTACCATTACACGGACTCCCACCAGCATTTTTAAATATTAATGAGAAACTGAGTTCTGGAAATGGATCGATTGATCTAGGACACAGCCTTGCTCTCACCAGCAGGTGTCTCTGCTCCATCATCAAGCTCTGACCCAAACCCACCCGGGTTTCTCCTGGACCCACATGTGTTACATAAAAGGCATCTTCTCTTTAGAAATCCTGTACTTATAAAAGACTTCTCTTTATTTATACTCATCCAGCTCTGAATTTGGCCTTGCTTCACATCACTGGCTGCTGAAAATGTTGGTGGGTGTTTTCAAGATAAACTCCCTTTGCATTCTTTGGTACTTAAATTAGCGCCGTTGCTAAGCGTTATCTCTAGTAGATAAAATGGTCCATTTCTGAGAAAAACAGCAATAAATACAGTGTAGGTATGCAGCCTGTTCAGAAGGCCAGAATCCTCTGAAACAGTAGTCTCCTCGCTGATAAAACGAAATTGTGATTTAACCTATACAGGTATTCTTCTTAAGAAAGAATCTGGGCTGGGCGGCGGTTGTGCACGCCTTTAATCCCAGCACTTGGGAGACAGAGGCAGGCTGATCTCTGTGAGTTCGAGACCAGCCTGGTCTACAAGAGCTAGTTCCAGGACAGGCTCCAAAACCACAGAGAAACCTTGTCTCAAAAAAGCAAAAAAAAAAAAAAAAAAAAAAAAAAAAAAAAAAAAAAAAAAAAAAAAAAGAAAGAATCTGGGAGAGCCGTGAACCATGTAGCCTGGGGCTCTTGATTAACTATCCATATTTTGCCTCTGACTTTCATTCTGTTTGGTTGTTTTGGAGTGATATATTCAACCCGTGTGTCATTTCCCTCATGGACAGAAGGGTGATGATAATAATATGATTATTCTGTGATAAAGCTGTAGAGATTGACTTAAGGTACTCAGAATATCTCACCGTGTACGTGGGTTATATGTGATATACGCTGTTTGTATATATAGAATATAACCCCTCCCTGTTACCACTTTTGGCACAGATGAACTGAGGTGATGGTTACGGCAACAGGAGGCGTGTGTCTCCTTTAGGAGCTGACTCCCTCATGAAGACTATGGATATGGAGTACTAAAACTGCTTCTTGAAGTTTGTCTCTGACTTGGTTATGTCACCTGGCCTGTGTACTTTCATAAGGGGAGAGCTTTCTGCCATGTCCTGAAGTTCCAAGGAGCTTTTCCACACAGCACAATTCAGGAAAGTCCTTCCACGTGGAGCTGGGTTCCAGCCTTGAGTTGTTATGAACTCAGCTTCAGCGATGAGGACTTAAATTTAAGTCTGGTTAAATGACCAACCACAAAGGTGCGCACAATATTTTACTACACAGGAATTATTCTTATTTTCCAAATAGGCTTGATTAGGATATAAACTAATTCCAAAGAGACGATTAGTAGTCACACTAATAGACATACCAGTATACGTACATTGGCCCATGCCAGTCTCTTAAGTGTACTCTAAGGTGGGTGCCGTTATAGATTTGAGCCAACAGACAAGGAAGCAAAAAACAAATTATTCAGGACCATGCCCAGGGCTTCGTTAACAAACATGTTAATAGTCTCACTGCTACATGCTAGTCGATACTACTGCTTTCCCCTTCATAAAATGTGTGGGAAACTGAGGCACAGAGAGATTAAACTGGGACTTGAACTCTGCCAGTCTGAATTGATTTGTGACCCTTTAATTAAACAGTAATTGGCTTAGTGATGTTTACACTCAAAGCGGTACCAAGGAATCACCTAAGGTGAGTCAGCCCAGAGCTGAGGCTCAGTGCTTAGGTGGTCCTGGATGGACGGTCAGGCTTGACTAACAGGAAGAGTGCTCAGTTTGAGCTGTGGCTGTATTTTGGTCAGTGATATAATATACTCTTCTCTAGTCATGGCTGGGAAAACGTGCTGGCTACCGAGCCTGATGACTTGCGTGTGATTCCTTGGATCTATGTGAGGGAATTGAGAACCAACATTTGCCAGTTGTCCTCTGACCGCTACACACATGCCATTGCAGAGTACCTCTTCCCACACCAAACAAAAACAAATACAAAAGCAAATCACGGTACCTCAGTTTGTTAATCTACTCAATGCCATTTTCAAGTGAGGTTTGAATTGTGTGTGTGTGTGTGTGTGTGTGTGTATACTTCAGTTGTGAGTTCAGTTGGACTAAAGCTGTTAATCTGAGGATAAATAAAGATCCTAACACAGATGAAGTAAATGTTCACACAAGGACAAGTGCCAGTTTAAAATCTGTCTGTGCTCCCTGTAAACGGACGCGATACAAGACTGATCTCAAATCTTCAGAAGTCATTAAGAAGACTCTGGAGCGGGGCCTAGAGATGTAGCCTGTCACTACAATTTCTGCTCCAAAGAGACCTTTTAATACTTCAGTAGGAAAATGAATTCTCCAAGCGAATACACACACAATGCAGAAAATTGCTCCTGACGATATATTGGGTTTAATTCCTTTAAAAAAAAAATCCTTGAGAACAGAATAAACACATTATGCCTGGATGGCATATTCAAGAAGTCTCCTCTATAGAAATGACTTTAGAATTATACTTTCCCTTTCCTTTGCCAGTGCCTGACAATGCATGATAAAACGTTAGAATAGGGCATCCAGAGCCAGAGCCTGAAGGTCTTTTTATCACAGGCTGAACCACAGCACAGAGGCAAAATCTCATTACTGCAGTCGGAGAACCCTTTCCCGTGCTCGTGCGCTCCTGACCTGGACTGGTTTTAATAAGCCCCCTCGCATATTAACTAACGATCCATATCTGGGGCTCCTTTTCACCTGTTGTGATTTTTGATTTTGTTCCTGCTTGTCTATAAAAACTCTCATCTTGGGTCCCTGATCCTGACTTACCTCTGGCTGCAATGGCTCTTTACAGCCCTTTCTCAGGACCTTGGCAGAAGTTTCTTCCCCACACCACTTTTTCTTCTTGATGCCTCTCCCTTCCTCCAATGTCAAGCTGCATACTTTCTATTCCCTCTCTCCACCCCTGCCCAGATGATGCTCATGTCCAGGGAATGCCATTCACTGCTAGTGCAATTTTATTCATCCAGTGTCACTTCTTGCATTGGTTCTCCATCATCTACATGCAGGTGGTTTTCAAATCTGCATGTCCAGCAGAGTTGCTTCCACCATCAACAGTCGCTTGCTGAGACTCTGCATCTCAATGCTATTTCACCCACTCCCGTATGAGACAAGCAACACCATCTTTCTAGCCCTTGTGATGCTCTCTTGTTCATGAATCTTTGTGTATGCTGGTCCTCTACCTGGTAATGTTTTCTCTCCTCTCACCTCGCTGGCAGGCCTCTGGTTTGCAATTAGATCCCATGTCCTCTGGTCCCACTTGTCACCCGAGAGCATGTGTGGTGAAGCTCCCACGCAGGCTTTCTTTGTTTCTCCCATCAGATCATTTGCTGCACTGTGTTGCCCCAGCCCATCTGGGGTTGTTCGGTTGATCAGTTTCTAAGCTTTGTATCATAGTGGCCATATCTGCATTCGTTTTTTCTTCAGTCCTTCTATCCAAAGTCTTCAGTATGTGACCAGAGTTTGACGAGTATCGGTTGACTGATGAAACTTGAAGTTTTAACCTTCTTGAGACTATTTAAAAAATAACCAGGAAGAAAAATGGCGACGTTTCTTTCCCTGATTATACTGCCACGGGTATGAAACAGTTTGGACCAGCCTTTGGGTTGAGGATATTTTTGTTGGTGGGTCTATTGGATCAGAAAAGTGGAAGCATCCTTTAAAGGGTCTCCTTGCAACCCTTGTTGGTCCTCTAGGAAGCAGCAGGACTGTCTGAGGTTGCGTGACTCATCGCTCATTCCTGCTGCTCTGCAGCTGTTGCTTTTGTCTGAACCTCATCATTTATGACTTGGGCCACTGCACCACCTTCCTCCTCTTCCTGCCCCTGCCTTTTCCTCTCCTAGGCCTCCCTCCATCCCTCTACCTTAGTGAGCCTCTTAAATTCCTATCCCAGTCATTGTGCTTTTTGAAATCCCATAGCTTCTTGTTCATAAGACATGTGGCAATGCTTCTGGAAGGCTGTTTGTAATTCTGCCCCAACCCTGCTCTTGTAGCCTCGCCTGCCTTCTAAGCCAGTCCTGCTCATTTATTGTAGCACACTATGGGCTCGTGGTTACTCCATCCATCCATCTGTCCATCCATTCATCATTCACCAATCAATCCACAAATTAACAGAGTGGTACTGAGTGCCAGACATTGGAATAAATTGCTGAACAAATTTAGACATGGTTCCTGTTCTCAATTTCTTGAGACAGCATTAATCAAATAATCAATAAGTGTGTTTATTTACAGTTAAAATCAGACCCATGAGGAAAAGATTGAGTCCATGCAACATAATGGCTGCCATGGACTTGTGGGGCAGGGGACTGCCTCTGAGAATATGTTGTTTGAAGCAAAAGGAAAGAACAGGTATAGAATAGGAAAAAGGTTTTCTTCACTGTTTAAGGTAGCACCCCACCTCCATAAATACTTGCTGAATGAATCAGAAACAGCAGGAGAAATACTCAGAAAACAAGTAAACAAACAAAACCTACAAAAGGGTTAGTGTAGACTTTGTCTTAGAGGAGAACTAACTCACCTTCTACACAGCCTGAGTCAAAGGTTCTGAGTTTCCAAGATCCTGTGGAAAGACAAATATTCGCTGTCTTTGTCCAAGTGGAGGGTGACAGGTCCTGTAGGCAGGTGTCCCAGGAAGCTGGGAAACTGACTGATTTCCTCAGCTCAGATTAGGATGGCCAAATGAATGGAAACTTGCATGTCAGAAGTGCTTGACCAAGGCTGTAAGCCTTATTATATAATGTTCAAGGGAGACTTCGGCTAAACATTTACATTGTCCACTAGGTTTATAGACATAGACATCAGGAAGACCATTCTCAGGCTCTTCTCAATCTAAATTACCAATTATAGTGCCACACAGAGAGATGGAATTGCTGGTGCTTGAACACTATCCTTTGGCATAGCCTGACTTAGTAGCCTTTTACACATAGCTTCAATTTTTAAAAACAGTTGATGGGTGAAAGAATCTAAGTATGTCTCAGTGTCTCAGGGTGCCTCTACTTCAGGTTCTAGACTGCATGAAGACTTTAGGTGATGGTTTGAAGCAGGGTCTGTTCAGTGAGGGTCTATATGCCCTGGATTGAATTTATTCATGCAGTTCATACTCTCTCCTGTGCAAGGCACAGCTTTAAAAGATGTACTTTTAAGTTGTTTTTGAGGACTGTACTTTGGTTTTATTTATCAAGGATACTTCACGGTTGGTTAATTCTTTGTAAATAAAAGGAACAAGGAACACATACTTATCAGCAAGCAACTATTTTTACTTCTAAGCAAACAAACATCGATTTGCTTGTCTGCTATTAATGGCAACATTCTTACGGTGGCACTGATTGTACCATATCTCCGGGTAGAATATAGAAGATCCATCCTTGTAATCATAGACTCTCGCTCATAATTGCCCCATGTATTCTTCAAGGACAGGTAATATGGGGTCACAATGAGTAGCTCTGGTGGCAGAAGTGTGATAGAACTTAGCGTTCATTAGAAAGTAATCAAATGACAAGGCAGTCTTTGCTGTCAGGAAAGTTATATTTTCGAAAGTCAAAACATGGTGAGTCACCCCTTTACAAGGCTGTTCTCTATTTTGGCTCCACCTCATTAATTTGCAAACTAACTTCTACTCTTAAGAGGGGAAATGATTTTTACATAAAACCACCCAAGCAGCTTTCTTTCGTAGTATAGCTTAAATTCTACCAAGTATCTTTGAAACCATTAAATATTTTGGTTGTAAAAACAATGGAAACAAATTCATTTTTTAAATTATAGATGCTCTCGTTTAATTAAAATCTCATCTTGGGACTAATGATGATCTGAACTCCTTGGAAATAGTCCAGAAAACCAATGAGGATTATGAGCTCAAATTGCAAATGAGAATAGAAAATTTGGATGAGAACCGGTGAAAGGCTTAGGGAGTGAGACAACAGAAATGACGTTTTTAATGAAGAAGAATGAGTAAAGAAGACAAGTTGCTGTTGCTTTGTTTTTTTGTTCTTCCCTCCCTCTTCTGAAGCTACAAACATCTAAGCTCACATGCAGGATGCACGTGGAGACTCCAGGGTGGCTTGACAGCTCACCCAGATGGCGGGTGTGAGAACAAGTTCAACAGTGACTTGCTTCCAATGCAGTGGAGAAACGTTTTGCTCAGGAGGAACTCTTAGAGATTTGACCTGGTCTATTCCTTACGATGAACCCTGTGGGAGTCCACGATCCCCATTGTCTCCTGACCTGTACTCCAGATACCTCGTATTAATTCCTGGTCGTCTGGCAGCCCTGAATGAGCTTTCAATGCTGCATGAATTCCGAGAAGGGTCTAATGACAGCCCTCCCAACTTCTTTGGTGGGTCCAGGGTTACAGTTGGGCTTCTGGACTGGATTTAGGATTTGTGGGCTGATGGCTCTATTGCTAGAAGGAGACCTACTTCACATATGTGAGCATTTGAGATGTTCTCTTTTACAATGGACTCCAAAGGGCATTCTCAGCAATTCTGATCCCCTGGGCTGGGGTGAAGCTCAGCAGTAGGGCTTGCTGAGCACCTGTGGAGACCTGAGTTTGATCTCAGACTATAAACAAAGCAAAACCACAGCCATAGCAGAGGGCCGACTATGGTGACTGCTGTGCCTCTGGTTTTGACTTTTTCTGAACACTTCCTTCTTTATCAATGTGCTCCCAATTCTTCTGAAATTTTAGCACAAGTGAATTTCCACCACAAGGTTCTGAGGGGTTTGAGATCATTGTTGTTTTATTTTAAAATTTCTACAATTCAGTTCTTTTTCCTTAAATCCTCTCAGAATGACCGACAAGGAGTAGAGAACAGTGTGTTCTGTGCATGATGGACAAGGTGCAGAGGGGCAGGGAAGAAACCTTGAGAAAGCTGTCCCTATGGCCTGTGTATTCACCTTAACAGTCTGCAGTAAGCTTTAGATAAATTCAGTTCTTTTGATTCTCAGAAGTCAAGCCTAGCTTCTACAAGACTTTGAGAAACTTTAAATTGCTTTGGTTCACAGGCCATTTAAGTAAACCATTTGATAGATAGTCACCAGAAAGTCATTGAAAGTGAGGTTGGGTTTGCCTGGTGTTTTCAGGAGTAAAGGGGGGTGAAGATGGCTTCATTAGGCCTTGCTGAGGACTTCAGTGATGGCTGTGACCTGCCTACCAGCCAGTCCACCCTCCTGTCTCAGTTACTTTTCTATTGCTGTGGTCAGACATCATGACCAAGGCAACTTGTAGAGGAAGGAGTTGATTGGGAGTTATATTTTCAGAGGTTTAAAGTCCATTGACATTATGGTGGGGAACACGGCAGCAGGCAGGCATAGTGCATAAGTAGTAGCATGGGGTAGAAAGAGACACTGGCAACGGCAAGAGTTTGAGAAACCTCAAATCTCAAGACACACTTCCTCTAGCAAGGCCACACCTCTCAATCTTTTCCAAACAACCAAACCAAGTGGGGATCAAGTATTTAAACATATGAACCTATAGGGATTGTGCCCATTTAAGCTACCACGCCACCCGTCCATCCATCAGCCCACTCATATGCTCATCCATCCATCCATCCATCCATCCATCCATCCATCCATCCATCCATCCATCCACACTTCAATTCATCTGCCCAGGCATCCACCCACACATCTACCTGCCCATTTGTCTGCCCCTTAGTCTGTGAGAGGTATAAGGAGTCCATCATGAATGAGACAAGATTTTTCTCTCTACAGTTTATATCTGAAAACACATGTACTAAAAATTACACTAAGAAGTGATGAATTTTCCAGTATAAAGTTTATATAAAGTGCTAAGGTAGCATTGGTGAAGATTGCTTTAATTTTTTTTTAAGCACCAAAGCTACAGAGATGCAGCCAGTTATGCTAATTTAGTTTGCATTTGTGCCTCTTGTCCAATTTCAAAATGTCTAAGACCATTTCAGCAGGTAGAAGAAAGATGAAGTGAAATTAATCTTTTATGGAAAGTTTGCTACTTTGGATAATTGAATTTTAAAGAACCTAAAACTATCTGTGCACACTTAAAAATAGTACAGTAGTTACAGGTTTCAGTAATACTAGCCTGCAAACCTATCAACTTACAAAAATGATTGCTGACATGGCCATCTTATGTATACAAAGCAAATCATTTGGATAAAACCAGGAAAGTGGGAAAATGTTGGCATAAAAATTAAAAGTGAGGAATAGAAATATTTTAATTAGGCAGTTTTCCTCAAACTCTTCTCAAATACAACCCAGTGTTCCTTTTTAACATAGACTATTCATTGGGGAGTTAGCCTGCTTTTGGACTGTGGTCATTTGTTTATATTTCTGCCTGATTTTTATCTGTCTTATTATCATATAGTATAAAATGTTATGTATTATTCATTCATGTACTCTACAAAACTAAGTTCTTGTCAAATAAAATTATACCCTCATTGAAAATAGAAATACTTTTTTTTTCTTCCCCAAACCTAGTACAGTCAAAGAGAAAAACTTTTGTGTTATTTATCTGACCAAGATTTGGGATGCCTGGTTTTTTAGATGTCTCACTTTCATGGAAAAGATCATCTTTAAAAAATACAACATTTTATTGATTCTTGGAAAATTTCATATCTGCAGACAGCATATATTGATCACATTCACCTTCCCACTCACCTCCTAAATTACCCCAAGATCCTCCTCCTCAATTTTGTGTCCTCCTTTTTTCTTTAATAACACACCAATGCCAATTTGTACTGCTTATATATTCCTGAGTGTAGGACTGTCTATTAACATATGGTTGACACACCAGAGGCTATACCATCAAGGAAAAACTGACTCTCTTCCCCAGAATCCATAACAGTCAACAGCTCCATAGCCAGTTGTGGGGACTCATGAGTCCTGGGGAAAATCATCTTTTTGGAGATTTAGGGTCATTGAATATTTGGGAGTATTTCCATATCCATTTGAAAACTCATTCTATGTCAAGGAACTGATGTAATTTTCTATGTCTTTCTCTCCTTCCTTCCTTCCTTCCTTCCTTCCTTCCTTCCTTCCTTCCTTCCTTCCTTCCTTCCTTTCCTTTCTTTTTTTGTTTTGTTGCTTTAAATGTTTTCTTTATTTTTGAGGTTATAATATAATTAAACCATTTCTTGCTTCCCTTTTCTCTCCCCAAACCCTCTCATATACCCCTCTTTTATCATTAATTGTTTTTACATGTATATATATATATATAGCCTGTTCAGTCTGTATAATGTTCCTTTTATGTAAATTTTCAAGACCGACCATGTGGTATTGGATAAACGATTGCTGTGCTATTCCCTGGAGACTATTTCCAAGAGAAATAAACCCAAAAGAAGGAGAAACAGGGTAAGATAACAGCAAGGATGTCTGAAAAAGTCAAAAAGAATCATACTATTAACAATTTATCGAAAAAACCCTAAAATACATGTAAGTCTCTAAGTCACTATATAAATACACATATATAGTTCAAATGAACTTTTCTCATCTGAGCTGACAATGTTCCCTGCAAGAGCCAAAGACCACATAACAAAACCCTCAATATCAGGCATGAAAAGCCCTGTTCTAAGTTGTTGGTCAAGGTTATCCACATCCCAAATGATACAGACTATTGCTATTGTCTTTACTTCCCCCCAGAGGTGAAAGGCAAGTCCTATTGCTAAAGATACCATGCACTTCAGACTCACGACACAGAGACCACTGAGCTGGTCTTGACATGAATGACCTGATGACTTGCTTTTGTGGTTTCAGGAGGTGTCACGCAAACTTCCAAAGAAGGTATGCTACCAACAGTCCTGTGTAGCTATGACACCTATGAACTGCAAATTGTTTTAAAGGTCAACCCAAGAACCAAGAACAAGAACTTCATGTTTGCCCTCAGAGGAAAAAAAAAAAAAAAAAGCTTTTTTAAAGAGGTCTAAGGTTGGCCAACGTCTTGAGCTTGGTCATTCTCCTGGCTTAGTCTGGTGGAGAGGCAGGACTGTAGGCATGTGTCACTGTATTAGTTTCAAAGCAATTTTAAATAAAACATTTCAGACTAGACAGAAGAATGTAATCAGAATGTTCTGCATTCCTTCAAATTTATAGTCATTATTTGGGGAAAGAAGGAACTAGTGTGAAGGGCAGGGGGACAATAGAGGGGAGTGGGTGTTGAGTACGAGCTCAGTAAATGACATAGATTTACGAAAACGCCATGGGCTCAGCCACCTCCTGCCAACCAAGATGACAGATCTTTTCATCCCTGGGACCGCATGGTGGAAGGAGAGAACCAGCTTTCACAAGTTGTCCTCTGACCTTCACATGTGCCCTGTCCTGAGACAATACATAAACAAAATATAAACAAATTGAAAAATCCATCACTTTGCACAGTGAATATGTGCTAATTGAAAGATTCCAAGACTGCAGAGTCAGGAGTGAGTGGTGGAGCCCTAAGAACAGCATTGCCTCTGACTTTTCTACCTGCGGAGAGATTGTTCTGCTGCGCCTCTCTCAGAGGTACAAAATACGACACAGGGGCAGAGACAGACTAATTTCTCGACTAGCCAGCCATTAAAGACCAGTCGGCAATTCTGTACCAAATGCTAACAGTGTATACAGCTCACCCGCCATGAGCCATATCTTAGGGATTGGATGTGACTTGTCATCTAAAGAGGGGTGTGTTGGAATTGGGGTTCTCAGCGTGGCAAGCTAAGGGGGGAGGTTGGAATGGTTAGGAGGGGAATCGAAGAGGAAAGGAAGGAGGCCATTGGCGATGCCGTCCTGGAAAGGACTTGATATCTGGTTTACTGAGCAAGTTAATTGTTCTGAGAATGAATTGTTATAGAAGAAATTGCTTCTCCCACAACCTCTGGCTTTCTGTCTTTCCTTATTATCTATCACTCCTTTATGCACATGTTCCTGCCAAAATGTCATCCACCATGATGTGGCATAGCTAAGGTGGCTCCTGCAAGATCTGGGACCATGGTCTTGAATATCTAGAACTATGAGCTAAATAAAATAATTAAATATTTTTGAAATTTTATTTATTTTCTTTTTCCGAATACGAGTGTTGTGTTTGTCGGTGTGTCTGTCCTACCAGATCCCATGAACCTGGAGTTACAGGCAGTTATTAGCCATCTTTCCAGCACCCCAGGTAAAACTGTTTTTGAAAGTATAGCACCAGTTGGTTATTTTGCTATAGGACCAAAAATCAAGTGGATAGACCGCATTATTTACTAAAAGCTGTTGTATAAGATATCCTTGAAGAAAGCGGGTTATTAGCCGGGCGGTGGTGGCACACGCCTTTAATCCCAGCACTTGGGAGGCAGAGGCAGGCGGATCTCTGTGAGTTTGAGACCAGCCTGGTCTACAAGAGCTAGTTCCAGGACAGGCTCCAAAGCCACAGAGAAACCCTGTCTCGAAAAACCGAAAAAAAAAAAAAAAAAGAAAGCGGGTTATTTATTCATTCTACCAACATTAAATAATACTAAAAACATCTTCCATTTATCAAATACTTCGATTAACTTCAATGCTAATGCCCGGGGACACTCATGTTCATGCACTAGAATTCCCCAAAGCGTCTTAACCTTATGAAGCCCTGTTTTCCAATTCACCAGTCCAGAATCGTGTTCTCTTCTCTGGGAATGTTTAAGATCTCATTTTCTGAAAATCTACTCTCTTATCAGAATCTCCAGTCTCCCCTTCCTCCTCATTTCTCTGGCTCATGACACTATTGTTGGCTCTTCTTCAGGTTCGTGACACCCATTGTTGGCAAGCCCTTCTGTCCCATAACTTTTATTTATTTACTCTTAGCTTCATGTCCTTTTGCATCCATTGTGGATACCACGGTATCACCCACCTACAACTTCATTGCTCTCCTGCCCATGTGCTTTTGCTGCTCTGACACAGGTTGGTGCAAACTCCCGTGTCAACAGTTGTACTGTTGGTCCATGGCCCACTGTTCCAGTCTGCTGAGTCATGCTGGCAGAAGTTCAAAGACCAGCATCACGGCTGAAGGGTCTAATCTCACTTGGTGCTCGGTCTCCTCTGCAGTCCGCAAGGTGTCTCTCTAGCGTCAACACACCAGTTCACACCAGTTCACACCAGACTCCTCTTACATTCACCAGTGACTGCTTTCTATTGGACAGAAAACAGCAGTACCAGGTTTGGAGCCCATCAGATTCCTGCCCTGCTCCTCACAAGGTACTTAATACTCAATCGACTTTCATGGCTGATGTGAATTTAAAAAGCCATAGTACTGGTGGAAAGGAACTTGGCAGCACCTAGCAAAAGTACGTACACCCCTGACTCAGCAAATCTACGTCTACAAATTTATCTTAAAGCTAAAATGTCCCAAATACAAAACACCCCCATCATCAGGGATCAAGTCTAACACTGTTGTAAGAAAACAAGCTCACTGTCCATTAATGCCTTCAACACTAAATAAAACAGTATACGGGTGAAAGAGGTTAGACTATGGTGGAGCTTTGGTCAGGGTTGATTAGGTGATAACAGTGATGCATACAAGAAAGCTATCTATGCTATGATGATGTGAATTTATAAATTCTTTGTGTAATAAAAAAACAAAAGAGAGAGGAGAGAGACAATGTCAGCTCCCAGACTCTGAGATAGCTGTGGTTGTTTCAGGACTGGCTCTGACCCTTCTTTTGTAACTCTGATAGTGATTCCTGCTGTCATTTGCTAAAATATGCCTGATGTTGTGGCTGCTTTTAAATAATCTGTTACCGTTATATTGGACATCTCCCACCAGCACTATGTACTGTGTCTGCGAGCTTCTCGTCTTCTGCTCTCCCCAGGACTGTGCCCTCAACCTAGTACTTCCACAGCAGAGGGGTGCAGAGACCCAAATAATGATGGCTACTAGAATTCCTTCTTAATGTGTCACTAATATTTCATTGTCTTTTGAAAGCACTCACCCTTCATTCAGGTGAACCAGGTTAAAAAAGAGATAAAGGAAGCGATAGAACTGTCTAAAAAAAGCTTGTCAAAAGTCAAGTTCATTGTAACAGACAGAAAAAAATACCTTTAGAATTCCTTTGGCTCAGTCCAGGACTAGGTCCACAGTTAATACTAAAAAACAGTTACTATCAGTTGAATTTCAAGTTTTTAAAGGTTAGCAGAGAAGCAATGTTCATGAGTCCATGAAGAAACAATCCATTCAAACACATTTCTGGAAGCTCAGCAAAATGGGAAAGGAATGTGAATGAGCAGGGGAAATTTCTGGCTTGGGTTGATAAGAGCTTTGTCTGAATTTCAGCACATTTGTGAGTAGAGTTTGAACAAACATTTTGGCCTCCACAATGTAGGCCCCCGAGTAACTGGCTGTGCCAGACAGGTAAGTAGTCAACTTTTAATGGCAAGATGTTTTCAGCACAGAGTTAGAGTCTGGCAGACGTCTCAGTCACATGAGGTGATGAAGACGGAGTTCCAAATGCTTTCCAAATATGTCAGTCTGCTAGCCATGCAATTCCTCATGCATTCTACAAGAAAATTAATCCCTGTTTAATAAAACAGACTTTGAAGTATAAAATGAAGGACAGATAAGCAAGGTCTCAGGGTGCAGGGCTGCTTTTAGAAAGCCCCATAAACACTTATAAATCTGGCACTATTAGAGGTGGTGGCATTGAAGCAAAACAGATTGTCTAACTGTCCAGTATGCCTTTGTCTTCCCACTGTGATAGTCCTGTATAAATCTCGCCCCAATCTGGGAACAGGGTATACCCAAGGAGCCAAAATTGTGTATGAAGATCAAGTATCAGGGTGAGATTTTTTTTGTAATAGGATTTTTGAATTCATTTAAAGCAACCACGTTTCCTCTCTAAGCAAAAGGCCTTTCAAGGCCAAAATCAAGGCAGCCCAAAGGAAGGAGAGTGCTGGACAGAGAAATTGTGAATTAATGAATTTGGGGCAAGTAGGATCAAACCCTGAGCTTCAGGGTTTTGCATGGCTGTGGTACTGTGCCCATAATGTTAATTTTAAATTGATTTTACATAACATATTTAACTTGATCTGTGATTACATATGAAAAACAGATAGAGGGAACTGGAACATGTCAAATATGTTGGTAGTGGCAAAAGTTGTTTTTCCAAATGTGGTGTTCAGGTAACTTCATAAATTGTCTACTACCGTGCTAAACTGGGTAAGGTATGGTCTGGAAGCCTTATTTAATGCACCATACCCTGTACAAATTCTGTAGTCCTGGGGAAAAAACTTCAGGGCCCATGAATGTTAGGCAAATATTTTACCCAGGATCTACACCAGCAGTCTTAATTACTGATTATTATTGTCTATTTAAAATAGATATAATCAATTGGATCATTATTTTTACTTGATTTTATATTATTAATGGTATGTTACCTATAGAATGAAATTCAACAAATATATCAACAGGCAACTGCATCTTAAGTTTAAGAAAATTCATAAAATTAATAAGACATGGTTCCTGTCCTCATATAGGTGCAAGTATAGGAAAGAATCCAGCAAAGAATCTCAATGCTATGATGTAATGAGAGACTTCAGTCTAGAACTGTCTAGAACCTGGGTCATCTATTTATGTGCTTGTAGGAACAGTCACAGTTGGTATTTGTCACGAGGCTCTTCTAGTAGAACAAAATGCACCCAAACAAAAATAATTTAAAAATCTGATCAAAGGTAAGTAGATACTGACAGCAAAAGGGAAAATGAGTATTTCCAGTCTTCTTTATCAGGTTAAAAATTTGAGTTTCTCTGACTGACTAATATCTTGACTTTTTCTTTCTAGCAGAAAAGCCAAGCTGTAGGAAAACCTTCAATTAATATATGTTATGAAATTTCTACTTCTCAAATATGGAACATTCGTTTGAAATATTTTCTGGGTCCTTCAATTTAGTGTATTTGAACTAGTAATTTAGTGTTCAATCATCTGATATTTGATGCTGACAAATTACATATATTAGGATGATCTTGGCAATTTACATACATATGTGTTGACACAATGTGTAACTATAGAAGTCTCATGTGTATGGACATTCATACATGAAAACAATCTGAACAGGCAGAATGAAAGCTTAGGAATTGGTACTAATTATTCAAATGGACTGTTCAACATTTATGCTATAATTCAAATATTTCCTTCATTTATTCACTCATGAAATACCATGTAGGGTCAGCATTATGGAAGATCCTGAGCTCATGTTGGATGGGAATGATGGTAAAGAACACACACTGCATTTGTCCAAAGGGTGGAGAAAATTCAGAAAGCGACCAATGCTGAACTCATGATAATTACCAGTGTCCTTCTCCCTTACATGGCTTACACAACAGACAAAGAGGACAGTGTTGACTTTGTGGAAGAGGTATTGGCTGACACGTGCCATCAGAATGGAGCTTATTAAACATCAATAGCCACTTACAAAGATATCCTGAGCTAACTTTCTGTTCTAAAACATTTGGAGCAGAACCCTGCCAGGGCACAGAAGGAGCTTCAACACAGATCATCACAAAGATCCAAGGAGGTTTACAGACACTCAAGAAATTTGAACAAAAAATAAGAGCACAAGGATATTTTGTCCTTTAGATTTTATGAGCTATAAATGACAACTTAAATGGTTATGAAATGTAGACCCTTAAAATTAGGATCAAAATACATCCCTAATCAACATCTATATTCATTAGCCCAGATATTTTTAAACTTATACAGAAATCAATCAAAAATGCTCTTGCATCCTGTTCTAATTTAGGCAGGCGGCTGGTCATGGGTGTTGGTTCCAAAGATGTGAAGATCTTTATTTTGTCTTTTCTGCTGCAGAAGAATGTCTATCATAGCTTTTATGGATGAGGATTTGCCTCCCTGTGCGACCCTGAGATGACTCTGTGTTCATCTCTCTTGTCTTGGCCTTCCTTATTCATGCCACAGTGTGGAAGCTTTATCTGTCGCCTTAATTTTCAGTTGCCCCTTTGAGAAATCACCACCAGTGCGGTGAACGCATTTATTGCTCCACAGTTCAAAGGTTCTTGACCTAGTGTCCGATGGATTAAAATCAAGGTGTGTTGACAGGGCTGTGCTCTTCTGGGAGGCTTTAGAATACAGTCTATCTTTTGCTTTTCCCTCTTTCCTTGGGTTTGGTGGCCTCCCTCCATCTTCCAAGCTGCCAGCCTCAGATCTCTGCATGGCTGCCACTCTCTTCTGACCGCTTCTCCCATTTGTAAGGAAACACATGATTTCAGGGTACCTGGATAGTTTTATGTCAACTTGACACAAGCTAGAGTCATCTGAAAGGAGAGAACCTCAACTGAGAAAATGCCTCAATAAGAGCCAGCTGTAAGGCATTTTCTTAATTAGTTATTGGCAAAGGAGGGCCCAGCCCATGGTGGGTGGTGCCATCCCTGGCTGCTGGTTCTGGGTTCTATAAGAAAGCAGGCTGATCAAAGCCATGGGAGCAAGTCAGTAAGCAGCACCCGTCCATGGCTACTCTATCAGCTCCTGCCTCTAGGATTCTGCCCTGTTTGAGTTCCTTTTCTGACTTCCTTCAGTGATGAATAGTGCTGTGTAAGCATCAGCTGAATAAACCCTTTCCTCCCCAAGTTTCTTTGTCCATGGGCTTCATAACAGCAATGGTAACCTTCACTAAGACAGTGCCCACTGCTATTATGTAGGACAAGTTGACAATTTTAGTGACAGCTAATCAGCAACCTCAATTTCGTTTGCAATCATAATTCTATTTTTCCATGTAAGACAACAGTGATATGTTGTGGGAATTAAAGTATGGGATCCTTGGGAGCCATTATTCTGACTGTAACACTTGTCATTGTCAAAGGCTGAAATGCGCCATTCTGGTGCACTCACCTATTGTTCCTGGACCACTGACCCATTCCCCCTTAGCAAGGGGTGAGGAATAAGCCCAGGGGATCATGGGACCACATATTATCTCATTCTCAGCACCTAAGGGCTCCTGGGACACAGAACATGGAAATGCCCACTTGGATATGCATGATACTTTTCATAATGTCCCTCCCTTCATTTGAGGGTCTTTCCTGCCTCTGTCTGCATTCAGCTTCCAGAAATCAAAAGACAAAAATTGCAAGAAAACCTACCAGAATGTGGAATTCAATTTCTAGAGAAAGAAGCGGCATTTCTCAGGCTCACAGAAAACAATGGAACGTCTCCTACAGTCACAAGCGAGACTACTGGCGAAAGGACTTTAGAGCCATCAGCGTGCAAACAGGTTGAACTGGCAAGGATACTGCTGCCGCATAGGATGCTCGGAGAGACCCATATAGTAGGCATCACCGGTGGCATCTTTCCGCTCCAAAGGGAAGCGGAAGTGAGGGGGTGGTGCTATGGCATGCAACTTGATGTGATTGACGTGGGACTGAGTCTTTCTTTATTCTGAGAATTAGGGCATTGTCACAGTTCTGACTTCAGCCTTTAAAACATAACTTTCTTTAAAAAATAACTCTCCAAAGACTCCCACTCACATTCAGAACAAAACAAAAATTCTTTTTTTTTTTTTTTTTTTTTTTTGGTTTTTCGAGACAGGGTTTCTCTGTAGCTTTGGAGCCTGTCCTGGAACTCCCTTTGTAGACCAGGCTGGCCTCGAACTCACAGAGATCCGCCTGCCTCTGCCTCCCGAGTGCTGGGATTAAAGGCGTGCGCCACCACCGTCCGGCCAAAACAAAAATTCTTTATTCAAGCCTGTGATTAATGGGGTCCCTAACGGGTTGAATTAAGGACGTCAGGATGAACCAAAAGGGTGGCTAGAGATCCGAGGGTAAAAAAATCTACTCACAACAGGAACTGTCTGTCCACGTTTATTTATTCTTCTCTATCCAATCCATCATTTCTCATTGTTCCACCCATTACTTTTTGATGGAGGTGGGTCTTGTATTAATCTGTTGCTTTCATTGGTTAATTAATAAAGAAACTGCCTAGGCCCATTTGATAGGTCAACCCTTAGGTGGGTGGAGTAAACAGAACAGAATGCTGGGAGAAAGAAGCCGAGTCAGTGAGTCGCCATGATTCTCCCAGTCCAGACAGATGCAGGTTAAGATCTTCCCTGGTAAGCCAGCTCATGGTGCTACACAGAATATTAGAAATGGGCTAGATCAATATGTAAGAGCTAGCCAATAAGAGGCTGGAACTAATGGGCCAGGCAGTGTTTACAAGAATACAGTTTCCGTGTAATTAATTTGAGTAAAGCCGTGCGGGCGGCCGGGCGCCAAAAACGCAGCCCGCCGCTCATATTACTACAGAGTGGCGCATATTACAACAACTTTT
Source organism: Chionomys nivalis (assembly GCF_950005125.1). Lineage (NCBI taxonomy): Eukaryota > Metazoa > Chordata > Mammalia > Rodentia > Cricetidae > Chionomys > Chionomys nivalis. Next base: position 52,542,289 of record NC_080101.1, on the reverse strand, counting down.
CTACATTGTACTTAGTTCTTCATCATTCTTAGTTCTATGCGTTACGAATGTTTCCAGTCATACATATCCTTAAAACCAGCAATTCCCAGCCATAGCAGGTCCCAGGGCTGGAATTCTTTTGCCCCATCAGATGATCAGATGAGAGCTTTCACACACACACACACACACACACACACACACACAGAGAGAGAGAGAGAGAGAGAGAGAGAGAGAGAGAGAGAGATCCATGGGAGTGGCTAGTACATGTCTGGTGAATTCCATAATGGAGAAAATTAGTTAAGAAAGGAATTAAACCACTAGGAAATACTAAAGGGGGAGGTTAATGTGCTATACTACGTTTTTAGGTGGTAGATAAAAGGTTAAAAGGTTTATTTTCAGTAAAACTATGAATAGGGCACGGAATATTTAAATCAGTGCACCAGTTCTTTTCTCCCAGTATACAAAGAGGATACCAGGTAACCAAGCAACCTATGTAAACAGTCAGGGGGAAGCTGATGGCTCTTGACCAGATAGCACATACACCAGGCACTGCAGTTTCTATGGGCCCAGGTCTGGAGTTAGACTTACTGATCTAAGTGAAGAAGAGACCCAGGGTTCTAATTGTCAACCCCGGGCTATGCTGTCATCAGCGTTCTGATCATGGGTGCTGTGAGTCTTTCTCTGCAATGCAGTTAATTATCTCTTCTGCTGTCCTTGAGAGCCCTGAACTAAACCATCAGTAAACTGAGGTGAAAGTGAGCGTAAGGAGTTCAGAATCTTTTGAGTGGGGTAAAACCAGAAGAGCAGCCTTGGGCAGGTAGTAATGTAAGTAACTATGTCCCTGGAGATCAGTGAATTTCTTAGATGGGATGCTATATGCCTGGACCCTAAGCATTGACCAGATGCCTGCTGATAAAGACAATTGCAGGAAGGTAGATCTCTGTGCTTACCTAGGAGAGAGGAACAAGGCCTGGCCATGGGAAACAGTTCTGAACTAGAAAATTAATTCCCAAATATGTAACAGAAGGGAAGTCAGTTACAGTGAAAAATCTCCAGCAAAGGACAGCCACTTATTCACAAAGTAATAACACCAAAAGGTCTTGTCTTACATTTAGCCTTTACCAGATCCCCTGGCTCTGATAAGTCGCTTGTGAAAGGATTACTGAGCAATTGCTGTACAATGTTGCGGCTTGCAGCATGTGATGGGCCACTTGTGTGGGCTCTGTCCACTCCTGTCTCCTCCACTCCCCAGTTTGACCAGTGACCAGTGGCCACGTGACTCTGGCTACCTTCTTCGTTTTTGCTTAGCTTGTCTCTACACCTGCAATATTCTTCCTGAAGATAGTGACATTGTTTGTTCCATCTTATCATTGAGAACGTGGGTTAGATGCTAAAGTGAATCCTTTATCATTGACCTTCCTCCCGTGTCACAAAACTTATTCCCCATGGAACTGTCTTGGTAGCGGATTAATTTCACAAGACTTTGGAAAGAGCCACTCTGGCTTACTGCTTTGTCTTTTGTGTCCCAATCAGAGCAAGGCAGAGGGTAGGAACTCAAAAATTAGGGATGGTATCAAAGAGTGAACAGCTGATTTTGTCATAGTATCATTTAGATAGATATCAAACTAACTTAAAATAGCTCAAAATGTCCTGTGCTCTCTGACACTCATATTTACTTTCCATATAACAAATCAGCTCAATGAACCATTTGACTTTTAAGTTTGTAAATGAACATCTGGATTTGAAAAAGCACCTGGCTAAATCTTCTGTATTTTAAACAATATTTTTCAGTGTTTTTCCATTGTTCTCTAGATGTACAAAGAACATGGGATAATAATAATAATGAATTATTACTAGCTGTTTCAGCAAATAATACATACAGATTCAATAAGATATTCATTCTCTCTCTCTCTCTCTCTCTCTCTCTCTCTCTCTCTCTCTCTCTCCACCTTCCCTCCCATGTGTATTTTTCCATGTGGCCTTCTACTCAATTGTCTTTGTATGTTCTGTGGTCTCTGCGAAGACTTGACTGTCCTATTCATCCTCATGCCTCTACTACCGTGTCATATATACGTCTATGCACATATAAACACATGTGTGCATATAGAAACATATTTGTTTATACAGTTACAAACAGTTATTCAGTTCATCTAGTGTTATTGTTTTTTGTTGAAAGTATTTTGATTAATTTTAGTCTGAATTGTGCTAATATTTGTTTTTATGTATGTTGAAATAGATAGGGACTCCAGAAATGTAGCTAAAATATCTCCAAGTATGAAATGCATAAAGTCTAGGTGATAAAACATTCAACAGAACAGGAAAGAACAAATCAGAACTATATTTTCTACTCCATGCTGGAATGGAAATAAATTCAGTGTAATAGGATTTGGGACATGAAATATATTTATTATGCCTACAGAGTAAACTGATGAGTGTGAATTTTTTAATAAACAGAATAAATGTCAGTCTAGATAAATCTATCACAAAAGCAAACAATCTCTTTATAAATAGCATCAAATCACATCACACCATGGCTATCTTCTTTTTTTGTTTGGTGTCACCTTGCATAAACCTTCCCCCTTTTATCAGTCCTCAGTCCTAAATCACACACATTCATCACCCTAAGGTCAAACTAAATTTTCTGGCTGTGCAGTAGTCCAGGACAAAACCATTATCTGTTCCCCAGGGCTGATCAGCTGACACTGCAAAGCTCATAGTTCCAGAGCAGAATGTTACTGTGGCCAGTTCTGTGAGCCCATTTCCTGCTTTTAAAAATGAATTTGCATACTCGTTTAAACAGTAATGTGATTTAACTCACAACCTAATGACCATGTGTTTAGAGTCATAAGATACTGGGAAATTTTTCATGGAGGTTTTAAAAGAAAGTAAACAAGGAACAGGGAGTTCCAGAAGTGGGGTGAGAGCTAGAGTTACAGCTCCGTGGCCGAGCTCTAGGCTAGCTTATGAGTTACTGACATTGGTTCAGATCCTGGCTCTGCCACTTAGCAGCTACATAAACCTTGAGCAAGCTGTGTAAGTGTTGGGAGTCCAAGTTTCTTCATGCATAAGACAGGGATGCCTGCCAGAGTCTTCAACTACTGAGGGTGATGTATGTAAAATTCTGGCTATATTTACACTTTAAAAGTAGTTCCAGATTATCTCAGAAAAACCAATTTGCTTTTGTAAACATAAGAAAAGCAAAGACAACTCCCTGGAAACTCACAGGGTGCTCTAGACAGGGATTCAGTGTCCATACTTATCAGGATCTCAGAAGAATTTCATACCAGGCAATACACAGCTACTATACTCCCTAAGAACCAGAGATGTCAACAAAAGCCAAAGAATAGAATACTCCCCCCAATAAAGACAAGAACATATATCAGCATTTAGAATTACAATCTTTCCAAACTCATTTTTTTTTTTTTGATGAAGAAGTCCAGAAATACACACTGGAAAAAAAAGAAAAGACAACATCATCAACAAATGATGGTGTTCAAGCTGAACAGCTACACATAAAAAAATCCAAATAGATCCATACTTATCACCCTGCACAAAACTCTACTCCAAATGGATCAAAGACCTCAACATAAAGTCATATACTTTGAATATGATAGAAGAGAAAGTGGGGAATAACCCTGAAGTCATCAGCACAGGAGAAGACTTTCTGCACACAACACTGTCAACCATACACTAAGATCAAAAATTAGGAAATGGGACCTCATGAAACTGAGGAGTTTTTATATAGTAAAAGACACCATCATGAGGACAAACCAATAGGCTACAGAATGGGAAAGATTTTTACCACCTGCAAATCCAATAGAGGACTAGTATCCAAAATATATAAAAAACTAAAACCAAAACCTGAATATCAAGAAAACAGCTCAATAGAAATGGGGTACAAATTTAAACAGAGAATTCTCAAAAGAGGAAATTCATGTGGCCAAGAAACACTTAAAGAAACATTCAACATCCTTGTCCAGTAGGGAAATGCAGATCAACATTTCAACATCCAGTAGGGAAGCATGTGGAGCCTGGGGAACACCCATCTGTTGCTGGTAGGAGTGACAACTTGTACAGTCATCATGGAAATCAGTGTGGCATCTCCTGAGAAAGATAGGAATCAATATACCCTAAGATCCCAATATATCTTGGGAATGTACCCAAAGGATGCTTTATCCCACAACAAGGGCACTTACCCAACCATGTTCACTGTTGTCTATTCATAATAGCCAGGAACTGGAAATCATCTAGATGTCCCTCAACAGAATAATGGACAAAGAAAATGTGGTACATTCACACAATGGAACTTTACTTAGATGTTAAGAAAAAGGAAGTTATGACACTCACAGGTAAATGGATGGAACTAGAAAACAAGTCATCCCGAGTGAGGTACCCCAGGGTTAGAAAGAGAAACCTGGTATATATTCACTGTTATGTCAATGAGAATCAAGTTACAATCTGTAGGGTCACAGAGGAGAGGTGAAAATTTAGTAAGCAGGGTGGAAGAAAGGATCTCCCTAGGAGATGGAAACAGAATAGGTAATTATGGATGAATGAGGTAGCATTGGTGGGGGCTGGAATTGAAGAATTAAACAGGGAGTGGAAGAGAGGTGAGGGATGAGGGAGGAAATGCAGGGAAAGACAACTAAAATTAAGTGCCATTTGAGCGTAGTGTGGTAATCTAATATAATAGAAGCTTCCCAAAATATATATGTATATGAAGGCAATCTAATTGAAATCCCCAAATAATAGGGAGACAGAGCTCCAACAGGCCATCTCATGTCACTAAATGCTTCCAATATGGGGATTGGGTTAAATCTAAGTGAGTTTTGGGCCAAAGGGCTTCTAGGAGAATCCCCAAAGAAGTCAGGCTGCTGTCAAGACTGTAAGTTTCTCTCCCCAAATGATGACAAAGTCCCACTGAGTAAGACAACAGCTGCACAACTCATTAGCACAAAGAAGTTGAACTGATGCCTACTTAGAGCCTTCAATCCTTACATTATATAGTTTTTGGTACAAGAAGATATTCAGCATGAAGTAAAGAGAGAAATTTAAACACCAAGCTATTGTCTGAGGTTTCTGTCCTGCCCGGTTCCCGCAATCACAAAAGAAATCACACAGAATTCTACATTAGTTATAAACTGATTGGCCCATTAGCTCAGGCTTCCTACGAACTCTTATAACTTTATATTAGCCCATATTTCTTATCTGTGTTAGCCACATGGCTCGGTACCATTTTTTTCCGTGAGGAAGTCACATCTTGCTTCTGTGGCAGGCTTGCAACTGCAGAGGAATGGGCTTCCTTCTTCCCAGAATTCTCCTGTTCTTCTTGACCCACCTCTACTTCCTGTCTGGTTGCCCAGCCTATACTACCTGCCTGACTACTGACCAATCAGCATTTATTTAAAATATAATTGACAGAATATACCATGGTCCCACACCACCAAGCCAGTCACAACTCCTTGGATTGACCATGGTGTTCTGCTTGCAGGATAAGCTAGTGCAATGGAGGAACAGAGCTCGTGGGAGTAACCAACCAATATCTGATTTAAGGCCACTCCATAAGATTGAACCCATACATGACACTTTTTGGATGACCAAGACTAGATAGCACAGAGACCTAGGGTAAAACCAAATATTCGATATTCTATGATAAAGTAGCAATAAAATGACTCCTAATGACATTCTGCTATATTTATAAAAGCTTTCACTGCAGATGGGAAAAAAATGCAAAGACTCACACCCGGACATTACACAGAGAGTTAGAGACTTTGGAACACTCAGTCCTAAATAATGTGTCCATTAAATACCTTCCCTCAGGGTTCAGGGAACCCTGAGGAAGAGGGGGTGGAAAGAGTGTAAGAGCCAGAGGGAATCGGGGATGACCAGAAAGCAAGGCAACATGATCAAAGTACATAGGAACTCACAGAGACCAAGGCAGTGTACACAGGGCATGCACTAAAGTTTTTGCTAATGGCTTCCAGTTTAGTGTTTTCATGGGATTCCTGACTGTGCAAATGAGTATCTCTCTTGTGCCATGTCTTTGGCTCTTTTCCTTCTGTTTGTTTTGTCCACTTCCACTGTGATAGTTTTTGTTTTGTTTTATATTTTATTTTACTTTGAAAAGAGAAAGAAGCAAAGCAAAGATTAAGTAGGCTTCTTTCACTGTTTTTAATCGGCTCTGAGGTTGTTTTCGGCCTTCTTGAGTGGAGGCTCTAATAGAAGCCTTTTTGTGCCCGGTGGCCACTTGCAGAACACCCTGCACACACATATCTTGCTCTTCCTCTTACCTGGACTCAAAAGGAGTGCCCTGCATTTCAGGTATCAGGTACAGAGAGCTCCAGTTTGGCGCAGTCTAAGCTGAATATTACCCAGCAGGAGAGTTTAAGATGGAAGCCTGCCAAAGCCCAGGGAGAAGCTTCAGGTTGTCTTTCCTCTTTACCTCTGTTCATTTCAGCTAGCGGTGATGAAGGGATGGGATCAAACCAAGGCTGCTGTTTCAGCTGCTGTTCACACCTGCTGCTACCATTCGGATCTACTTGCCAGCTTCTTGAATTCCGTCCTTTCTACTGAAGCCCAACACAATCCCATTTGACTTCCTATCATGAGGATGATACAATCCAATTGTTCCTGTGCAGGAATGATGGTTGATTGAGCGTATGGTATGTTAACCGTTGGGAGATTGCTGTTAATTAAAAGGGGAAAGAAGCCCCTGATACATTCTGCTCAGAACCACAAGAATAGGCTGATGTGTCACTCTCGGTTTGAGTCACAAACAGCTCTAGCTAAGTCTCAGAAAATATCACACCTGTAACCCTGGTATTCTGCAGGCTGATGCTGGAATATTGTTGTGGGTCCCAGCCAGCCTGTGGCACAGTTTTGGAACTTATCTCAAAATAGAAAATTTCCCCAAAATAAAATAAATGACAGATTTTGAACCATGAGTGACTGAAATCAATTGCGCTGTGTGTGGTACAGGTGTTGCATACCCATACTGCAATGGATCCCAAGACCTAAAATCGAACTTTTAGAGTTCATTCTCCTGATATGGACATTCAAAAAAGTCAGTGCTTCTGCAATTTGAACTGGATGGTTACTGTATCAGAGAACCATAGTCTATGGCCCTTATCCATTTATATAGTATCAGTAGATCCATGTGTGATCACTGTTCCTGTCTGAGTCTCTGATTCTTTCCACACACCCTTTTCTTTTCTTTTCTTTTCTTTTCTTTTCTTTTCTTTTCTTTTCTTTTCTTTTCTTTCCTTTCCTTTCCTTTCCTTTCCTTTCCTTTTCTTTTCTTTTCTTCTCTTCAAGACAGGGTTTCTTTGTGCTGCCCTGGCTGTCCTGGAACTTGTTCTGTAGACCAGGCTGGTCTTAAACTCACAGAGATCTGCCTGCCTCTGCCTCTTGAGTGCTGGGATTAAAGGCATGCACTACTACCACCTGGCTGTTATTTTCTTTTCTATATTTATTTTTATGTGCTTTGGTGTTTTGCCTGCCTGTATGTCTGTGTGAGGGCACCATATCTTTCCGAAATGAAGTTACAGACAGTTGTGAGCTGCCATGTGGGTGCTGGGACTCAAACATGGGCCCTCTAGAAGAGTCATGAGTCATCTACCTGAGTAATCCTCCCCCCCCCATTTTCTAATCATCATAGTCACGGAAATAATGAAATCTTAACTGCTTTAGGGCCCTACAGAAAGGAAGTGACCATCATAGACACTTCTCTTGAATTGTAGGATATACATGATTAATCTTCCCCTACATAATTTCATTGACCCCAATGGATCATGGATTAGGCTCAGGTGTCCTGCAATGGGAGATCAATTCTTGGTCTTTCTGCGAAAGGATCCTCCATTGCATTTCTTTCTTTCTTTAATTTTACATATTTATATTTTTCCTATGAGAGCTCTGCATGTGTCCCTGCATGGCAGAGGAAGGGCATCAGATCTCATTGTAGATAGTTATGAGACAGCATGCAGTTGCTGGGATTTGAACTCCAGACCTCTGGAAGAGCAGCAGCTAGTGCTCTTAAGGTCTGAGCCATCTCTCCAGCCCTCTCCATTGTATTTCCAAAGAGTACTCAATGAACCATTCTGACCGCATGCGAATTTTGCTCTGTAGATTGCAATCTCTACCAAAGAGCCTTATCATGGATAGATAGCAGCACATCTGTTACTGCTGGTTCCCGTGGTGACTCAGGGGTAGGAACAGGTGAAGTGGGTGGTTTTAGCTTAGTGTGTTGTCCTGGGAACGGAACTTGAGCTTTGCAGGTATGAGGAACCTGATATTGGTGGACAGAGATCTGCCTTTACTGTGTCTGCTAAGTAGTAGTGTTGCATCAGCCCTGCCTGCCATTCTGCTCACCACTAGAGCACAGCATGGGCTCTTGAAGCTAGACTCAAAGTTCCTTTCCTACCTGTAGGTGTGGTGCCAGTTATGCTGGGAGAAGGTGTGCCATGAGGTTTAGGGATTTCTGTGCACAGTGATAGATTATCTGTACTACACAGACTGTTCTAGAACTTTAACATCTGAAGCTGACCTTTGGCAGCTGATTAGAGAGCATGGGTCTCCATTGCTTATTGTTTTTTCTCTGTCCAAGCCTAGAAATAAAGAATAAAAATATAGTGGGGCTTGTTTGGGTACAATGAGGTTTGAACTGACCCTTCTTTTTTATATATTGAGCATTTTATTTTCTCCTTTTGATTATCGTCATGTTAGTTTACCTCTCTGAATGAGGCAGTGTGAAAAACGTATCTTCCTGCCTTACTCCATGGTACCCCTGGGTCCTAAAGTGCTCAGTCTCAGCGGGTGTTCCTTTTAGCTTCACGATAAAGTTGCTTACACAACAGGGGGCATTTTGAAGGGTTTTTCGTGTGGAGTTTTGCAATACCCCATAGAAACAGCCTTGCAGGAGAAGGCTGTGGCACTGTCTGTCAGATGCCGGGGAAAACCCCTGCAGAAAGCCACAGAGCTTCCCAAAGCAATCCAGAATTGTTGCTGCGGGTTACAGATCCTGCCGTAGATTTCCCGAGTCCCAGAGTTAGTGTTACACAAACTGCCATTTGTGAATCCCAGATTTCATAAGAGCAGTAGCAGCAGCAGATGGCGAAAAATACATTTCTAATTCACTTAAAATCTTCTCCAAGAAATGAGTTCTCCCTGTACTCTTTATACTGTTATTTTTTCCCCTATATGTCTCTTCTATGTCTTCTAAATAAAATCATTATGAAGAAGAATGTCTGGCTGATGTTCCTCACTGCTGTGAGGCATGTCCCGTCCTCTTACTAGGGAGTCATAATATAAACCTCTATTACCGAGGACCGAGGAGCTGCATTTTGTTGTTTTTAATGTCTGAGGCCCTAGAGAGAGCAAGGTGCTAGGGTATAAATTTACCTTTATGTGTATGGAATGCTTCCTTATTTTAAAATTCACAGCAGTGTCAAGAGCAATCATCACTTTGACTCAAAGGCTTGTGATCTGGTTTTCCAGCACTTTCTGTATCAAAAACAAAGCGATTATATCTTAAAAACTTGCCTTTGATAACTAGGGTATAATCACAGATATTATAGATGATTTCTTTAAAAATTATCTGGCTGGAAATCAACAGAGGAATCTTTAATGGAGACCGCACTCTGCAGAACATTTGATTAACATGTTCTCACTCCTCTGAGCTTAACATCTCACGGGGACAAGATGCGCATAGGCTGTCTGTGTCTAATGGAACCATTTTCTACAGAACACACTTGGGGGTCAGGGAAACAGTTTGATTAGAACTGTGTAGACATGTTCCCCACATCAGGTCTGATCAAAACCAAACTCCCCTCTGGGCAGGGAATAAGTTCACAGTCATGGGTTCAGTTGGGGGTGAGGGCTGAACTCCGTGAGTGAAGGCATAGGAGGAAAGCTCAGGTTAGGTCCTGTTTCTAGGCTAGGTGGAGGAAAAAGTTGATGGATAACTAGTTAGATTGGTAAAATACATAGGAAAGTAGAGCCCTGAAATATCAGAGAGCACAGGTCTGCTTTGAAGAGAAGCCTTTGAAAGGAGCCTACAGCTCCCCGGTGTACTGGAGGCCAAGAGAATCCTCCAAGTCAGTTTAGATGATGAGAGTGTCGATCTGAAGCACTATCCCCATTCCTGACTGGATATTGGCTAGATTTTCTGAAAAGTCCTAGCTATGATTATGAGACAAGTCAGGAAAACCAGGAACCGTGTTGTGCATTTGCTTAGGCATCTGGCACACTAAACTTACCATGCATTTTGGCTAAGTTACTTCCCTCTGTATTGTGAAGTAATGTTCTCTGTCTCAGGTTAGTCTTTAGAAGGATGGTCACTAGCTATCTAGATCCATCCCAGCGTGGCCAGTTAAGCACTGGCAGACATGATCCTGGATTGTTCTTGTAGTAGATAAATGGGCCATTGAGGGGCGCTCTTGAGGCACTTGTGTGTCGTGATTTCATTTCAAGCTCCACAGTCAGGAACTGACTCAGCTCCCTCCCTGGCTGGCTGTGGAAAGGATGATAGAAAATTCTCAGCAAGCTGGTGTAGGGAACCCTTTGCAGTCTGCATTCACAACACAGCGCAGACAGAGCCCATTCTTCGTCCTGGGGAGAATGGCTTGCACAAGTGAAACGCGTCTCGACTGTGGGCAGATTCTCTTGGAAGAAATCGCTGTTGGGGGGAGACTCGCGGCATCCCTTGAAGATGAGGGCGACCTTGAGCAATCCATTAGATTAAGACGGTCACCTCTTTTCTGTGCCTCTGGGTGGTTATTGATGAATATTAACTGAATGTTCCCTGTGTGTGCCAGCTGTCACTGTGATGAGAAAGGCTGAGAAGCTGTTTAAATTGCTGCTGTTTGTTGAGCTGAGTGAGTCTAAACTGTGAGAAACTTATTGGGGCTGTCTGTGAATATCACCTCCAGCCTTAGGGTCAGGAGGAGTCACACCACCCACGCTCTGTGAATTAAGCCAAAGGTTGCCAGTTCTGCCCCCTTCCCAGGGAAGCCTGGTCTGAGGAAAATACTTTGTTCCCTCAAATACTTTGTTCCCTCCTCTTTCCTCTCTCGCTTTCCCCCTCCCTTCTCCCTTTCTTTTCTGACACTGGGAACTGAACCCAGGGTTTCACTCAGTTCATGCTAAGCAAGAACTTCACCACTGAGCTGTGTCTCAGCCTGAAATGACGTCTCTGTGACCAAGGGAAAAGCCATGCGCGGGGGAGGGGTGATGAAGGGATAAGTGGGTGATGAATGTTGGTGCTTTCCCAGGAGGAGGATACTTGATGCTCAGTTCATTTCTGGGCAGGGCACAGCGTCTCAGGGGAGATAGCACCCATATTTAGGTAGAACTTTGGCTTAGGTGCAGAAGACTGTCACAGGAATGCTGTGGGCTTCTGCACTTCTCTCTCTCTCTCTCTCTCTCTCTCTCTCTCTCTCTCTCTCTCTCTCTCTCTCTCTCTCTCTCTCTCTCTCTCTCCTTTCTGGTATTTTGGAAGCAGGGAGACTAAGAGAGAGCAGCCTTTGGCACATTAGGAAAGTGCACATTAGGGAAACAAGTCCATAATCTCTCTGGGGTGGCTTTGCTCATTCAGTACAGGGACCAGGCCAGAGAGCAGGCACCCAGGTTAGAAAAGAGGCCCAAGGACTTTTCTCCTGGGAGCTCAGCATGGCAGAAAGTACACAGAAAAACATGTGTAAAGAGGCATGCGTGGTTTTCTTTTCATACCTTGACCTTGCCTGTTTTGTATATATAAAGAAGAGCAATTAAATGGTTCGTGATAGGTGAAGAGATAATTTGTGGACTATGAGTTTTATTTGGCTAGTTTATAACCCTAGGGTTTGGTATGGAGCTTGGCTGGATTAGAAGTTCTAACGCCCAAGTCTTTAGTATGGGTTAAGCAAATACCCCATGCATGTGGGGGGTGGGCCTGTAGCTACTGCCTGCACAGCAGAGCATCCAGCGGGTCCTAGGTTCAGTCTCCAGCACAACTAACAGAACAAGCAAACAGATAAAATGCCTGTTCTGAAGAAAATCCCATAGAAAATGGGAATCAAAGACCCAGAAGACAGCTTTTGTTTGTTTGCCCTAACTGCATACTGCATCCAAATCCATGCATTTGGAAATCACCCCACATTTATCTCAGACATCAACTGTAATTTTAACATTTCATCAAAGAAATTGCTACTCAAGGCTGATCTTTGTGATGATGTATGTACACAAAAAATTAAGAAGCAGGAGAAAGGGAGGATGTTTAGGAGATGAAATAATAACAGAGAAATATATAAAATGGGAAGAAGCTGTCAATTACAAATCATGCAGGAATTTCTAAATGTCACATTATGGTGTTCATCTTTATGGTAATAATGTCAAATACAAAAATCAAATGAACAATTCCTAGAAAGCAATAAATCAACAAGATGCCTCAACACAGAGAGTGCCTGCGAGTCCAAATATGCCACCAGTAAGTCAGGAAGCTGAGTCACTACTTAAGTCTAATCATTCAGCAATACAAAGTCCGAGTCTTTTACACATGAGGCTTGATAAATCTTCAGGGAACAAATAATCCCTTTATTATTCAAATAGTCTTCGAGAGAGGAGAAAGAGTCTAAGTCATCTGGCTGCTAACTGAAAGTGAAGGGGAAGTGAAAACCATCAGGCTAGTCTCATTAGAGAATACACATTTTAAAACTTACATTTATAAACAGTAGTTTAGTTCAGTAAGGTGTTTGCCCAGTGGGTAGTTGTTCAAGGAATGCAAGCATCGTTTGGTTTTTTGTTTGTTTGTTTGTTTGTTTTTTAGATGCAGCAACTCATTATGTAGACCAAGCCTCAAACTTGTGATCTTTCTGCTTCAGTCTCATGAGAGCTGGGGTTTCAGGTATATGACACTCACTACATTTCGGTACTATTTTTAAATCTATTAATATTCAACTATTCTCGACAGGTTATAAGAGATAATGTCATAAACCATGGGATCATATTACCTGACAGAGAAAAAAATATTTGATGAAATTCAACACTCAAGTAGGGTTAAGAATTCCTACTAAATCACAGGCTGAATTTTTTGTTTTTGTTTTTGTTCTTTCAAGACAGGATTTCTCTGTGCAGCCTTGGCTGTCCTGGAACACACTCTGCAGACCAGGCTGCCCTCAAACTCAGAGATCCGCCTGCCTCTGCTTTCTGAATGCTGGGATTAAAAGTTTTTCACTTCCAGCAGAAAAACGTTTTCTTAACTTGACAGAATATATCTTTTAAAAAGGAAATTACTAATCAATCTGTAATAATGCAATCCCCATTAAAACCCCAAAGGCATGCTCGGGATGCCACCAGTGGATTGCAGAGGTTACACAGAATGAAGGTAAATCCCAGGACAGAGGGGATGGAACCTGCCGGCATCAAGAGGACCTAGCAACTAGACTGAGAATTGGGGGTGGAGCAGATGGCAAAGATAAGGTGAAGCAGAACAGAATTCTTGAATGGTCTGAAACACATATGAAAATACATAAATAAATAATAGTAGCAATGTTTCACACAATACTGTGAAAACGCTGTCCTTAATAAAGTGGGAAATGAGCTGGGAGTCACGTTCATGACTTTGATCTCAGCACTTGCAAGACTAGGACAAGCAGATCTCTGTGAGTTCCAGGCTAGTTATGGCTGCACTGTGAGACCCTGTCAAAAACGCTAGGGGTGGGAATGAGGCGATTCTTCTTATGCCAACACTTACAGGGTGCTCAGTAATTTAAGACTGAAAAATAAAATAAAATTTGAAAACCTTTACCAACTAGCCTAGGAAAATGCATTTATGACTTTAAGACAGGGACATAGTTGATAGACTTGACATGGGAAGCAAAAGGCATGAAAATATTAACAAACTCTTCCACATTAAGGCCCAAATTTCTAAAAAATAAAAGACCCCCTTATTTTCAATATATAAGCCTTCAAGTGATTGTTACTAGGATTAAAGAGTGGGCCTATTGATCAGTACAAGAAAAAGAACAAAATAATCAGGCAACTCATGGCACAGGGAAATCCCACAGTGGGTTCATGAACGTGATGAGATTTGCAACCTGGGACTGGAGAGATGCTTGGTAGTTAACCGCATGCATTGCTCTTGTGGAGGATCTGGCCTCACTTCCCAGCATCCACGTGGAGCAGCTCACTGTTAACTCCAATTGTTACAAAGCATCTGATACCTTTGGCCTTTTAGGGCACCCACATTCATGAGGGCCCTTGCATGTGAGCACACACACACACACACAATTGAATTATATATAATTTTATAAATATAAACATGTATATATAAAATGTGTATTTAAAAAGATGGTGAAATGTGAACGATACTGAGGTGTCTTTTCATCCTTGCACTGGTGTGAATTAAAAGCCCCCATACTATGAAATACTAGGAAAGCTGACAGGAAAGGAAGCTTTTGTATATGGCTCTTGAGAAAGCTATAGCAAGTATATGATTTTGGAGAAGAATTGGCAGTAAATAAAAGTATAAAAACACAATGTCATGACTCCCATTTCTACTCGAAGGTGTATAAAGGGACTCATGTCCACATGCCAAACATAGGAACGGTCACTTTAGAGTTGGTTATGAGAAAAGCCAGACACAGTGTGCAGGTCTGTCCAGTGGAGTAAGAACTGAAGTCAACAATGTGGCATTCTGCAGGGGCAAAATGCTTAAACATGAGCCTGCATCAAATGACTAAACCTAAAACTGGCCTTTGGAATAATGGAAGAGGAAGATAATATAGACTGTCGGTAACCTCAAAAAGTTAGAGAAGAGCGTGGATCTGGGAAGGACATGTGGAGAACCTTAAATATAACAAAGCTGTTTCTTCCCCAGACGAAATAAACCGTAGCAGCAGGGCTAAGTGCGTGGTTCCAGTAACACTGGGAGACACGTGCTTACCCCGTTCTCAAGTTCTTTTCTATAGATCAGAAATAATTCATAATAAAGCCCGGAAGCCAAGGAACAGCTGCAAATGAGCAAGGGGCACGCAGTGTAAGTGAGATGTCATTAAGCCAGTCTAGAGAGGCAGTGTGTCCTTGCACCAGGTAAGGGATACAGAAAGGACCACCCCCGTCCGCCCAATGGGATGCAGAGAGGTAGACGCACATTCTTGAGCAGTGGTTGGAACCACAGAACTGCTTAGGTGGACTGGCGGTAATGCCCATTTTTACAGGAACTGCCTGCGGCAGGGGTCAGCTGGTGCCAGTAGTGCACTGAAGAACGACCCAGAGCTCATCCACGTGGGCGTTCCATTCCCTTCTTGGTACATCTTTACTTTTATTTATTATTTATTTATTTATTTATTTATTTTGATTTTCGAGACAGGGTTTCTCCGTAGCTTTTTTTTTTGGTTCCTGTCCTGGAACTAGCTCTTGTCGGCCACGCTGGCCTCGAACTCACAGATATCCGCCTGCCTCTGCCTCCTGAGTGCTGGGATTAAAGGCGTGCGCCACCACCGCCCGGCTCTCTTTGCTTATTTGTATCGGGTTGTCTGAGAGGAAGGATCATCTAGGTGCTTTGGAAGTGGATCTTCTCCCAGCCAGGTGCGGTGGGGGCTGGAGACAGAATCTGGGGGTGGGGGAAGTGGCCACAACTTTAGCCAGCTGCTGTTCGTATAAATGAAGGTGCCATCAGCATCCCAAATCAAAGGAAGCCAGAAATCTGGACTTATTTTTTTTTTGAAAGAAAGAGAGGTGAAATTTTTAAATATTTTTAAATTTTTAAATATTTTTTATTTATTTTTAAATATTTTTGAATATTTCACAAATTGGAGCATTTCTTACACTACTGTATAAGAGAAAGCATCAAGAACCAGGTTCCTGCAGATTCCTGCAGCAGACGGACATCCTGCTGGCAATGCACAAAGAGGCACCACTCCTGGGGTCCTGTGACAATTCTTATTAGTGCCCCCTTGCTGAGAAACTCACAGTAAAGAGTAGGATCGAACACACTCATACGAACACACAATTCATTACCCCTCGACCACTGCATACATCCCACACGCTACACACATACACATTGCATACATCCCACACGCTACATACATACACACCGCACATGCCCACACATTATACACAGTACATGCTTACAGCACATACAGAGCAATATGTGCACAAATACTACAGAGACACATCACACATGTGCATGCATAATACATATCCACCCCCACCCCCCCACACTACATACCACATTCTACTCTCGTGAATCTGTGTGGCTGGAATAACACACCCTGACTGCGAACTCTGTGTAGTTCAAAATGCAGAGCTGTGGGATCTGGAAGAAGGCATGGGAATCTCCTGGAGATGAACTGTGACCTCCACTCACCCTGGCCCCTTCTGTGTAGCCTCCTTCCCAGGCCTTCTCTCTCTTTCTGGGGGAATCCCCCCAAAGACGTTTGAGTTTCTCAGCCCCATACAGCAGCTTATTGTATGCTGGGGGCAGAGGGGGCTGTGTTGGGCATAGGTGTGCCTCAATGCACTAAACCACACCTGGCTGCTTTATTATCATTCCTTTTCCTGGTCAGGAGAGAAGACTGTAGAATCAGAGGAAATTTAGGGTGGTTATAGAAGGTCTCTTATTCTGCTATAATGAAAGAGCTGTCCATTCCCCCAGCCGACTGAAATGATAACTCTGGAGTTTATTTTTGGAAAAAGTACTTCTCATGCTGTAAAACTGTAATGGCCTCTGAGTGACAAGGGAAGTTCCAAATGGTCTCCAGTGGCTGTTTCCCGGCTGCAGCAGAAGGTGGCTGCGAGGACAGGGCCCTCCTTGCTTCCTGGGCAGACAGGTAGTTATAGGAAACACCCCCTCCCCATTCACTGGGTGCTGTTACAAACAGGAAGTCTGCATATATTTTCTTCTCCTTTCTCTGAACAGAAGGCAAGGTAGAGGAGACAGACCTCTGGGTAAGCCTGCTAAGATTAACAGCTTCAGTGCAGAGCATTGCTGTCTCAGACCTGTCAACACTTTTACCCCTTTCTGGTTTACAGCATGATTTTACACAAGCAATTTCCTCCAACTTGGTGTTCATTTAAAGCACAGCGTCTGATCATTATCTTCTGCCACAGGACGGACTGACTCTCTAAACAATGTGCAAGCAAAACACCTGGGGTCTTGTTAAGATGCAGATTCGAATACTTTGGTGTAGAAGGGCCCAGAGGCAAGTGGGAGCTCCCTGGTGATCCAGAAGTTGCTAGTCTGGCCATGTACTGCATCTGGCAAAGGAGGCTACAGAGAAGAAACTGTGGGAAGATACAGCTTCCCCTTTTATTCTGAGATGTGCCTCCCACCCACACCACCTCATACAGGAAGGTACATTATCACCGGAGCATTGTTGGGACGAAGTCTTGGCTACAGAAGCCCAGAGGGAGGTTTTTTGGGCATGCCTTTGTGAGGCCAGTGGGCATTCTTCTCATAACCGCAACCCTGGCTCTCCAGTTTCCTGTCAATTATTCCCTGGGCTTTAAAGTAGGGGCAGCAGAAGGCTGGAGGCGGGAGTGTGTGAGCAGAGGGTATTGGTGGCTTCCAAACATGGCAAATTAGCAGTTGTTTGCTTCCTTTGAGATTGGGGCTGATCAGGTAACTGAGAGCGAGGAGAAGGCTGTGTGCCTTGTCGTTTCCAAGGTTTCTCTTGGTCCAGCCTGGATGGAGAGAAATTAAGCCCTCCAGTGCCAGGCCATTTGGCTTGAGTCCCTGGCATGCAGACGGTGTCACAGTCAGCCTGGTCCCTCCTGCTTCCGAGAGGGAGTTGCTGAGAACCTCTGGGCCCCACAGGACCACAACAGATGTTGTTTGGTTCTGGCAGCTGAGCGAGAGCCTCACCCGCAGTGTAAACATGTCATCCGTTCCGCCCCTCGTCCCCTCTGCCTCAGAACAACTGTCTTCCTCTCCAGTCTTCACGCACTTTGCCATGCTTGAGTTGGTCAGGGAGTGTGGGCCAAGGCCTGGGGTGCTGCTTCTGCACAGTGGGGAAGGCGCTAGCTATAGACCAAGGCAGAAACCAGACTCAGTGGCAGCCAGTTGCCAGTGCCTGAGAATTCCACTCAAGCCCCACTCACAGCGTCCCTCTAGAGGCTCTGGCCTGCCAGGGTTCACCATAGTCAGAATAAAATAAAGGCTAAGGCTTTAAGATAGTTTAGAAAATTCTGGAAACCCTCTAGCAAATGCCTGTCAGTTCCTGAGGACGGCTTTGAAGTAATTTTGGGATATGAGAGTGATAATTCTTTGAAAATTGAAATTATGTCCCATTCAAATTTAAAAACAAACGAAAAAGAAAAGTCCCCAAATGAAAAGAGGGCAAGTCACTGATAATTCACTTTTAAATTGCAGATCTGAGTGGGCAGGAGCAGGCAAGTCCACACGAGCCTCTTGGATCGTCTTCTGGAAAAGAGAAAAAGGCTGCACAGTGCACACTCGTGCGTGCATGCGTGCGTGAGTGCGTGCGTGTGCGTGTGTGTGTGTGTGTGTGTGATGGGAGGCTAAATCTCACAGTAGCAAGACACACTCTGCCTTTAGTCAGATAGCAGGGACTTCTGGTTGAGGCTACAGTAGGTGGCATGCTTACCAGGCATACGTGAAAACCTTAGTTCAGACCCCAGCACTGCACAAAGGGGACACGGTGGCCTATACCCAGAATCCCAGCACTCAGGAGTTGGTGGCAACAGGATGAGAAGCTCAAGGGAATCCTTGGCTACTTAGCAAGTTGAAGTCCAGCCTGTGCCAAATAGTGAGACCTTGCTTTAAGAAACAAAGTGCTTCCCTGCCCCAACCAAAAAGGCACTAGGAGTTTTATAAAAATCTATTTCTAGGGAGGGAGTGTAAGAGACTCCCCAGACCTTGGTAGGCCTCTAGACCTTAGCACAACTGACCCCATGATGGAAGTACCATTTAGGGCTTGGAACTCAGCGTGTAGGCAGCACCACCTGCCAAAATGAGAATCAAGACCCTAATCCATCAAAGTCCGTAGTTCTGGGAAAGGCTCTACATGCACTAAGCTTGCTTTTTGCTTCTGTACATCCACTTCTGGCTGTTTCTGCCGTCGTGTGCCAGCCAGGGTGTGGATTTTGTGCTCAGTAGCTCACCATGAGAAACACTTGGGACTACACTCACGTCTCAAGCACCCAATTATTAGCTGGCCAGCTAATAAGGACTTTCTACTGGCTCAATTTTTTGTCTGAGTGGTTTTTGTTAGCATTCAGGCATTATGTTGGCCGGCTCTTAGGGTCCTCAACTGCTGTCCCTAAGAGCACCCCTTGTGCGCATGTGCCGGTTAGTACTCAGGCATCTGCACTGGCCAGCCCTAAGAGTCCTGGCAGAATACATCATTGAGCCGCCACCTCTGCATAGAGGTGTTCACCCCTCCCTATGCCTCTGTCTTTTTTCTGTGGCTCCTGTCTTAGAGGCTTCTTCTGTTGCCCCTCCCTTCTCTTTCCTATCCTCCCCCAATAAACCTCCCAAGTGAGCATTGTTAAGGTGTAAATTTTGTTCTCCGACTGTGCGAGACCACAAAACAACAGTCTTCTCTGGTGGATACCCCATAGCAGAGGGAAACTGATGAAAAGAAGCTTTGATTTGCACCAGGGCAGAAGGGTGCGTCTCTCTGTCTGATGCGGTCTGCCCAATCCTGGCCATATTGTATATAATTTTGGTATTTAATAAAGATACTTGGGGGACATCACAATCACGTGAAGAAGGAACAGGACTGCACCACTCTTTCTCCATTGCTACCCCAAGAAGGAAGGGCAGAGCATGCCTACTTTCTGGCCGCCTCCTCTTGCTTAAAGTTTAGGTTCTTTCTATGTTGATCAGCATGGTCCTGCCCGAGACTCCGTGGACAGACAGTGACTAGCATTCTCCGAGTAGCTACTTTGAAGCGCCACACCCCGACGATCTTTCAGTGTGGCGAGCTGTACTGCTTTTATGATTTCAGTTTTGGAAGATTCAAAAGTTGAGTTAAATTGCTCTTATTTTTAAAACCAAAGGCTCCACGGCATATGTCACGGCCAGGAGTTGAAGTCATGTTGAGTCTATGTTGTTTCTCTTGTCGCCGCATGGATGGAAGCTGTGCAGAATGGAGGCTCTTCATCATAGTTGTGCGGGCACAGTCGCATGGATAAGACTAGGCAGAGGATGTGGTGCTTTCTTTCACAGTAAGCCTGCGGGGAAAGCCGCTCTCTCACAATCAAACGCCTTGCCACCGTAACTGCTGTGAGCCACTCTGAGCAATTCGCCAGCGATAGGTGCCTTCAGGACAAATATTAGAGTCACAGAAACCTGCATACAAGTACCACAGTGGAGCTGATGGGGAGGAGAAAGCAAAAAGAAGACTGCGTGCTTAGAGCTAAGGCAGTGCTGGGAAGGACTGGGGCTCTTCCGACTGAGCTGTTTGTCTGAGAAACATTGTCATTGTCCTCTCTACTCAGAATACCAGTCAATTAGAGTCACAGCTGATGTGGGATTCCCCTCTGTGTGCTGTAAATACGTTTTATTACCATTGGTTAATAAATAGAGCTGTTTTGGTCAATGGCTTAGCAGAGTAAAGCCAGGTGGGAAATACGAGCAGAGATATAGAGAGAAAGTAGGCGGAGTCAAGGAGATGCTACTTAGCTGCCAATGGAGGCAGAAACTATATAGCTGCCCATGTAGCAAGAGGTAACAAACCACGAGCCTCATGGTAAAATGCAAAATAAAAGAAATGAGTTAATTTAAAATATAAGAACTATCTGGAAATATGCATGAACCACTGACCAAACAGTGTTGTATTTAATATAGTTTCTGTGTGATTGTTAAGGTCTGGGTGGCTGGATACGAACAAGGAGCCTCTGTCTACACACAGCTGCACAGATAAGATGCCAGGTCTTAACCAGAGGTTGCCGAAGGGGGCAGTTTCCTCAAGACTCACCACAAGCTACCTCTCCCGAGACACTCTCCATCGACAAGCAAGTGCCCACACCCCAGTGATTCAGCAGGCTATGGGGGTGGGGGGGTTGACAAGCTTGCAGAAGCTTGAGGCTTTTTTATATCTGAGTGAGCTGTTCTTAAACATTGCAGGGTCACCTTCCCAGGCCAAGGAAAGATTGTAGCCTGGTCTCTTGATGAGGAATGCCCACATTTGGTCCTGGTCTCTGCTGAGCTGCAATGGTCTTTCGCGAAGAGACAGTTCTCATGACTAAGACTCACTAGTGAAATTCTGATATAAGATACTACAGGAGGTTACACTTCTACCTTGTATCACAGGAAGCAAGCTATTCTTTCTCCAATAATAGAAACTGTATTTTCTCAAGCATTTGTTGTCTACAGGGTGAGCAGACAACTTAAATAAAAGTGCAGCGTAAACTTTATTAATTTATCTTTTAAATAATATGTGGTATAAGTCAGTGTGCAAGCGAGTGTGTGCATGTGTGTGTGCAGCACTGGGAACTGATCCATAGCCATGCTCATATGAGGCAAGTGTTATACCATTGAATTACACACCCAACTCTAACATGTCACTACATATCTAAAGACGTTATTACTATTGTGTGAGTGTATGTGTGCACACAGGATGTGGGTGGGGGGGAGGATTTGTGTCTTGATATTCCCGTGAGGTTCAGAGTCTAGCTCTGTGGAGTTAGTTCTCTCCTTCCAGCTTTATGTGGGTTCTGGGGGTTGTTTGCTTGTGCAGTAAGTTCCTTTACCAACTCAGTCATTTCTTTAGCCTGTAAGCCATTTTTTAAAATAAAGTTTTTAAACTTCATTTTTAAAATATATTTTAAGTGAATGGGTATATTGTCTGCATACTACATACATGCCTGGTGCCTGACGAGACCAAAAGAGTGTGTTACATCCCTTAGGACTGGAGTTATGATTGGTTGTGAGTTGCCAAGTGGGTACCGGAAGTTGAACCCAGGTACTGTGGAAGAGCAGTAACCAGTGCTCTTAACTGCTGAGCCATCCCCTTAGTTCCTTGTAAGTCATTTTAACCTGAGAGTTTTACAAAGCAAGAGGAAGAGAGTTGAGGAAATAACAAGTAAAAATGTTTCACTGTGAAGGCACAGTATGACCTGCTTCCTGGGCAAGAGCTGTTGGGTCACTCACAGTGGGCCTACACTTTCCCCCAGCCCTGAGGTTACAGGCAAACATGGCCACACCTGGCATTTACATGTATGCTGGAGATCTGAACCCAGGCCCTCAAGCATGTCAGCAAGTGCTCTTACCCTATGAGCCATCTCCTCAGCTTAACATTTTATTTTTGTTGTTGTAATAACACCGGATTTTTAAAAAAAAAAAAATCCCTGATGCCTGATGCAGATTGTTAAATAGAGATACAATGTTGCACATCCGCATCTTGTACAAAGGGCCCTCACCCCACCAACAGGAGATACCTACTGCCCTCTAGTCAGCCTCTGTAAACCGTCTGACTTTCTGTCTCTGAGGGTGACTGCCCCACAACCGATGTAAATGGAACTGTGTAGTATTTATCCTCTGCAACCAGCTCATCTTTCCTCCTATAGCATCTTCAAGGTTTGGCCGTCCTTGCTGCCACACGTGGTAGGGGTTCTTTAATTTTTAAGGTGGAATAATATTCTATTTATGGAGCCACCAAGCTTCTTTTATTCACCCATCTGCTGATGGACCTGGAGGTTGTCTCCAGGCTGTGTCTGTTGTGAGGAAGACGGCAGTGAAGGTGAGTAGGAAGAGCTTGAAGCCATTTCTTCTGGATGCTCTTTTACACGCGATTGCTCAATCAAACGAGAGTTCTATTTTCAGTTTTCAGAGGAACTTCCGCATTGCCTTCCATGGTGGCTGCATTCATTTACATTTCTTCTAGTGGGTTCCAGGGTTCCATTTCTCGGCAGCCTTGTCAATAATTTACCATTCCTTTTGTTGATCATGGTTGTCACATTTGCCTTTCTATTGTTGTGATAAGCCAATGAAACCAAGACCAATAATAACCTGGGGACCAAAGGGCTTATTTCATCTTATAACTCCTGTCCATCAGTGAGGAAAGTCAGGACAGGAACTCAAGCCAATAACCACACAGAGGGAAGCTGCTTACTGACTTGCTCCTTCTGGCTTGCACAGCTACCTTTCTTCCATATCCCAGGTCTATCTGTCTAGGGAGCGGCCTAGAGTGTCACCAATCGTTCATCAAGAAAATGCCCCCACAGTCATGCCAAAGGCCACTTTCATGGAAAAAATAATCTTTCAGTTGAGAGTTCCTCTTCCCAGGTATGTCTACGTTTGTGTCAAGTTAATGAAAACTAACAAACACAGCAGCCGTCTGTGCAGATGTGAGGTGACACCTCAGTGTGGTCTTGACTTCTTTCTCTGATACTTAGTGCTGCTGCCAAGTCTGAGGACCGGAGTTTGAATCCCGCATGGTAGAAGGAGAGAACTAACTCCTTCTGATTGTCCACTGACCTCCACATGTGTGCCATGGCACATCTGTGCCCCCCATTCACACACACAAATAAATAAGTAATTAAAAATAGTAACAACCGTCTAATTATTTTTTCCATTTTGAAGTTGAGTCATTTGTTATTCACTTTTGCTGCTGAGTTTTGATTGCTCTCCCCTTTGCGCATGGGTGCTATACTGTATCTCAGCTTGACAGCACAACAGACGAGTTCAGGAGTTCCTTAGAGATTTTGAAACATGTATATAACTTTAAAATACTTTCTCCTATTCACAAAGACACAAATTCCCAAGTCCATGAAGGTCATGATTTAGTTCGGTTCACTTGTCCTCTTTCTAACATGTCTGAGCTGTGGAGAGGAACTCTGGGTTTCTCTTGGTTTACTCCTCTGTCCAAACCCTCTGTCTAAACTGGGCACACAGACACTTCCCCTTATCTCCCAGGGACGTTAACCTGCTGTATCTGCCCACAGGCAGGTGATGCTCTGTTTCTGTCTGAGCTCTTCCTTAGCTATCAGCTCTTCTTCTCTACAGTAGTGGCAGAACTGCTGTGGCTTGTCTTGGCTCACCTTCCTGGGGTCTGGCTCTGTTCCTTCACCATCAGTTACCCCTTCCATCCCAATTCTGGCACATATTTGGTTCTTGTTTTGGTGAATAAGGATTTTGAAGGAGAAATAGATTGTTCCTGTTCCAGGGACACATGGGACAGTGAATGACTAGAAGTGACACTGAGATATTTCCAGGGACCACAGTTTAATCTTAAAGACACCAAAAAGGAGCCTCCGTTGATATAGGTGTGCTCATTGATATAGATGTACAGTTTTGGTTCAAGCTTCCTCTATTTTGATATTTTCTATTTTTTTTAACCAAATCAATTCAGAACATTTATTTCACATCTTTTCGTTTGGGAGGATGATAATTAATGCAAGCGAGGAAGGATTTCATGTGTTTGTTTGAGACAGGGTTTTATGTAGCCCAGGTTAACCCCAAACTCAATATGTAGTTGAAGCTGGTCTTGAATTCTTTACTTCTCCCCCACAAGTGTCAAGAATATAGGCTTCCCAGTACCTCTTTTAAGAGTGAGACCTTTCTCAGAGGCTCCTGAGCTGGAGCTGATCTGAATGCCTCCTCCCTGGGGACTAGTTTTTATGGTGGCAGAAGGAATGAGGCAAGTTTTCAAAGGAGGAAGGCAACCAACAGACCTCTTCAGCTATAATGCCTATGCACCACATCAACGACCGGCATGGTATGATAACTCTACAGGCGTAGTGGTCCATACCTTGGGAATAACCAACAGCTCTACAGTCGGGATTGCAGAGCTCAACAGGAGGGATACCAGAGTTGTACTGGGAACTTAGCAAACTCTTCAGTGCTAATGAAGTCATGTTACTGGAGAATCAACAACCACGAATTTACTGAACCAGCATAACTTTCAACATCAGTCTGTACACATCTGTTCCTGTACTCACAGAGAAGGGCGGTCTTCACCTTTTACTAAGGAAATTTCTCTTTGCAACAGATGGGGACCATTATAGAAAAATCACAACCAATCAAAACACAGAGGGGTGGAGCCCAGTTCTGATGGATACACTCCGAACTCTATCACACAAGGGACATTTCGCAACAGTGGGGAGAAAGAACGTAAGAGTCAGAGGACCAAGGTGTTTGCTGTGAGACTGTGTCTCCTAGCAACATCAGAAGCCACACCTGTAAAGTCCCATCACCATGACTGCCCAGAAGTGAACTGAACAAAGAGCACACCAATAAACCCACCAAAATGGATGGGGAAAAGCCCGTGAGGCTTCAATCCTAAACAAAGCACCACAGCTGCTGGATAAAGCTGGGAGCAGAAGAGGGGGTCCTTCCCCTGGAAGAGCAACCAAAATGATTGTCCATGCATGTAACATTATATAAACTCAACAGGTTATAGTTAGAAATAAGTATGTATGTATATACAATGCATATATACATGCAATAACAATTAATGGAAGAAGAGGCCATGACTTTAAAGGAGAGTTGGGGGTGCATATGGCAGGGTTTTGAGGGAGAAAAGGAAAAGAAGAAATGTTGTAATTTAAATACAATATATCATAAACGATAACAATAAAAGAATGAGGACCTTAAGAGAACTAGAAAACACTTATTGGAATAAGCCATTGAAGGTTAAAAACCAAAAATACCCAGAGCACCCCCACTGGCTTGTATACTGTTCTTTCATTGATGAATGACATTACTCTTTGTAGTACCGATTTCAATGACTTTGACAACACATGCCCGTGAATGTGCATGCATGCCACCTTGGGAAGTAAGAGGGGAAAAGAAGGAAACAATCAAGTAACGTGGAAATGTGCCCAAGTAGTCACTGCCTACTGCTCCGTTCTAGAAAATGTCCCCAGTGATGCCATTTCACTTTAGGGATGCTGTCACGGGATGGGCCAGTTGGAGCTTCCTGTCAACTGTACGTTCATAACTCACTTTAAATGTGAGTAGATTTTGCTGCACATGCCCCAATAAGCAGGAGAAAAGAAAAAATACACTAACTCACTGATTAGATTCGTGACAGATGGGTATACACACCACAGTGGGCTACTTTCATGAAGGCCTGTTTAGATTAGATTCACATGAGTAAATTTCAACATTAGCTACTAGACAGTATCAACAAGAAACTCTCCACCCTGTGGCTCTAAGATGTGCTCAACATGGGGCTGATTTCTCAGAGCAAAGGCAGGAACAGTTTCCTGTGGGTAAACATTCACACCTGACTTCTTTTTACCAGGACATATGTTTCACAGTACAGGATTTAGTGGTATGGTAATTAGGTGTTACTTGGGTGGAGAGACAGGTCTAAGGCACAGGGTTAGAAATGGGTGATCAATTGTCTGAGGCGTCGCGAACCACCGGCTAATCATGCTGTAAGAGCCAAACAGGCACCGGCCATACAGTGTGCACTTCTGAAGGGATAGCTCCCTTGAGAAGACCCCCTCAACTGGAATCAGCTTCCCCTGCAGTGGCTTGACTTGCAACTCATTAAAGCACAGGCCCAACACTGTTTAAAAAAGAATACCTCCATAGCTCCTTGAAAATATTGAAATAAACAAGAGGTAAGAATTTTCATTTTCTCCTAATAATAGTTCACAAAATGGAATTGTTAAGCCTGCCACCACATCATTTATAAGGAGCATCCACACTCCACTGAGTATGCTCACAAGTGGCTCTGGAGACGTCCCAGGATGCCCTCTCGATAACCACAGGGATTGCTCTGTGCAATGTTTGTTCAAACAGAGTGGCTGTCGTGACAATCAACTTAGGGCTTTTAACTCTGAGAGTCAAGGACTTCTGGGACGGCACAGGTGGTACTTTCAGAGTCCTGAGTCCATCGTGTAGTGCTTGCTTTGTAAAGGAGTTGAGAAGACATTTCAACCGGGTAACAGAACACGTGGTTAAAATGAACCTGGACACCCAAACTCAAAGGGCTGTTTCCCATCTTAAAGATGCTCCGGGGCAGCCGGGCGGTGGTGCCGCACGCCTTTAATCCCAGCACTTGGGAGGCAGAGGCAGGCGGATCTCTGTGAGTTCGAGACCAGCCTGGTCTACAAGAGCTAGTTCCAGGACAGGCTCCAAAACCACAGAGAAACCCTGTCTTGAAAAAACCAAAAAAAAAAAAAAAAAAAAAAAAAAAAAAAAAAAAAAAAAAAAAAGCTCCAGGGCCCTTGACTGGACTAGAAAAGGTTTCTGCTTTCTAGTGGGATGCTCTAACTATATACGGTAACTGGCTAGAACTTGCCAGCTCACACAGGGAGAGGAAGGAGAGCACATTCTTAGGGTCCATTTGGGGAGTGCTGTGATAGTCATGTGTTTCTATTTGGCCTTCCTGCTACCAACAGCCCTTTGCGATCTTTTTCTTCTCCAATCTGAATGGGAATCCGCAAAGGCTTGAAACAGACGGTCAAGGGAACAACTATTTCTTGAATGACCATGATGGGGATGGTCTTATACCCACCAGGAGCTGGGGATATAGCACCCAAAGCCCCAGCTTCTGTTTTTGTGGACCTGAGAGCACTGGCTGGGAGGTGGATGTTACTAAGGAGTACCACAAACAGGCTGCAAGTCCCAGAAGGCAGAAGGGCAGAGTGCAGTTCGGGTGCTGGTGGACTCCTGAGGGTAGCTAAGGCTAGCTTCCCAGAAGGGACATAGCAGGGGATGACAAGCAGGAACGTGAGTCTTATATAGGCCAGAGCTGAGTCTTCAGCAGGCAGGAGGGAGAGTGTGCAGGTAATCCTGAGACTTTTTAACTGCATGTGAGGGCTAAGTCCTGCACTGTATGCTCTCAAAAGACATGTTCTCAAGAAGCCCACACTGAAAAGTTTGTCCTTAGACTCCAGGGAACATTCTTGTTTCTCTGAAAGAGGAGAAGGAAGGAAGTTGAGGCTCAAGTCCAGAACTGGGAGCTTTGGAATAGACAATCCCTGTAACTCCTCTGCAGAGGGACCAGAATGGAGCCTCCCAGAAGATGCCAGCGTGTTCCATGCTTCAATGCAAACTATGAAGTAGAAAAGGAAACAAACTCAGAGTGGTCCTTCCTGTGAGCTGCGGCTAGTGGGAACAGTTCTCAGGGGAGACTCCAAAGGCTTCGCTTGGAAGAGATACTGATGAGATCGTGGGGAGGCAAACACAGCCAGGGCAGGAGGGGTGGGGTAAAAACCAGTTCTCTCCTAGAGAATCTGAGTGTGAGCTGTCAATAAGACTAGCGCGGTGCATGAGCTGTCAGCACTGGTTCTGAATGCTTCTCACACCCATTCCCAAGCCAAACAGCAGCCCTTGCTCCAGATTTAATTAGCTAGAACGCTCATGCAGCATGGCCAGCATCATTTGTATTCTCTCAGAAACACCCTTGAAGGCCCATCAGATGCCTAATCACGCTATGAGAGCAGCAGAGTCTGTGCAGGGAGCGGGTGACTCCCTGTGTCATGCTGCCTGTAGATTACAGGACAGTTACTGTCTGTCTCTCTGTTATTTTCCACATCACCAACTGTCACTTGTGGGTCCGGCCACATCTGAATCCACAGGACAAAGCTCTAGCTCCCTCGTCTTGCTCCTAGATCGTTAGCTCTGGCTTCACCCGTCCCTGCTGCAGCACACTGTAGGTAATACACACTCTGGTTGACCCTAATGGAAATTCAATCAATTATTCATGACTCCTCTACAGCAGGCAGAGGGTGTCGGCTGGAGGAGCTCCCAGAGGAGTCTCTGCTCTGTTTTTGTTTCTGGTCTTAAAAACCAGAATAAAGATAAGAAAACATCTTCAGAATAAAAGATCCACTTTTAAAGACATAAATGCTGGACGTTGGAATAAAAATCACTTTGCCTTTTAGCATGAGCTTTTCTTATAAAGTAGCAAGAAGGACAATGGTGGGTTTTCAGGTAGACAGAGGGGCACAGGGCTCTTCAGTCTCTGCCATTATGTATTCAGTGGTTTCTGGGTAATCGAAGATTTGACAACAACCTTCTCCAGCCGTTGGTTTGAGCTAGGATCAGATTCACAGGCTGGAGTCTGGCTTTAGAAAGCAGAGGGATTTTTCTACCTGAATGTATGCAGAGAGGACCATGCCCTTTGGACACACTTAGTCTCACAGGCTGGCAGGTACCAGCAGGATTTCATTGCTGAAGGTGGGTCAAGAATGCTCTGTGCATACACGTGCTAATTCTCAGGTTATTGACCACTAAGGACAGCTGGTGGTGAGGGCTCCTTGTGAGATGATAGTCCAAAAGACACTGGACTGATAGGGAAACTGTAACAAGTACCCTTCTTTCCTTCCTTCCTTCCTTCCTTCCTTCCTTCCTTCCTTCCTTCCTTCCTTCCTTCCTTCCCTCCCTCCCTCCCTCCCTCCCTCCCTCCCTCCCTCCCTCCTTCCTTCCTTCCTTCCTTGAAATTTTGGATAATTATCTGGTGTGAATCCTGAAATCCATTAGCATATTAAAAAAACTAATAAAAATTTCACTAATTTAAAATGTATTATCATTTTGACAGGCCCAAGCTGGGCTGGCTTACTTGCTTGGTAAACGCATTCTTAATAGCGAGAAATTAATAGTGCAAACCAGATTGCAGAGGGAATGTTTGAAATGCTTAAAGGACAAATTGTTTGCAGCACTGACAAGCCCTGCAGGAGTGCTGTTTACACAGAAACAAATGGCAAGATGCACACAAACCATTAGAATTTATTAATGAAATCAGATTCCCCCCTGCTAGGCAACACTTACTGTGTGGTTTTTACTGTATAGCTTACTGTACGGTTTTTGGTTTTGTTTTGATTTGGGGGACGTAGCCTGGGGTGGCCTCAGCATCCAACCCTTCTCCTTTAGCACCCTGAGTGCTCGGAATGAAGAAACATGTCGCCATGTCCTATATGATTTTCAGAGTTAGAAGCACCCCTACATTTCTTAACGTTCTATTGTAACTGAAAAGTCCCTGGGATAATACAACTCCATGTCTTTGTAATGAAAGCAATCTGGATTCATGTCATGGCCTTTCCTCTCACTGTCACTGTGACTTTCAGTACCGGGGAGGCTTAATCTCTGTGAGCCTGAATTCTGTCAGAAGTGAAGTCAGAATTATATTCTGACCTTTGAGGGTTATTGTGAAGACGCCGTATTTGTGTGTCAAGTAGCTAGAACCATCCCTGATGTCACAGGGTGCATCCATTTCTCCACCCAGGCTGTCTATGAGATCGGAAAGAAGTGCAGGGTGCACAACACGGTGCGAGCTCACAGACTGGGGGCGCAGGAGCAAGAACAGCGATTCTTACTCAGGAACAGTTCAGACAGAACTGTTAATGGTGGACTGTAAGAGATTATTACAACCCATTATTTTTTTATATAAATAAGAAGACTGGAAATTCCCACCCTTTGTAGTAACTTCAGTGTCAATCCCAAGATTCATGATTAAAAATTAAAAACATTTTCAATAAAAATAGGATTTGGGGCAGGGAATGGAGCTTGGCTGTAGAGTACTTGCTTGTCATGCACAGAACCTCTGGGTTTGATCCCCAGCAAAGCACACAATGACGCCATAACCCCCACAGCTTAAACACCATAGCGTGTTTTTAGTGTAAACATGCTGGAGATTTTCATAGAGTTAAAATTTTAGTCACAGGTCAAAATTTTATAGGTCTCAGGTTTAATGTAGAAAAGATGGTGGCACACGCCTTTAATCCCAACACTCAGGAGGCAGCAGCAGGTGGATCTCTTGGGTTCAAGGTCAGCTTGGTCTACAGAGCAAGTTCGGGACAGTCAGAGCTACATAGTGGGACCCTGTCTCAAAAGGAAGGAAGGAAGGAAGGAAGGAAGGAAGGAAGGAAGGAAGGAAGGAAGGAAGGAAGGAAGGAAGGGAAAGAAAGAAAGGGAAAAGTTAATTGGAGAATGAGAGCAAGCGAGAGAGAGAGACAGAGACAGATATACAGAGAGAGGCACACACAGAGAGAGGGAGAGACATTGCTAACTGTCCAGTTAATGGCCACCTTGAACTAATGGCCATGGAAAAACACCAGCAAATTCACAACTGTCATTTCTTTCGCTTGGAAATGAATTATGTTCGAGGTTTCATTTATACTGAACATTAAGTATTTGTCTGGCTTATTATGTTAAAGAAACCAAAGTTGGTTTGTGTCTAGACTTCGGAGAAACTAAAAATGGTTGCTTATAAATTTCTTCTATTTTCAAATGCCTAGTGCTTCTCGAAGAAATTACCATCCAACTGAGCACCTTAAGTTGGTGACAGAGCTTACAGAAGCAAGGGCTGTCATCAGTCACAGTTGTTCTGAATGAGGAATGCCCCTGGAAGCACAAGCATTGTAACACTTGGTCCCCAATTAGCGGTGCTGTTTGGAGAGGTTATAGGAAGCCTTGCTCTAGGAAGTGTGCCTCTGGGGGCAGGCTCTGAGAGCTTAAAACCTCTTTCCATTTTCAGTCCACTCTCTCTGGGTTTGCTGTTAGTAGCATGCTCCCAAAGCCCCTTGATCTTGCTGTCGGGACCACAGTAGCCATGCCTCCCTGCCATGATAGATTCATAGCCCTCTGGAAGCATACACACAAATAAACTCCTTTTTCTGTATGTTGCCGCGGTCGTGATATTTTTAGACCAACTGAAAAGTAATGACTAGAAACAGTGAACAAACTCAGTGCAGCATTTATTTTAGCAAAAGCCACGGCCTTTTATGAATTAGCCATTACTTTGCTTTAGGAATCTAGAGGTCTGGTAAATGGAGATTAACCAAGGAATATCTAGTCCAGGCCTGGTGCAGGCTGGGAGAGGTACCCATGGCAGACTGCCACCAATGCCACTGCCGTCAACAGCTTGGGTCCCTCATTACACCCTTCTATATGAAGACAGTCTTGGTCCTAAGCAGCCGAGTGTCCGTGAGTTTGTTTTTTATTGCATGCTGTACCAGCTGCTCTGTCCACCCTGGGGTTGACAGCTGCCTCTGGCGAACTTCCAGCTCTCAGGACCGGTCTCTAGGGAGGGGACCTCTAGTGTGAAAGGCCGTCAAAGAAGAAATAGAAGCTATAGGACTTCCTGGACTCTAAATTGCACAGCTATGATCAAATCCTTACTTTTTTTTTTTTTTTAACCAAAATGACATTATAGCAAATGACATAATGGCTTTGAGGTTAGGGATGCACAGAAGATTCATAATTTACAAATTTGAACCTCTTGATGTGCTTCCCTGGGAAGAATCTGCCCATGTGTAGAGACCCAACATCCACAAAGGGACTCTTCTCAGACTGTACAAGCACTTTGACTGAAAAGCAGCAAAGGCGCTCTTCCCATCATGGGGCTGACGATGTCAACAGCGAAGGCATGAACAGACACAATGGAAGAGCATCCCATGTCCTTCTAGGTTTTGAGACGTGTTCATCATGTGCATTTCTCTGGGCGATACAGCCCAGGTCCCAATAGACTGATCCGTGTGAGGTGAAGAACAGCGACTAAGTTACGGAAACCATCCCGGACACACTTCCTTGTGAGTAGCTGCTGTCTGCTCGGCGTTTGCAGCATGCTTCGGTGCCATTACACAGGCAAGACACAGATGCTCATTTGGAGTAGGTAATACTTTAGTAAACACAAATACGGAAGTAACTTGGGAATAATTACAAATATCATGGATAAGCCATCACAAAATAGGTGATCACTCATCATGTTAGGGTACCGAGAAATTCTTGTATTCATCCCTGGGCTTGCTTTTCTGGAAATGATTTTTAAAGCTAAAACAATGACAAAGAAATACAAATTCACCACAGTCAACAAAACCCAACACGAGCGCATTTGTGCAACTTAAGCAAAAACAGGTAAGTAGGTTATTTACCAAAATGAGAAAACAAAGAAGAAAGAGGCAGCCTAAGGGTTGGGAGAAATATTTGCCAACCATGTGTCAGGCAAGAGATTAATGTCTAAAATCTGTGAGCAACTCAAACAGCTCTAAAGGAGGAAATGATCCAATTAAGAAACAGGCAAGGGCTTGGGTGGGCTTAGAGGACGGAGTACGAACGGCCACTGGAAACATGAGCAAATGTCCCCTGGGGCTGGCAAATGAAAACCACAATGAAGTGTCACTCCTGTGTTTTGTAATGGTTAGGACACCCCTCAGCAAACAACAACAATAGTAACAACAACAAACAAAGAAGAACCCCGAAAAACAAAAGCTGTGGAAAAAACCAGAATTCTGTGCACACTTGTGGTCCCGGTTCAAAAAAAGGGCAAAGCTCTCAAAAGACCAATAAAGAGTATTATTATTATTTTTAATAGCATCATACATGCTAGTAGACACCCCACTCACTTACCAGATCCAACTTAAAAAAATAATAGAATTCTCAGTGGCTCGGTTGCATCTGTGGGTAACATTTACCCAGAAGCCCTAAACTCAGTGTACTAAAAACTGTCCTCACAGCGTGCTGACTGCCCTGCTCCCAACTGCCAAGTAAGGACCAGTCTCAGTGTCCAGCGAGGGATGAGTGGATAAAGAAACGGGAAGGAATTCTATCCAGCCTTGTCCTGGCTGGGTTTGTGTGTCACCTTGACACAGTCTAGAGTCATCAGAGAGGAAGAAGCCTCAGCTGAAGAAATGCCTCCATGATACCCAGCTCTAAGGCATCTTTTCAACTAGTGATCAATGGGGGCCATCCCTGGGCTGCTGGTCCTGGGCTTTATAAGAAAGTGGGTGGAGAAAGCCAGGTAAGCAAGCCAGTGAACAGCACACCTCCATGGCCCCCGCAACTGCTGCTTCCAGTTCCAGCCCTGCCTGAATTTCCATCCCGACTTACTCCAGCCATGAACTATGATCTAGAAGTGTAAGCCGAGAAAACCCTTTCCTCCTTCCTCCTCAATTTGCTTTTTAGTCATGGTGTTTTGTCAGCGCAATAGAAATCCTAACTAAGAAAGCTTTAACAAAGGAAGACACTCTTGTTTTTTTTTTTTGTTTGTTTGTTTTTTTGTTTCTTAGTTTTGCTTTGTTTTGTTTTGGAGTGTGCGTGTGCGTGTGTGTGTGTGTGTGTGTGTGTGTGTGTGTGTGACATCAGTTGCTGGAACTGGGGAACAGTATCCTAAACAAAGTAAGCCAAACATCAAAAGACAAGAAGCCCACATCCCGGAGTATCCAGCTACACAGCACATTATCTCTAAGGATTTGTAGAGCAGGAGCCTTACTTTAAAAACAGCCTCTGTGTAATCCAGTCCACGCTGGATGCAAATGAGAAGAAAATCTCCTTTCCTAAAGTCAAGCCTCATTTACATGTGGTAAAGGGTGCAGAAGCCAGGAAACCTTGCTCCCCCTGGAGAACTGCCTTTATGTTCAAGAAAAGTTATCAGGGAGAGGTGCAGCTCACACCCTGTGAGACAACATGCACAGAGAAAGAGAGAAAGCAACAGAGAAGCTAGACTCCCGTGACCTCGTTCTGGTGTCATCTTGCATAGCTACCAGCAGCCGCAGCCTGTTCTGCAGGAGATCTATAGCTACAGCTACCTTGAAATGCACACATTACCCACCTTGTTTGCACATCTGTCTTTTCTTAAGTTGGTTCTTCGTCATTAGAGGGACAAAACCCCAGTGTCATGCGGAAGAGAAAAGCCAATTTGTGCAGGAAGTTTAACTTGTAATGTGGGAAGGCTGCTTCTTTTGCGTCTACGCTTAGCATCCTGAAAATGCAATTGTGCACAATTATTTAACAAACTGCTGTGGAAAGCAGCGAGATGGCCCATTAGAGAGGTAAAGCTACTCCCTGCTCGGAGTGTAATTTTTTTTTCTTGCAAAAGCACTGTGTGAAAGAACTAAAGCTAAAAACTTGCTGCTTCGAATGACTGGGGTTTCCTTTTAAGACATATGTTCAACTTCCAAGTCTCATATGATATGATCGGATCCAAGCCGTTTAATTTGGCTCATCTTGTTCAGTGATTTTTGACTGTTACAATGTTGTAAAAAGGAGGACTATATGAACTAGAAACGTAATGCTAAATGTGGATTGATAAGGACCACCTTTCTGCTAGCTCCGGGCACTGCAGGTATATTTATTTGTGATTAGTATTTGCAGGGAGACAACTGCAACAATGAAAGTCCAGGTTTTTACACCAGGCCACACAGACGTGGATTAGCAATCTGTCCTAGGGAACTTTCAGTGTAAGGAACTCAGCTGTATTAACTCCAGAAGGTGTGAGTTTCTTCCCTTTTCCTTCTCTCTTTCTCTTCTCCTCCCTTCCTCCATGTCTCCCTCCAGGTGTTTAGTTTTGTTGTACTGGAGATGAAAATTAGGTAGGGCCACAAGCATCCTAGGTCCACACCCCAGCCCACATCCCTTGAAAACTAAGATTCCCTTTGGTGATTGACTCAGTAGGAAGAACTTTGACGCCATGGCTCAGCTGATCTGAGTTTAGGTGTGCATGTCCCTTCTGTATGGTGTCTACACAGGGACTGTGGGCAATCACCCCACCCCGTGCCTTTTGTTTCTTCATCTCAAAACATACTTTGTGGAGAACTGTTCAAGGCAATATGCAAAGGTCTGTCTACCAGGTTTCTTATCAAGTGGGCCTTATGGTCAGCTCCTCATCAATGCTGGTGGTTCTCACCCTGTCAATCATGACCTTTTGGGGGTCAAATGACCTTTACCAGGAGTCACCTAAGACCATCAGAAAACACAGATATTTACATTAGGATACATAACAGTAGCAAAATTAGTTACAAAGTTGCAACAAAAATAATTTCATGGTTGGGGTCACCACAGCATGAGGGAATGTATTAAAGGTTTGCAGCATTAGGAAGCATGAGAACCACTGCTTTACGATAAACACAGTTATCTAAATTTCCCCCTCTATTCTTCTCTTTTCTCTGCTTTCCCGTCTTCTCCCTGTCACTTTTTTGTTTTCTTCTCAAACCTTCTTCCTCAGTCACAGGCACACTGTGGTGGATCTGAATGGAAATGGCCCTCAGAGGCCCATAGGGAGTGGCACTGTTAGGAGGTGTGGCCTTGTTGGAGTAGGTGTGGCTTTGTTGGAGGAAGTGAGTCACTGAGCCTGGGCTTTGAGGTCTCAGATGCTCAAGTCAGGCTCAGTCTCTCTCTCTCTCTCTCTCTCTCTCTCTCTCTCTCTCTCTCTCTCTCTTTTTCTCCCTGCTTTCTGAAGGTCAAGATATAGAACTCTTAGCTCCTTCTCCAGCACCATGTCTGCCTGCACTCCACCATGCTTCCTGCCATGACGACAATGGACTAAAGCTCTGAACTGTGAGCCAGCCCCAATTAAATGCCTTCCTTTATAAGAGTTGCTGTGGTCACGGTGTCTCTTCATAGTTGTAGAGACTCTAACTAAGATACACACCATCCTTCCGTTATTTCCCCGCTCATAAGAGATAATGGACTTCCGCTTTCTGGAAAGCTTTGTTTCCTGATGCCCAAATCACAACACGCTACATTAAATGTGAGTCTCCCATGTGCTCTTTGTTTTACAAGCCAGCTCTGTCCCAGCCTCCTCAGCTAGCTAGCTCCTGCCCCTCCCTCGGTTCTCACCTTGATCCTTCTCTCTCAGGAAGGCCTTCAGTAGCCCAGGTCCAGGCCCCAGGCTGCTTCTGCAATCTCTTCCACCTTTCCCCACAAAAACCACAGGTATGATCAATGTCTAACTTCTTCAAGGGCCTTCACACTCTTGGAAGTCTATGATTACATAATCCCTGAACCCAACATAAGGTCTGGTGCACAGCAAATGCCCAATAATCTGTCAATGAAAAACTGACTCAAACAAAATGGGTGGCCCGGGGTTGTGTTTCTCTATAAATACACACAAGTCCTTCAGTTAGCCGTAGAAGGTGAGTGGGCATGCTAGCTTTTCCAGCTGCATGGTTAACTTGAGCTGCATCTGAGTGTCCACGTTTCTGTGGTTGGGAGAGACA
The DNA here is from genome assembly GCF_950005125.1 of Chionomys nivalis. Taxonomy (NCBI): domain Eukaryota; kingdom Metazoa; phylum Chordata; class Mammalia; order Rodentia; family Cricetidae; genus Chionomys; species Chionomys nivalis. Next base: position 52,505,476 of record NC_080101.1, on the reverse strand, counting down.
CTTGGATGTAGAATTCTCATTGAATCTCACTCACTCAGAGAGACTTTTATATAAATTGATCAAGTGAGAAACACTGATTCTGGAGGCAAGAGAAGAAATGTTGCTAGGCAACAAAACACCAGCTATCTGTTTTCCTCCTGAAATATAAATGCTAGTTTTAAAAAAAATTGTAGAAATTATTTTACAGTGCTCTTTAACTTAGCCCATCTGACTAGCTCACAAAAGTCTAGATTTAGAATCAAGAAAAAAGTGAACAATGAGGAGCAGAAGAAATGCTTGCTGGACTGTCTCCCCCTTTTTAAAAAAAGATAATAATAATACCAAAGCTGTCTATAGATACGTGGACATGGGTAAGGACATTTGAGTTCATCCCCAACTAAATAAGACGATTAAAGCCTCTATGCGCAGACAATCAATTTCTCCAAAGTCTTCTCAGTGCGGCCCCTATTGATTTTCTTCAGTTCATCCTCTGCCTTTCGTTTCATGTGAATCCTAGCCTCACCTGGATGCCAACTGTCTCAATCTGTGCTACCCAATATGGTGGCCATCAGCCACAGATGGGCTTGAGACATGATAAGCACCAGCTGCAATCTGTTGCTAAAATATAGACCAAATTTAGGGAAAAAAAAAGCTTGGAAGGTTTTAATAATTTTTATTTTAATCACATGTGAAAATGATAGCTTATTCAATATCTGGGCTAAATAAACGACACTGATGTTAATTACACTTTTACTGTTTTGATTTTTTTTTCAGGACACAGCTTCTCTGTAGAGCCCTGCCTATCCTTGCTTTGTAGATCAAGCTGGCCTTGAACTCAGAGATCCATCTGCCTCTGCCTTCTGAATGCTGGTATTAAAGGCCTGCACTACTACTACCCGGTTTACAGTTTACTTTTCTGATATGGCAACTTGGAAATCAAAGACATGGCTTGCTTTACTATGTTTCCATTTGACAGTGCCACTTCATACTCCAGACTTCATTTAAACAGTCAGGAAGTCTGAAATACAGATGAAAACAGTAACTGAAGCGTTATTGTTTATGTCAATTCTGATGAAAAATTTTATGACAAAAAAAAAGCAGTCTGGAGTTGTTGGAACGTAACGAGTCAGGGAGGAAAGAGATGGCATAGACAGTCTGGTCCTGGGGGACTCTGTATACAAAACTGCATTTTGGTTTGCAAATGAGGGAAAACTTCTGCAGAGTATAAGGGGGGGATTATGTCAGGCTTGTATCTAGGAGGCTGCATAGGTTTAGTTTCAAAACCATTTGGCTCTATGTTAGATGCCACAGTACATCTTAGAAAACTGCTATAAGGTTCTGTTTGTTTTTAGAATCCCTGGTAGAAGGGCAGCTCACGGCCATGCAAGCACAGCTCTGACAGGCACATGTGCAGAGGGATGGCGCCCAGTGGAGTTGAGAGGTACTGCTTCCTGAGCAAGATTTCCTAGATTTGAATGGAGCACAGTCCCTTGCTTGCAGTGGACACAAAGTATACTTCAATTCAGGATGGGGAGATGGCGTAATCCATAGGAACACTGGCTGCTCCTCCAGAGGACACAGGCTCAATCCTCAGCACCCACATTGTGACCCACAACTCTTCATAGCTGTACTTTCCTGGGATCCAATACTGTATTCTGGCCTTTGAAGGCACTTCATACATGTGGTCACAGACATACATGCAGGCAAAACACCCTTACACACAAACTAAGATAATAGGAATAATTTAAAAATACTTTAACTGGATTGAGAGATTACTTATAGTTGTCCCTTTTTTCCACTTTGCTCATCTTTCTTGGGTTGTTGTTTTGAGCTTTAATGTTCCCTCATTCTCTTGGACAGCTAACATCTGTCACATCTGGCCATGTCCACTTCTGCCACAGGATCTTTGTATACACGAGGATCATCATAAAGTGCTCTTCCTTATTCTATTCCCTTCCAGTCTCCAGCCTTCCTACAGTATCAATGTAACGATTGGGTCTTTGGAAGCCTAGTCTCATAACTTGGAGCTGACCATGCTCCACTCTCCCGAGAATACCCTTCCCGGTTATATTCATACAGTCATTGGTTAAAGTCATCCTGGCTCGCTACATTGTACCTGAAGGGACAGGGGTCTTCTGTTTCTGCTCTGTTTTCTGCTTTGCCCAGCGTCTTAGTGCAGTGCTTGGTGCCAGTAACCCTCGTCATGCATCTATCAATCAAGTGGATGAGCTCTGACTAGTCCAGGATCATGGAGCTCTGACAGGACAGGGTCAGCATGACGGACCAGGACAATCCCTAGGCTGAAATGGACATCAAAAGCTAAACCTCAGTAGCTATCAACCATGTACAACCATAACTGACCACCGAGTGTTGTCTCAGACGTCATTTGTAGGAACACGTGCTTGCTTTACTCTTTGCGATTTAATTTTTCCTGTTTACAAAACAAAGCCCCAAAGCCATAGTGCTTGCAGAGTACCGAGGTCCAGTTTGTTAGTGTCCTAGACTAGCTTTCTTAATTAGGACAGATTAGCCCAGGAAACAATTAGATCTCATAAGTAAATAAGTAAATGAACAGCTCATAGACAAGCACCTCATAGGAGTAGAACCCAACCCTAAATGGTTCTAATATAATTGGGAGGAAATGTCTTAGACTTGCACATGAATCATCAATATTGTTTTAATTTATACTAGCAAGAGATTGATAATATCACAGATAGGAAACTCAAGAAAGCAGGGTATTGCAGCGACATCTTTGTGCCTGCATGGGAAGCTCAGAGCTTAAGAACAAGCAGAACAGACTAAAACAGCTAGGAGACTCCATCCTAGCGATGCGGATGTGACCGTACAAAGAATGGCTTCTCACACTCTACCCCATGCAAAACGGCAGGCGTGGCAGACTCTGGGGGAGGGTAAATCGGAAGTCCCAGACAAAATGAGGGTCTGCCTGCTGTTGCTCACTTTGGTCACAATATTGAACATGGGAGGAGCGAACAAGGCATCTTCATACCACGCTGTCTCACTTGTTAGAGTGATCCCATGGTGCACCATTAGTGGATTCTGAGAGATGAAGGAAGCAAAGCCTTCAACACTGAGTGCTATCTTAGGTCAGCTTGCTGAAGCCAGAGCCTGAGGCTGAAATTCTTGGTCCGTGGTGTGTCATCCCAGCACTGAAAGGGGCCCAGGAAAGAGAGGAGGGCTGGGGGAATAGTAGCCTCTGTGGGTCTGCTGGAGACGGGACTCAGCCCAGCTCCGTGGGCCTTGGAGCACTCTGCCACACAGCTGAGTGGAGGCCTTTGTCATTACTGGCTGCTGCTGCTGCACAGCACACAACTTCCCCTTGGTCTTTCCAGAGCCTCTACGTGTGGAGGAGCCCACAGCTCTGTTTGTCAGTAACCAGCTCAGAATGGCAGAAGAATGGACACAAGTAAGGAGAGAAAACTGAGGTGCTGGGGCGGGTGGCAATATAACAGAAAATGGCCATTCAAGAGAGTCCAGATGATGACGATCAGCTCTGCTTTGGTCTTAAACCTTCTTGCAGCAATTCCAATTAGCACTTGTGTATGTGTGTATGTATATATACATGTGTGCATTGTGTATATATGCATGTGTGCATTGTGTATATATGCACGTGTGCATTGTGCATATATATGCATGTGTGCATTGTGTATATATGCATGTGTGCGTTGTGTATATATGCATGTGTGTGTATATATGCATGTGTGCATTGTGTGTATATGCATGTGTGCGTATATATGCATGTGTGAGTATATATGCATGTGTGCATTGTGCATGTGTGTGCATACATGCATGTGTATACATATATGCATGTGTGCATAATGCATGTGCACATATATGCATGTGTGCATGTGTGTATATGCATGTGTGCGTATATGTGCATGCGTACATGTATGCATATATACGCATGTGTGCATGTGTGTGTATATATGCATGTGTGCATGTGTGTGTATATATGTATGTGGAGTCCAGAAGTCAACTTTAGGTATCCCCCCCTCCATTTCTTTCTGCCACATATTTTGAGACAGGGTCTCTCACTGAACCTGGCGCTCATTGATTCAGCTAGACTGGCTGGCCAGCAAACTCAGGGGATTGGCCTGGCTCCATGTCCCTGGTGAGGGGGTTACAGAGGCATAGAGTGGCTGTGCTCAGTTTTTATGTGAATGATGAAGATTTGACTCAGGTCTTCATGTTTGAGAAGTAAGCGTTTTACCAACAGAGATGCCTCCTTAGCCTGTCTAATACTTGTTTCTTTTTTCCTTCGTCTTCTTTTAGACACAATTGAATAGGAACTAATGGAAACAGGAACAAAAAGGAAGAGAAAGCAGACTGTCTCTCTGGGAAGAGGTGGCCTTGCCAGCTGCCCTCTGCTGCACGTGTTCTCTAATAACATTTTAGTGCTTTTGTTTGCGTTATGTCAATGACCAAGCATGTCATCATAGATTTTTCAAAATTTTGAATATGTGACATCTTAAACAATTCATATTACCAAACACCTCTCCTGATAAGTACAAATGGCTCAGCATATAACAGATAGGGACCAATCTCTTTTAATGATGGCTGATCATTTTGTAAGTTTTTGGCAGCTGGTGTTGTCCACTCATTCATGGGACATTTATACGTGGAGAAATAAGACTAAGAGATCAGCAGTCAGATTGGAGTGTCTCCACCAGGCCTGCAGAGAGTGATTGTATCAAAATCTAGTTGGTTTTATGTTATCTGCTGTAGAATATGGCTATTGACTGCCTTCCCATTCCACATAAATATTTCATAATATGTTCTGCTATCAACCAAAGATTAATGTAAGAGAACTATGGGGCCTGCAATATTTCAACTCTAGTTAGCATCATAACTGCACAAATACAAACAATGAAACAAATACAATGAAATATGCTATTCTAATGATAAATAATTCATCTGTTTAGATTAGTGAGTGAGCGTTATCAATGGTCAGAGAAAGATGCTGCAATGCACCTGTTAAATTATTCTAGGAAGAAAATTCCAAAAATGCTTTCCAAACAGTTCTTACCTCCTACGATTTATTTTTAAATTCTTGTGTGTGTGAGTGTGTGTGTGTGTGAGAGAGTTTGTCTGTGTGTATGTGTGTGTGTGAGAGTTTGTATGTGTGTATGTGTGAGAGTGTGTGTGTATGTGAGTTTGTCTGTGTGTATGTGTGTGTGAGAGAGTTTGTCTGTGTGTATGTGTGAGTGTGTGTGAGTTTGTATGTATGTATGTGTAAGAGTGTGTGTGAGAGAGTTTGCCTGTGTGTGTGTGTGTGTGTGTAAGAGAGTTTGTCTGTGTGTGTTGTGTGTGTGAGTGTGTTTGTGAGAGTTTGTCTGTGTGTGTGTTGTGTGAGTGTGTTTGAGAGAGAGTTTGTCTGTGTGAGTGTGTGTGTAAGAGAGAGAGTTTGTCTGTGTGTGTTGTGTGTGTGTGTGAGTGTGTGTGAGAGAGAGTTTGTCTGTGTGAGAGAGAGTTTGTATGTGTGTATGTGTGAGAGTGTGTGTGAGTGTTTGTGTGAGAGAGAGTTTGTTTGTGTGTATGTGTTGCCCACAGAAGCTATGTGAGAAAGTCAAACTGGAGTTACAGATGGTTGTGATGTATCAGACATGGGTGCAGAAATCAAATGGGGTCCTCTGCAGTTGCTCTTAACTGCAGAATCATCTCTCCAGCCTTTCAAAATGGCTTTGATGAAGTTAACACTGTAATGTCACTAGCAAATTAATTTTTAAGTTGATGTTATTCACTTAATACTATTATAACTTCAAACTTTTAGAGAAGCATGATAGGTTTTTTTTTTTAAAGATACAGTTCTTTCATTTAGTTTTAAAAGAAAGATTTATTTATTTTATTTGACATGTATCAGCCAAGTGCAGTGCATATATTTCTATTGCCCGTGGAGGCCAGAAGAGGGCACTGGGTGCCCTGGAACTGGAGTCATAGTTGTAAACATCCATGTGGATGCTGGCAACCAAACCTGGCCCCCTGAAGGTGTGCTAAGCCTCTGTGGAGGCACTAGCCCAGGTTTTCATTTAGTTTTTAAGAAGAAAAGGAGAGTGATTTTTGAGAACAAAGTTTGGAGGTGTACACAAACGTAACATATGGTAAGCAAAATAAATATCTTTTCTAATGGTTTCCCTGACTTTATTTCAACAATGAAGATACTTTAAGAAGGCAAAACCCTTCTGGAGTAGATTTTGCATTAATTAAGACCATTGGAAGAGACACTGTCCAAGAGAAAATATAGCGAGGGAAAGGCGTAGCTAGAATTTCTGGTACTCACGTTAAAAAGAATACAACAAAAGATTAAATTATTTTTAGTAATGTAGAGTGTAAAACCCAATATCGAGAAAATGTTATCATTTAAACACCTAATAATTCTTGAATTTATTAAAGGGATATTTTAAATTCTCCTGTATTTTTAAGTTTACTATTGTTATGACTAGGGTGCATACGTGTGCGCCCGTGGGAGAGCATGCGCATGAGCGCAGGTGGCCAGAAGAGGGCACCAGATCCCCTGGGGCTGGTGCTCTGAGCTAAAGCTGCAGTCTGAGCTCTCTCTGCTATGACACTCCCTTCTCATGGGTGCTGGGAAAGGAATTCAGGTCCTTTGCAACAGCACTAAGTATTCTTAACTGCAGAGTCATCTCTCTAGCCCCATTCCTTCTGCTCACTTCCCCTCAGTACATCTTCACGTTCCTGTGAATTTAACCCTTACCTACATCTCAGTGTGGAGCAGCCAAGCCTGCACCCTCAGTAGCCATGAAGCTAGTAGCACTGAGTTGGAGAGAACAAAGCGCCTGCACGCTAGGACTAAGCTACAGGCATGTCTCTCTCTCTCTCTCTCTCTCTCTCTCTCTCTCTCTCTCTCTCTCTCTCTCTTTTTTTTTTTTTTTACAAATAGAGGCTCTGGCTCTATCTGCTTCCAGTAAGAAGGAAATGACTTCTTTATTGCTTACATTCCTTTTCATTTTTTATATAGACAGTTTCGATTCTCTCGTATCTGATGGGGAGTTTCCCAAAGTGGGAGGGGAAGTCTCAGAACTCAGCAGCTCCTGCTCCTCATTTAGAGTGTAAGGAGGGGAAGAGAGGCAGGCACACCAGCCTCCTGGCTTAATTCAGGGATTCATCAGCTTTCTCTTCTAGAGGCTTAAGACCAGGTTGATCTCTTCCGTGGAGCCACCTGGCAGTTTAGAATGGCATGTAGGTCTCAGTGGCACCCTCAGGTTGAAATCAACTTGTCTGTTCTCAAAGTTATCATGTGATTAGCAGAGAGGTCCGCTCAGTCTGGCTTCTGGAGGAAGACTTGTATTCCTGTCCAGCTGACTAGGAAGATTTAGGACCATTTCAAATCCCCATGTCCAAACTCCTCATCAACTGCGTGAATTGAATGAGAAGAATTAGAATGATGCCACAGGAATGTACAAATGCATGCAAGTGTGAGGCAACATAGCCCAGACCCTTTGTTCTTTACCGTCCTAATGGTTTCTCAGGCTACATCTTGTCTCCCCCTGAGTGTGTTCCACTGTTGGGGCTAAGCTGTTATTCCATTCAACATTCATTTAGCAAACACTTGAGTCTAAATGGGAGTCAGAGCATCACATTCGTGACACATACAGTCAGATGCAGGGTGGCCCTGGTGCTGTGAAAGCATATGATTTTGCCTGGGAAGTGATGGGTGTGGCAGGTAGCCCTGAAGTCCCTGGACAGTAGAACATTGATTGTCCCTCCCCCATTGAAGTCTGAGCTTTTCAAGGATTGTCTCCCAAGACTTCAGACTTCATAGCACTGATGGGAGGAAGACAAAACTACCCTGCACTGTTAAAAAAGGAAGGCAAACAGGATAACTCTCTAGCCCTGCTCCCCCGACACTTTTGGTGAGCTCTTCTCCAGAGCAGCAAAGACATTGAGTGTGCCTTCGCTTTAAAAGTCAGAGGAGGGGAGAGTCCCTAAAGGTAAGCAGAGCTCTGGTTTACAGTAGGTGCTGTAAATGATGATCGACAGGTTGAAAAGCCCGTATTTAGGAGCAGGAGTTTATAGCCATATAGAGAGTGCTTAATGTTAGATAATTCTGGTTGCACTAATCCAAGTTCAGGCATAGCTCAAGAAGATGAGACAGAAAGGAATTACGATGTGTGCATAGAGAATTGCAAACTGAGAAGGAAAAAGCTTCTTTTAGTGGGTAAGGAAATGAGAGCGATAAATACTTCACTTTTTGTTGGAGGAAATGATATGTACGGGATGAAAACATTGGGGAAAAACCCTATTATTAGGTCTAAGAAAAATACCAAAACTTTGTAGTGCTGGATTTTTGTTTCTGATTTGGAGCATATTCCGTTGAAGAGGCTTCCAACAGCGAATAGGCTCCCCAAGAGTAGACAGTGCTCTTTATCTATTGCTGTGTCTCCAGCATGCAACAATGTCCGACTTAACACATTAGGAGTGTATATTTATGTCTGCAACATGCATTTGACCAAAGACCAAACAGATGGATGAGTTAGCAAGTGTTTAAACAGTAGCTTTGGGAGAAAGGAAAGGAAACCAGCATTCTTTAGATCTATCTAGCCACAGATTCGTCCTCTATGAACAGACTATTCAAAGTGTTGTCCTTGGACCAGACCAACATGCCACTGCCATTAACCCATAGCAAGAGAATAACAGAAATAGAAAGAGATCATTTAGAGTAATAACTCCATTTTAGTTTTTTTTTAAATACAGGTAGCTCCATGTAGTCAATGTGGGCTTTGAACTTGAGGTCCTCTGCCTCCCAAGTGCTGGCATTATAAATCTGTAGTAAACCACCTCATCCAGCTAGAATTGGTTTTTAAAAATAGTCGGCTGTGCCCAAGTGTTCAAGAGCATGGTTACATTTATCCTAATTTATTCATCATTCTTATTTACAAAAGTCTCTGTCCAGAACAAATAAAAAGGAAACAAACAAATGAGCAAGTGTTCCTTCACTAGAGTTTTAGAAATGACTTTTCTGCGGCTTGCACTACAGCGCCCACATTACCGATGGAATCAGATCAGTAATTGGAGCAGCCAGCGTGGGTGTGGAGAGCGGGCCCTTTCTTATCTGGAAAACAGATGTATCTTTTTGCTTAAGCACTTGATTTCATGACCCATTCTCATTGGCAAACATGAAAACAGAAAGCATCTGGCCATTTTTCTATATTTCAAATGCAAATTTGGCCTTAATGATGTAAATAATGGCATGTCCAGAAGTTGGAGTTAGGAATCTGCCAGAAGTGCTATCTTCTGCAGGGAGAAGCACAGACCGGGTTTACCCACAAGCCTGGCTGTGATCTGCTAGGGAAAGAGGTTGTGACGGACTTCCCACGGACTCTCCTACCCTTCTCTCTCCTTCCAGGGACACTCATACCGCTCCAGGAGGCAGCTTCCATTTGCAGAGGGTTGGGGAACTGAGAGGGGCAGCTGGGTTCTGGGCTGGAGACGGAGGGCAGAAAAAAGCTTCTGATTTGCCCAGAAGAGTCAGAACACTGTGGCCATTTGTTTGTCTTTCCTGCTCTCACTTATTTGGATAATCATTAGTTTTATGGAATTTGATTTAGTCTGAGTGGAGGGAAAAATGTAGAAACTTCTTAGGAAGGCAGGGACTACGTCTCGGCTTGACCAAATAATGTTAAGAGGTTTTGCATATTCAAAATTGTCTCTTACCCTTCATTGTTTGTATAAATGAGAGAGGAAATATTTGACCCGAATGCAAGATCATCAGAATTTGCGAATGCCTTCGCAACTATTTGGGAAATCAAATTATTTTTAACTAGCAATGGAGGAATGAGAGACATTAAGGAACCTGTTTGTGGCCTATCTTCCATGCCAAGTGATCAAGACTTAAAGAAGCCTGGGAGAGGACAGGCATGGTGGTTAATACACGATTGTGGTTCCAGAACTCAGGAGGCTGAGGAAAGAGAGTCATGACCTTGTCTCAACCCCCCCTCCCCCTGACGTACCCCCTACCCTCCACATAAACTTCTAAAAACCAGAAACAAAATCTTGGGTAGTTTGGGAGGTCTGGTGTTGAGGCAGAAACTGAAGACCACTTGGGGGCGATGTTGCACAGGGCACCAGGACAGTGTTTGTCCACCATGAGAGAGTAGAGATTGTGTCTGACCCCAAACCTTGCCCAGAAAGCTGGGCTTTAGTTGTTTCTTGAGTGAACTCTTCACCCAAATGTGTGAAATCATCCACATTTAAGAAAGAACCTTCCAATGGCATGCAAAAATCTTTTCACTTTAGCTCATCTCTTCTACCGGCAATGCGAAATGTGCTTTTGGGATTATTGAACATGCTTCGCTGGTGTATTTTGCTTTAGCTCAGCTCAGAGTCAGTCCCTTTCACCTTTCATAGTAACATGGTGCACGGCAGGGCATACAGGTGATGTTCCAAAGCTGTGTGTGGGATAGAAGTGGGCCTGAGTTCTCCGAAACAGAAGGTGTGGCTTATAATGTTGCTTCTTACCAGGACATTTAAATAGCATTTAATTATGTAATGTTAAAAATAAAATGCCAGTAAAAATGCTGGATAATGCCTATAGGGTAAAAAGGGAATATAAAATACTATGCAAATCATGAGTTAACTAGACAATACACACATTTGGTAACGAGAAAAAGAGAAGACAATGCAGGAGGGAAACAGTGGTGCTTGAGTGATGTGTGTCTTAGAGCACAGGGTGAGCGTCCACTACAGTACAACTGCTTGAGTCGGCTAGTACAGTCAGTTAGCTACCTTTGAACAAAAATAAAGAAACTCTTCCAGGTCAATGCTGAAAATAAGCTTAATTACTTTGAAAAGTAATTGGTGACTAATGTCGTCATCGAAAAATAAGCACTCCCCTCCAGTCCCTGAACAGGAGAGGGGACAATGTGTTCATTCAGTAGCCCCAATCCACATTGGCTTTAACAACCCAAAGATTCCCTATGATTGATTTTTTTTTTTTAGCCAAAGTTTCAGAAGATTACACATAGGTAATCTTTTTTATTTTACATATCATCTTGTTTATGGCACATGTAGACATATACTGTATTTGTAGACAAGTATCTTATAATTTAGCTACAGGAATTAAAGGTTTAAAAGCTTATGCAAATGCGTGTGTACATGTGTGTGTGTGAGCACATGCGTGTGCCAAGTGAAAGTGGCTGTCCTTAGATGCCAGAAGAGGGAGTTGGATCCCTTGAAGTTGGAGTTACAGGCAGTTGTAAGCCACCAGATGTGGGTGCTGGGAACCAAACTTGGATCCCCTACAAGGACAGCAAGTGTTCTTAACCACTGAGTCATCTCTCTAGGTCCTGGATATGTGGGTTCCAATGTGAAGTTTTCACCCCGGAAACAGCTGCAGTGAAACCAGACTGTGTTTCACAAGGACAACAACACTGATATAAATTCAAATAAGGTTAAGCCAGTGTGAGTACCTTCACCAAAGCCTAAAAATATCTCTGTGGACACAGAGCTCCGCTGTGTAAGCAGCAACCTGAACCCATACTTTGCCAACCAAATACTTTTAGAATTCGTTTCTGTGGTGCTGAGGATCAAAACCCAGGGCCTTATATATGCTAGACAAGCATCCTACCATTGAGCTACATTGCCAACTTCCAAATATTTTATTGTCTTTGATGGACCTTTAGGGTTTTTCTTCTTCAGCAAATAAACGGGAAAAAAATAAGGTCTAAAACGGGTGAGGGCAACGATTTAAAATACCCGAGGAAATTTACTTTCCAGAGTCTCTGACATCTCCTCTGACTAGGGCTTAACTGCCATGGATTAGTAAACCTTGTTCCCCTGTTAATTGCCTTGGGATTGGTAAACCTCACAGGTGGGAGGGGCTTCCACCGCAGCAAGGTCAATCTACCAAAGACCACTCCTTGGGTGGGGGGGTCAGGGGGACTGGAAGAGCTCTGGATTCTAAGTTGTTAGGATTCTGAAGGGAGGAGCAGATTTTACTCAATGTGATTAACTAAGTATTAGGGAAAACAGAGAAAGAGAGAGAGAGAGAGAGAGAGAGAGAGAGAGAGAGAGAGGAGTCTGACCCACCCTAATTTCTGAGGGTGATTTCAGAATCGATACAGCCACCAGAGGATTCTAATGTCGAAGATGGCTGGTCTCGATGAAGTAGCTTTGGAAACCAAGAGGGCTTGGATTTGTCCAGCAGTCACAGCAGGCAGGTATTTCAGTCTGGAGAAGAGGGGACACAGGAGCTTCCACCGGCAAAAAGGTCCCTTGAGGGTCTCCAGCTGATGAAAAGGACATGGCTGTTCTGAGATGAACCTGTGGGCCTCAGTGGCCCTTGTGCCTAAATCAGGGCCAAGTAGGCGGTAGTCTGGACAGCGGTGTCCCAGTAACAACTTGTCTGGTGCCTCTCACAGGGCTATGGTCACCTAAAACATACCCAGTTGACAAAACAGAGTTCAGACTCATTTTGGTGGAATTAAAAACTACCACGTTGGAAAGTCCTCATATCTAAGTCAGGGGTACTGTGGAGTGTCACGCTAGGCTCCACCTTGAGTTAGCAACATTTGAAGGACAGGAGAAAGCTGTTGATTGTGTTTTGTGTAGCGAAACTAGATTACAATATGAGCATACATAGAATTAGCTCCCAGAGTTACTGGAGTACCTGTTTGTAGCAGGGCTGCCTCAGCTTGTCAAAGTTCCAGAAAATAGCTAAATTTCCAAGAATGTTTCGGTTGGTAATTTAGATTGCAGTAGGCACTGGGTAGCTCCAAGACACAATTCTAAAGAATTGTGTGTGTGGCTTTTCTCTTCTTCTATTTATTTATTTTTATCTATCTATCTATCTATCTATCTATCTATCTATCTATCTATCTATCTATCTATCTATCTATCTATCTACCTACCTACCTACCTACCTACCTACCTACCTACCTACCTATCTATCTATCTATCTATCTATCTATCTATCTATCTATCTATCTATCTATCTATCTCTATCATCTATCTATGTATCTATGTATCTATGTATGTATGTATGTATGTATGTATGTATGTATGTATGTATCTATCTATCTATCTATCTATCTATCTATCTATCTATCTATCTATTTATTTTGGTTTTACAAGACAGGGTTTCTCTGTAGCTTTGAAACCTGTCCTGGAACTAGCTCTTGTAGACCAGGCTGGCCTCAAACTCACAGAGATCTGTCTGCCTCTGCCTCCCAAATGCTGGGATTAAAGGCGTGTACCACCACCGCCCGGCTGTGTGTGGCTTTTCACTGTCATTTCTGCTTCATTTACCATAAACTTGTTTAAAGTAGAGTCACATTGTTCTTTCTTTCTTTTTCTCTTTCATTCCTTTTTTCTTTCTTATTTCCTTCCTTTCTTCATTCATTTTAATGAAAAGTGATTCCATAGTGTGTAAATTTTGAGTAATATCAAGTTAGTAAATCTTTTGAAATCCCGGTGTCTATTACCCACACCATTAAGTTTTTGCTAAAATCAAGAGTTTTTTTTTTTTTGTCTGCTTGTCTATCTTTCTTTTCTTTCTCCCTGTGCTCCTGCTATTTTGTTGGGTTTGTTGCTTGTGAGGAACTCAGGACTTCCCACATCCTGCACACGAGTTATGACACTGACCAACTTTCCCAATTCAAACATTTAGCCTACATTGCAAAACATCTCCCTTTGAAGTTTGCTGTCCTCTGCCAAAACTTGTGAAGGATTGATATAGGTGGGTCTTCTATCTATCTGTTGCTTTCATTGATTAACTAATAAAGAAAACTTCTTGGCCTGAAAGGGCAGCACTTAGATAGATGGAGTAGACAGAACAAAATGCTGGGAGGAAGAAGGCAGTGAGGCAGATGCTATAGCTCTCCTCTCCAAGATGGACGCAGGTTAAGATCCTTCCTGGTAAGCCACCACCTTGTGGTGCTACACAGATTATTAGAAATGGGTTAATCAAGATGTGAGAATTAGCCAATAAGAGGCTAGAACTAATGGGCTAGGCAGTGTTTAAAAGAATACAGTGTCCGTGTAATTATTTTGGGTAAAGCGAGCTGGTGGCTGGAAGCTGGGAGGTGGGAAGAGGCCTGCAGCTCCTTCTACAAAGGATGAGATACTAAATATGAATTGTTAGCAATAGACAAAACAAAGGGTGGCTAGGCCAAATCTTGACGTCGGTGTGCTTCATGATGCATTCAAGGCGGCACAGTGTGTTTTGAATGCTGGGAGCTGGCAGGACTGTGAGAGAAGGCATGTGTGGAGGAAGGATGATTTCCTAGCACATCCCTGCTGTTAGCTGAGGAGTCCGGTGTTTGATGTGATTTATCCACCTTGGTTGTGCACACAATTCCATTCATCAGGCAATTGTGAATTTTCAGCTTATGTCTTGTGTGATTTGTACTTTCTACTCTACTTACACCTTCGGGGCCTCGGAAATCACACATCGGGGAGCTCTTTGCTCGGGAAACTTCAGTGTAAGAGCAGGTCTTTATTTCGGAGCGCTGTAAGTACCGTCAAGTCCTGTTTCCACAACTCTCGGTATCAGCACTAAAAGACAGGCAATTACTTTCAGAGGCGTGTGGCTGGTCTCCTAATGAAGAAAGCACAGTTCCCAGAGCTCTCCACACCAGGCGCCCTCTATCTCCAAGCGCATGCGTAACTCGTGCCTCTTCCTTTCCCATGTCTTTATTTCTACTGGTGAGGCAAAGCTACCATCCGCACAAGTACAATTGGGTTTGCTTTAATTTTGAGGGTAGAGAACCATACTATAATTTTCCATAAGTAAAACACAGTATTTATATGTTTAATCACTCAAAGACACCTCTGCACTCAAAGTGAGGTCATGACAAATTATGAACTAATCGGAGGAGCGTGGTTTGCCTCACTTGCTCAATTTCTTTTTCTTCAGTCATATGCAAGTTCCAAGGTCTCTGTTAAAAGGAAATGGCTATGAAAACACGTGGAATGAACCGTACTTGTGGAGTAGACGATCAGAGACTTGTCCAGGTGGCCTTTCCGTGCCAGCTTTCCATTGGTACCGCTTGATGAAACCTGTTGCCGGATTTGCTGGGGTGGTGCAGAGTGATAGAATCAAGCAGTGTAGTGTGCATTTCTGGAGTGACTCTCTGAGTGGTTTTATCCAAAGACAGTGATCTGATCAGTTAACAACTTGATTTGTTTTAATTTTCTTTCTTTCTTTCTTTCTTTCTTTCTTTCTTTCTTTCTTTCTTTCTTTCTTTCTTTCTTTCTTCCTGTTCTACATAAAAGCAACCCCCTTTCTTCCCTTAAATCAACATTCTCTTCAATGCTTCTATTTTCAGTCTTGATTTCGGTTCTTGGTCCTTTTTGGAGCCCTTGTCATTAAATCTTTTATTAGCCTTAGTATGCCCACTCACCACTGGGAAATCATTTTCTCAGCTCTCTTGTGTTCATGCAAGTCTTGGAGCAGAACTTGGCTTTGTTTTTGTCCTGGTGTGTTATCCCAAGGATGTTAGAATCTGACACAGTCTTACAAGATAGAGGTGATGATCTTACCACCAAAGCAGGGAGGCCCGCTATTGTTTATCATAAATTACTTGTGGTCCCTAAAGCCAGGGCTCCTCTCTTGTAGATGAAGAATCACCTGACTTTTTCAGTATTTTCCTAGGGGAGCTTGGGCATGGAGGTGGAGATAAGAAAACAGGACTATTCCGACCACTGACAGAGTCGTCTTGTGTATTCTGACAGCACCAGTGGTCCTGTACTAATACTTTGGGAGTGGGTGAAACTCTCACAGATCTCCACAATAATGCTGGCTCTTCAAATCCTCAGAAGCCATCTTTCTTTGATTCTGTCATGCACTGGGTCAATTCTGCTGATATTGTCTCTTGCATCCACAGCTGTCTTTCTCAGTCTCTTCTCATCCCCACTCACACCTGCTCTGAATCCCAACCTTGCTCACAACCCTCCTAAACCTCCTCCTGGGAAGGTGAGAGTGACTTTCTAATTCCAAATTGAGGAGGCTGATTTGTCCTCATCATTTAACACCATACCTTAAACACATCCGACACCGCCAGATGCCCTAATAGCTCCATGGTTTCTGTAGCATATTGTCCAAACCGTTAACGGTGCCATTCTAGGCTATGCTTTATAAGTCTCATATTTCTCCCATAACCTGTGTTATGCGGATTTATGCGCACCCTTCTCACATTGTTCCTTATACATTGCTTTAAAAATACGTTTGCATTTTTTGTTTATTACAGTGTATGTTTCTAAGGCATTTATTTTGTTTTTAATTGAAAAAACTTTCTCTTTGGACACTGATTTTATTTGTGACAGTCACCAATTTTAACTTAAATAACATAGTTATAATGCAAGTGCCAACATGGCAAACTGGTGTGGGAGCAAACACTGCCGGCTCTCAGGGTGGTCTCATGGACCATGTTAGAGTACCCCATGGCTGAACCATTTAGTATGTGCTAAGTCTCGGTCAACATGATTACTGGGGCCAAAAAGAAGATTGAAGATAAGCCGTTACAGCAGAAAAAATCTGAATGGACATCTACAATATTTAAAGTTTACTCTTAGTTTATGATTTTGGTCTGTAAGGGAAAACAAAAGAGAAATTGCTTAAAATTCAAAAGCAGGTAAGTCAACCTTAGCTTTGCTAATCCTGAGATTTTAGGGGATGTCACAGAGTATATCAACTTAGGCTCTCTCTGAATCAAAACCCCGAATCTCATACTTCCATTCAAATTTTCTCTACCCAGGACAGAGTTGCACACAGAAAGGAAAAGCCATCCAGACAGGTTAGCAGGGAATCTGAAGGGTGAACCGAGAGACTGAGGGCTAGTGATGAGGATTGGGGGGGGGGGGCTTTCCTCCTTTTCCTTCTTCTTTCCTGGAAAGTATCTACGAAGACTTTTTCAACGCCAAGAATCCAGGCTGTCACAGTGGCCTATGTGGGAGTGTGTCACGGAAAGGCGAGGGGACAATGATGACCTAGGCTGTGTCACTAAAAGCAGATGAAATAGTGAAGAGCTGAAGAGACACGGTTCTGGGGTGCACTGGATGCTCTCAGTTGACATGTAGTGTTTTTAGTGACCAATTACAGAATAGCTAGCATTTTCCTTTTGAAGCAGTGATGTTGTGTACACCACTTTCTTCCCTTAACACCCCTATTTGCCCTCCACAAATAATTATAATTTTTGTTGCAATCTCACTTTTTACCTTTCAGTGTTCATGGAGGGACACATCTGTAACCATGGTTACAAAGGCCGCTCACATGAAAATAATCACTTGAGCGCTTCAACTTCGGATGAATCATTTTCATCTTGTTTACGTTACCAAGGTTTTGGAGGGGGCTCACAAAGCATAGAAAGAGAGGACCAGAGCTGCATGACAGTCCCAAGACATCTTTAGTATTACTTTGACCTGATGCAAGCGAACTCGTTTCTCTGGTCTTAAGCTCCACATCAGGGATGTTGTAAAAACAAGACCTTGCTTAGAGTGACGTTGAAGGACAATGTGAAAATATTTTCCAGAAGCCTTTAGAGCCTGGGAAGAACTGCCAGGCATTTCTTCTTCTCTGTTTTATTCCATGCACTCTCTAATCTGAAACACTCTTATCACTGCTCAGAGGACATGTTTCGGGAAATAATAGGTGCTTTCTATGCATTCAGGGGATTTCAAATGGACCCAGAGTGATAACATCCTTCTCGTTTGTTTGGTGGAGCCAGAGATTGCACCCAGGGCATCCTGCATGTCAGATAAATGCTCTCCCACTCAGCTAGATTCCCAGCCTGGAAGTGCTCTCTGTAGTCAAAGTTGCTTTCTAACAGGCTGTGCAGAGCGGAATAATTACTGAATTCACTTCACTGTGCCGTAGTTCATGAGTTTCTCGTGCATATATGAACTAGACAACAGTGTCTTCATGACTAGAATCCAGGCCTCTAACATCCTTGAGTTTGGAGAATGAATTTTGGGCATACCAATCTAAAGTAAATTCCTGGTTCAAGTCTTCTCAACAGATGGAATTTTGTCTTTACACTCAGACTCTTGTCTGGGTAGAACCATAACAAAGCAGCTGAAATTACAGTGAACCGCAGGAGAAGGCTTCTCTAAGTCAGAGCTGAAAAGAGAGAAAACAGCAGAGGAAGATATACAAGAGGCTATTTCAAGCTTGCCAGAATGCCAAGCTTCTTGAGTACTGGGATGGAAAACTCAGCAGCCTTGTTTTTGGTGCACGCTTACTCTGGGACTTTGGGTAAAGCGTTACCATAGCCTCCCCATTCTTAGAGGGTTTGAAAGCCAACGATCCTAGCTTGGCTTGGAAACTATAGAATAGAATATATTTTTAGCATAATAGATCTCTTCAATCTGTTCAAAAAATAGATTCACAGAAAGAGCAAACAGATGGAAGGCCATGTGCTGTTTTGTCGCAAGTCCAGGGTTTTAAACCAGACAAACACCGAAACCCTGCAGCCACAAATCTGTCCTTTCTCTCACAAAACCCTATGAGATTTCCAGAATTGCTCTGATCAAATATGCACATTAAAATCATTCGGAAGCCCTGCCAAACTCTCTGCTAGTGCCAAGTAACAAGCAGCCTTGGTACGCGGACATTAACCCATTTCTGTTGATAAGATGTGCATAAGCAGGTCTGTGATGCTGATTATTCTGAGAACCCAAACACCTAGGCTATTAGGCCAGATGAAAGCCATGCTGGAATACTGTATGAATTAGATTATTTTCCTATAGGCACTCATCATATCATCTGTGGAGTCTTGATGATAATTTCAGGCTGTGGTCCAAATGAGTTGTTTTTTTTTTTCCCCAATAAATGATACTTAAGCTGAGTCCCCGTGAGAGAAATGTCTTCCGTTTGTATATTTTGTGTTATTTCTCACAAGAACACTTCCTTTTATTTTGTTTAGGTGGCTGCAATTGTGATTCTAAAGGCATTTTGTTGAAGGAAGAATAGAATTACTTGGGACTGAAGACCAAGAACAGAAACGAGCCCACCCAGAGAAGCAACGGCACCTCTTGGAGGTGTGTTCCTCCTGCAGTGGACTGGGATCTTTTTCGTTCAGCAAGCAGACATCTGTTAGTATTTGCTGAGTGAACTAGTGAACGAGGGAGTCTAAGTTGGAGGTTAGCCTCTTTACAACTTTCGACTGCTGCTTTAGCAATTAAAACATTTTTTTTCCCTCTTGCTTATCTTTTACTTACTCAGTTCTCAAAAAGTAGTAGCTTAAGTAAAACTTTTGGTTAGCATCTTTCACCATAGCAGAGTATCTGGATTTAAAGTATCTCTAGGAAATATTTTAAAGGGTAGCCTTAGTTCCTTGCTTAATACAAAACTGTTAATATTTGTTTAAATACTTTAGAAATGCTATTTGATACAGGGATTATTATGTATTTATGTAACTACCATGAACACTTGAATGCTTGGTACAGCGACCCCAGGTATGAGCAATGTTCCATCCCTTCTACTGGAAAGCTCAGAGAGAATGAAGGTTGAATATGTATATAACTACAAGGTATTAGATTCCATGACAGGATGGCCTTGGCACTGTGAAAAGATATTATTCTACCTGGGTTTAAAGCAGAATGTCTTCCTAGGGCCTGAAGGGTAATATCACTGCCTTAGAGGAGAAAGCGTGGGGTATGAGGAAAAGGGTCCTCAGTGGGCTCTTGGAAGAGGAGAGGATTCAAGTCTAGGAAAGGATTGGGACCATGGGAGGGAAGAAGGTGGCAGGAAGTTGCGGCTATGGAGAATCAGATTACAGCGTGGGGGAAGGAAGTCAACTGAAACCACCAAAGTGTGAGGACTCCTTGGACTTTAGTACATAGAACTCAAGATAACGCAGTGGCAGAGCTGTCCCTGACACCCTCCCCCCCCCCCCACACACACAGATCAAGTGGACTTGAAATCGAAAATGACATTAGGTCAGTTCACACATCAATGGATTTAACAGGTTACTTGTGGAAAAAAAAATCAATGTCAGACTGACTTCCCTGGCTATGTCAAAACCACCTCTGCTTTGTCTCTTTGCTTGCTGAACATTTGGTATGTGTTCAGAGGCTGAAAGCTGAGTTGCTCATAGCTGGCTTTCTCTACCCTTCACCAGCCCAGGAAGGTCAATCTCTGCTTGCTAACCAGGTGGCAGAGTCTAAAACCACACAGAAGTTAAGTCTTGGATTATTTGATGTTGCAGATAGTCAAGCCAACCTCCGCTCTGAAATAAGAGTGGCCAGGCAGCAGGGACCCTGACAGCGACAATCAGAACAGAGTGCTGCTCAACACTTCCCACCTGGCATTCAAGTCCTTTTCTTTAAAGGCAGAGGAGTGAGTGAGGAACAAAAGTAACACAAAGATAACTATGTAGTTCTTATTGCTGCTTACATTTACATGACCATGAACGGCACAGAAATTGTGCAATGGAAATGAGCAGCAACAGATGTGAGGGTCACAGCTGGGAGGGTTGCCAGTTTAATCCGTAATGCCCAGAGTTATCAACTAGTCAGGCACCAAAATTGATCCCTTTCAAAATATGGATTTTTCTCCTGTAATATCATTTTCTAATTGAGAAGACTGAGGAGTCAACTCATTTACCTTCCCTCCTTGATTTTATCTAAGGGAAAAAAGTCTTAGCAGAGAGACTTTGTCTTCTTGGTAACCTAGATACACATTCTCAGGAAATACCTAAATTAATCTCTCATCCTGCAATTGAAACTTATTTTTTATGTCCTTTCCCCCATGAAGCAAGGGAACAGCTGTCCGCAGCCTTCGTCATATGCTTGCAAACTATTCTTGTCGTGCCTCAGCCTTCTATCTCCAGGTTGGATACACCTATTTCCCTTACTCTCTGTTCCCAGCAGTCACAGTGTGTGCTGCGGATTCACCTTCGTTAGGTTGAGAATCTCCACTGTATTCATCTACTACACCAGTAGGATTTGTGGTCTGGGGGATCAAGTTGAAGTACAGTCGATAACTTGCAGCTCCTATGTCTTGTATTCCCATCATATAGATGTTAGATTATTCATGCCTCAACTCTGACTCGGGGACCAATATGGCGGGTGATCAATACCAAAGCCATGATAAGAAAAACTCTCACATGAAATTTCTGCAGAAAATCAATGTGCTAGGGTATGGATCCTTCTACAAGGGACTAAGAGATCTGAGCATGAGAATTAAAACTGTCAGTCTCTTTAAAAAAAAAAAAAAACAGAAAAACCTTTGTGGGAAGTTACATTGTCTGTCTAAAACACCCGATTAGCTGAACGGCTCATAGCAAGGCAGGAGAAAGAATAGGCAGGGCTGGCAGGAGCAAGGAAAAGGAGAGGAGAAGGACATCAGGGGATAACCACCCAGCTGAATAGCAAGCCACGGAGTAAGAACTATAGAAAGGCATGTAGAACCAGAAAGATTGATGTCAGAGGCAAAAGATAGATGGGATAATTAGTTAAGAAAATCTGGCTAGAAGTAAGCCAAACTAAGGCTGGATATTCGTAAGAAAGAACAAAACTCTGTATGTATTTATTTTGGAGTTGGGTAGTGGTCCCCCAAAGAGTAAAGAGTAAAATAAAAACCAATTACAGAGGTTTTACCCTCTCTCCTTCCAGTGTGACTGTCACCCGCTGCCAGTCTGAGGATGGCTCCAGATGTATGGGACCAATGGGCCAGTGTATCCAGACCAAGGAAGACTGGGTGCTTCAGGCTAACAACCATGACTGCTGTTTTGGATCGAGTCTGCATGCACAGAGATTTGGGGGAGCAAAGAATGTGAGGGTGTCTGTAGACCATGCAGAAAAGAGTCTGCATGCACAGAGATTTGGGGGAGCAAAGAATGTGAGGGTGTCTGTAGACCAGACAGAAAAGAGGCACTGTTACATTTTCAAAGATATCCCGAAAGAGGCCTACTTTAAGGGCAGGAGGATCCAAGCCACAACGGTGGTACAGAGCATTTGTCAGGAGACAGGGGGCGGGAGGGGGCTTGTGAGGAGCAAGCTAGAAGTGACCACTTGGCTTATGCAGGAAAAACGGCAATGCAAGGGTACCCAGCAGGGACAGGGTACAGGAGAGCCATCTTCAGACATGTGCCAGATGAGGGTACACGAACCAGACACTGGCAAGGGGTGGGGCAGGAGGAGCCCAAAGCAAGGCAAACTGAGAAAGCAGAGAACTGGTCGATCAGGCACCAACTTTTGTAGAATGATGTCAGTTGCTCATTTTAATGTTTCCATTTATTTGTTGCGGGGTGTTATGGCACACGTCTGAGGTAGAAGGATAGGTGTGAATTCAAGGCTAGTCTAGGCTAGCTTGCTTCAGGCAAGCTTGAGCTACTGAGTGAGACCCTATCTCAAATAATAACAAGACAAACAAAACAAAACAAACCACCAAACCAAACAAAATGCAGCAGCAACAACAAAAGACTGTCTTTGCCATAGAACACTGTCTCTGAGTGGTGAGAATGGTTGTGTCTATGGGGAAGAGCATTGCCTATTTTCATATAGTTTAAAGGGATGGGGAAGATTGTGAAAAATATTTAGAGGTTTATTATTATTACTATTTGTTATGTACATGTGTCTGTGTACGTGTTTATGTGGGGGTTTGTGTATTGTAGTTCATGATCTCAGAAGCCAGGGTATGGGGTCCCTTGGAATTGGAGGTCAAGGTGGTTGTGAGCCACTCACTGTGGGTGCTGGGAACTGAACTCTGGTTTTCTGCAACCACTGAGTCATCTCTCCAGCTCCCAAGAGTGCATTTGCTCACTAGCCATGCTTGTTGGGCATACCAGCTGGAGCTCAGGGTCCCCAGGCTCTTGAAGAGCCAACACAGGTTTCCCCTTACAGGTGAAAAAAAAGTCCACATCTTCCAGGGTGATGCTGGGTTTTAAATTCTTGCACTTCCAATGATCCACATAGCCTCTTTCAGCTCTGGTGTTTTTTTTTTTTTTTTTACTAGAAAAATGAAGTTAATATTATTTTCTGCCACCAAGATGGCTTTGGAAATTACATGAGACAATGAAAGTAAGTGCTTCTATATGTGGGCTATAATTGTTATTGTGGGTAGAAAAATTACAGGTGTTTGCCTTTTGAGGACTGTGTTTCCAACAAAGAATGTTGTGTCTTCTCTCCAAGATCTTGGAAACTGGCATTTGACAAGGAGCTTGACAGTGGAGTATCATAGACATCAAAGTCTCAACTCAATTTAGTTCAGATCAAGATTAACGAAGAGTGTGCCCTCAGCAATGCCCTTGGCAGGGTCCATTTGGGAACTAGTGTCTGTGCAGAGACTCCAGAAGCACAGAGAAGCTCCTTCCCAGGCAGGATTTGCTTCATAAAGCCTTTACCATGGCAACAGGGAAACACTTGCGGAGCCCTGCAGCTGACACTGTGAAAAATATCACCTGTTCTCAAGGTACTCGAAATTGCACAGCGTGACTCAGAGCGACTTCCTCGTTCTGGTTATAGGCTGGGTCATAAATGCTGAGCAAATACAGGGCATTAAAGGGGGGCAGGATCTGAGAGGAGTTGGGGAACAGGAAACTATGATCAGAATATATTGCATGAAAAATTTACTTTCAAATGTGTGTGTGTGTGTGTGGGCCTAAGCTACAAATGACCTTAAGGAGGAGGGGATCTGAAAGAAGAAGGAGACACATGGCCAGGTGCCTCACTCTCAGAAAGATAACAGGGTCAAGGTTAGGGTGAAGACAGCAACGACAGCTCTCATAAATGATAGCATCTGGGTGGTCAAGAGAATGAAGTGGTGTGACTAAAGTTGAGATGTAAATGATAGGAAAGAGGTGAGTGTGAGACAGAGCTCAGCAAAGAGGACCCCAGCCACACAGACACGCCAAGAGCTTGAGAAGCAGGAAAACAATCCTGTCCTAAGTTTGGAAGGAAAGCATTAAAGAATTTCAAATTTTGTTACTGTGTGTGTGTGTGTGTGTGTGTGTTCCACGACACATGTGTCAAGGTCAGAGGGCAGCTTTCAGAACTCAGTTCTCTCCTTCCACCATGTTAGTCTCAGGAACGAAACTCAGATATTCAGGTTTAGGGGCAAATGCTTTAACCTGCCGAGCCATCTTGCTGGCCCCGTTTTAGAGTTTTAAACGTCCAGTGGACAGTGTGATTTGTATTTACTTACAAAGGTCATGGAGAATCATGCTGGCTGGACAAGGGGAAGCGGCGCAGAGAGAAAGAAGGTGAGCGGGGCTGACCGCTTACTTTCGTGAGGTCAAGAGAATGCACTCCGCACTTACGTCAGCAACCTGTAGCACATGAGCAGTGGCCACTCACTGCCTCAGCCTTACTTCCCACTCTTGTTTCTGTGCCTCATCCTTGCAGCTAGATTGCCAGACAGTTCAACACAGAAGTGCCAGGTGCATGCTATGTTTGAGACATAGGCCCTCCCGGCACGGAAGGGAGGGGACACATTTCAAATACACAGTGAACTGTGGAGTCACGGCAAGTGCCAGAGCTGCAAAGGTGTGGGTCCTGCTGAAGGACAAGCTGGCCTTTTCACATATTCAAAGTGATATTTTAATTCCCCACTTCAAATAGCTAATTCCTGAGGAGAGGCTCTCTGGAATGATGTCGTGTCACCAGAGGATTTTGCTACTGAAAGTTGCTGAAAGGCACTGCACTTTCCACCCAGCCTTTTGCAAAGTGGAAGCATTTGATCAGAGCTTCAGTAATGTAGAGAGGTTGAAATGTTTGAGTTCAGAACCTAACTATCTTGGGGGTGTCATTAGCCCCCTTAATGATCATTTATTTCCTTCCTCTGAACCTGACCTAACACTTGCATGACCATTGGGTAAACCTTTTGAAATGCATGAGCAGATCCTGTTCTATTTTTCTGTCTGTTGCAACAAACACTATGAGCAAAAACAACCCTTTCAAGTCTTTGAAAGAGGGAAGCCTGTAATAGGCTTACACTTTTGGTCACATAATCCATCATTGGCAGACATCAGGTCAGGAACTTAAGGCAGAAATTTGTAGCATAAACCATGGATGGATGCATGCTGTTTATTGGTTTGCTTCCAGCACATGCTCAGGTAGCTTTCTTATACAGCCTAGGACCCTCTGCCCACAGTGGACTGGGCCCACTCATGCCAATCATCAATTAAGACAGTGCCTCATAGATAAGGCCACAGGCCAATTCGATCTGAGCAATCCCACCAGATGACTCTGGGCTGTGCCAAGTTGGCATCTGAAGCTAAATAGGACAGACCTTACTTTCCAACCAACTGAAAGTCTACAAATGTTTTTAGACAGCATCTGAGTCCTATGGCGAAATTTTCCTGTTTTGCGAATGTTTCCACCAAAGTGCTTTAAAAGCTCCTTGACTTTTTGCTTTGTTTTTATATATAAAAGCTTCAAGAAACTGTTGCTACATCGGAACATAGAATTTGGGGGTAACCTGAATCTGTATTCCTGGTCTTGGTTGCTCATATTTGGCTCCAGAATAAATAATTCTTTTCCCCCTCAAGGAGAGTATTGTATTTTTGCTCAGACACTTTAAAACAGGGCAATGATGAAATAGAGCATAGGTGAGAGAGAAGTGAAACAGCAGAGAGAATGGTTGGCCCATCGATGTGGAAACTAGGATAAAGAAAGGAAGTAAGATCGAGGGTGGAGATAAAAGACAAGGAATGAGGCTAAGATGTACCAAGGATGAGGGACCTCTGTGTGAACAGGCCCAAGCCAGGGACATCTGCAGGAACAGCCTGAGTCAGTGACCTCCCCTAGAGCAGGCCAAAGGCAGCAAACTCCACAGGAGCAGGTACAAGGGAGATATTGAAAGGGAGCAGGCCCAAGCCAGAGATCTTTGTGGGACCAGGTGTGAGTCAGGGACCTCTAAGGAAACAGGCCCAAGCCAGGGACATCTACAGAAATAGGCCTGAGCCAGTGACCTCTGACAGAGCAGGCTCAAGGCAGTGACCTTGGTGGAAACAGCCCCAAGCAAGCAATCTCTGTAGGAAAAGGCCTGAATAACCTCTGGGATTGCAGAGTGACACCTGGGAGTGCTGAGTGACCTCTGAGAACATTCAATGACCTCCAGGTGACTGGAAACTTGGCTCTGACTGCACCACAAGGGGCAACCACATGAGCCTTGGATCTACTAGCACCTGGAAGATTGATCATCAGAGACACAGTCCCAGCTACACCAATCAGAGGAAAAGATGGGTAGACAAGGTAAAAACCACACTCAATACCACAAAGAGCAACACAGCATCAACAAAAAGTAATGGCTCTACAACAGCAGGACTTGAAAACCTTAATACAGGTGAAGCAGAAGAAAATGACCTAAAAATAACTTTAGAAGAATGTTTGAGGCCTGAACATGTTTGAGAAATGAAAAATTCCCTCAAAGAAATGGAGGAAAACACAAACAAAAAAATTGGAAGAAGTCACAAATCTCTTAAAGAAAACCAAGAAAAAGCAGTCAAACAGATGAAAGAAATGATTCAAGGCTTGAAAACCAAAATAGAGACAATAAATAAAACACAAACCAAGAGAATCATGGAAATGGAAAAGATGAGAAAACGATTATGAACTACAAATACAAGTATAAACAGCAGAATACAAGAGATGGAAGAAAGAATCTCAAGCGCTGATGATACAATAGAGGAAAAAGACTCATCAGTCAAAGAAAACATTAAATCTAACAAAAGCTTAACACAAAATACTCAGGAAATATGGAATACCATAAAAAGACCAAACTTAAGAATAATAGGAATAGAAGAAGGAAAAGAACTGGACTCTCTGAACATGGCGGACAATGAAGGCTGATGAGAAGCCAAGGACAATGGCGCTAGGTTTCGATCCTAATACATGAACTGGCTTTGTGGGAGCTTAGCCTGTTTGGATGCTCACCTTCCTGGGCCTGGATGGAAGTGGGAGGACCTTGGTCTTCCTGTAGGGCAGGGAATTTGGTCTGCTCTTCAGTATCGAGAGGGAGGGGGAATGGACGGGGGGAGGAGAAGAGGAGTGGGGATGGGGGAGGGGATTGGGGGGAGGGGGCAATGTGTGGGAGGAGGGGAGGGAAATGGGAAACGGGGAGCAGTTGGAAATTTTAATTAAAAAAGAATAAAAAAATGGGAAAAAAAAGCTCAAAAAATATATTCAACAAAATCATAGAAGAAAACTTTCCAAACCTAAAGAAAGTTATGCATATGAAGGTAAAAGAAGTTTACAAAACATCAAACAGACCGGATTTTTTTTAAAAAAAAGTTCCCTAGCCACATAATAACCAAAGCACTAAACATATATAATAAAGAAAGACTATTAAAGGTTGCAGAGGAAAAAGGCCAAGGAACATATAAAGGCAGACCTATTAGAATTACACTTGGCTTCTCAATGTAAACAATGAAAGCCAAAAGGCCCTGGTCAAGTGTTATGCAGACATTAAGAGGCCATTGATGCCAGCCCAGACTACTATATTCAGCAAAACTTCCAGGTACCATAGACAGACAAAACAAGATATTCCATGACAGATCCAGATTTAACCAATACCTAGAAACAAACCCAGTACTACACAAAGTACTAGAAAGAAAACTCCAACCCAAGGAAATTGACCACATCAACAAAAAGCACAGACAATAGATATCTCACAGCAGCAAATCCAAAAGAAGGGAAAAACACACAAAGTAACATCACCAACAATGAAAACTAAAATAATAGGAGATAGCAATCACTGGTCATTAATATCCATTTAATATAAATGGACTCAACTCACTTATAAAAAGACACAGGCTAACTGATTAGATACAAAAACAGAATCCATACTTCTGCTGTATACAAGAAACATCAAAGAGAGACATCGCCTCAGAATAAAGGGTTGGGAAAAATTTTCCAATCAAATGGACCTAAAAACAAGCTGGTGTAGTTATCCTACTATCTAACAAAATAGACTTCAAACTAAAATCCATCAAAAAAAGACAAAGAAGGGTATTTCATATTAGTCACAGGAAAAATCTATCAAGAAGAAATCTCAATACTGAACGTCTATGCCCCAAATACAAGGGCACCCTCATATGGCAAAGAAACACTACTAAAACTTAAATCACACATTAAACCCCATACACTAATAGTGTGAAACTTCAACAACTCACTTTCACCACTGGACAGGTATGTCAGACAGAAAGTTAACAGAGAGATAAGGGAATTAACAGATGTTATGACTCAAATGGACTTAAAACATAAAAGAATATACCTTCTTCTCAGAACCACATGGAACCTTCTCAAAAATTGACTACATACCAGGGAACAAAGCAAACCTTAACATATACAAAACAATTAGAATAACCACATGTATCTTATCGGACCATCATGGCTTATAATTAGAATTCAGCAGCAACACCATTTCAGAAAGCCCACAAACACATGGAAATTAAACCATGTTCACCTGAATCATCAATGGGACAAAGAAGAAATAAAGGAAGAAATTAAAGACTTCCTAAAATTCAATAAAAATGATTACACAACATACCCGAATTTATGGAACACAATGAATGCAGTGTTAAGAGGAAAGTTCATAGCACTAAATGTCTACATATAAAAGCTGGAAAAATCCCACACTAGTAGGTTAATACAATACTTGAAAATTCTAGAATAAAAAGAAGCAAACTCATTTAGGAGGACTAGATGGCAGGAAATAATCAAATTGAGAGCTAAAATCAACAAAATAGAAACAAAGAAATCCAGAGAATCATTAGATCATATTTTAAAACAAAGCAAATCCAGAGAATCATTAGGTCATAGTTTGGAAATCTGTACTTCACAAAATGGGAAAACTTAAAGAAAATGGACAATTTTCTGGATTAATATCACTTACCAAAATTAAATCAAGACCAGATAAGGAAATTAAATAGACCTATAACAGCTAAAGAAATAAAAAAACAGTCATCAAAAGTCTTCCAACCAAAAAAAGCTCAGGGCCAGATGATTTAAGTGCAGAATTCTACAAGATTTTCAAATAAGAACTAATACCAGTATTCCTCAAATTGTTCTGCACAATAGAAACAGAAGTAATTTTGCCAAACTCCTTTTATGAAACTACAATTACCCTGATACCCAAACCACAAACCACATTAAGAAAGAGAATTATGGACCAATCTCAGCCATAAACATTGATGCAAAAATACTCAATAAAATACTGGCAAATCAAACTGAAGAACACTTTAGAAAAATCATCCACCATGATCATGTCAACTTAATCCCAAAGATGTGGGGATGGTTCAACATACGAAAATCTGTCAGTGCAATCAACTATATAAACAAACTCAAAAAAAAAAACCACACAATCAATTCATTCGATCCTGAAAAAGTCTTTGACAAAATATAACATTCTATCATGATAAAAGTCTTGGAGAGAGCAGGGGTATAATAAACATACCTAAACACAATAAAAGCAATATACAGCAAGCCAACAGCTAAATGGAGAGAAACTCAAAGCAACCCCACTGAAATCAGGAACAAGACAAGGTTGCCCACTCTCTTCATATCTATTTAATCTAGTACTTGAGGTTCTAACTACAGCAATAAGACAACAAAAGGAGATCAAGTGGATTCAATTCAGAAAAGAAGAAGCAAAACTCTATTTGCTGATATGATAGTTTATATAAGTGACCCCAAAAATTCTACCAAGGAACTTCTAAAACTCATAAACACTTTCAGCAATGTAGCAGGATACAAGATTAACTAAAAAAAAAAATCAGTAGCCCTCCTTTACACAGATGATAAATGGGCTGAGAAAGAAATCAGAGAAACATCACCCTTCACAATACCCACATATAACATAAAATACCTTGGGTTAACTGTTACTAAAGAAGTAGAAGACCTGTATGGCAAGAACTTTAAATCTTTAAAGAAAGAAATTGAACAAGACACCAGAAAATGGAAAGATTTCCCATGCTCTTGGTTAGGTAGAATTAACAAAGTAAAAATGGAAATCATACCAAAAGCAACCTACAGATTCAATGCAATACTCATTAAAATCCCAGCAAAATTTTTCACAGACCTCAAAAGAACAATACTTAACTTTATATGGAAAAGCAAAAAAACCAGGATAGCCAAAATAATTCTGTACAATAAAGGAACTTCTGGTGGCATCACACCTGAGTCTACTACAAAGCTACAGTACTGAAAACAACCTGGTATTGGCCTAAAAACAGATAGGAAGACCAATGGAATCCAACCTAAGACCTGGATAATAATCCACACACCTATGAACACCTGATTTTTGACAAAGAAGCAAAAAATATCAAATGGAAAAAAGAAAACATATTTAACAAATAGTGCTGCCATAACTGAATATCAACATATAGAAGAATGAAAATAGATCCATATCTATCACCATGCATAAAACTCAAGTCCAAATGGATCAAAGACTTCAACATAAAACCAACCACACCGAACCTCACAGAAGAGAAAGTGGGAAGTACACTTGAACACATTGGTACAGGAGAAAACTTCTAAAATATAACCCCAGTAGTACAGACTCTGAGAGAAACAATTAATAAATGGGACCTCCTGAAACTGAGAAGCTTCTGTAAAGCAAAAGACATGGTCAATAAGACAAAATGTCAGCCTACAGAATGGGAAAGGATCTTCATCAACTCCACATTGGGCAGAGACTTGATCTCCAAAATACACAAAGAACTCAAAAATTTGTTATTAAAAGAACAAATAATCCAATAAAAAATTGGGGTACAGATCTAAACAGAGAACACTCAGAATAGGACTCTAAACTGACTGAAAGATACTGAATGAAATGCTATCAGAGAAATGCAAATCAAAACAACTCTGAGATTCCATCTAACACCTATAAGAATGGCCAAGATCAAAACACCGATGACAACTTACGCTGGAGAGGATGTAGGGTAGAAGGAACACTTCTCCATTGCTGATGGGAGTGCAAATTGGTACAGCCCCTTTGGATATCAGTATGGCAATTTCTCAGAAAATTAGGAAAAAACCTTCATCAAGGCCCAGCAATACAACTTGGGGTATATACCCAAAGGATGCTCAATTGTACCACAAGGACATGTGCTCAACTATGTTCATAGCAGCATTATTTGTCATAGCCAGAACCTGGAAACAACGTAGATGTCCTTGACCGGAGAATGGATAAGGAAAATGTGGTACATTTACACAATGGAGTACTACACAACAACAAAAATATATAATGAAATATTGAAATTTGTGGGCAAATGGATGGATCTAGAAAACATCATATTGAGTGAGGTAACAGACTCAGAAAGACAAATATTATATGTACTCACTCATAAGTAGTTTTTATTTTTTTTTATTTTTATTTTTATTTTTTTTTTTTTTTCGAGACAGGGTTTCTCTGTGGTTTTGGAGCCTTTCCTGGAACTAGCTCTTGTAGACCAGGCTGGTCTCGAACTCACAGAGATCCGCCTGCCTCTGCCTCCCAAGTGCTGGGATTAAAGGCGTGCGCCAATAAGTAGTTTTTAGATGTAAAATAAAGTAAAACCAACCTACAATTCACAATCCCATAGAACCTAGACTACAGTGAGGACCATCAGAGAGACATACCTGGATCTAAACTACATGGGAAGTAGAAAAAGACAAGATCTCCTGAGTAAATTGGGAGCATGGGGACTATGGGAAAATGTAGAAAGGGAAGGGAGAGGGAAGGGGGAGCAGAGAAAATATAGCTCAGTAAAAACAATTAAAAAAAAAGATATACCAAGGACTGGAAGCCACTCAACTTGGTACTTGACTGCAAGTGTTTGAGGATAGATGGACTGGGGAGAGCAAGAGGAGAAGGAAGACTCTCCCTTTTTCTGTCTCCCTCCATGTATGTATGTACATATGTATCTATCATCTGTTTATCTATCTATCTATCTATCTATCTATCTATCTATCTATCTATCTATCTATCTATCTATCTATCCATCCATCCATCCATCCATCCATCCACCCACCCACCCACCCACCCACCCACCCACCCACCCACCCACCTACCCATCTATCTATCTCTATCTATCTATCTATCTATCTATCTATCTATCTATCTATCTATCCATCCATCCACCCACCCACCCACCCACCCACCCACCTATCTATCTATCTATCTATCTATCTATCTATCTATCTATCTATCCATCCATCCATCCATCCATCCATCCATCCACCCACCCACCCACCCACCCACCCACCCACCCACCCACCCACCTACCCATCTATCTATCTCTATCTATCTATCTATCTATCTATCTATCTATCTATCTATCTATCCATCCATCCATCCACCCACCCACCCACCCACCCACCCATCTATCTATCTATCTATCTATCTATCTATCTATCTATCTATCTATCAATCATCTAACCCTTATTTATCAAATCTATCAGTCTATCTATCTATCTATCTATCTATCTATCTATCATCTATCTATTATCTATCTAATCTATCAGCTATCTACCACCTATTTAATCTATCTACCTATCATATCTATCTATCTATCTATCTATCTATCTATCTATCTATCTATCTATCTATCTATCTATCATCTATCTACACCTTGTTGCACAGAAACAAACTAAACATATACCTGGAAGATTTGCATATGATCAAGAAAGTAAGGTCATATCATTCTGAAAATATTATAACAAACAGTATTTCTTCTTGTCAATTTTAAGAGCTACATCATTATTATTGTGACAAAATTTTCCTACCAACTTGACAGGGCATAGTGTCAATTCATATTACTTAGTCCTTAACCATCAGACTGTGAATGCCCTTTCACTTTCTAGGGATGCTGAAGGGATCAGAGTGACATTCTCAGGGTCACAGAGCTCATCTGCAGCAGAACTGGGCCAGGTCTAGTTTTATCGGCTAGTGCTGTGCAGTCATTCTAAACGAAATTATTCTTTTATGAAAAGAGTTTTGAATATGGAATGTCTTAGGAGGATATTTAGAAAATTGAGGGTTAGAAAAATATTGATATTAGTAGATAGGTTGTATAATAATTTTTGTTACGTATCAGGGTGGTAAGACTACATTTTATTATTTTTACACTACTAACTCCCAGAGGCTGTGCATGGTAGGCAAATGCTCTACCACCAAGAGGCATCCCTCACTTTGAAAAAAAGTACAAAAAGCCCCAAACTTTACTTAAGAGACAAGGCCTCACTAAATTGCCTAAGCTGGTCTTGAACTTGCTATATAGGTCAGGTCGGCCTTGAACTGTTAATACTGTTACACTAACCCCCCAGGTATCTGGGATTAAAGATTTATGCTCAAACACCAGGTTTTAAAAAAGAATTTTTTTTGTTGAAGTATGGTAAATTTCCTTGAATATTAGTAGAATAGTTGCAAAACCCCCTTCCCTTATTAGAATAGGGAAACATTTTAACAATGAAATCCAAAGGCATAACATTTTGGGACATTAGCTCTGTCCCTGGTGGTCAGTTACTTTTGTGTTGCTGTGAGCAAAACCTGTAATGAGAACAACTTTAATTTAATGGAGGAAAGAGTTCCTTTGGGCTCATGATTTCAGCCTTAGTCCATCATGGGAAAGGCACAGGAGCATTCATGGTAGCCAGGGCATGTGGCAGGAGCTCCTACTGGGGACAGACCGGCAGACAGAACACTGTAAGAACCAAGGACTGCCATAACCTTCA
This sequence comes from Chionomys nivalis, assembly GCF_950005125.1. Lineage (NCBI taxonomy): Eukaryota > Metazoa > Chordata > Mammalia > Rodentia > Cricetidae > Chionomys > Chionomys nivalis. The sequence continues at coordinate 52,471,867 of NC_080101.1, read as the reverse complement.
CACGTCCACCCGCCTCCTAAATGCTGCGTGACTTTCAAAATCGGGTCAAAAGCTGTGGACCAAAACATTTAAAACATGAACCTGTTTGTAGGGCAAATTTCTGATGGGAACCTTAACACTTACAAAACCTGCGATCCTTCCAGCTATTTATTCATTTGTAAAATAACAATCTTGCTAGTTCACATCAAATTTCCTGTCTGATGCAGATGCTCAAAAAGATATTTGTAAAACATTTAATTGGTACTCAGTCTAGTTTCTATGAAGGGGGAATTACAAGGCCTTTTGTTGCCTTCGCTTGCTTCAGCCATTGAGGCAGATGGAGAGGATGGGGCCTCTCCAGGTCCTAGAGGCTTTGAACACACCTGCTTCAGGAGGGCGAGCTAAGGGTGAGCCAAGCGGAAGACTTTTCAATGTGCATCTGCCACACACAGCTCTAGCAGGGCTCTGCCCTATGAATCACCAACTCCTCCTTCAGAAACAGAAAACCACTGACAAGATGCCACAAGCACAAACCTTTGATTCATTCAAAACCTTGCAGTCTTGTCCAAGGTCACTGTTCTTTCTTTACCCTTGGAAGATATATTTTTTTTTCCTACAGGGCTGTGCCTTTTTCCAGGACCTACCACACCAGGGTGCATAAAAGTTAGGTTTCAAAACTTCCCTAATTTTGGAGAATTCATTGATCTATTTACTGTCCCCAGAGATGGAGGGAGAAAAGCCTCCCAGAGACCCGGATGTTCACAGAACTGTCAAAGAACTGTTTGAGCCACTTGACTTCCAAAATTCACAGCTGGAGGCCTCAGGATGAGAAACTATGTGGAAGAAACCACCACAGAGGCCAGTGGTTGACCTGGTTTCTTTAGAATGAGGAAAAGAGCAAGAAAAAAATTCTAATTTTGTACCTTCTTTAACAGAAGTTTGGAGAACAAAGGTGCCTTAAACTCTCGAATGAGACAACTCCATTCATAGACGCAAGATTTCTTAAGGTGCATTGAGTAGCTATTCCTTACGAAAAGACATTAATTGTGAATTCATATTACAAAAATGTATCCAGCCTGATTAAACTTTCCGAGATGCGTTTCCTTTGAATTCATCTGCCACCAGGAGACTTGAGAAATTGCTGTATTTTGTGCGTATTTTGGACTTGACTGCTTCGAAATCTTGACAATATGTTTAGTTTGCATAAATCAGGCAAAACATATTTTGTTTTATTCAGCAGGCTCTGAACTTTCACAGTTATTTCATTATCTGTTCAGATGGTCCCTCAGCCTTTCTTCACCCCAAAGGGAATTTGTAAATGTTGTTACAATAAAACCCGCCTGGCGCACTGGCAGCTGTGCAGCTTGTGAGGGACCGGGGTGCAGCGATCTGGTTAGCAGTTTGTGAAGGACCAGGGTGCAGGACAGAGTACCGGCAGAGATACCCATGAGCGCTACGTAAGGGGAAAGCGTATGACACAGTATTCTGTTTAAAAACGCGTGCTACATGCCATGATCCCAGCAGTCAGGAGGTGACACAGAAAGACTAAAAGCTCTTGGCCAGTCTGGGCTGCAAAGTGAGACCTTGTCTCAAAATAAATAGAAAAAATTGCCATTAGGAGTTAAAAGAGAGGACAGAATAAGATATGCACCCCTTTAGGGGCATACTTTGAGATACTAGGTGTAGAACCTTGAGTTAAAAAGTTAAATCACCCAAGAAATAGTCATTATTTCATGAATGCAAATTCTCAAAGACTGGGTTTTAATGGCCCTGCTCCTGCCTCCTCCCTTTCTGAAAATGTAAGGAGGATGTGTCCTAACTGGCTTTAAGGAAACTAAATATGACGTTAGCATTGACCACTCTCACTAGGGTAGATTTTGTTAAGTAGCTCCTGAGTGTTGGTGGAGAAGAAGCCCTGCAAATTGCAAGGCAGGGTTTCAGCAACTCCTGCACAGCTTGTCACTGGTTAGTCCAACAAGGCATTGTCCAGCCTCAATAATTCCCTTCGCTCTAATGTACTTTGTTTCTCTTTACCAAGCATTGACCTCTTTAATTTTCTTAGTAATTGCCGTAGCTCAGCCCACTGTTTTCTCTGTAACTCGGTCCTTATTCTTTGGTCCATTGTCTTGAATAATTAACGTGGGACAATTATTATTCCACACACTCAGAGATGTTATTTGCTAGAACTATGGTGTGCCGAATAAAGGGCCTACATGAGAACAGGAAAATCATTAAAATCTAAAGGAGTGAGTTCCCTCACTGCTCACTATGAATCTAAATGCAAATGTCCTCAGTAGGGTGATTAGCCTCAGAGTGAAATAAATTTTTTTGGCTACCTAAGAACTCCCTATTCCTTTCATTATTTATTTATTAATTAAATAAGCTCTTTAATACAAATTATTCAGGTCTTTTAAAATGTAGAATCTAGTCATTATAGAATGGCTAAGTACCAATTCTTAGCCATTGAATGGTTGAGATATCATATGTACTCACTCATATTGAGGGTTAGAAAATATCGAGAGATAGATAGATAGATAGTTCATCAGCATATGATGGCATAGAGGGTATTAAATTCTAGTGCATTGCTAGATGTAAAATAAATTAGTACAATCACTCAAAAATTGTTTAGGAGTTAAACACATGATCATCTGATAATCTTCAATTTCATTTTTAGATATACACTTGAGAATAAAGCTATTGAGAATTCATGAACAAACATAGATATAGTAGCAAAAGGATTCATAATGACTCAAACACAGAAATTATCTAAATGTTCATTAGTATCAGAATAGATAAAAATCTAGACATGGTGGTTGTGAACACTTTTAATCCCAGGCTAAGGAAGGCAGGCATCAAGTCTAAGGAGGACCTAGGCTATCCACGGAAACCCTATCACAAAAACAAAATCAAAAAGCTAATCCTCAAAATGAAAACAACCAGAATTGATCAAAAACAAGCATGCAACCAAGCAGACAGACAAAAAACCCCCAAATAAAAAGCAAAATAAAACAAAACCCCCAAACCAATACCAAAACTGTGGTATTGCCTATATAATAACAAGAGTAGAATCAACCTGTAACAGCAAGGTTGTATTGTACAAATGTCATACTTAACAGCAGAAAGTAGATACAAAGGGAACATGAACTAGATGATTAATTTTACATAAATTTCAAAACCAGACAAACCAATCCATTACGGTAGAAATCAGAAAAGTGCTTCTTTGGAGTGGCTGAGGGAGTTGATGTTTACATGAGTATTTTTAAGTTGTGAAAATTAATTAAGTTACCCACTTCTTGTGTTTGTATATTTGTATATATGTGTCTGACAGAAGAGAGAGGAACAGAGTAAAGGAGAGTGAGGGAAGGGGAAAGAGAAGGGGAGAAAGGAAGGAAGGGAGGAGGAATGGAGGGAGGGAGGCAGAGAAAGGTTTGTAAGAGAAAAGATAATCTATTCATTGGTTAATGCATTCTAGGTAGAACCAGAAAAATATTGGCAAATTTTACCTTTGGCAATCCTTTATTTCTCTTCTGGGAGCTCATTTTCAGTTTTGTGAATCTGGGGACATTATAATCATTCTTCTAGCCTCATTATTGTCATTTTCATGAACCTGGGAACATTGCAATCCTTATTCTTTCCTTTTCTGTATGAAAATCATTTTTTGAGAGCCGGTGACTATAAACCATTGCTTTAGGGTAAAACTATAATTGAGGATTCAATATCTCCCATGGGAAGCTGCATTCTAAGCCTTTGACTGTTTCTATGGTCCACAGATCTTTAGGCTCCCATGATGGAGCCTAAACTTCAGCAGCTACCAGCAGGTCCGAGGGACAGAGATTCTGAAGTGCCAGTTTGGGCTTTTACCTTTCATTCTCATGATAATGTCAATATTAGTTGAGGACAGCGCACTGTTCTTCATGAAGCTATTTTTCTGGTATTGTCATGGTATTTCCTGCATTCTTCCTCTGTAGAAGCTTATTGTCTTTTATGTAACATGTTGCTGACATGTTTAACCCCTTCATTAGAAAGTAGGTTTCTTGAAGGCAGAGACAGTCCCATTCATTTCTGCATCTCCAAGTGACTATGCACAGGGGTTGGTACAGGAAACACAGTCAATCCACCAAACCTTTTGAGAACCTGACTGTAGCATTAAAGGACATTTGATTTCCATGTCATTTATTTTTCACCTAGACACATAAAATAAGGAAACCTTCCCATTGTTCATGGTATCTGTATAACATGGGTGGCAGAATCTGAAAATCCTCACACAAAAAAGAGACTTAGAGCTCCAAAGAACTCATGTGTCCCAGATGAAAATCCATGTAAAACCCCAACAAGAAGAATCTAGAAACACATTAAAAGAAAAATAACAAAACAGGATCAAGTAGAAACTCTTCCAGAAATTCAAGAATGTAATGATGCTAGGCTCTGTACTAACATAAATAACATTGGTAGACATAAGGAAAACATATTGCCTTCTTTCTAGAATTGGTAGTCTAAATCAATTAACTGTTTATAATTCAAAACATCAATTCAAGTAGTAACTGATAGGTATTCCTTAAAACAATAAACTATATTTTCTGTCCATCCACTTATTCTTCCATTCGTCCCTCTATCTATAGTTTTGTCTGTCATTTATATCTTCTCTAAATGACATCAAAATTATGGAGAAACAAAAGGAGATCCCTTTTGGTGTTGGGGTGAAAATGGGATGCCTGCTGTGAGCATTACTTTTTAACAAAATAAAAGAAAGAAATCAAAAATTACAACGGAGGCAAATCTGTATTTTTAGACAGGAATGTTTACCTGAAAAGCCCAAGAGAGCTAGCAAAAAGTGCATGCAAAGAATGAGAGAAATCAGAAAGACATGCCCTCAATTAAGAGAGGTCAACAATCTTTTATAGAAATGCAAGTTAGAAGGTGTAATGAGAAAGAGACCGAAATGAGAATACAGTCTCAAGACAAAGCTTAGCAAACAATGTGGAAACCTTTATAACTTAGACCATGAAGTAAGACACGAACAAAAGAAAAAAAAAGAACATTCTATTTATTGGATCAGAATAGAAGACAATTAAAAATGTTGTCATATTTCCCTAAGGGCATTTATGAAGACAACATCTAAAACAGATGACTATGAAATTTATTATTTAACAAACAAGAAAAGATAATTCAGAAGAGAAGAGAGAATTAAAATAGATTGCAAAGTCTTAGCAATTAAACTGATATGGTTTATGTACATGAAGAGACAGATAAATGAATGGCAAACACTGAAAAATAGCACTGATCATTTATAAGGTTATATTCATCCTTTGGATAGTGGGGTGAGCCTTGTGGATGAAAAGATTTGGATCCACTTTTTATCTCAGAAGAAATTACAAAGGGATGAAGTATTTTAAAATGACACCATAAAAATTTAAGAAGTAACAAACATGTATTCATAGCTTTACAATGGGAAGGCATCTTAAGCTTTGACTTCAAATCCAGAAGGTTAAAAAGAAACAGAAACAGAGATGCCATCTGCATTGTGGACATTTGGTCATGTAAACTGAAACTTATTCCTTTAAGATGTCCCTGAGAAAGAAACAGTTAACAGGTGATGGGGCAGGGGAGGCGACTCAGTTGGGAAAGTGCTTGGGGTACAAGCACAAGGACCTGAGTTTTGGTCTTCATCACCTATATAAAAGGCAGGTATAATAGTAAAAGTCTGAAATCCAAGGCCTGGGTGGGTGGATCCCTGGAGCTTGCTGGCCAACCAGTCGATTTAAATAGGTCAAGGAAGAGACTGTCTCAAGATGAAGGAGGAAAAACATTGAGGAAGATGTCCAGTGCTCACTTCTGGCTTCTGCATATGTACATTTAAATGTGTCTACACGTATCTGCATGTGCATACACTAGGGAGAAAGCAGACAAAAGACAATGTAAATGTAGTTTGAATATATCTCCCACTGAGACGGTGACATCGTTTTTTTTCCTTTTTATGTCCCAGCTTGACAACCATGAGAGTCATGCAGCAAATTAGGTTGTGCCTAATTTGTGTCCTTCACAGCTGACATGCTGATGATGCTATGCCCATCACCTGTCTCCATCATGTCTTAGACATGATGCCTGTGGCCCTTGGATTAGAGTGACTAAAGGTGCACATTGTGCTTTCTTTCTTCCAAGTTCTCCGCTTTCTTGATATCAAGCACCAGAACTGAGAAATAGTACTGCTTTGTTATAGAAAGCAGAGAAGCTTTATGGGTAACCCTTGGGTGATCTCCAACAAAAACCTGGGAATAGGCATATGGAGCTATTTATCAGTGGCATATTTGCAAAGCATTTGTAAGCCTTGGGAGCTTGATCATCTAGTACCACAAAACAATACTCTTTGGGTAATAAAGGGCGTGCGTCTGTTCTCTACTAATTGCTTTATTATGTCAATAGCACACTACTGATTCTATCAGGAACCTGCTCATATCACGTAAAGGATACTGGCAGTGCAGAGATGAGATTTAACCTTGGATGAAACTATTTCCTCATCTAAACAAGAGAAAGCGATTTGAATGTCAGTCAAAAGGGGACAGCCAGCAATGGACACGTGGACAGAGGAAGGCAGAAAGGGAATCTCTCTCCCCTCAGTAGAGCCTGAAGGACTGCTTTGGATCCTTTTCACACCCTCTAAATGGGGCAGGAATCTTGGATGATCCAGGTTTACATCTCTTGTTATTTATTTCTTTCATTCTCAAAATAAAATGGGTGATAAACAATACCTGATCCTCTAGACTTCTCTGTTTTATCTATTTCCTCATCTCCATCCCCTTGGTATACAACTCTCTGTGCTGAATTTCTTCAAACTGGTTGGATGTTCTGCTCCTCCTAAGACACTCCCCCTCACATGACATCTCCAGCATGAATGAAGCACCTGTCACATCTGTTGACAGGTGGGGGCTGAATCGACTGCAGAGGTAAAAACCATTCTAGGAGGAATGAAAGGAAAGAAGGAGTTGGGGTCATTGAGGTTTACTATTTTGATGCAATTGACAGTTTGTTAGAGAGAGGAACTGTTAGAGTAATAGGGACTAACGGTGAATGGGCTACTATAACACACCTACAAAAATAATGATAAAGACAAGAAACCTTGCAAAGGCAGTACTAGGTAGCTGTTTACTTGAAGAGATAGTTTGAGGTTGTTGTTGGTTTCTAAATTTTAATGTGCCAAGTCTGATTCCAGGTATGGTAAGTACTGATACTTAGAACAGAGCATTTGGGATCATTTGGGCTTCCTTGGAGACATTCATGAATATTGATGACCTTTTCCAGAGAAATGGTAGGGGCATATTGAGAGAAATATTAGGATGCTAGCTTCAATTTTAAAAGCACTTATCTAATAAAGTTGAAGGAAGATGTCTCCCTTAGATCCAGAAAGCAATGTCCTTGAGCTAATCAGCCTTAGTTCCTTTTAACCCTCCAGGGTGACGGCAGCTTTCTCAATGATGCTCTTAGGGAGACCAGCTGCATCACTCCAAATTCCACGATTCATTTTGTATTCATTTTAATTTTGATTTGTAGATGTCGCTCTGCCCCTGGGGAAATGAGATTTCCCGGGAGAAGGATAACTAACTTCTATACATGAGAGAAGAAACTGGTTAAGAAACTTGTTGAAATACTTGTCTTGGAAAATTGAAATCGCCCACAATATCTGGACTAACCTCCTTGTGGAACGGAATACCTGCCCCACACTATCACATCAATCCGGGCTTGTGCTAACACAAGTGTAGCTTATCATATTCAAAGGGCTTTTTTGTTGGTGATTGCTAAGATAACTTAGTGAGTCACACAGATCCTGGACATAAAAAAAAATCACTTCCTACAATGTTTAGTCAACAAATATTCATTGAGCAATTGGTTCTAGGCAGGTATTATTGTGTAGTAATAAAAGCCATTCCTCATGGTCTTCAGACCTTATCCTCTAGGACCAAGAAAGATCAAAGTGGATTTCAAATTATAATTGTATGAGTGATAGGATTTTAGTTTTGTGATACTTTGAGTAGACTCCTCAACAAAGTTAGTACGATGGGAACAAACTGGTGCTGAGAGTTTAGAAAGGATAAAATATACATTTAGGGTAAGGAAGGTCCCTCTGGTCCTGGAGGATAGATGGACAGGAGGTGAAGAGCTAGGGTTGGGACTTGGATCCTGTCAACACCTGGGACCCTTGTTATTTCCCCACTAAATGATGTAATCATAATTGATAATAAAATATTTCTTCCTGGGGCTGTAACTAATATTTTCTAACTGCAAACACCTTTTAATCCTTCTTTTGTTTCTGAAGATTGATCCATATACTTCATCTCTACAGCTCGCTGGGGAGCAGCCATAATTTGAGATCCAGGGCATCACATCCACAGTCCGCATGCTGTGAATCCATAGCTTTGCAGAGTCCCCAAACAGACAGAAAGCTCCCACCAGCTGGCTGTGTGTGTGTATATGTAGGCCAGAGAGTTGTGCTAACAATTCAAATATTTTTTAGAGATTTTCCAGTGAGCTGGGCCCTTCCTCTTTTTACTTTCTTATTTAGATGGATTTGCTTATTCTGGATGACTTTGACATTAGTATCAAATTAGGCTACAGTGACTTTGGAGATCCACTATGTGACAGTGTTCACTCAAGAGATTAGTATCAAATTACTCACTGTGCCTGACACCCCGTGCCATGTGCCAGGTTTGCCTCTTTGTGTTATGAAACAGCTATATATTAGTAACCAATAGTGATGTTATGAAGCCTCACAAATACTACAGATGCTTGTTACATAGATTTGGACATCTTCCAAAAGTTTTAAATTTATTTATTTATATTTATCTGTGTATATCATATGTACAGCATGGTGTTCACATGGAGGATAGAGAACAACTTTCAGGAATTGGTTCTCTCTTTATGTCAGGTGGGCTCAGGGGATCAAACTCAAGTTCTCATGCTAGGTGGCAAGAGCCTTTATCTGCCTAGTCTTCACTGGCCCTTGCTCTATTACTGATCAAAACATATTCTGACATACAACAACCATGTGCAGGATTTGCTGACAGCTATTATCTTCCTGTGTTGCATTGGAGCTCATACCAAAGCAGGACAATGTTTCAGAGTGAAATTAATCTTTGTCTTGGGATTTGTTGAGGTTAAATGAAGGGCTGTATTTGGCCAAACCAGAAAACACTGAAACAGGAAGGCATTTTTTTGGTTGCTCTTGTTTGTTTGTGTTCTTTGAGACAGGGTCTTGCTAGATGGCCCAGGCTAGCCTGAAACTCTTGATCCTCTGCCTCAGCCTTCATCCCAAGAGTCTTTATTCTCCAGGAAAGTGCATTGAAATTGTCATGAATATTAGCATGAGAAAGGTTGTCACAAGCATAAGGTAGGCAGGCAAGCGTTCAGTCTTTTAGCAACAGCTTTGCAGCTGGGTTTTCCCTGCGCTCCTTCTCTGGTTTATTTCTCAGCATCCCCTTCCTTCCTCAGTATTGGATTTAGAAAGAAACGCTCACTGCGTGTGTGTGTGTTTTGTGTATATGTGTTTCCCCAGCATCTTTCTTTCACTTACAACTTTTGGGAGAAATAAGAGACCCAAAGAGAGACACAAATTTACTCTTGTCTCAAATCGTCATGGAAACAGAAGTGGCAATTTCTCCCTGCCCAGATGCTTTTTAGATAGTGTTTTCCAGTTCAGATTGCTAAATGGTTTCTTGGGATGCAGTGAGTAAATCAAACACTAATCTGCCGGTACAATCCAAGGTCACCCCTCAGCACTGTCAGCATGGAGTTGGGTCCTAAGCAACATTAGTTCATTGAACACAAAGGAAGATAGAACCAGAAAAGAACAAAGATGCATACAGAGCCAGATTGAGTGTGTTGAAGTGGATAGCACTAGCAGAGGCCATCAATAAACTAGCAGGAAACACAGTGATAACTCACACCTGCAGGGCAGGCAAGTTTCCAAGAGCTAACTCACTTGAGATACCACATATGGTTCTCACGACAACCTCGAATCCCCCAAAGCAGCTTGCTTGCCTTGGCCTTCAGTGTACAGTTCATATACTTCATCTCTACAGCTCGCTGGGGAGCAGCCATAATTTGAGATCCAGGGCATCACATCCATGGTCCGCATGCTGTGAGACCATAACTCTGCCGAGTCCCCAAACAGACATAAAGCTCCCACCAGCTGGCTGTGTGTGTGCATATGTAGGCCAGAGAGTCGTGCTAAAAATTTCAAATATTTTTCTTCCTTAGAGTTTTTCCAGTGAGCTGCACCCTTCCTCTTTTTAGGTACCTGCTTAGTAACAGGCTCCCTTTAACCATTATAGCCATAATTGAAGTGTGTGTGTGTGTGTGTGTGTGTGTGTGTGTGTAAGAGAGAGGGGGAGAAGGCATGCGCAGAGAGATGGAGAAGAAGCAGAAACACACAGAGAGACTATCCACAATTGTGGTTTTTAACGTAAAATGCTCTTCTGCTACTCTTCTTCACCACTTGGTTTTTCCTCCAGAGCACTCATAACCATCTAAATCCCTTCTCCTGGCTTCTTTATGGACTGACCTAGAAGACAAGAGACTCATCCCCTGCTACCTGAGTGAGCCAGCACAGAACGGGGTATGGTCACATACGGGGCATTCCACACATAGTTGACAAAACTTTCCTCAGTCTCACCTTTGAGTAAAATAATTACCATTTTTGATGAGTTGCTAAAATGAACTAAAACAGCAGAGGTCTATCTCTGCCCCTGTGCAGACAACAAATGGAAGCTGTAGGTGTTGTGTTTCATTCAAGGTTCTGTAGGAGGATGCTGCTTGTTGGTCCAGGCTGCTTAGCCCTGAAATGATGACACAGAAACTATAATAATTAAACCACTGCTTGGCCCATTAGCTCTACCTTCTTATTGGCTAACTCTTACACATTAATTTAACCCATTTCTATTAATCTGTGTATCGTCACATGGCTGTGGCTTACTGACTAACGTTCTGGCATCCATCTCTGGCCGGGCTACATGGCTTCTCTCTGACTCTGCCTCCTTTCTCCCAGCATTCAGTTTAGTCTTCCCCGCCTACCTAAGTTCTGCCCTATCACAGGCCCAGAGCAGCTTCTTTATTTATCAATGGTATTCAAGCATACAGAGGGAAATCCCATATCACAGAACTGTAGCCAGGTCTCTTTGCCTCCTCTACATTTAGTTCTGTGACACAAGGGTCACAGTTGCAATGTTCACACTTACAGACTGAAAAGCATATGAAGTGTGCTGTAAGTAAACATAACAGGGCACAATGATGATACTTTGAAAGCATCTGCCAGCATTTTTGGGGTAATATTATTGATTATTAATGATATTTAAGAACCAGACTAAAAATGAGTTTAAGGCTGAGAGGTAATGAGGGTAAATAGGCTGAGTTAAAATATCAATGGGCCAATGGATGGAGCTAACTCTATTTATCATTATTTCTAAAATCTTGCTTTGCAGAGGAAATATCCTTGAGACATATTCACCAACATACCCAGAAGTGCATTTCACTAATCTTCTAGACATTTCTCAATCCAATCAAGTCAACAATCAGATTAGCCATCACAATGGTTACTTAGCAAACACATGTCTGCCTTGGTATATTGTTCGTTGTTGCTGAGGCTTATTTTTCCACTTTGCTACTGTAGACTGTTCAGCTGCTGGTCCTAATCATGATGATAATGAATGGCATGAACGACTCCATATGCTCCTACCCATGATCCGACAGTTTTGGTAACTGATACTGGTCATCCTCACAGTTGACACACTAAGATAGGGATCTCGTCTTACTAGGACAGAAACTGGGCTACTTGTATGCAGCTGTTATGTAAATTGAGGCAATCTGGTGTCGGTGGTCAGCAGCAGATCCACTGCATCATGCTGTCTGTGGCCCAATACTCTGAAGTCTGCATTTTGATTCTAACCTTCACTCTGGAGAGTAAACACATACTGATCTGTGGAGCTCATGTTCCTTTCAACACTTCTCTACTTTTCTATTTTCAACACTTTCTCTAGATCAGATCCTTATCCCCCCTTCCGAGCATCTGTCTCAGCACCAAGAAGCAGAATAGTCTTTTCCACCTCAATATTCCCAACAGGTCGTAGCTAACGAATGCAGGTAACGAGTATTCAGAGACTATTTGTTCAATGAGTCAATGCATTTTCAGAACTAATTGCCATTCCATTCACCTTATTAATTATATAGCAAAGCCCCACAAGTCATTTCCAAATGTTATGTTTTAATTAGTAGTTAATTTGACTTAACCTCTGGGGAAGGAAGTGATCTGCAGAGGGAGGAAATATAAAAAGGACAGTATTGATTAAAATTTTTGAATTGGAAGACCTCTGATGGAAATACAATTATGTACGAGTCTTAATCTTTATCAACAGAGGTGCTACTTAATTAAGTTGTCTTTTTGTGTGAATCCCTAGGTATTCTGTCTTTCCAACTGGAATCACACCTCCCAGTGACCATTAACAGTTTCCGTGTTCTGGTGACACATTATGGATTAAAACAGACTAGACTTTTTAGACTGTGTGTCCCTTTTTTCTTTTTGGCCTTTGTTCATTTTGCTGCAGTTCTGCTAACACAGTCAGATCCTATCATCCTTTTATGTAAATTCCTTCTGTAGATTTCCACTGCCCTGGGAACAAGGATGCTCCCATGTGAAATAGGGAACTTGATCAACCTGACCCCTCACCACCCACCTACTCACCCATCCTTAGTCTGGCTATGTTGAATTGCTGTTTTTCTAGAACATGCCATTCTCATGTGTACTTTTTCTTGCATGTGCCCACATGTATTTAAGACAGGGTCTCAAGTATAGGAATGCAAACACACTAGCTGAGTGAGGTGCACGCCTTTAATCCTAGTATTTGGGATGCAGAAGTAGGTGGCTCTCTGTGATCTCAAAGTCATTCTGGTCTACAAAGGGAATTTCCGGTCAGCTAGGCTTACACAGTGAGGCCCTATCTCAACAACAACAACAACAGGTTTTCAGGATTTGCTCCCTTCTCTTTCAGACCTGTGAACTCTCAGGATTATAGAGGAACAAAAAAAGGTAAAATGTCTACACAAGTATATAGACTTTTCTGAGAGCTTCCTCTGCCTCTCAGTTCTCACAGGTATGTGCCACCATCTGATGACAATTTTATAAGGAAGCATTGGTGACATCAGATGGTGGGACCAAAGTGGCCCCCTAAGTCCTTGGAATGGTTGTCATGGAACAGGGTTTTTTCACGCATTAGGAAAGTTTGGGGGAGATGCTATAAGTACGAAACAAGATGTGAGGATCTGAAGCAGGTCTGCACATAGACAGATGCAGGGACACAAAGAATAATCTAGCACACATTTTGTTGTGACCATGGACTTGACTAGCTTGAGGTAAAACTACTCCAAGTCTGTAGCATCTACACCGACTTCCCTGAAACCAATGTTGATATATCTGTGATACTCTTGGTTGACATACATCACCACCCTCCAGATGGTCAGGCCTTTGCCTTCTTTATTAACATATATTGAAATGAGGGACACAGAATTATGAATGTCACAACCAAGCAAGTTCCTCAAAGTTGCATGGGTTTTCAAATATGACTGATAATTTTAAGGACATTTAGGCACAAATCTTTTTACTCAAGCACCAGGTTTCAGAGGAAACTTTCTTGGCTTTTCTATAGCATTCATCAAAAAAGCAAATACTTGATGAGAAAAAGATGTGATTGACATTTCTACCAACTAAGTCACTAGTTCTTACCCTAGGCCAGTGCTTCAACCCTAAAGTGAAGCGCACAATAGCTAGCAGAGAGGGAGGATCTCATTACAGGCACCAAGCACAGCCTTTACCAGCAGCAATAGCAGGAGGAGGAGGAATGTGGCTAAGAGAAGGACTGAAATCATAAAAGTACTCAAGTCAGGCTTCAGTGTAGCTATCTGCTGTAAGACTTTTCAAATCTCTTCATCCTTATCACCCCAGTGAAATGCACACATGGGATTGATGGAATGGAGAATGCCTACAATCACATTACCAAACACACAACCAACCAAACAAACTTCTTCTAAATTGATTAAAAAGTAAAGTGAGCATCTGTTCTTGGTATACTGCAGCATATATTTAATTAAAACCAACATGGTGTAAACAAAATAGAAGAATGAGCAACACTTTGGAGTGTATGTCAACACAGACACTATTTAAAGAAACAAGGATCATTCTCAGTACATATGACTTTGTATACTACAGACAGCATTCTTTGCTGTTCTCAGGGTGATGACTGTATGGTTAGGAATCATTGCTATAGATATTTAACACAGCATGCTTATGCATTGAGGAATTATTCGTCGTCTCAAAGCTCTTGCAAATGGCTTTATTCGCCCTACAGGACTGAAATTGCTATGTTGCTTGCCGAAAAGAGCACAACAGCTTTTTAATACCAAATAACAACACCACACAACAATTGAAGAGAAGGAAAATTCTGAAAGCCATTAAAATACAGGGATAAACTAGGTAGGAGAAATGTCATTATCCAAATTGAGAGCCGGGCAAGTCAACAGAACAAACTCATCTTTTACAGACAATACAGAAATCAGTTACTTAATTTTTCTGTTAAATATTGTCTTTCCCCCATGGAGGCTGGAGGAAGTGGCTGAAAAGATTCTACTTTTGTTTCATCAAAAGCATGGCATGGAAAATGACGCCATCCTTTAGCTGATCCCAAAGCTCACACTGAATCTGCTTAGGAAATGAGTTTCAAGCTTCCATAAGCTTCTTTTAGATGCATTATCTGATGAACTCAGATGAAGAGCATCCTCCCTGGGGTCTCAGTGACCCTGCTGCCACTCCTGTTCATCCCAGCCCTCAGTGTACTGTATGATAGTGGAGTAAGGTTCAGTCTCCCTTGCTAGGCTTGAAGGCAGACACTGTGCCATCTATTTTACAAAACTGGCAACTCAGCTGGGAGAGTTGGAGATCAACAAATGCGCAGAAAAAATGGTGCTATGAGAAGTGGTGACAGCAATCTATCAAAATAAGACATCCTAATATCTGACCTTTCAAGGATTCAATTCTAAAGCCTAAACTACCATCAGAATTGCATTCTCTTTTTCCAAAAGGGTGGCCTCAAAGCATTCAGGAACACACCAGCAACTGCGTTCTGGTATTTTCTTTGCAAAACAGAAAAATGGGACACTGTGATCAAGAGATATCCTTGGCTTTAGGGACAAGTATCTAACAGGGCGTGTTTGATTACACAGTGTGCTGTGTAACAATACTACTTCAGGTGATGGGATCTCTTTGAATCAAAAGACTCCAGAAGAACCTGGCCTTGATTGCATTCCCCCAGAGTCTTAACAGGGACACAGTTTGCTTTGTTTCCCCAAGGGGAAGCAGACAAACACAGGTCTCAGATTTCACATCGCGATCTTCCCCTTTCATGGTCCAAGCTGCTGATGAACCATTTTCTACAGGAAACAGAGCCAATGTAACATGAGGAAAACCTCACAAAGAGTTGCTGGCAGCAACCCAATAGCAAATCAAAGTTGCCTTCTTCTAGGAAGGCTCAGAACCTGCTCATTTTAGCTCAGATGGGGTATTCTCTGTGACAATGGCGTCTTAGCAGCCATTGCGATGATTGGAAAGTGAAAGAAACATCACTCTATAAATGGTCACTTTGGGAAGCAGATGTGAAAGTCTACCACGTATAACAGGAAACAATACTGCAGCCATCCATCTTCTTGCGTTGGTGAGTTTGAGGGTACAAGAACATCTATGAAAAGGCAGTAGAAACCAGAACTGCAGTCCCAACACTTGGGAGGCTAAAGCAAGAAGTTTGCCACAAGTTCCAGGCCAGCCTGGGCTAAAGAATTAGATCTTTCCTCACAAACACTTTTAAAAGAGGCCGCAGGGACTACACTACTGACAAATGTATTTATTCAATATCAATGGACAAGTTAGGAATTGAGCCTTGTGTACTGCTTTTGGCAATATCCACGTTTTCTCAACTATGGACTCTTTGGGAGCAAAGACCCATGACCCAGCTTGCTATTGGTCTCATGGGGGCTTCCTTTTCTTTCCCTTCCATCTCCCTTCTTTCTTTCTTCTTCTGAAACTCACTATATTTCTCAAGTTGATCTTGAACTTGGGAAATTCTTCTGCCTCAGGCTGGTATGACCCACTTTCCTGGAGCTTTTAAAAATAAGTATCCTGGGATTTTGTTTGAAGAATAAGCAAACTATCCCAGCAATGTTTTATTATATCAAATTCAAAGTTATCCAATAATGAATGTTTTGTCCAAGAGACAGAATGTGCCATAGTTGGGGGCTGAACTCTGTCCGTATTCCTGAATATCCATTGAATAAAATATAGAAATGCAGCACGCTATGTTTTTCCATAGAATAATTAGACTGCCTTTTGAAGGAGGGTGATTATATTCTTGTGACACAGTATTTCTTTAATCTGGCAATCTTCTGCCTATAAAGACATTTTAAAAAGTAAAATCAAATGTCATGGTAGTTTGAATGGGCATGGCTCTACAGGCTCATCTGTTTGACTACTTGGTCCCCACTGGGTGGGACTATTTAGGAAGAACTATGAAGTATGGCCTTGTTGGATAGGTGTGTCACTGGGGTGGGCTTTGAGGTGTAAAACGGCGGTGGTGCCTTCCCCACCAATCTATTACTGCCTCCAAGTTGTAGACCAAGATGTGCGCTCTCAGTGGTTCAGTGACCACGACTTTGCTCCAGATTGGGATGCTAGCCCTCTGGAACTGTAAGTCCCAAAGTAAATGCTTTCTTTTGTAGGTTACCTTGATTAGGCCTCTCTGATCATGCATGTTTTTGTTTGGTTTCCTACCCTTTCTTACAGGCTACATTGTATTTTTCCAGTTTATAGAAAAGGCATTCGCAGAAATTCATGTCACCAGCATTCGAAAGCCAGTTCTCTGTTTTGAGATCCACACACGATGGCAGTGTTTCTTTTTTTAAAAAAATGCTATTTGTGACATTGAAATACTATTGCAATATTTCTCCCTTCCCTTCCCTTCCCTCCCTTCATACCTTCCCATACAACCTCCCCCAATCTTCTTCAAACTTGTGGCTTCTGTTTTCATAACAGTGTTCTATTGGAAATATTTAATTAATGTTTTAGACAAAGTTTGAGGAAGAAAGCAGTGTTTTAATTTTCAACTGGTTTGCTCAAATAGTATTAGATCAGAATTTAGGAAAACATTATCTTTTAGTACTTTTCTCTAAAACAAGTGTGATGTTGGTACTAGTAAGTAATCTACAGAATTGAGAAGATGGCCATGGAGCAGAGTCTTGTGGTCTTCATACAGGGAAAAGCTTTATAGTCTGCATTTGCATTTGAGCTCTGTGAGGAGCATTCTCATTGGGTCTCTTCATACAAATAAGACCAAGATCTGTGGGCAGAAGATGGTTGTAGAGAATCCTAGCCAAGAGCTAGAAGAGGAAGAGGCACTGGACATGGCGGTGCACACCTTTGACCCTTGCACTCATGAGGCAGAGGCAGGTGGATCTCAGTGAGTTTGAGGCCAGCCTGGTCCATATAGCAAGCTCCAGGACAGCCAGGACTACATAACGGGCCCTGTCTTAAAAAAAAAAATGTTTAAAAAAGACTAATACTAAGAGACGAGTAGTCCTTTTCTAATGACTTAGTCTCCAGGTAGTAAGGTTGATCCATGAGGCATTATTGTCTCATGAGGGCTCTGACCTAATCAATGAATTGATTTACTGTTCAATTGATACTTGAAAAGACTATTGAGAAGCAATAGAAACTATAGGGCATGAGACCTAGTTGGAGGACACAGGTTGCTGAGAGCATGTTTTATAAGGGCATGTAGTGTCCTGGGACCCCTCTGTGTCTCTGCTTCCTGTTGATGAGGTGAGCAGCTTCCTCTACTACACGCTCCCACCACCAAGATGTTCCCCTTAGTTCTGACCTAAAGCAACAGATGCAGTTGGCCCCAGACTGAAATTGTGAGACAACACGAATCTTCCTTCCTTCTAAGCTGTTTCTCTCAGGCAGGTGTCATACAGATGAAAAACTGACCAATATAATTCTTTTGACTTGTTCGTCACTTGGCTGAGCAACCAGCTTGTCATCTAGGGACTTGGTTCTCCTGTGCTGATTCTCCCTAAAACATCAGTCCTCGTAAAAATCTGGCTTTCTGCATGCATTCACAGAAACTTCCAACTCATGCCCCATAACAGGTGTCCTTACCACCTTGGGAGGCCACAGTGTAACAGTTGGTGCCAGATGAACTGGACACAGGGAAAGACACACTAGTGTGTTTGTGTTGGGAGGTTTGTTTAAGGAGGGAGAGTCAGCCGAGAGGGAGAACTTACCTTCCTTCTCCCATTGATAAGACACCTGACAATTTTTGTTTCTATTGTGATTCCTTAGTTGACAGAGGGAGGTCTTAGGCTTGGTTATTTGAGAGATTTCAGAGTAGGAGAAATAGAGAGGGAAAAGTTCACTTTAATTAAACAGTTCTGTGAGGAAGGCATTCTGTCCAGAACCACAGATGCTTCCAGATTAAACACACACCCATGTACCCCACCTCTCTCTTTCACACACACACACACATACACACACACACCACACTCACACTCATGCAAACACACACACAAACACACACTTACACATATACTCTTTCACTCACACATACACTTACAGAAACACACATACACACACTTACACATATACTCTCTTTCACTCACACAATACACTTACACATACACACATTTACACTTACACACACTCACATACTTAAACATACACACTTTCACATACACACACTTACACAACACCCCCCGCCCCCCACATTACTAGCCTGCAAAAAGAACTAACCATCCACTGGGTGTCAGGGTAGTCAGCCTTCAGTTGCTAAAGAATTACATGTTACCTTCACATTTTGAAATCTTTGAGACGCAGAGATTTATTCTGTCTTTGTAGACTAGTCTTAAAATATATTAAGACAGTTCCCAAGGCTAGCACTAATCTAGACAGAGCCTGAAAGTTTTCAAGCCTGGGGCTATTTTTTTTTTTTTTAAAAAAAAAAAACTTACAAAAATGCTAAAGATAAAAGTTGTGTCTCAGGATCAAGGGCAAATACAGCATGTTGTATCTTTTCCAGCTTTCACCCAAAATAAAAAATCCTGATGAAAATACTTTAAAGGAAAAAGTTTATTGAGGTCATGTGTATTAAAGATGGAAACAAGTAAGAAGAAAAAGGAGGCTAAAAAATAGTGATAGTCAATCCCTGACTTCAAATCCCTGATACACAGCAGCAGTACTGAAAAAAGTCTGCTATTGGCATAAAAATAAACAGGAAGATTAATGGAACCAAACTGCAGACCCAGATATCAATTCGCACAGTTACAAACACCTGATTTTTGACAACGAAGCACAAAAATATAAACTGAAAAAAGAATGTATATTCAAAAAATGGCATAACTGGATATCAACATGTAGAAGAATGAACATAGATCCATATCTACCACCGTGAACAAAACTCAAGTCCAAATGGATCAAAGACCTCAAAATAAAGTCAACCACACTGAACCTCATAGACAAGAAAGTGGAAAGGACACCTGAATGCATTGGTACAGGAGACCACTTCCCAAATAAAACCCCAGTAGCAGACACTGAGAAAAACAATAAATAAATGGGACCTCCTGAAACTGAGAAGGTTCTGTAAAGCAGATGACACAGTCAATAAGACAAAATGACAGCCTACAGAATGGAAAAAGATCTTCACCAACCTGACATAGGACAGAAGTCTGATCTCTAAAATATACAAAGAACTCAAGAAACTGGTCATCAAAAGAACACATAATCCAATAAAAAATGGAGTACAGACCTAAACAGAGAACTCTCAACAGAAGAATTCAAAATGGCCAAAAGATACCTAAGGAAATGCTGTGATAAGTGTATTCATCAGAGAAATGCAAATCAAAACAGCTTTGAGATTTCACTTAAACCTGTAAGAATGGCCAAGATCAAAAACACTGATGACAGCTTATGCTGGAGAGGATGTGGGGTAAAGGAAACAGTCCTGCATTGCTGGTGGGAGTGCAAACTAGTCCAGCTGCTTTGGATATCAGTATGGTGATTTTTCAGAAAATTAGGAAACAACCTTTCAAGTCCCAGTAATACCACTTTGGGATATATACCCAAAGGATGCTCAACCATACCACAAGGCCATGTGCTCAGCTATGTACATAACAGCATTATTTGTCATAGGCAGAATCTGGAAACAACCTAAATGCCCCTCTAACAAAGAATGGGTAAGGAAAATGTGATACATTTACACAATGGAGTACTACACAGCACAAAAAATGATGACATCTTGAAATTAGTGGGCAAGTGGATAGACCTAGTCAACATCACAATGAGTGAGATAACTCAGACCCAGAAAGACAAATATCATATGTACTCACTCATAAGTGGCTTTTAGACAGAAAAGAAAGAAAACAAGCCTATAGTTCACAATCCCATAGAACTAGACAAACAAAGAGGACCCTAAGAGAGACATACATGGATCTAAGCTACATGGGAAGTAGAAAAAGACAAGATCTCTTGAATAAATTGGAAGTAAGGGGACTGTGGGAGAGGGGAGAAGGGGAGAAGAGAGGAAGGGAGGGAATCAGAGAAAAATATATAGCTCAGTAAAAACAATAAAACAGGAAACTGAAATAGATGTACACATGAGGCAAAAATATTGATTCTGTGGAGGACAAGTATGGTGGGGGAGTTTCTAAAACATGCTTTAGACACAAATATAAACTTGTCGAAGATTTGATCACCATAGCATTTTAAAGATGCTAAAATATGAGAGGTGATGGGAGGCTTCTCTTAGCTGTTTTCCACATTATTTTCCCATCTTGCAAAAAGACATTTGCTATCTACAGGATGAGCCACAGTGGCATTACAACAACCCCTTGGGAGCTGGCATGGATTCCCAGCAGTTAGCATCTTTATAATCCAGTTGGCACCGCATGACTGTAGGTGAGATGGATAATTGGTTTCACAGTGCGAAGCTGCGTCAGCACAGGTTATCCCAGATGAATGAGAACATACTCTCAGCCTGGCAGGTGCAAGATACCGAAGCTCACGAACTTCATTCTGGTTTATTAAGCTATTCCTATTTGTAGCACATTTCTGTGGCGATCAAGTTAAAAAAATACAAGTGGACAAACAAATTTATCAAACTGATAGAAGGTGGTTCACTGGGTTCTATGGTGGGACGAGCAGCCTCCTACCGAGGGCTGATTGTGCCAAGGGGCCTCCTCTGAGCACAGAGACTAGAGAGGTTGCCTGCCATCTGCGTGGTAGTTGAACTCCCTTTTTATTATATCCTTGGCTGTGGGGTAATTGATTGGCAGCCATTAGTGAGCCACAGGAACCAGAACTTCTCATTTTTGAGGTGACGAATGAGAAGGCTCAGTTTTACTTATTTAGGTCCTTTTACAGATGTTTTCAGAGGACCGCATTGACAGTCTTTAAGAACTTTTAAAGATGCTTATAAAAACAGCTGGTCTATAAAAACAGGAAAATAAACATTCTTCTTCAGAGACTGCAAACCTAGCCTCACCTGAATCAGAAAAGGGAGAATGATGAGAACTGAATCTCAATGTCATGCTGTATATCACACATATCACATCATGTGCCAAATTATGCCATCACTAGTAACACAGGCAAGCCACGAGGATCAAACAAATTATGTACAATTTAATTTCAATAATTATAATGGACCATTAGGTTCACCAAAACCAGTCAAACAAACAAACAAACAAGCAAACATAGATTTTCAGAAGTATCTAGAAAGGTCTTTGCTTAGTAATTAGTCAGAAAATAACTTTCTGCACATCAAGAAGAACAACCGGAATTATCCATGTAGGACACATGCACTCAGGAATGTACTGCTAGTGCATAATTGATCTCAATTTGGTGACAACCTAAAGGTCTCATGCTATTACTTAAGTCAGTCTAATATTGAAAATATTTCTACTCAGTCTCCTTTTTGGGGGGTGATTTTCTTTGTTAATGTTTTTTTAATTTTTTTATTGATTTGGTGATAGATATGGGTCTATTTTCATTCTTCTATATGTTGATATCCAGTTATGCCATTTGTTGAAGATGCTTTCTTTTTTTTTCCATTTTATAGTTTTTGTTTTTTTTTGTCAAAGAGAAGGTGTTTGTAGGCGTGTGAATTAATATCCAGGTCTTCAATTTGGTTCCATTGTTCCTCCTGTCTGTTTTTATGCCAATAGCTCTTTTCGGTACTGTAGCTCTGTGGTAGAGTTTGAAGTCAGGGATTATGATGCCTCCAGAAGTTCCATTATTATACAGAATTGTTTTGGCTATCCAGGGTTTTTGATTTTCCATATGACGTTGAGTACTGCTCTTTCGAGGTCTGTGAAGAATTTTGCTGGGCATTGCATTGAATCTGTAGATTTCTTTTGGTAAGATTGCCATTTTTACTATGTTAATTCTACCTACTCAAGAACATGGGAGATTTTTCCACTTTCTGGTGTCCTCTTCAATTTCTTTCTTCAAAGATTTAAAGTTCTTGTTATACAGGTCTTCCAATTACTTGTTTGGTTAGAGTTACTCTGAGATATTTTATGCTATTTTTAGCTATTGTGAAGGGTGGTGTTTCTCTGATTTCTTTCTCAGCATACTTATCATCTGTGTAAAGGAGGGCTAATGAATTTTTTAGTTACTCTTGTATCCTGCTACATTACTGAAAGTGTTTATGAGCTATAGAAGTTCCTTGGTAGAATTTTTGGGGTCACTTATGTAAGCTATCATATTATCAGCAAATGGTGAGAGTTTGACTTCTTCTTTTTTTGATTTGTATCCCCTTATCTCCTTTTGTTGTCTTATTGCTCTAGCTAGGACCTCAAGAATTATATTGAATAGCCATGGAGAGAGTGGACAACCTTGTCTTGTTCCTGATTTCAGTGGGATCGCTTTGAGTTTCTCTTCATTTAGTTTGATGTTGGCTGTTGGCTTGCTGTATATTTCCTTTATTATGTTTAGGTATGTTCCTTGCATCCCTGCTCTCTCCAAGACTTTTATCATGAAGGGATGTTATATTTTGTCAAAGGCTTTTTCAGGATCTAATGAGATGATCATGTGTTGTTTTTTTTTTTTTTCTTTTTCAGTTTGTCTATATGGTGGATTACATTGGCAGATTTTTGTATGTTGAACCCTCCCCACATCTCTGGGATGAAGCCAACTTGATCATAGTGGATGATTTTTCTGATGTGTTCTTGGATTCAATTTGCCAGTATTTTAGCTTCAATGTTTATGAGTGAGACTGGTTTGTCATTCTTAGTAATGTCTTTATGTTCATCCTCCTTTTTTGTGGAACAGAACAAAAACATTTCCCTGGTATTCATTACCATGGGAATCTTTAAAGTATTTAGAGTTAGTTGTTTTTAGGAAATTATAGTAAATCTAAATAGATTGCATAGGCACATTAATCCCCATCTTATTATCTCAATAAATGACCCGCATATTTGTAAATTTTCCCAAAACAACACTAAAAAGATGAAAACTGTAATTACTTTTAAATTTGGCATGACTCGGTTTTCTTGAGCTGCCTTGAAATCACAAGACCTGTGGCAAAATTTCCTGCTTCTTGTATTTTTGGAAAGTTGCCATACTGCTGGCTGTATGATTAACATTAGCCAGATGTTTGATGCAATTACAAACAGAGCACACATTTATATCTGTGTCCTTTCGTACATTAGGTCATCTCTTTCATTTGCCCTCCTGCATTTATCATGAAAACTGAGGAACGCAGAAAGGAAAAGCATTAGATCTCAGGTGTACAGAGTTACCCTGAATTGGAGTGAATTCAAACTGATTCAGAACAGCTCCAAACAGGTGGCCACTCTTGACAAGTAACCCTGAACAAATATTGCCTTCAGTAAATATTTCCTGGTGACATAAAAGATCATGGGTCATAAATGCGGCAACTTAATGTAAGACATGCCAGATGGAGCCACAGAAGGGTGACTATTATGGGCTCTTTATCCCGTAAGAAGGGGGTTATACTTCTAGAGTGTGCCATCTCCAATGTTATACATTATATCACAAGGTGAACAATAGCTTCTTGGCTCTGTATGCATACAGCAGCCATTTGGAATGAGAGACTTTTCTTTCCTACTCTGAGTTTACTGAAGCTAATTTAGTTCTGATGTGTCGTTACGGAGCCGTGAGAGACTCTGCCGCAGCAAACACAGTGGAGTTTTACTTCTGCTTGGCAGGACTAATGGTGGTTGCATAAAGACTTTGGGCTTTGCGTTGGGTTCAGAGTCATCTTCAGAACATTTCTATCCAAGGTTTTGATGGTTCCCCTAAAAGGAAACTCGAATGCAAGTTCTCTGTGTTTGGAAATGAAGCTGTGTGATGAAGACAGCACTAGTTTCTAGGTAGACGGAATGGTACTACCGGACTCCTGCAGTCAGGGATAGCCGGCCTTTATCCAGCACCTAGACTGGGTCAAGCATCATAATTTCCTTTAGACAGATTAAGGTTGCTTTAAAAAGTTCCTAGTAGTCCACAACACTGCATAATTTTCAACAGAAATCTCATAGAAGTGGTGGAACACATTATTTATTTAAGGGGTCATTTGGTGAAGTTGCGCCCCTAGTCCCTGACTAAGTAATTTTACTGATTAAAATTCTGGGCTTGTAACTGCTGTTTCTTATACATCTGCTCTCTTGGGTGGCCCCTGAAGATTTACAGGGAAAGGAAAGTAGAAAATATTTAAAGTTATGGAGTCTCTGTCTGTTTTTTATACACCCACTTACTTGACTTCAGAACTGTGATTTATAAGTGTTCCTTCCCACCTTGGTATTAAAGCCCGAATCTTTCTCATCTTCTCACAAGCCTAACTGTGCACTGATCCTATGCCTCTAACATCTGGGCCTGCATGTTTAACTGTGCATTGATCCTATGCCTCTAACATCTGGGCCTGCATGTTTAACTGTGTACTGATCCCACACCTCTAACATCTGGCCTGCATGTTTAACTGCATGTTTAACTGTGCATTGATCCTATGTCTCTAATATCTGTGCCTGCATGTTTAACTGTGCACTGATCCTACGCCTCTAACATCTGGGCCTGCATGTTAAACTGTGCATTGATCCCATGCCTCTAACATCTGGCCTGCTTGTTTAACTGTGTGATCCTACGCCTCTAACATCTCTGCTTACATGTTTAACTGTGCACTGATCCCATGCCTCTAACATCTGGCCTGCATGTTTAACTGTACAGTGATCCCACACCTCTAACATCTGGCCTGCATGTTTAACTGTGCACTGATCCCATGCCTCTAACATCTGGGCCTGCATGTTTAACTGTGCACTGATCCCACACCTCTAACATCTGGGCCTGCATGTTTAACTGTGCATTGATCCTATGCCTCTAACATCTGTGCCTCTATGTTTTCAGTTTGGGTCACTTTTGCTGAAGGTACCCACCATTAACTTGCGGCAAAAATCTTATCATTGATTACATTCTGCTTAGTGATCTGATTTCTCAAACCCCAAACCCGAGGAAAGATTTTTTTCCCCAGTGATTGCGTCGCTATTAAACCTTGAACAACATTTGAACCCGCTACCCATTCTTCTTTCATACAGTTTGTGTTCTAGGGTTTTGGCTCCCAGTACCTCTGGGACATCTTCATGACTGTGGCTAGTTTCTACACACCGGGATTTCTCAGTGTGCTTGTCTTCCCTGCCTTGCACTGAGGTTCAGAGCTATCCATTTACCTACCTACTTGCTTTTCCTACTTTACTGACCAACAGAGGAACTGATGAACGGATTTTTTTAGGATCCACATTTTCATCTTTTAGTTATTACACTCTGCTCGGCTCTTTTCCCTCACAGCTAAAGCATACAGCCATCCTCACTGTTTCTTAACCCCATAGTTAGAAAGTAACCCCACCTTTGATTCAGGAGAACCCAGAAAGTGCAGTTGGCCACTTTCTATGTACTTTTAACAGACCAAGCCTGTTCCAGACTAGGACAAACCATCAGCACCTCTCTTCTAGGATAGTCACTGTTTTTCGTTGCCTTCTTGATGGTTTTCCTGAGTCTCTTCGAAGCCATCCACTAAGTGGCCTGGTATTCCTCCCTCTTTTAGCCCATTTATTTAGTTACTTCTCTTTATGATATGTAAACAACAACCCCATTCATTCATTACACCCTTTATCAGTTCCTTTCATCACTGTTGTGATATGACCCCTCCGGTGGTTTGAATAAAAATGACCCCCATATGCTCACAAATTTGAATGTTTAGTCATCAAAGAATGCCACTACTTGAGAAGGATTAGAAGGTGTGGCCTTATTGGAAGAAATCTGTCACTGGGGGGTGAGCTTTGAGGTCTGAAGAGCCTTAGACAGGCCTCGTGTCTCTCTCTTCTTCCTGTTGCCTGTGGATTGGATGAGAACTCTCAGCTACCATGGCTACCTGCGTGCCCCATGCTCCCCATCATGATGATAGTGAACTAAACTCTGACACTGTAAGCAAGCGCCAACTAAATGCTCTAAGAGTTGTCATAGCCATGGCGCCTCTTCACAGCAACAGAACACTAAGACAACCTCCTATGACATTGTTGTACTAGATCAAAGTAGCTGAACCCTCATCAGAGGAACTTCTTTTTGTGGTAATGAAAAGTAACACAGATACCCACACCTGGACACCATGCAGACAGTGAGGGACTATGGAGCAATCAGCCTTAAATGAGGTGTCTATACCACAACTTTTCCTGCAAGACTCAGAGATATATGTGGAAGAGGAGGGCAGAAGATCATAAGAGCCAGAGGTGGTGACTCCAAGGATATGGAGTTTCTCAGCTGATGCACATATGAACTCACAGAGACAGGGACAGCACAGACCCACATATGTTTCAATCACATAAAGTCCCAGCATGGAGAGGTGGACTCTGGCATAAAGTCTCACACTTAGCCAAGAAGCTATTTGCAACTGAGAGCTGCTGGGAGAGCCAGTGTCCTTTCAGTAGAGTGGCGCTGGAATGTCAACCACATGCTAGGGTGGGCCTCATGCTTGGGAACAGTTGGCCAATACAAATGAGCTCCACCTTTTTTTTTTTTTAATGCACGTGTGTTCGTGTTTGTATATGTGTTTGGTTTGATTTTGCATCGGTTTTATTTTCCTTTTATTATTATTATTTTATTTTCCTTTTTTATTTTATTTTTTATTTTCCTGGGAGGAATTAAGGGTGGGGAAAGAATATGACTAAAATATATGAAAAGTTTAAAAACTAGATCTAAACAACAACAACAACAACAAAACCCCAACATAACAAGAAGCAACTTAAGGAAAGATTATTTTAGCTCATGGTTTAAGGGTATATGGTGCATCATGGGAAGGAAAGTACGGCAGGGAGATGGCTCCCAGCTGTGCAGCAGGACTGTGAGGCATCCAGGTAGATGAAGAAGCAGAGCGGATAGAATCTCAGTGTCCACCAGATTGTCCTGCTTCCTCCAGATGGGCTCCCCTTCCTAATCTCCATCAGCTCCCCAAACGGTGCCACCAACTGTGTTCCAATATATGTTCTTATGGGGACATATGAGCTTAGGGGACATCGAGCATCAATCACAGCACCCAACCCAATCTTCAAAGTCGTAGCCTGCCTCAAGTCTTTCTGCCATGTCCATTTTGGGGAAGAAACTAATGTTGCAACGGAAAGGCTTCTGAATTTATGTCTGGAATGACTTTATGATTCTTTTTTTTTTCTTTTGTTCAAATTTGGGTCTGGCGACCAATATCTCTGCAGTAAGAGTTTTTTTTTATTATTTTATTTATTTATTTTTTATTTTGCTCTTCTAGAGACTCAAGGTTAGTTCCCAGCACCTGTGTTAGGAGACGCACAACCACCTGTAACTCCAGCTACAGAGGATTCAACTCCCTCTTCTGGCCTTCATGGGCACCTACACTTATGTGGGGTACACACACGTACACACATATACACATACACACAATAAAGAAAACACTTTCAAGTGTAGATCCAGATCTGGAAAAATAGTTACATATTTGCCTGCCTGGACATGAGTAATGTTTGGGTTCTTTTTTCTTTCTGGATATTCTAGCCACGACACGAAGCCCATTCCTGTGGTGGGAGCACTAGGTGTCTGCTCCATGGGCCTTCTCCACATCCCTTCATAGATCTTCCCCTTCATTAGCATGTTTTTCTTAACTCAGAGATTAAGTATGCAGAAAAACCTTTCCTCATTGCTAGTCTCAAGGGGCTGCCCCTTGATCTTCTCTTTCTGAAGAGCGAGTTGCTCCAGGATTGTTAACTTTGTCAGCTCTGCCTGTGCATCTGGAACAGAAGCTGGTGAAAGAGAAACCACAGCGCAACATGATAGCTCACACTAGACACCTGAGGGACACACAGATGAATGTGGAATCTCTATTCACAGGAAAATATGAAAGGATATTTAAAACCACCATGGTCCTGGAGAACCTAGCACATCTTACTTACTTAACAAACAAGCAAGTTTAAGACTGTGTAGTCACTCTCAGGTTCTAGAATTCTGTTCCCTTGGTATATGGTTTACATGCTAAGGAAGTGTTTGCAGGGGTAGAGAGATAATGTTATTAAGTTCTCTGATAATCTCTAAATATACATTTTAAGATAACTAATGGAAGTGTGAGGTATATTTAGTTGACCGTGCTATTGATAAATATCATTGAGTTTTCACTTGCTATATTCTACCATCTGGATGATGCTATGTGTTATGCTGAAAATAAACAAACAAGCAAATAAATGAACAAATAAAAATCAAGTCAGGGCATGAGATGTCTTATCAACGTAAGCTTTAGCTGTTTAACTGGATACTATTGATGGAGTTTTCAGAGGGCTTGTAAATGTCAGGAGTTTCCAGTCTTGGCTACAAATTAGAAACTGATATTTGTACATACACCAAGAGTCTTCTACTATAGCAGGCTATCTGAGTGCGGGGCCCTGCCATCAGAATTTTTAAAATGTTACCCTCCAAGTTCTGTGGATATCACTGACAACATAGTTTGATATAATTTGACCTGAAGAGGGAAAATGTTATATTTGAAAGATAGGCAGAAAACATCCCCCAAAGGAACTGGGTTTTGTTTGTTTTTTGTTTTTTTTTTGTTTGTTTGTTTTGGTAGGAAATTGGGACACTTATTATTATTATTTATTTATTTATTAAAGTTTTCTGCCTCCTCCCCGCCACTGCCTCCCATTTCTCTCCCTCTCCCCCAATCAAGTTCCCTTCCCTCCTCAGCTCTAAGAGCAATCAGGGTTCCCTGTCCTGTGGGAAATCCAAGGACCACCCACCTCCATCCAGGTCTAGTAAGGTGAGCATCCAAACTGCCTAGGCTCCCACAAAGCCAGTACGTGCAGTAGGATAAAAACCCCGTGCCATTGTTCTTGACTTCTCAGCAGTCCTCATTGTCTGCTATGTTCAGTGAGTCCGGTTTTATCCCATGCTTTTTCAGACCCAGGCCAGCTGGCCTTGGTGAGTTCCTGATAGATCATCCCCATTGTCTCAGTGTGTGGATGCACCCCTCACGGTCCTGAGTTCCTTGGTCGTGCTCTCTCTCCTTCTGCTCCTGATTTGGACCTTGAGATTTCAGTCCGGTGCTCCAATGTGGGTGTCTGTCTCTGTCTCCTTTCATTGCCTGATGAAGGTTAATATCCAGGAGGATGACTATATGTTTTTCTTTGGGTTCACCTTCTTATTTAGCTTCTCTAGGATCACGAATTATAGGCTCAGTGTCCTTTATTTATGGCTAGAAACCAATTATGAGTGAGTACATCCCATGTTCCTCTTTTTGGGTCTGGCTCACCTCACTCAGGATAGTGTTTTCTATTTCTGTCCATTTGCCTGCAAAATTCAAGAAGTCATTGTTTTTTTACTGCTGAGTAGTACTCTAATATGTATATATTCCATACTTTCTTCATCCACTCTTCCATTGAAGGGCATCTAGGTTGTTTCCAGGTTCTGGCTATTACAAACAATGCTGCTATGAACATAGTTGAGCATATACTTTTGTTGTATGATAGGGCATCTCTTGGGTATATTCCCAAGAGTGGTATTGCTGGGTTCAGAGGTAGGTTGATTCCGAATTTCCTGAGAAACCGCCACACTGCTTTCCAAAGTGGTTGCACAAGTTTGCATTCCCACCAGCAATGGATGAGTGTACCCCTTTCTCCACAACCTCTCCAGCAAAGGCTATCATTGGTGTTTTTTATTTTAGCCATTCTGACAGGTGTAAGATGGTATCTTAAAGTTGTCTTGATTTGCATTTCCCTGATAGCTAAGGAAGTTGAGCATGACCTTAAGTGTCTTTTGGCCATTTGAACTTCTTCTGTTGAGAATTCTCTGTTCAGCTCAGTGCCCCATTTTATAATTGGGTTGATTAGTATTTTAAAGTCTAGTTTCTTGAGTTCTTTATATATTTTGGAGATCAGACCTTTGTCAGTTGCGGGGTTGGTGAAGATCTTCTCCCAGTCAGTGGGTTGCCTTTTTGTCTTAGTGACAGTGTCCTTTGCTTTACAGAAGCTTCTCAGTTTCAGGAGGTCCCATTTATTCAATGTTGCCCTTAATGTCTGTGCTGCTGGGGTTATACGTAGGAAGTGGTCTCCTGTGACCATGTGTTGTAGGGTACTTCCCATTTTCTCTTCTATCAGGTTCAGTGTGTTCGGACTGATATTGAGGTCTTTAATCCATTTGGACTTGAGTTTTGTGCATGGTGATAGATATGGGTCTATTTTCATTCTTCTACAGAATGACATTCAGTTATGCCAGCACAATTTGTTGAAGATGCTCTCTTTTTTCCATTGTATACTTTTAGCTCCTTTATCGAAAATCAGGTGTTCATGGGTTTGTGGGTTAAAGTCTGGGTCTTCTATTGGATTCCATTGGTCGACGACACTTGTTTTTTTACTTTGAGAGACATTCGTCTTTTTACTTTATCATTTGAGTTAAGTGGTTAACAAGAGACAGGCATATAGATTTGGGTAGAACTATTTTTAGGCTGTTAATTAACCTGGACAAATGCAGACTGTGTGTTTTATTGAGCGAGAGGCAAAGGGTCTGCTAACTGAAGGATTGGTCAGGGAAGGCACCTCGGAGACTCAATCGAATACCCGGGGTCTACCTGCCTTACTCACTCAGCCTGTTGCTTTGCAGCTTTATGGCCCAAGACCAGTCTAAGCTTCTCCAGCCCATTTACTTACTGCCAGAGCAAAGGGAGCAAGAGGAGATGTGGTCCCTTTCTCACTTGACTGTTACAGCAAATATGGGCAGATGCACTGCACATCCCTGGGGATGCTGCTCTCTTCTCCCTCTACAGTAGAGGGACACATCCTGGAGAATGGTGCATGGCTATGTTGCATGCTATTGACCTGCTTGCAGCATCTATTGTCATCAATGGGCTCTGGATACTGTTATACCTTACCTGAAGCCCTAAAAAGTGAAATATCATTATCTAATGCTTCACATTTCTTTCCTCTTTAGGGGAGCATGACTCACTTTTGCAGCTTCTCAGATATATAAATACAGATGAAATTTAGCAAGATCTGTAATAGGTTGTCTGCTGGTCTCTATAGTTCCCTGATGAGGATGACTTTCCTATGTGATCTACTGTTTCCCCGAAGGACTGAGTGAAGTGAGGGTTCAAATATAGCAGCCGCGGGTCCTCCTACGGTGGGTGTTTTTGCTCTGTGCACAAGGCTCACCTGGTTTGCTGTTTGTTTGTTTGTGTTTAGAAGGCTAGATATCTCCTTCTGAAACTACCCTGAAATCTCATCTTGCCTCCTAGCAGTCTGTCAGGATGCTTCAGTCAAATCTGAGGGAGGTCTCCTGCTCCCATGCAAATCTTTGGGAGGAGTCCCTTGCTTTCTCTTTCTTCTACTGCTCAGTCTGTCTATACATGGAAATGCTCACATTCTGAACATGTTAAAAATAAGTCAAGCAATGCAAGCAGATTATGACTCTTGTTAATGGACACTCATGGAAAAAGGATGGATAAGAACACTGTGAGTTGGGTTCTCCGGAATTTCAGTAAGTTTTTATATCAGCTGGACACAGGATAAGCATCGGAAAATCTCATATACAAATTTCAAGGGCAAACAAACTTTATCACTTGTAAATGAAGTGAAAGTTTAGAAAAATGGCAGTGTTCCCTCCGTTCCAAAGCTCTGAAAAGAGAGGATATTATTTAATCCTTAAAAGTTTGGGTATTATTAGAAACAGTAGACGTAATAAGGAAAAAACCCATTGTTTTTTCTTTGGTCGTGACTGCCCACTGGACACTGCCACAGAGACGTTCTTCCCAGAGTGCCAAAGCTCTTGAAAACATATATTGTGTTTATTCCTTCCATCTTCCACGGCACTTTGGCATTTATCCTTACATTACACCAAAGTCTTGATAGCCCTGTAGCCAGCGACGTCCAAATGATCACATTCAACGGATAAGCACTTTTCACTTAACCCCAGTGGGTAGACTCCTGATATCCTGTTCAATTCCCCTGACCTCCAGGCGGCTTCTACCCTTGACATTTTTGGCTCTTCTGACCTCTGCAGCATCTATTCTGGGGTCCTTGGTTACTGCTCCCAAGCTGCTGTTCCTGGAGGCTTTAATTTGTTGCTTTGCTTTTTTTATGGGTAAGCACTTCCAGGTCACCATTTCTAGATCAACTTCTCTCCCTGGCGACTGAGAATGGCAAAACCACTGACTAGAAAAGTATTGCTTACTTACTTAGGCATCACATAAGCAGCTCAAAGCAAGGGATCCTAAGTGGAACTTTATCATCCACCCAGAACCCCCTACTCTTCCTTTGATCTTGCATCCTAGAACAACAGTTCATGCAGTTCTCCAGTTAGGATTGTGAGTCTCAGTCCCGCCTTTTTACTCAGCTTCAACTCATCTAATTAACGGTAACTACTGGTATGTCAATCTTTAAATTCTATCTTTTCAACATTCCCCTCCATAGTCCTAGTCCCACTTTCCTGGTTAAGATACACTCAATCTCTTGCTTTATTTGGCTGTTAGACAGGGCTTTACCACGTAGCCATATATGGTTTGAATCTCACTAGGTAGACCAGGATGACTTTGAAGGCATAGAGATTTGCCTGTCTGTGCCTCCTGAGTGCTGGAATTAAAGGCTTGTCTCGCATTGTCTTTAATTTTTCTTTAGATTTACTTTATTTTATGTGTATGAGTATTTTGCCTTGATGCATATTTGCATCACGTGTATTCCTCAAGCCCACAGAGGATAGAAGAGGCTGGAATATCCCTGGAACTGGATTAATTGACACTTGTACACTACTATGTGGATGCTTGGAACCAAACCCTGGTGCTTTGTAAAGAATAGCAGGTACTCTTAAGTGCTGAGCCTTCTCTCACATCATCTCTCAATGGATGATGAACTAGTTGTCCTCTTTCTAATACTTTCCTGAAGCCTTGCTTCATTCATCCTAGAAGGCAGTTTGGAAGAGGTCATTTCTAAGGTGAGTTACCCAGAAGAGCCCAGACTAGACAAAGCAGAGGTCAGAAGAGCCAAAACCACCCACGAGTACCAAACAAAACATGAAGTTCTTCTCATTTGTGTTACTTTCCTGCTCAAAAATGTTCCAAGATCCCTTGCAGTCTTCAGGATGAAGGTTAACCCTTCTGAGATACCTTGGTTAGTTTTATTGTCAACTGGACTTAACTGGAATCATATGGGAAGAAAGAGCCTCAACTGAGTCACTATTGCCAGTAGTCATGTCTGTGAGACTTTTCTTGACTGATGATTGGCATTAGAGCCCAGCCTACTGTGGGTGGCACCGTCTCTAGGCAGATGGGTCTGGGCTATTATAAGCAAGCTTCCTGAGCAAGCCAGAGAATAAGTCAGAAAACAGTGTTCCTCCATGGCTTCTGTTTCATTCCTGTCCTGCCTTCGCCCAATAATGGATTGTGTCCTGGAAGTATAAGCCAAATAAACCCTTTCTTCTCTCAGGATGCTTTTGGCCAGTGTTTTATCACTGCAAAAGGCATATAAACTAGAACACTGGGTTCCTGAGCATTAGTTCTTGGAGGGCTCTCCTCAGAGTGATTCCCTCCTGGGCGTCCTGCTGCCCACTCCAGAGGACACAAAGTTTCTCCACACCTCTCAGTCTTCCTGCGTGCCTGCTTTCTCCTTCTCCACCCTGCTAACCTCTATCTACCCTTCGAGAGCTCAACAGTAACTATTCCTATTAGATACTCTGTTGTTCACAGAGATTTACTCAGTCCTGTTGCTCACCAGGCAGAAATGCCGAGTGGACTGTGGTGATGAAAACCCACGTTCAGAATCGTCCAGACCTGAGTTTGCCTTGGCCTGCTCACATCACCGCTACAAAGAGCACATCCCCTGTGATTTCAGTTCTGTTGCTGCGGTCAAATACCCTGGCCAAAAGCTCCAGGGTAGGAAGAGGTTTATGTCAGCTTTGATTTCAGGTTCCATCATGTAGTTGTGGAAAAGTCGAGAAAGGAGTTTCCAGCTCTAGTCAAATCACCCACCGTCAGTGCAGACATAAGTTAATGCATACATGCTCACTTGCCTGTGCTCAGCTTGAGTCTCCATGGTCACACAACTGCCCCACCTAGGGATGGAACCTCGCACAGTGGGATGAATCTTCCTTCATCAATTAAATTAAGACAATCCGCACAGACGCACATCCAGTCCAACTAAATGTAGACAATCCATCACCGAGCTCTATCCCAGGCCATTCTAGGTTATGTTACGTTAGCAATTAAAGTTAGCCATTATAACACTTAACCTTTGTAATCCTAAAAATGTTAAGTACAACAGTACTTACTTTGCATTTTTTTAAAATATTAATTGAAATAATTGCTATTAAGCACTTGGCATGGTAACTAGGACATTGTCTTGAACACCCAATCATTAACAACTGTTATAGCTCATGGAGCTTAATTTGACATCAAGCCTGATGAACTATGCTTCTAGCTCATTATCATCACGTTGTTTGTTTATGTGTCTTCTTTCCCTAAAGCCCTATGAGTTATTTCTCAACTAGAAGTCTCAGAAGTCATAACAAAGTAAACTTCTATTGTTAAATCACCCCACATGGGGCATCTTGTTATGACAGTTTGAATGGATTAATACACTTGGGGCACAATTTCTGCTATAATACAAGACATGTAAGTTGATATTGTTTATTAGAAGGTATTAGTCAGATTCACACCACT
Organism: Chionomys nivalis; assembly: GCF_950005125.1. Classification (NCBI taxonomy): domain Eukaryota; kingdom Metazoa; phylum Chordata; class Mammalia; order Rodentia; family Cricetidae; genus Chionomys; species Chionomys nivalis. Next base: position 52,436,603 of record NC_080101.1, on the reverse strand, counting down.
GTGATTAAATACCTGACAACCTTATAAAGAGGGGTGGTTGATTCTGGCTCACAGTTTGGGAGGGTCAGTGAGCCCACTGCTTTTGGACCCCTGCAATAGTATTGGGGAATGAATGGCAGAGGAAGCTGTCACCTCATAGCATCCAATAATGAAGGAGAGAAAAGACTGAGGTCCCATCATCACCTTCAAGAGGATTCCTCTAGTGACTTAACTTCTTTTCATCAAACTCTACTTCTTAAAGATTCACAGTGTCCCAAGAGCATCAGAGGTTGACGACTGAGTACTTAAACATGTGGGATTTTGGAGGACACTTCTACAAAAGTAGGGGAACTATTGCTTTGTCAGACAGTATCCTTAATGTGTCTTACTTTATTCAATCCTCCTCACAAGCTTAGGGATGGGGACAGTCACCACCATTTCATAATGAAAGAGAACAGGGCAGGTACCCAAAGGCACAGAGATCAGGAATGCTTAGATACGGAACTCAAGGTATCTGACCTGAGAACTTCATGATGCTAGATAGTGGAACTGAATTATTTGACATGAGTGGAAACAGAAACTAGTAAGTAACAAGCATTAATTTAAAGAGAAAAAGCAGACAATCCATTTTATGGTGTCACTCTGGTGTAAAATGCATGCGTGCAGGCTCATCTGCCTTTCCTGGGCTGGAGGACACAGACAAGGAAAGGCAAAGACGGTTCCTTTGGTAGAATACTTGGACTCCGCATTGCCTTTCTTCCACTGCTGAAACACACTGTCTCCAAGTCTCAATCATGAGTCCCAGAGTCGACAGTGCCTCCATAAAGACCTTTTCAAAACCATTTAGCTTTTTATCTCCTTCTCCCCAGTCGTTTAAAGGTGTTATGCATGAACCTAATTCAAGGAAAAAAAAAAACCTTTGGCCACATACCCTTCCTGACTTGCTCTACAGTACTGTAGCTTTCACAACCCATTCGTATTGTGCTGTATTCCATGGGCTTATATACAAAGTTAACTGGCACAGAGAGGTTGCAAAGCAGATACAGCAGGAAGCAATAATACAACACTGCATTTGAACATTGTAGCCTGGAGTGGTTTGGAAATTAGCAGGGAGTGAAGAGCCATGGTTCTTACATTGGCTCCATGGTTGGTAGATATAGTATAGATTAGGAGCTGTGCTGTGGGGTTTTACCTTCCAGCACCTCCTACAGAGAACACTCAAGACTGCTTAGGTGCCAGTCTAGATTTCAGTTTCAATGTTTTCATGGGATGATTTTCTATTCTTGGGCAAAGTACTTAGTATTCCATGGTCTACCCCACCTACCAATGGGAAGCTATACTCATTCTGAGTAGGATCAGAGGCAAAAATAAAATGATGAATTCTTCATCAAAGAGATGGGATAATTTGTAGTTAGAAGATGACTAGTGTGGCAAATACCAACATGGAGCAATGACATCGGAGCTCCAGGCATTGATTCACTGTCACTTTTACTTATGGATTTCTGTAAAGCACAGCATCTCAGCCTTAGCTGAGTTACTCTGTAGATACAGTGAAGGCATATGGAAAGCGAGATGCCTATCCTTTAAGACTCTCATTTTCAATAATTATTACTCTCTCATTTTCATGACAGTTTCTGCAAAGCTTTTATTTCAGCAGAGACTTAATCAGTTTAGGATATTCAGAATTAAGCAAATCTAAGCTCTCAGAAGATAGCCTCAAGACCTTGTGGCTCCAAGGAGGCTTAACGGCATTGTCTGATCATGTAAAACAGTCTGTGCAAGGAATTAGACAGAGGGAGGCCAGGATAGTAACATCTAGTGGTAACTCACAGCCTGGGAGCTAAGCTGCCACTGAGTTTAGCAAGCTGTATGGGAGGAGCAAAACAGGACCCATAAAAACTCTGCTGTTCCAAAAGAGTCCCACTTTGATGCCAGTCTTGATTCACGTGGAGTTAGAGGATAGTTGTTTGAACATTGGCTACACAGATGTAGGGAAATAAAGTTTAAGATGTGAGTGTTGGGAAGATTCTTAAACATGAGTCCTCGTCCTGACAGACCTCAGTCTCATATAATAACTTTTTGATGATACCAGAATCTCTTATTTATTTATTTGTATTTAATTTTTTTCATTATGATGTTTTGATGATATTCTTTCTTCTCCCCCAACTTCTCACAGATCCTTCACCCCTCCCTACCCAGCCAATTTTATGTTCTTTTGCTTCCTAGTTCTCAAAAACTAAAAGCAAACAACAAAAATCAAAACAAACAAGAAAGCCCCAAGCAAACAAAACCCAATAAGCTGAAAATGCCAAAACAAAACACACACAAAACCCTAAGAAGCCAGAAATATACACGGGAGAAATTACAGTCTCTTCAACAAATGGTGCTAGATAATCTGAAGGGCTGCATCTAAGTAAATCCATGTCTATCACCCTACACAAAACTCAACTCCAGGTGGATCAATGACCTCAGCATAAGACCAGAGATCCTGAATCTGGGAGAACAGAAAGTGCATTGCAGGCTTGAACTTACTGGTCCACGGAAGGATTTTCTGAACAGGACACCAATAGCATAGCATTAAAGTCGGTAATTAGTAAATGGGATCTCATTAAGCTAAATCCTTTTGTATAGAAAAGGGTGTCATCATTCAAGCAAATTGCCAGCCAAGAATGGGAAAAATCTTTGCCAATTATTCATGATCGGGTAACTTTTGATAGGCTACTTACTACTTATTTCTCATGCTAATGCTGCCACTGATAAAATATTTGCCTTAAGGGTTAGAGGCTTTCCTGAGCAAAATGTCATATTCCATGTCTTATAAGAGACGAGTGTGTGCATTTAAAACAATGCAGCTATGTTTAATTCTATCATATTATTTTTGTGCTTAGGAGTTAACATAAAAAGTTAGCATAGTTTCCGATTTTACAAGTAACCAGTGAATACACCAGTGTGGATATCTAAGCCAAGTCTTGCTTCTTTTTCATTTTCATTTTTTCCCCACTTCACATTTAATTATGAGCAACCTTAATTTTTGCAGCAAACTAGTGACCTTTTGGTGTCTCCAAGCCACATTTCCATATGGAAATCTTCCAGAATTTAAAAACGCAATTGCCCTTTTCAGTATGCTGGTTATGGGGAAAGGTCTCGAGAAATCTCAACCTCGTGACATGTCTCTTTCTGCACCTACAGCACTGGCAAGTGCACAGGAGGCATACAACAATGAGTGAGAAAACACATCACGTCTCCACCAGTCCCAAAGGCTGCTGAACCAAAGGAATCAGATTTTTGGAATCTAAGTTACCATGCTAACTGACAATATACCAGAAGTTTAGGAAATATGTGGACATATAAAACAAATTTTCATTCATGTCAAGGGTTTTTAAACACATAAAATGGAATATTAGAAAAACACAGGACTAAATAGTATTATCGTCCCATGGGGAGGCGGTATTCTTTCAAATAAAGAGCTTCATTCAATTCTGGGTACTTTTCATACTGATTTCTATCTGGATCCTTCACTGGATTGACTTTATTTTCTTCCTAGAGAATTAGGAGAAAATCAGGAGGCAGAGTTGATTATTTCCTTACTAGTTTTCATCATTTTAAAGGACGGACTTGAGAATTCTAGGAAAAGAAAGAGAAATGACTAGCAGGAATCTAGAGAGTTCTAATTATTCAGGAACCCATTTCCCAGCATGTAGGCTGCTGGTAATTCCTCTCTGCCTCCCTTTCTCCCACATAGTTTTGTTAGGAAGAGAAATGTGCAGAAGCTGTGTTTGCACCAACATAGTTCCTTAGTAGTTCTAGGCTGTGATCAAATGTTCCATGTAATTAATTTCTAAATTAAGGTTTGTGGGTTTCTTACAGATTTAGGCTATCCTTAGCAACCACTGAGACCACATTTTTTCTTTCTTTCTTTCTTTTTCTCTTTTAAAACTTAGCCATAAGCCACGTTTTGTGGATGACACGTTTAACATAGGTGTATGGTGTACCAGAGTCTGAGATGATAGTAGGGGGCATCCATTGAAATGAAGGTTTGTCCTGCACTTCTGTGACTAGGAGCCTAAGCGTCTTACAAAACATTTAGGTCCAAACTTCTCACTCATCCTCTGGGCATGGAGAACGTAACAAAGTGACGGTTCCCTGCTCCTTCCTGGAGTTTATGTCTAGCAGAGAGGAGCAAGTAAACAAGTTAGTCTGGGTGGTGACAGATTCTGCAAAACAAACAGAAGGTTGATGGGATAGACTCAGAATGAGTGTGGAGGCTGGGCAGCCTTAGAGAACGGTTCAGCATCAGTTTGGTTGAGAAAGTGAACTGTGCGTTGAGCCAGGCAAGAGTCTCAGGAAAAGAGAATTCTGCACAGTGGGTCAGACAATAGTGAAGGACTCAAGGTAGGAATAACGCCTCCCCCGCCCCCCCCCCCCCGCAAGGGTCCCAGGATGGCTGCAGCTCATTTGAAAGAGTGAAAATATGTGAGATTTCAAAATCATGGGGAGAGAACCAGGTGAGCAAGCCGAGGTCAGCTTGGGAGCTTGGGTAAGGCACCAGTGGTCGTTACCAGGATGTGACTTGGTTCATGTTCTGACAGCTCACAGCAGTTCTAGGCAGGGATAAATAACAGAGGGAAGGAGGAAAAGCAGAAGCTTGCTTCTTAGATCTAAGAATCTCTTTCAGAGATCTAAGAATAAAGGTGTCTTTAAGATGTCTTTGTAGAGTGGACACAAAGATTCCTGTAAATTTGGCTGGTTGCTGTGAGCACCTGGCAGGTAAAGCACTGGTTATGTGAGCTGGCGACCTGAGTTCAGTCCCAGGAACCACATAAGGTGGACAAAGCAAAACGACTCCACAAAGCTGTCCTTCGACCTCTGTGGCGCGAGCACATCTTCTCCACTATGTCACACATATTAATAATGCTGATGACGATGAACAGAGCAAAAATCTTTGCAAAAAAGATGGCTGTGAAATCTGAAGAACTATTATAGTGGGCCACATCTATTATAGCAGGACCACATCGCGTCTCTCTGATTCTAACACTGGCCGGTGTTGCAGCTCCAATCAGCTTTAACCCCCAGCAGTTTTTTATGAATAGGAAAAGTAAGTCACTCTTCTACCAATGGCTTGAAAGAATTTTTTAAAAGACCCAGAGGAGAGACAGTGTATTAGAACTTTTTCCAAATAGAATTGAACTTTGCTCTCAGCCAGCAAAAGCTGTTGTGGAAATGACTTGTGTGACAGAGTCTTAGGAATTAGCCAGGAAAACCTGAAAAGGGAGCTCCAGTTAGGAAGAAAGATCTGGAAGGATCTCACAAAGCCAGTGGTCAGAATGGTGAACATCAGGCTTGTGATGTTCTCAGGGCTACTCATGACTGAGATGAAGCAGCAAGGCCCTCCTTGCCTCTTTTTCATCTCCCAGCCACACCATTACAGCCACATGGTTTTTAACAAGAGAGTTTTCTGAGAATTGTGTAGCTGGGTGAGTCCGTCCATAGGAACATCAGAGAATATACTTATGTGAACCTAGAGAACAAGGGGCCATCACTAAATATGGCATAGTGAAGCAATCAAGAGATACAGTGAGTCTGATCTACCGGGCTACTGTTGGAATAACACCGAAACTTTTTTCTGTTCTTTCTTTTTTAGGTAGAGGACTGCATGTTAATAAAAAGCTATATCGTAAACACAATAATCTGTAACAAAATCGTCTATTGATTCTCAAGTATCATGCACAGGGCGTATACCGCATGGTCCATGTATGTCCATGTATGTCCATGTATGTCCATGTATGTCTGTTCCCGCTAGCACAGAAGGATAGATGTGTTGGTGCAGAAGCACCGTGGCATGACGACATGGCAGCCATGTCACTAGGGGACAGGACTTTTCAGTTACATCCGAGTCCCTGGAGCATGTGGTATGTAGAGCACATCTCTAAGAACATGGATTTCTTCACGACCCTTAGTGGCATACCATGATGATAGACTCTTGGAACAAGCAACCAAAAAGTCCATGGCATTTCATATAATACACCACTCAAGAAGGGTGACATTTTTTCCAATGTGATTTAAACGTAATAGTAGTCATTACGAAAGTTCAGGCTCAAGAAAAAATGAGGGTTATTATAATACTCCGAGATTTATGAAATTGGCAATTGATTCAGACATGCGAATAGGCTTCAGACCTGTTCTGACTCTGTGAAGCTCTTTAGTCTTAAATACTTCAAATTTTACAGATCTCCTTCTAGTTGAGAATTCTAACATTTTACAACAGCTAAACGGTATTTGCAGTCATTCTCTAGGAGAAATGGAAGAGGGATGACGCAAAGTGAAGTGGGAAGGACACATTAGCCATGCAATTGGAGATAAAATTCTCTCAGCACCCAGATCTGCAGACACCTGGGTCTGCGTTTGTCACACTGGCCTCAGCTCTTCAGTGTTCTCTGAACAGAGGGACATCAGAAGTCATAAACTGGAGCAGCAGTGTTTGGGCCTATGTTGGAACAAGCAGAATCTACTCGAAGCATCGAGCATCATTAAGTGACACTTGAGACACGGAGGCAGGCTTTGCGTTTCGAGACCAGCGGTTTTACAGTGCAGCTTAACCCAGAGCAACAATTCCGTTAAACAGGCCAGCCCAAGCCGTCAGGGAGGCTGCAGGGTTGTCTGCAGTGATGGAAAAAGATTGCATCTAAAGGACCTCTCCTCATCACAGGCATGGAATGTGTGAGACGTGAAATACTAAAGAAATCAGACACTTTAAATTATTGATTAGTTTAATCTGTGCGTGCGTGCGTGCGTGTGTGTCTCCATGTGCCCCAGCATACGTGTGGCTGTCAGAAGACAATCTGTGGGAGTCCTGTTTTTCTACCATGTGGGTCTTGGGACTAGAACTCAGGTCCTAAGACGTGGTGGCAAGCACCTTTACGCTGAGCCATCTCGCTGCCCCTGACAATCTTTTTTATACAGCTCTCATACATTCAGCCTTGTGCTCATCCGAGGACAGAGTTCCACAGCTGTCGCCCAGACACTTTAAGTTTACATCTTCTGACCTGGCACTATCTCCTCATTCAGCTGTAACTTTAGATTTTGCAATTGCCTAGTTTCCTCTAAAAAAAGCTTTATAACCAGATAAGATTTTCACAGACCCATAAAACCCACCAGTCAAGGACCGTATTAGTTATTTTTCTTGCTGCCGTGACCAAATGCCTAGCAAGCAGCAGCAACTTATGGGAGGAAGCTGTGTTTGGGTCGGGAAGGCACAGCAGCAGGGGCATGTCCTCTTTCTTCAATCCAGGGCCCCAGCCCAGGGACAGGGTGGGTCTTCCTCTTTAGTCAGTTACTAGGATCAGAGCGGGAAAACCGTGTCAAACAGATATTTTTTTAAGACAGGGTTTTTCTGTAGTTTTGGAGCCTGTCCCGGAACTCACTCTGTAGCCAGGATGATCTCGAACTCACTAAGATCCACCTGCTTCTGTCTCCTGAGTACTGGGATGAAAGGCTTGTGCCACCACTGCCTGGCTTGTCAAACAAATTTTTGAAACATTTTTTTATGCCCTGATAGACAAGTATGGACATCGGGCAGTATTTTTGCTGAGGAAGACATGGGCGGGAAGATATTAATATCAATTCAGTCTCAAGAAAAGATGCCACTGTGTTGGGTCACGGAGTCCAGAGAACAGGGACATGCTGTGCATCACGTGTTCTGCTACACATCTCTGCATGCAATGCTGTCCTTTCTCCCTATCTTCAGCGCTCGGAGCGAGGTGGAAAAGGGGTTCTCCCAAGTTCATTCTACTGTGTTTTGGATGTGGGTGCCGAGTATCCCTTGTGGGTCCACTAATGGCGGGGATACTGCGAGAAACCTCTGAAGAGGACTCCTGCACAGCGGGGTACCCTGCTAGACCCAGGATTATACACAAACCACACCCAAACACGTGTGTTCACAGAGAGCTCCTTTATTACATGGGGAAGAAAAGTTAAAGTGGCTGCTTTCTGACTCAGGCAGAAAACAGCAGCAATGACCTTGCAGGTGTAGTTTTAAGAAGAGAAATAGGGGAGTCTGTGTTCGAATGGGCTAGGATGCGGATGCGAAGGTGGAGGAGACAGAGGACCAGAGAGAAGGGGAGGGGAACAAGGGAAAGGGAGCAGGGGTATTTGTAACAAAGGGACAAAGGACCGCCTCTGGATAGAGAGGAGACAGAAAAAGAAAAATGCCAGTTTATAAAGGTAAAGGGGGAAAACCCGCATTAGAATGAGGGGTCTCATTTTAATTGGGCATGTTATTTAGGGTAGCAAAGGGGCCTTCTGATTGTTGGAATTTGGTAGTCAGCCTCAGGAGGAGGAGGAAGTGGCCAAATAAGGGAATAGGCTTCAGAAGCTAGCTTTAGGAAAGCAATCTAACAGTTTTTAGCCTGGCCGAGGGAATGGGGGAGAAGGGCAGGGCCTGCCAGAGTCACGCCTTCGAGTGGGCTAGTGTCTCTTCAACCTCTGGGGTGTGAGACTTAGTACAAGGTAACTATGCCACTTGGGGTACTGCAGTTCTTAGGGGACCCTCGTCAGCTTCCAAGAGTTTTGGTTGTTACGAAGAGTGGGACTGCCTCCTGCCACACTCTGGCTTTCTGTCATACCACGTGATTTCCACTGTGAAGCCAGGGGGTTCTTACCAGAGCCATGCAGATGTCGGTGTTTCTCTCTTGATCCTCCAGACCCATGGGCTACATTAAGGGCTACATAAACCTCTCTTCTTTCACCACTATCTAGCCGTGGGTACTTTGTGATTTCAACAGAAAGTAGTCAAACCCAGAGAACAATGCCTTCTTTTTAATGAAAGCAAAAGCAGTGCTAAAAGTGTTACTTATGGAGTAGGGAAGTGTTGGAAACGCTGACTCCTGTCTTTGCAGATTGGGTGTAGAGGTCTAGTTTCCTCTGCCTGAGACTGCTATGGCAAAAACCTCAACTTGGCCCTTTCTCAGAAAGCAGCAAGCTGTGGTGCGAGTGAGCTGCAGGTCAGGAGGGGACCAGCTACCAGCCAGCACTCTGACTGGGCCAGACGGCTGGCTGCTGAGGCCCTCCCTGCTTTTCACCATTATCTCCTCTGCGGGTAGCCCTGGCAGCTAAGTCTGAAGGAGAACACGCCAGCCAAACTCAACGCTTGGCTTTCGGAGCAAGCCAGGAGGAAATGAAGTCACAAAGTTGAGTTGGAATCAGAGGGGTTTTTATCATCACTTCATCAAATCGGGAAGGTTTCTAGAAAAGGAGATGTAGACTTTAGTCGCCGTTTACTGCCTTCAATCTAAGACACAAACTTCCGGATTCTCCCTCAAGTGAGGCAAGGTAACAGCTGATCGGAACGATAGGTTGAAAGCCAGGGGCCAATGAAACTTTTTCTCTTTTCATAGATCTTCATTTTCCAGGACAGTGAAAACAATACCCCAGTGTGAACCCTCATTCTTTGTTTCCAGAATTAGAAAGCAAAGCTACATAGCCGCTGGCTAGAAAGAGGAGAGCACTAATTACATACGCCATACAGCGCGTGACAGTAGCGCTATTCCATGGCACACCCACGGGTTATCTGGATTCTCAGAAGCTGGTTTAGACGATCTGCTCTCAGACTAGCATTAGTGTATAAGTTCAGTGGGAAAGAAAGGCCCGTGCTGCTCACCTGCTTGAAGTAACAGGGCTTCTAGAAAGGGAAATACTTCAATGATGCTTCTTCAAAAGCAACAAATGTATCTTCTATGACATGGCAATGACTCCCCCAATGACTCCCCATCAGCCCATTGCTTGAAAGCATTCTGTCTTTCTCTGCTCTCCCTTCCCCTTTATACACACACACACACACACACACACACACACACACACACACACACACACACATTTTTGTCTTAGACTGAATGTCATGGATATCATAGATTACCGCTTCCTTTTATTCTCCTCTGACCACTAAGCCTAGTGGCATTTCACGTGTGTGTGTGTGTGTGTGTGTGTATACAGACAGTTCTCTAGAGTGTTGGTAATAAGGCAGCCATACTGTGCATTAACTTGCTATTAGCTTTAAGGTCTCGGATTCTGGAAATTCTTCAAAAGCTAAAAGAATAAACACCCCCAAACTCCGTAATGCTGGCAAACAGCTGGGAGTCTCCCTTTTCTGACGGGTGATTTTACAAGTCAAGAACTGGAGATAGAAAACACGTGGGTGACTTTTCTAAGAAAGTATAACGTTTACTGCTTGACTCGCTCTGCCATTCACCAGTGGACAATCCCAACTCCAAAGACCTTCCAGCAAGTTTCCCAAGCCCTGTGCCTGCCAAGCGCGTCTCATCTTCTTCTCTGTGAAGCGCATGTGCAACTCATTCAGGAGTCTTAGGAGCCCTCTGCAAATGTCAAGGACCAAAGGAGCTGCAGATACAGTGCCATCTACCAGTCCCTGGGCACTGGAGGGTCTGTCTGCAGGCTCTTGGTCTGTGGGTCTAGGGGGCACAGAGACGAAGGCAGAGGGGGCCATATAACGCGATCCTGAGCGTGCTTCCATGCCTTGGTCTAATGAAGATATAAGTAGACAAATTGCTCTTCGTGGCTGTAAGATGATCCCTACATTTCTTGTCTATTTCCCATTTCCAACCTTTGTAGATCAATGAACAATTCATTATGGGCTGTCATAGCTTGAAGGTATCTCAGAGGTTGAAGACCCATTGATGACCCAGACAGAATAAAGTTCCAGCTTCCTTAGTCTGCTCTGCAAGTTCCAAAGTCTCCTCTCTCCCCAACAGATTCTGTTCAGATGTCAACATCTAAAACTGATGGACAAAACTGGATTCGGGTGTGTTGAACCCTGATCTGTGCATTTCAATTATCACCCCAATTCCCTTGACTGGGCCCACCCCCTAAGTCCCTGCTCTATGCTCTATAGATGTTTGTAAAGGATACTTGCTAGTGGCAGGCACGGAAAGACAGATAAGACTGTGAACAAGGAGAGCTACATTGAAAATGCTAAAAACATTCACCAGTGGAGTTGCTAACGTCCTCCTAAGATCCCGGAGCCTGAACAAAGCAAACACATGTAAATTAGGGCAAGAGGATGCATAAGCAAGAGCCCTCAAAGCCAGGAAGCAGTCACAGGGCAGTGAGAGAAGAACACCATTTGGGATTTCTGTAAATCAAAATATACCCAGCCTAGCTATTCCTACCCGTAGATCAATTCTGAAAAGCCTATTCATACAGCCACTTAGCCTAACCCTCCTTGCTTACTAATAAGATGCTGGGGGCTGGGGGAGGGTACTTCTTTGCTTTTGCTTCAGGGCTAAGGTGTTACTGCAGGGTTGTTTACTGTGAGTCACAAAGTCAAGCTGTGCCTCTGTGTTTTCAAATCTACATATTTTCTTAAAGGGAGTATAAAGAGCAGGCTGTTAAAAATTCGTGCACTCATCTTCATATTAAAGGGAAGGCCATGGTGCCTCTTGGGCCAAGCTGTTGAGAAATTCCTTGAGCTATGTCCAGTTAGGATACTCAGAACTGACAGCCTGCGGCTATACTCCACCACAGATAGTCTTGCTCCCTAGACACTGTTTAAAAAATCACAAGCCCATTGTTCTGGCTGGAGGGATGGTTGGGCAATTAAGACTGTGCACTGTTCTGAAAAGGACAAGAGCTGGATTCCCAGTACTCATGCCTGACAGCTCATAACTGTGTATAACTCCGGCTCCAGGAGATCCAAACCGGGTACCCCCTGAACTCTTAAAAATAAAACAAATCCCCTCCTCCACCTCCTTTCTCCTCCCCATCCTTATTCTAAGAGGCAGTCTAGCATCTTTTGACAATATCTGTACCCTCTCCTTAGGAGCATCCATCCCTACATCTAGATGTCCACTGGGGCCAGTCTGTGGGGGACAGAACTTTAAGATTCTGTTTTGAGGAAGAGAATGGAGTCTCTGAAAGGTTACTTTCAGAGGATAGCTGGCCCTCCTGGCCTTGTTTGCTTCAAAGGCATAAGGAAGGAGGCAGATGAAGAGCTACTGAGTGACCAGTGAGATGTATCTGTAGGGGTGAACTTGCTAGCCTCCTGCTTCCCTAGCTGCCCTTCTGTCTTGACTTCAGCAATTTACATGCTTCTGCTTTCGGCCGACAGTTTAATTGGATAGTCTCATTTCTCTTTCCAAAGAAAACTTTGGTAGGGTTGGTTAGGTTGCTCTCTGTTCTAGATCCCAGGAGAGAGACCTGAGTCATTTTGTGAATTTAGGCCGCTCTGCAAATTGGGGACACCTGGATGAATACTAGATCCTTGAAGGATTTTACCTAAATGTGCTATTGCTCTAAACACATTATCAAGCATAAGCCATGGAAAAGCAAATTTATGCAAGGGCATTTATCTATTGAGAACAGTAGGATGTCTGTATTCGTATGCACACAAAATTGTATACATAAAATTGTATGTTAATTTATGTATACATAAAATGTATATATTTAAGTATAAAATCACAGTGACAGAGGTGGTAAAAATGTGAAATAAGAGCAAAAGTAAAAGTATAGAAATAGCTTCCTTTGGCTCATATAGAACAAAAATGAAATGCTATAATTATGATGCATGTAGACTTCATCTATCTGCCTGGGCTTGAGTGTTGGCTAGCCCATGGCTGACATCAGGGAGGGGGCTTTCTGTGTCTCCGTTTCCTTATTTTCAAAAAGTGGAAACAATTAATGACTCATGGATTCATAACAGGTTTAATGAGAAATATACGTAAGGGGGGATGGTAGCATGCAAAGAGCCTTTGATTTTTACCAGTGTCGTGACTGCTACTAAAACTTGACCAAATGACACCTCTCTTAATGAGTTCCATAGTTTTACAAAAACTTGGAATGAATCAGTGATCTGGCTTATAGCTCCATATAAATACTTTAGCATAATGTCAAAATGCTTTGCCAATAAAGTTCTATACTATCTTAAAATTTCTTACATACGAAATTAATGAGTAAGACAATCTCTGGGAAAATGAAAGTAAAAATTGAGCCCTTCAAAACACCTGATAAGTTGAATTTTTTTTCTTTTTTGGTTTTTCGAGACAGGATTTCTCTGTAGCTTTGGTGCCCATCCCGGAACTAGCTCTTGTAGACCAGGCTGGCCTCGAACTCCCAGAGATCCGCCTGCCTCTGCCTCCCGAGTGCTGGGATTAAAGGCATGAGCCACCACCACCCGGGCAAGTTGAAATATTTTATCCAACATCCCAGACAATAGTTTAGTAATAGGACTCCATTCTGCCAAGAGTATCTTGAATAGGCTAGACCTGTCCCTAATTTCTGCTAGTACCCCAAAACTATCACAAGTGAAACCTGTCCCACCCTATCCCCACCCCATGGGCACATTTTAGACTGTCCCCAATGTAACATTGGCTAAGAAGAAGACAAACAATCCTATGACTAAAATATGAGTCGTAATCTCCTCAGAAGCACTATATAATCTATAGAGAGCCATCTGTTAATGTTGAAATGATTAGATTGGATTAGAGTATACTTTCCTCCAGTCTAACAAAAATAACTGGTTTCCCTCACTCAGGCAAAGATATGAAAACATACTAAGCCTGCTCTCATTGGTTCTGGCCTGCCCAAGGAAAGCAGGCTGAGTAAGTTTGCATGATGCTCTGCTCAGCAGACCTGAGTGACTGCCTCCCATCCATCAGTAATTCACGTGACAGATGCTAATGAATACTATTCAGAGCGCCCCAGCCAAAAAGGATGAGAGTGCTGTCAAGATTTTCCAGAGTAGTGTGTGTGTGTGTGTGTGTGTGTGTGAGAGAGAGAGAGAGAGAGAGAGAGACTGTGTGTGTGTGTGAGAGAGATTCTGTGTGTGTGTGTGTGTGTGTGTGTGAGAGAGAGAGAGAGAGAGAGAGAGAGAGAGAGAGAGAGAGAGAGAGAGAGAGAGAGAGGTGATTATTTTAGGAAGGGTCTTACTCTAGTTCAGGCTGACATGGAATTTATTCTATGGTCCAGGCTGGCCTTGAACTCATGTCAGTCTTCCTATACCGACCTCTCAAGTGCTGAGATTAGAGATTGAGCCACTACCTTCAAGGCAGTCTAACCTTGACATGATATTTTCATCTGTTGATAGCCAATTCAGAGGAGTGACAAGGGGTGGATCATTTATGATTCTAATAGTAGGGGATCTAGACTGTCACCAAATGTCACCTGATACTTGCCATTGCAAACATTAACACCCAACAACTAGCAAGAGTAGAGTGTTTTTAGAGCTACTGATTTTCCAGAGAGCTCTGACTGACATTCCAGGGACAGACATTGACCTGAAATCAGTATCACAGGTTTATTTAACCGAGGGTGACATTCACTATAAATCCTAGCCAAAATTTGGGCCTTATCATGGTACTTCTTTTGAGGAGGGTACATTTTACCTATGTAGTCACAGTAAATTGATCTAGACCAAGGCCTCTGTAGCTATCGTCCTGGAGGACCGAAACCTCTCCGCTTTTAGGGTAGACACTGATACCTTCCTATAGAAACAACCAACAAAATGACAAACATGACCAGAAAGGACTTGATGCTCAAAACAAGAGGGAAGCTCTGAGAAGCTCAGGTAGGGACGACAGGAAGACAAACGTGGCAAACAACAAACACCAAGTGCTATGTCTCCACGTGGCTCTTCGCCTGGGCAGCTATGCCCACTTATTAGTTTCAATCAAAGGCACTCACAGGGATATTTAAGAAGGGTCAGAGACATTTTTAATTTTTATGACTGGAGGTTAATGTTTAAAGGCTAGCCATGCTTCTAAATACTCCATAGGGCATGAGGCAGTCCGTCACTGAAAAAAAAAGAATCTGTTTGGAATGTCAACGGTGCCAAGGCTGACACCTATATATTACCTGTTCTAGGTTTGTGCTCATCCCAGCCTTGGTTATGTCCTCCACGTGGCACCTTAGAGGCTAGGGAGCACTGATCTTACAGTGTGGTCTTTTTTGCTTGTGGATCTCAGTGCTGGCCTCTTCCTCACCCTTGACTCCACATCTTCGCGTGCTTCTTTAGATCTCTTGACGGCCATTCTGCCTGCTTCATCAGGAGCTGTGGCCTTAGTTTTCTCTTGGAATCCTTTAGGGACTGAGGTCCCAAGTCCTGTCATCTGGACTCTGACACTAGGACTCTCTGGGCTGTCAAGGAACCTTCCGATTCTCCATTGTAATATAGATTTATGCCTCACAAATCACCCTACGCTTTCCTAAAGACAATGGACATTCAGGCTTCACCTCTGTTTTTACAATATTGTATTGAATATCAGGCTCTGGACACATCTGCTTTTGGCCATGGCTAGCCTGTCCACATACCACATCCCCCTAATCCCCTTCTCACCTGTGCTCAGTCTCAGGGATCTACTGCTTCACCTGTCACTCACTGAGACTTGGTCACAAAGCTTATAGTTACTTCTCCATCCCATCCTTCAATAATACAAGAAAACACGATTGCCTTCTATGTCTGAATCCTGTTCAGACCATAATTTATATGTAAAGACCCCAGGAAAAAAATAGGCTACTTTATAAAAGCAATTCTTTTGATAAGGTACAATTTTGAATGCCGACATGGTAAAAGCAGAATTCTAGAGCTCAAAGGGAAAAAGATGAAGCGAGGGACCAGCTTCCTTTGCAGGTAGGTAAATTAAATATTTAAGCAAATGCCACAGCAAAGCTGGCTGATTTTCAAGTGAGCAGCGCTTGAAAAGCGGCTTGGGTAGCTGATGATGTCACCTGCCGCAAAGGTTAATTACCTCTCATTTTCCTGTTTATCATGGTAACGCTGGGTTAATGTATCTCTTCCTTAATTATACATCCCATGTCCATTTCTTGGGGAATAATTACAACCCGAGACGATTCTTTCTCTTGAGAAACCATGACTTTCGCTAAAGCTAGATCAGGCCTAGCTCTCAGTCAACAGTAGGAATTTTCCCTTCACCATTCACAAATCACCATAGACAAATACAGCTGAATTCCCATCATAGAGAAGTGTGGGAAAGGCATAATTTGGACCAAGATCAGTACCATGTTCTCAGAACTTGGCATGTTGCTTAGGGTGACTTTGCAGAGTTATATGGTTGTGGTTTCCCCACCCACACACCCACCCTGTGGAGCCACATGGTTGGGGCCTGCAAAGTCAGTCATGTAGCTCGGACCTGGGCTCAATGCTGAAGCTTTTCCACACAGAGAAAAACACGTGGCTATTTTCAGTGCGTTACATCTGTTGTCATTAGAATATGAAATGTCCCCACAGGCCCAGGTATTGAATTCTTGGTCCCCAGCTGGAGGCACTATTTTGGGAGGCTCTAAAAACATTGGGAAGTAGGGCCTAGCTACATGAAGTAGGTCACTGGAGACATACCCTTGAATACCTGGCCCCCAGTCATCTCCTCTCTCTACATGCTGTCAACCATGAGGTGAAAAGCCTTCTCCCCACAATGATGATCTGCCTAGTGAGGCCTGAGATTTCTGGAACCATGAACAAAGCTGAATCTTTCTCCTTTCCTGTATTCAGCCCTAGCTGCATAGATGTATCTAATGAACATCCCTATTGATTTCCATCATAAGAACGAGAAGACCACAGCCCTGGTTCTAACAGCAGTCATTTACGGAGCACTTAGCGTCTGCTAAGTAGTCAAGACTCAACATGAGTTCCCCCACAAATCTTCATACTGACTTCAGGCAGTAGACCTGGCCACCTTCATTTTGCGCAGCATAGAACAGACAGTTCCCAAAGAAACTTGGTAGATGGCATGGCTGTATTCCAACCTCGATCTGCACTGCTACTTCCTGGTTAGTGATAGGGAGGACTTTCTTTCTTAAGGTGTACAGGTACTTTCTTGCTCTATTTGGCAGACAGCAGCATTCAGACGTCCCCCTCAGAGCTCAGACTGGACTGGACTGTAGATGATTCTGCAATGGCGCTCCTTTCAGGAAGCACAAGAAGAGAACCTACGTCTTGATAAGTAGAACTCTCGGACACAACTGACGTCCCCAGGGGCGTTGCTTGGGGAGGTAACTGGTAGATACACAGTTAGGTATGTGTCCTGATGCTACGAGGATCTGGTCTTTCCTGTTTTTTTGACCGTCACATGACTCCCGAAGGAGTGAGCTATACAGGGATGGGGCGGGGCGGGGTGGACCCTGGGGCTCTCAGAGTTTTAAGGGCTGTCTTCTTCTCCCTGCGATGCTTGAAACTGATATTGCGACTCAAGCTGAGCACTGGCCTGGTCCCCATTTCACTTGGGCCCGTTTGCCACTCATAAGGAAGGAAGCTCAGGCTGTGCTGTGACCAGCATGGTGGAGGTTGTCCCATTTAAAGACTCATGTAATTAACCGAGTCATGATTTGGCAAGGAAAAAGCAGTCTAGAATTTGCTGTCAATAATGCCAATCTGGGACCGCGTTGGGCCAAAGCAAAAATCCACAAAGAGGTTCAAGAACCTTCAAGAAACTCAGGGGGCTAGCTATGTCTAAGGTCCTTTAAGGGCTCTATCTTGACAACAGAAAGTGGCCCAAACTCCAGAGGCGGGTTTGAGGGGTTATTCCAAGCTGATTTGCTTTCTGAGTCAGCACCAACCCCACCCCCTCAATAGCTCTGGTCTTACAAAACCTCCTGCCCTTCTTTTCCCTTCTCTCCAGGGCTACGCCCAGCCTTTGTTGTAATAGGAGAGGCGGGCTACGTTCCTGGTACCCGGCGGCCAGCATGGCTAGCTTTACCCGAAATAATTACACAGAAACTGTATTCTTTTAAACACTGCTTGGCCCATTAGTTTTAACCTCTTATTGGCTAGCTCTTACATATTGATCTAACCTATTTCTAATATTCTGTGTAGCGCCACGAGCTGGTTTACTAGGAAAGATCTTAACCTGCATCTGTCTGGAGTGGGAGAATCATGGCGACTGACTGACTCGGCTTCTTTCTCCCAGCATTCTGTTCTGTCTACTCCGCCCACCTAAGGGTTGGCCTATCAAATGTGCCAAGGCAGTTACTTTATTAATTAACCAATGAAAGCAACAGATTAGAAAGAAATCACTCCCATATTACTTCCCCTTTTTCTGTTTAAACAAAAAAGAAGGATTTCATTTTAACATAGTAAAATTACATATAGCAAAACAGTTATCAAGCAAGAATTACAGTTACGATATTCATATCTATTTTATCTTTTATCATAACTAAGAAAAACTACAACTATGTATCCATTCTTCAACTCCATCAAAGACTCCAGAAGGATATAATATTACCCAAGTAAACAAGAAATAAGAAACTTCAAACTCTAGAAATGACAGAGACATCTCACTGTCTGGACAGTCACCCAAAGTTCCTCTGTACCATTGGGGCATCCATCTTCAGCCTACAGGCCCATAGTATCCAGCAGACATTTCCATGAAGCAGGAAATTTCAAAGGGAGTTCAGTCACTATTTGCTGTGTCCTGCAGAATGTCTTGTAGACTCTTTCATAGATCAGGAACCCCGAAAGAACATCTCACCTTTAGGCAAGTTCAGCAGTCCTCTCTCTGCGGGTTCTTTGTGTCCAGTTTGTGCAACAGTCCAGGCAAGAGCAGTTTCTTGCACAAATGGCTATCAAACTCCATAAGGAGCCTCTTCGATGCCCATCTTCCTCTTGAAGTAGATTGGTACTGCCAGGAGCAGATGTGTCTCATTGTCATGAAAAACCCTAAGTTATTAAAATATTTTAAATGCCATATTCTGCAGTCTTTGAGAGATATGAAGAATGCCTATCCAACTGAAATATGTCTCTATATATCTAGAAAATCTAACTAACATAACTACAAGCTTTACTATTATTTATGATTATCCATCAACAACCTGTATTTTCTAATTATACATTACATTTTAAAAATGAACTGCACAATCACAATACCTTAATCAAGATCAGAAATACATATACATATAACAAAATTGACCTTAAAATCCACACCAATGCAAATTATTCATATCTATATCATATCCCCCTTTAAATGTAAAAAAAAAAACATTTATAAACAATATTTGGGAACATGGGAGCAGTTTTTTCTCTCCAAACTGCTTCCTGCTGAATGGGGGCACTGTTATTCAGGTTTTTCATGGTGTAACCTGCGTGCCAAGTTCATCTCAGTTGGCAGTTGAGCCAAGTAATTTTTTGAAGGTGTTCAGAGCAACCTTTCAGGAGGGTGTGGCCTATCATACCATATTGGGATAAAAGTAATGCACAGGGTCTCATCCTCTGTGAAAACAAAAGAAGACCCTCTCCAAAGCATCATATCCTTAGACCCAAATTCTGAAGTCATAATACCTTTATGATATCCATTCTGGTTCCACTTGGCAGCCCATATAATGAAATGTCTCTCTGTATTTAGCTCCTTCACAGTCAAAAATTTTAAAGAAAACACAATAATACAAAGAATCCAGACTCTCTGTGAATTTTCCATTTTTATGTGGCTTATTTTTACTCTATCAGTTTACTTTATTCTGTCTCTTTAAAGACTTTACCCTTATAACTTTATTCTCTATATTTTTTTCTTCTCTCTCTCAAGCCTACATACACTCATCCAACACTGTGATCCATTTGGTGGTCTGAATATGTCCTATTGTGAATCTGTAATTTTTTACTATCCAGGAGCACTTTGTTTTGAGCTTTTAAATCGTTAAGCGCTTAAGAATCTAAGCTGTGACATTCCTAGGTCAAAAACAGGTACTGCCTGCTTGCCCCGCCCGGTCCAACATGGAGGAGCCGCTCATGCCTCTGATCCTTGCACATTGCACCACTAGCATGGTGGAGCTGCTTGTGCCTCTGAGCCACAGCACACAATGACTTCCTTTTAGGCACACAGTGAGTATAGTTGCCATCAAACAAATCGTAGCACTTTACTCCAAATGCTCCATTCAAAGACTTTGTCTCCTGCAGGAGCCAGACAGAGATCACAATGGCGGCACAGCCCAGAAAGCCAGCATTTTAAAACAGCCAGTTTTTTCCTGCTGCTGAATCAGGACAATTTCTTTGAGGTGCGCAACCCACAAACAGCAAAAAGTTGTCTTAAATTCTCTCTCTCTCCTTTTTAAGCCCTCTCAGGTTTTACGTGGCATTAGTTAATCATGTTGAGCACCACTCTGTTGTAATAGGAGTGGCGGGCTACGTTCCTGGCACCGGGCTGCCAGCACGGCTAGCTTTACCGGAAATAATTACACGGAAACTGTATTCTTTTAAACACTGCATGACCCATTAGTTTTAATCTCTTATTGACTAGCTCTTACATATTGATCTAATCCATATCTAATATTCTGTGTAGCACCATGAGCTGGCTTACCAGGACTCAGTCGGTAGAGCATGAAACTCTTAATCTTAGGGTCGTGGGTTCATGCCCCACGTTGGGCGCCAAAATGTAGTGGGCGTAAATGAAGGCAGACAGAAATTTTAATAATATATTCAGCTTTAATTGGGAAAGAGACTTACAGAACCCAAGGTTCCAGCGGAGAACAGGAAAACAGAAGGGGTGGGGGAGAGCACACCAGCAATATTTATTAGTAAAAAATATCCTCAGGCAACCCCACCCTACAAGCAAGGCGATTGGCTGGGGCTACCCCTACAAGCCTTCACCTCAGAGGTAAACACTCCCATTTTCTATCCTTCCATTTTGCCTCCCACTTATCATTGGCAGCATATTTACCGGGCTTCGTTGTTTACCCCTCTGTTTTCCTAGATAGGTAGAGTGGACAAAAATTACAGTCAATTTATTTTTCTTTCCTAGAATCAAGCACGTAGGAAGTGTTTAACCAGCGTCCAACTGATTAAATTAGACCTTTAATTGCTGTAGGACATGAACAGTATCCAGTATACATAGCAACCCACCTAATTATTTCTCGGTGAATCTTTTAATCTTAGAAAATATAGCTAGTTTGTCTTTTTATGGCTCTTAATTCTGGAAAGGATGAAGCTACTAAGACCATTCAGCTGGGGGAAAAGAATAATCTTTCTAACAAACACCACTGGAGCTACTGGCGTCTCATGTGCTAAAAATGAATTGGGTTCTCTTTTTATGTCAGGCACAAAAAGCAACTCAAGGAGATCAAAGGGCAAATAAAAGAACTAAATTATAAATTTTTAAGAAGACGACGAGCATAAACATTTGTGACTTTCTTAAGCCACAACTTCTTAGATGCGGTGCCAAAACTCACAGTCAACTACAGAAAGGAAGGATTAGCTACACTAGATCAGAATTTAAAGTTTTCGTGCTACAAATAATACAGTGCCAAAAATATTTGCGAATCCTATTTCCAGAAAGGGATTTACAACCAGAATATAAAAAGACTTCTTATAATCCAATCATAAAAATTAAATAACCCACCCTAAGTGCAAAGCACTGAACTGACCCTTCTATAAATAAGGCAGATAAGTGGCTGAGAAACACACCAGCAGATGCTCACTGTCATTAACCGTTAGGGAAATGCAAGTAAAAAACCACAATGAAATAGCCCTTCAAACCCATGAGTATAACTATGACAAATAACAACTATTAATAAAGATGTGAAAAAACTGAAATCCTCATTTCTGGTAGGGATATAAAATGGTGCATTTATACTGCTTTAAAATACAGTTGGCAATTCTTCAAGGTCTTAAACATGGATTTATCCTACCATCTAGAAATTCTACTCTTAGAGAAATAGAACACAAGTTCAGTTAGAACTTATTCATGGACATTCATGGGAGTATTAGTTAAAACAGCCTCCAAGCAGAAGCCCAAGCACCCACTGGTAAAACTGGATAAAATAGGTAGTATGCCCAGACAATAGAACTTCATGCAGTAGTACAAAGGGGTGATATACTGGTACATGTTATGATGAGGATGAAACCTGGAGACAGTAAGGTTAGTTAAAGAAACCAAAGCCTACATACTACATGAATGCATTTAAATGAAGCAGAGGCAGAGAGCAGACTCTTGGTGCTTGGAGTTGGTGGGGGTGCGGAGTGAATGTGTATGCTTCTCTTTCGTCGTGTAGCTTCTTTCTGAATCAATGGAAATGTAGACTTAACTGCATCCATGAATGCACAAGTCAATGACTGCAACAAAACCACTATGCTGTGTACATTAAATAGACAAATTTTTGTTATACAAATTGTATCTCAACTCAGTAATTTTGTGGATGAAGACTGTCCCTGATCATTAGAAAAGGGTTGGTCAGTTGCAATTTCTCTTAAGGAACATGGTTTAAGACAGAAGATATTTTGGACTAGTTCATCAGGAGGGAGAAGGGGACATGATTGGTTGTGAACAGGTCTAGTCTTGTGCATGCAACTGCAGCTGCTGTGAGATTGTTTGTAAAGGGTGTGTCCTGAAGACAGCATTTCTCTTCGGCTCTGACGTTCTTTTTGCCCTGTTTCTGTGACGGTCTGTAAGCCTCAGAAGGGTAGTATAAATGCCCTGTGTAAAAAGCAACATCATGGGGCTGGAGAGATGGCTCAGTGGTTAAGAGCATTGCCTGCTCTTCCAAAGGTCCTGAGTTCAATTCTCAGCAACCACATGGTGGCTCACAACCATCTGTAATAAGGTCTGGTGCCCTCTTCTGGCCTTCGGCATACACACAGATAGACTATTGTATACATAATAAATAATAAATAAATATTTTTTTAAAAAAAAGCAACGTCATTTTCTTCAGTGGTGTACTGAAAGGTGAGCCCATCAGGCTCTCATGCCCAGTTCTAAACCTGTGGTCACACAGATGGTCCTGGCTAAAATCAATGGACCACACGATAAAGTAACAAGACGTGAAAGTGAGAAGGGACTTGTAAAGAATAGTGACAGGGATGGGAGGGAGACAGGACAGGGTGAAGGTATTGTGTGACAAATCTTTCTCTGGGGAAATGCAACAGACATGTCACTTCATCCCAACAAGGAACCCACAAGGACCAACATACAGATATCAAAATCCACCATGGTGAACTAGAGCTTTATTGGGGTTATTTATAGGAATATGGGTGAGAGCAGAAATGACTCAAAGACAGTTGCAACACCAAGGCTCATCCCAGCATGGATGGGAGCTCACAGAGCTGGGAACCTGGAGCACATTGCACAGCCAGCAATAACCCATCAGACTGGCGAGTGTCCTTTCCAGGTGCCGGAGTTAGTCTAAACCTCTGCTGGGCAGCTTGTCTGGTTTCTGCTTCTTCCAGGCAGCTGGTTTGGTACTGGTCTTAGTTGTAACCTGAGTGTCTTCTTTACAGGTCAGTTTCCTTCAGTCTGAGCAGGATGCTCATCTTTTATCGCTTACCTTGGCAAGGAAGGGTCTAGTGAATCTGGTCAGCTTCGGGAAGAGCTGTTTGCCTTCACATTTCAGGAGCTTCCTCAAGCTACTTTGGGTTATTTGCCTTCCTGACTAAGGAGCTTCATCCTGTAAGATGTAACGTTTCAATCCCTGGAGGAAACTGATACACAGCAAGAGGGGAGAGTAAATAGAATGCATTATATGCATGTGTGGTGGTTTGAATGCAACTGACCCCCATAAGCTCATGGGGAGTGGCACTATAGGAGGTGTGACTTTGATGGAGTGGGTGTGGCCTTGTTGGAGGACATGTGTCACTATGGGGGTAGGCTTTGAGGTCTCATATATGCTCAAGCCACACTCAGTACCCCAGTTTACTTCCTGTTGCTTTTGAATCAAGATGAGAACCCTCAGCTCCTTCTCTAGCACGATGTCTGCCAGCACATTGCCACATCCCACCATGATGACTATACCTCTGAACTGTAAGCAACCCCAATTGTTTTCCTTTATAAGATTTGCTGTGGTCATGGTGTTTCTTCACAGCAGTAGAAACCCTAACTAATACAACATATATGAAATAGTCAAAGAACAACTTTAAGCAATAGTTACAGCAATAATCAAAAATTACAGAGTCTATTCACAGTCTGTCCTTCCTGGGTGATGTCTGCATTTGTTCATCTCAGGGAGCCTGGAAACTTTTCAATACCCAGGATGTGCTCAAGTCAACTAAATCACAATCTGCAGTCAGAACCCAGGAATCTGTGGTCACACAAGCTTCTCAAGTGCTTCCACTATGCTGGGGAAGACAATGTTGGAGTGCCAGTGTTGTAGGGCTCACGCGTGTTTCCTGGAGAAATGCTCCTGTCGTGACTCCGCTGCTTGCTCATGGCATGTAGGTGAGCTCAGTGCACACCCTGCTCAGACTGTACCTCAGAAAGAGACTTCATGGCCAGCCTGGTTTTCATAAAAAGTTCCGGACAGCCAGAGCTAAATATTGAGACCCTGTCTAAAAGATAATAATAAATAAAAATAATTATGGGACTGACTGTGCTCAGCAGTTAATGGCACACACTGCTTTTGCAGAGGACCCAGATTCACTCACGTTAGCTCACAACTGCCTATAACTCCACCTCCAAGGGAATACATGATATCTTCTGGACTCTAGGCACACACACACACACACACACACACATGCAGAGACACATGCATGCACACATCTTAAAAATAAAGACTCATCAGTTTTGTGAATGAAAGGGGAAAGCATTTAGTGCAGTTAACTGCGGTAAACTGGGATGGTAGTTGCTGGTTTTAAAGAGAGGCTCTTATTGTACAGATTCCAGACTAAAAGTATTGATATCATCTTAGAGCATGCTAGGATTGAAGTCTGGGGGCTCTGACCTAGAAAATTTGAGTATCTGGTGATGATTCCCAGCAATCTGTGTTTTGACAATCCATGCAACATGACTCGGGTGTATGTTGAAGTCTGAGAATCCTGAGCATTTAAAATAGATTTAGCTCCACCAAGAAGGCTGTGTTTAAAGCGGCCATTTTCCGTTAAACTTGTTCTGACCCTCCCCAAATTGCTAAAACAGCAAAACTGGAAGTGTGATGTTTTTGAGAAAGGGAAGAAGATGAAATTGAGCAGGGAATTTCCCAGGGACAAAACTTGGGATGTTACTATACTCACTGGTTTTTGTTTGTGTTTGTGAATGGTAAAAAGATGGATATTTCTTTGACTTTCATTTGAGCATAAAACAGGCTGATTGAAATCAGTAGAGAACCCATTGCTCTATGTGGTTTAATAAAGGACACTGGTGATCAAATCGGTAGTATATTTACCAACATGATACACAAGCAAAAATAAGAAAAAAATAAGAAAATTCCATAAATTCTGGCCTTTCCCCAGAAATTGTCTGCCTGGTGGAAAGAAGCAATACACACACAGCTCCGAGCGGGCGTCCATCCTGACGGCAGGGTGAGGCTCGGCGGTCTGGGTACAACAATGAGTGAAGGTCAGGGAGGTAGCATCTGCACACCAGAGGAGTTATGTAGGGCTCTTCCCATTTTATGAGTTCTCTGACACCCAGCAATCAGCAACTACTAACTTGAATGTGTGTGTGTGCTGAATTGTTTTCATTGGGATAATATTCTCCCAAGTAAGACAATTGTCACAATTGATTCAGATTCTGTCATGAGATGCACCTCTCATTCCTTGTCAGGGAATATAGCCCAGTGAATTTTGCTGGCAGGTTTTGCCCAGTACAGACACTAGCTCTGGAATTATTTTGTTGAGCTGGAAACTGCAAAACAAGTGAATCTGTAAGCACATGTTTTTTTTTTTCCTCTTGATAGATTTGAGAACATCTTTCCCTAAAATATGATGTCTAAAAAGCAATCAAAAATTGAGGTTTATTCTACTATGATTACTATTGGTCATTTTTTTTCGAGAAGATAGACGATGGGCTACAGGGCTATATATGATGGCCAAGATGAGGTAACTCACCCCAGTCCAAAGACTCACTGCCTATAGCAGTCCCACACAAGATGTGGTCCTGGATAGAATCCCTACTCTGGCCTGAGCTCAAGAGGTTGGAACTGCGCCTTTCCCATCGCTATCTGTCCACTCTACCCCCTCCCTTGCTTAACTAGGATTCCTGGGTGGCTTTCCTCCCTCTTTGAGTTCTCTCTACCTATAGGACCCCTGCTCTTGTCACTTTCTGCCTCATCTTCTGCAATCGAATTCTCCTGAACTCCAAAAGTGTTCAAAGGCCTTCAGTGAACAATGACTTCTCCTACCCCTAAAGGTCTCTTCACACTCATTTGTCTAACACCGAGTGAAGCCCGTTCATATTCAAGTCAGCTCAAAGCATATGCTGGCTCTCCATTGCACAGTTATGAAGCTCTCTCTGGTTGTTCCCTCCTCTCTCCATTATTGGGCTTTGTCAGCTCTCAGGGTGTCTTTGACACATAGGCCATGGGTCTGTCTGTCTTTTCTTCTCCAGCTGTGAAGACACATGGTGCAGGTTCTCCATGGTCTCAGTCATGGGCCCTCCACTGTGGCTGGGGATGGTGGGTTGAATTCCTCAACCGTACAAGGCTTCTGCTATGTCCGCAGGCACACATTGATCTGTCTAGATTGCTGCTCCTCCCCGTGGCTGCCTTCTTGAGCCTACTCTGTCTTCAAGGTCATACAAATCTCACCTCCCTTGGGGAAGCCTGCAGCTTGTGTTTCCCAGCAGTGCTGGGCACAGACCTTCACAACGGTACTTACTGTTGAAGCTAACAATACATTCTTTGTACTTAATAATTCAGCAAAACTTATCGAGTACTTGAGTTGTACTGGGCAGGGTAGAACCTTACTTTGGGTAAATGATTCTGTTTTTAATCCCTGGGCATTATTGACTGGATTTGCACATGCTCAATTTCCCTTGCCTGTGCTAAACTCTTTTTGAGAAACAGAAGTCTAGTTTTAAATAACCATGACCAAATGGTATCTGTCTCACTGGGATTCATGTCTAACCATGTGACTTTCCGTGTCTATAGCATCTCTCAGCCCTGTTAGACTTTGTCTTGTGTCTAAAGAACGTTATACCTGCTTAATGGCCATTGAAGGCACTGGAGTTTTCAAAAAGCACATTCGTCAACCCAATGCTAAATATAAAAATAAATTCAGTGCTTCTGTTATAACAGTGCACATGAAATTACCCCGGGAGAGGGATGTTTAAAACCTGAAACTCAAGAGTCAGAGAAGTACTCAGCTGTTAAAGTGCCCCTTTAAGAATGAGAATTTAAGTTCAGATTTCCAGCACAAACATTAGTACGGGAAGGGCATGGTGGTTCACCCATCATCCCAGAACCCGGGAGGCAGAAAGGATCCCTGGAGCTGAATGGATAGCTACACTAGTCCAATCTGTGAGTTCTGGGTTCAGGTATGACAGTTTGCCTCAATATAAAAGGTGAAGTGTAATCAAGTAAGAAATCCAGTATTAACCTCCACACACAAGGCACACAGGTGCATGTGCACCCCCCATACTCAAGTGCACCCACACACATATGAACACAAAAGAAGTAAGTAAATAGATAAGTAGGATTCAGGCTATTCTACAAGTTATGATTTCTTGGGATCGATCAAAGTCTAGGCATCTCAATGTTAAGATAAGCATGTATCTTAATTACTTTTCTATTGCCATGACAAACACCATGCTGAAGACAACTTATAAAATAAAGCATTTAATGGGGAGCTCGAAATTTTAGAGGCTTCTAGTCCATGAACATCATGGCGGGGAGTATGGCAGCAGGCAGGCAGGGTGCATGTCTCTGGAGTAGTAACTGAGAGCTCACACACATCTACAAGCATGAGACAGAAAGTAGCTGAGCCTGGATGGGCTTTTGAAACATCAAAACCCACCTCCAGTGACACACACACACACACTCCAATAAGGCCACACCTCCTAATCCTTGCCAAACAGTTCCACCAACAGGAAACCACGCTTTCCAACAATGAGCCTTTGGGGGCCATTTTATTCAAATCACCATAGCATAGTACCCTGTAGCATGGTAGGCTGTGTTTGAGATGCCTCGTTGTGGGGTCTGCAGCATCTACCTCAATTCTAGTACAAGTCATCCATGAGAAAACCCATACAGAACAGTCCTTCTAGAATTGCTTTCTGCCAGTGAACGCTTAGCTTCAGGAAAGTGTTGATCGAAGAACAGCTTACAAAGAACCTTTAATATATTCTGGATCAAATCTAAAGAGAGGATTGCCTGCACATTTATCTAGAAGTTTACTTCTGCCCAAAATGAAAAGCCTTATTTTACCGATGTATATTATGTAAGCTCACAAGCATGCACGTCTATTAAAATGATTTGTTTTGTTTTCTTTCTTAGCTACCCAGAAGCAGCCAACCTTTCATTGCTCCAGTGAAAATAAGCAGAGAATTATTTAGCCTAAGCATCCGAGAGCATGAGGGGATTGGAAGAGCTAATGCTTAGTGAGGATTTCCTGCAGGTGGAGCTTCTTAGGGTTCATTGTTTCATTCGCTCCTCTCAAATAAATATAAATGTACACATATATCTTTAATCCACATGCAAAGAAACTCACAGGAACCCCTCATGCCAGGCAAAGCCCAGCATGGTATGAAAGTGTGAACACACAGAGAGAATAGGCTTATGAGTCTGTCAGAGAACTCTGAAGAAATGTCCCAGGCGGGATGCTACTGAAAAGGAATATAAGGACAATGTGTTCGAAAATGAAGTTCATCACTTTTAGATTGTTGATGAACAGATACATATTCCATTTTATGCTCGCCCGGACCATGTGAAACATGTGGCCTCAAATCTATAGGGCCCTTGCCCCTCAGCACAGTACATGGTCAAAAGGCCACACCTGTTGAGAAGGCAGGCAGTTTTGGGAATGGGGGTTTTGCTGTACCTCAGATGACATGGTTGCATGCTTGTTTAGTGCGTGGCGAGAGTGTTAGAAACACCCATTAGTACATAGTACAATGTATTTTATCAAGAATTTGCAGAGTTATGCCAATTTAAGCCAATTTTTAGAGTCAATAAAATCTAGATTTGCTGATCTTATAGATTCTACAGAGTTACAACTGAAGCGAGTTATGGATATTTCCCGAAGGGAATCTGCCTTTGCCTTTGGTCTCTCTGGAGATTTGAACAGGCTGCCAGTGCTGCAGATACTAAGATATGATTTTCTCTTTTGAAACAGTCATTTTATTCTAAAATCAATGCCACAGCATTCATAGCTCATTGATTTTGTTGGTAGGCATTCATTTGCTGCAGAGAAAAATCATTGCCTAAGTCAGGTTGTTCCAAGTGAGATCGACTAACGCAAGCACGACGGTATTCTTGTCAACGGTATCTTATAGTCCAGTTGACATACTGCATTCTGGTGCTGACAACTGAGGGCTAGGGTTTTGATTGATCTATTTTCCTCTCATTATAAACACAATCTTTCTTCCCTGAATGTTCCAGTAATCACTCTAGTAAGTTTTGGACCTTGACAGAACAATGCATATGCTTTGGTGGCCATGGTTCATACAAGAGAGAAAAGGCTGGTTTTGTTTTCTGATTCCACTTGGGCATTGTTGAAAGGAGCTCACTTGTGAATGCCTGTGCTTCAAGCTCAAGGCTGTGGTTTGTTTTTCTCTTCCATTTAAGGAGCAATAGAGAGAAGAAGCAGGTATGTAGTCAACCCAAGTCTCACAGACACCTGCCGATGAGTCATTTCAAAATCCTTGGTGAGGTAGCACCCATTTCTGGGACGGTATGAGGTATCACCTGATGACTGTATAGCATATGTGATGTGGGAGTGTCTTTATCTATCTGTTGCTTTCATTGGTTAATTAATAAAGAAACTGCTTGGCCTTTGATAGGACAGAAAATTAGGTAGGCAGAGTAAACAGAACAGAATGCTGGGAGGAAGAAGGCAGTGAGCCAGACGCCATGCCTCTCCTCTCCAGGCGGTCGCCATAGCGCTCCTCTCCAAGATGGATGCAGGTTAAGATCCCTTCCTGGTAAGCCACACCTCGTGGTGCTACACTCATTAGAAATGGGTTAATCAAGATATGAGAATTAGCCAGTAAGTGGCTAGAGCTAATGGGCCAGGCAGTGTTTAAAAGAATACAATTTGTGTGTTGTTATTTCGGGTAAAGCTAGCCGGGAGGCGGGATGCAGCCCCGCCGCTCCTGTTACTACACATATGATACAGGGACCATATGGCACTGAATGCAGGAACTGTATAGCATCCGATGCAGGGATTGCATAACAGCTGAGGCAGGGACTGTATAGCATCTGATGCAGGGACTGTTTAGCATCTGATGGCATCTGATGCAGGGACTGTATAGCATCTGATGCAGGGACTGTTTAGCATCTGATGGCATCTGATGCAGGGACTGTATAGCATCTGACGCAGGGACTGTATAAGAGAAAGTTGGAAAGAGAGGAATTGGAGTGGTGATTCTCTTGAATCAGTTTCTGCTTTGCAGCGCGAATCATAAGTTGTAAATGAAGTCTGCTTCTTGAGCCCTTTAGTGCACTGTCTCACACACCTGGAAGCTTATTCTCTGGATGGCTGTTTACAGTTACCGCTCTTTGAGACTGAGATTTTGCAATAGTTGAATTACCTGGTGGCTGCTTTTGATACTTAGTCACCACATGGAATAGGGAAAATTTGGGAGGGGAAGTGGGTAATGGTACTCAGCAAGAACTGACTTTACAGGAAGGTGATGATGATGATGACAGTAGGTGGTGTGTATGTGTTTCTCTGTGGAGGCCAGAAGTCATCAATGCTGGCCACTGCCTTCCTCCTTTTCTTCTTTCTCTTTCTTCCTTCCTATTCTCCTTTTGCTCCTCCTCTTCATCCTCCTCTTCTTCTTTCTTTTTCCTCCTTTCCTCTCCCTCCCTCTCTCCTCCCCTCTTTATTTTTTTCTATCTTATAGGGCCCCTCACTGAATCTGGAGTTCCTTGATTGGCTAGACTTCATGTCCAGCAAGACCCAAGGATCTTTGTCTTTGCTCCCATCATCCTGGGATTACATGCTTACACTACAATATCTGTTTGTTTTATGTGACTGATAAAATTTCAAACTTAGATACTCATGATTGCATAGCAAGCAGTTAATGAGGCAGGCCATTTCTTCAGCCCGGTGATTGGTTCTTAACAAAACTTAAGATACATAACCAAATATGTGGTCTCTTAGTGGCGAGAACATTGGAAATGACCATTTTCATCAAGTCCAGGGCTTAGGCACATCAACCACAGAGGTCCGTCCCACTTGAAGTACAATATTGCCAATACCAAATGGATTTGTGTAGAAAGTATGTGATGCTACTCAGTAGAAAATGTTTGCTGTGGTCTACAGGCATTGCACAGACTGATCCTGAGTCACTGACCTGGTTCATCCTAACATGCCAGTGTTCTGTGTGCACAAGAACACACTGGAGTGCTTGGTGATGCGTGGGTTGGGTTGCTGGGCCCTTCCTCAAGGATTTCTGAGTCCAGTAGTCTTGGTTCTCAGGTAATATTGCTGCGCCATATCCAGAACCCAAATTCGACTACCCCACTGGGAGACACTGGGAGAACCGTGGTAGATTTGGGCACAGGTCTATATCCTCTACCTTGTTTTAAAGTTCATTCCCTCTTGAATGGGAAAGAGACAAATTTATTGAGGAACTATTAAGCACTGAATACTTCATATATTATATTATCATATTTAGTGATCATAATGGCCTGAGAGCCCCCCCGCACTTTTTTGTTTGTTTGTTTTTTTGAGACAGGATTTTTCTGTAGTTTTGGGGCCTGTCCTGGAACTTGCTCTGTAGACTAGATTGGCCTTGAACTCACAGACACCCACTTGCCTCTGCTTTCTGAGTGCTGGGATTAAAAGCGTGTGCCACCATGACCCAGCTGTGAAAGGTATTATTATCTCTACTTCCCAGACAAAAGATTTTAAGTTCAGAGAGCCTTTCATTTGTTTAATTCCGTGAAGGTCATGCCTTGAGACTGAAGAGTCACTGGAGATGGTCTGGCTCCAAATCTTAGACTTTCCACAACATCTGAAGCATCTCTTTGGGTCAATTTGTCTAAAAAAGAGGACTTTTTAAAAGACCCAGAGAAGAAAGAATCAGGGCTACAGTAAAGGACTGTGTCTGGTTTGACTATGTGGACCATCAGTTCGTTTGGTTTTGGATAAGTAGCAGGCACACTAGATTGCCTTGTTTTGGCCAGTGGCACTGTTAACCTGATCTGGATTCTGTTGATTACCCTGCCATGTTTCTGGTCTTGACTCTTAGCTCACTCGGCAACACACGTGTGACTCCTAGCCTTCGAACAATAAGCTTATCCTACTTGGCCAATGACTCCGTGAATGACTCTTGCCTTCTCTGCTACTTCTCATGAGGACATCATTCAGGACTGAGGCAAATTCCATGTCTCTTATTAGTCCCCCTAACTCTACAAACTTTAGGCATCATCTCTCCCAAAGAGGAAAGGTAATTTTTAAAAATAATGCCCTCACTGTTCGTGAGGACTGCGGTATTGGAAACCAGTCCTGACGGAGAATGGTGAATTCATACCACAGGAAACAGAAGCGTACTTCTGTTTGAAGCCTCATGTACCCTGGCTGCATAATTCCAGTTCGCCACAGTAGAAGGAGGAAGCATCGGAATGGAGGTTGGGAAAGAAATCTCGTTTCTGTCGGCTGTCTGTTCGTCTTTATTAAGAGCCCCCGGGGTTGAGCAATCTTTTGCACAATTTTTCTCAGAATAGCTGAATTTCCTTCACATAAGCTTTCACTGAGATAGTCTTCTGTCTTCATTTATAGTAAATATAGGGAAGTGGATTATTTTCTTCTCAAGGTGAGTTTAGTTTTTCCATATTTTATGGTATAATGTATTACCACAAAATAAGTGAGACAAGAACCATTTTTCCCTTAAAACTGAAAAGATTAATATCTTAACCTCTGTACCACCATTTCTTTTGATGACTAGAATAAACAAGGCTTTTTAAAAGCATATTTTAAAAACGATATCTAAAAATGAGAATAAAAATCCCAAGTGTGTATTTACACCAGATAGTTGCCTTTTCTCTGTGGTTACTAAAGCTGCGGTATTTAGCCTGTTTGGGCTGTAACCCTTGTAAAAAATAGTATTTCCTTCTTATGCATACATTTTAACCAGCACAATAATTCACGTTATATTTCTGCTCCATTAAATACTGAAATGGCTTGAAAGGAAAAACAAAAACATGAGTTTGACCTTCGTCTCTGCCCCAGTTCACTTCCCTGCCTTCAGTGTAGAGTGTCTACCAGTTCAGACTAAGTTCACTACCCAAGGGGGTGGAGGGAGAAAGAGAGAAAACTCTGAGCGTTTCTCTTGTAGAATATTGCCATGAGATTTTATTGTCGTTCTCCAGCTGCTCTCTCATTACCCAGCCAAGCCAGGGCGTCTAATAAGGTAACCCCGATAACCAGCGCTTGGCACATTTAAAGCAAATGTCAAATCAGGTTAGCCCATGGAGGTCTGCCTTTTCTCCACCATGCATCATCTCATGGGGAATAACCAATGTTCCTTCCTCAAAAACCATGACGTCATGGGCCCTACTTTTCCAAGGGCTGTTATTTAGTCACTGCATGAATCCAATGTGCTCACTGCAAAGTAAGTCTGGAAACAGGGCTGCTTCTCCACCTACCTGGCAGTTCTAGTAGTGAGGAGGGTAGATGGAGAGCTTTGTGGAATGGTCAGTGAGTAAGGAGATTGTGAGTGAAGAACCAGATTTCATTCTTGAGAACAGGGCAAGGGCCATCTTTTCGAAAGAGGCCCGGGTTAACGGTCATAATGCGATCCGCTCAGCGGCTAGTCTAGGCTGTGTTTCTATTTCAGCCTTTCTACTTTGGCTTGTCCTTTTTCTAGCCTCTCTGCACAGCCTTGCTCCTGGCCACATCTGCCTAGGCAGGCTGGATCGCAGGGCTCTGTGGATGACTACACCTGAGCTGCCAAGCTCAGCTGGAGAGAGTAACTCATGGCCGAGGGCTGGGGTCACTGAAAACACCTGCTCTCCCGTTTCAACTGACCTCTCCTTGACTTTTCTTGTTCTGTTTCCTTTTCTTCCTTTTCTGTTCTCTTCAGTGGCCACTCCAGAACTTTTCTTTACCCCTCTATCTTCTTCCAAACCCCTGTTCTCTTTTAATAACAGATGTTGTGAGCCTTGCTTGGTTCAGAATAGAAAGCGGTGGTGGGGGTAGGGGGATGGGGGATGGCTAGCAGCTCTGACTCAGGGGATCTGTCACCTTCTGCCCCAGCTACATGGCACACCCCCCAGTCTCTCCTCTGTATCTCTGATTCTCCTTCTCCACCATGCACACCCCACAGAGTGACTTTGCCTTGGTTTGATAGTTTTGTTCCACCTATAACGTTTGAGCTTGAAGACTCCCCTTGATTTTCTGTACTTTGAAACTTAGGACTCACTGGGTTTTGGGTTCCATGTTCTGATAGATTCCTTCCTGTTTTGCAAGTTCCATTTTTCCTGTGCCGTCACTTCTCAAGTTCAGTCTTATGACTACGGGACCAACCCTGACCTCCTCTAGTTGAAAGTCTATATAGAAATGTCATACCATGATCTTCTTTAGAAGATCTGTCCTTCTTTTTCTAGGTACAAGGACATATACACACACACACGAACACACACCCCACCACCACCACCAAAAACAACAACCAAACAAGGCTGCCCTGCCCCCCATCCTCAGTGTTCAAAGTTCCACCATTCTCTCTTTTCTATTCAGAGTCCTTGATATATCAGTTGCCCGCTTCTCTGTGTTGGAGTTTTACCTCCTTGTTGGTTTGGTTATAGTTCCTCCCCAGTAACTTATAAACACACTCATGAACATTGCTTGAATTCTGCATTCTCTTTCAGCTACTTCCAAGCATCTTTGTTTCCATTCACAATCAGTTTTGCCAAAGAATAATTTCGCCTTATTGACTTTGTTTCCCTCCAGACTCCCTGTGAGCAGGCTTCTCCCACCCATGTCTATTAAAATGATCTGACCTGAGCCGAGTCCACAGTCAAATTCAATAAATACCACACTGAACTCGGCAGCAGCCATGGCCTGCCATTTCCCGCTACGCCGCCTGCTCCTTTATCTTCCACAGCGTCATCCATAGATCTCCGATTGTCTTGGTCTGCTTTCTCGGCTGCCTTTTCTCTGCCCTGATCTTGTGCACAGTGACTCGGTTCTCCCCACTTCACCAGCCTGCAGAAAATATTCTCATTGATCTCCAAGTTTCCAGGGACCATTTTATGCCAATGCTTTCCAACCGTTTGCTCTGCCTTCTCTTTTGAGCATCTCACACTCCCACATGGATAGTTCCAGAAGCCTGTAACATTTACACCTCTTCTTGCTTTCCTTATATGGCTTTAATAGACCCCGAAACACTGACCTCATCCTCTCTCTCTAGTGCCACAAACTCTGCTCATTCCACCCTAGTGATCACTCAAGGCTGCCGTTCTTCTCCAGCCCCTCTGGGAAACTCTCCAGCAGAGCCTCAGGATGGGTCAGACGCTATAATGCCAATAACTTTTTCCTTTTCCCTTTTCTACTTCTGATCACGTCAGTAGCTTTGATCTTGGACGGTCATCAGAATAACTCACAGGGCCCAAAGCCCCTTCTCCTGACATTTGTTGCAACCAGTCTGGGACATATCTAATCTTTAGAATGCTAACTCGCTAAGGTGATTCAAATACACTGTCAAGAGCAACCCTGCTGGAAGGGGAGGGGAGGAGAACATGAGGGAATGGGATGCTCAAGAAGGAAAAGGTCAGTGAGGAAGAGAGGAAAGAGATATCTTGATTGAGGGAGCTATTAAAGGGCTATTGAGAAACAGCACTAGGGAAATTCCCAGGAATCCTCAACGATGACCCCAGCTGACTCTAAGCAACAGTGGAGGAGGATGCCAAATTGTAATCAGACTGATAACCACCTAATTGTCATCACAGAACCTTCATCTAGCAACTGATGGAAGCAGATGCAGAGATCCACAGCAAAGCATTGGGCTGAGCTACCTGAGACCAGTCCAAGAGAGGATAGGAGCGATAATGTGAGCAAAGGGGTCAAGACCATGATGGAGATACCCACAGAAACAGCTGACCTGAGCTAGTGGGAGCTCACTGACTCCGGACTGATAGTGGGTGAACCTGTATAAGACCAAATTAGGCTCTCTGAATATGGGGGACAGTTGTGAGGGTTGGGCAGTCTGTGGGGCCACTGGCAGTGGGACCAGGATTTATCCCTAGTGCTTGAACTGGCATCTTGGAGCACACTCTCTTTGGAGGGATACCTTGCTCAGCCTAGATACAGGGAGAGGGCCTTAGTCTTGCCTGAAAGTGAAGCGTCAGACTTTGTTGACTCCCCATGGGAAGCCTTACCCTTTCTGAGGAGTGGATGAGGTGGTGAGGAGGGAAGAAGATGGGGTAGCAGGAGGAGGGGAGGGAGTGGGAATGGGGATAGCTGTGTAAAATGAGAAAAGCCTGTTTCAAAAAAATTCTCAATTAAAAAAAGCAAAAAAATTAACAGAAAAAAGGAATAATCCTTGCACAGATTGTTAACATTGGTATCAGTGACACAAAACTCAAATTCCATGCATGATGTAAGATACACGGGTACAGTGCCACAAAGACTCAGAGTGAAGGGTCCCAGAGGAAGGGGAGTAGGGAAGGAGAGGGCTGCAGCGGAGGGAAGAGGGGGGCCACACCCCAGAAACTCACATGGCCACACAGGGCAGCTGCTCACGGGAAGGTGGCTACCTCCACCCTTGTGCCTCCTAGCTCCAGTGAGCTGGATCTATCCTACCACATCTACCTAATGCTGCTAACTTCTCCTGAGCACGTGCTGAGAAGATCTGAAATATCCTGATAGTTCTGGCTAGCAAGAGCCATTATGTCTACAGTTGTTGAGAGGCCTAGGAGTCAACCTCCCCCAGCTGGGCGGGGCTTCTGGACACAACTTGCTTACCTGGTTTCTGT
Source organism: Chionomys nivalis (assembly GCF_950005125.1). Lineage (NCBI taxonomy): Eukaryota > Metazoa > Chordata > Mammalia > Rodentia > Cricetidae > Chionomys > Chionomys nivalis. The sequence goes on along the minus strand of NC_080101.1, from coordinate 52,399,835 downwards.
CATCCACAGGCTTGAAATGTGTCTTGCATTGTGTAACCGACCACCCTGCCCCTCTTTTAAAACATCTCACTACTGTGGTTTGTTAGATTCAGTGTAATCCCCTATGAGATTTTCATACATACTTATTTTGGCTAATTTCTCCCTCGTCTGGCTTCAATCCTATCTTTTTGGCCCCCTTTCCCTACCGAACTCTCCCACCAGCCTGTGTTTCCGCTTCACTTGGTTTTGCTTTATTATTTGTGGAGGAGGATAGGGATGTCCCTCTGGTCTTTAAGTACCATAGCATCAGGGATCCTCCGGCAGCAAGCACAGCTACTTGATGGCACAGCTCGCCACATGCTGCCGGGGAACAGGGCTCTCCCTCGGCCTGCACTTGCGCCTTCGTCTGAGTTTCTGCAGATTTCACCGGGGACGGAGGAAACTTCTAGAGGCAGGTGACACCTGCTCCAGGCCTACAGCCAGGTGGGCACCTTCCCGACACCTCTCCTGGTTCTCTCAGCTTCACTATTCCCAGGAAAGGCATCTCCCCCTTTAACCAGGTCAGCACAGGAAATGGTGGGAAAACCCCCTTTGCCAGCGGCCTCCCCTGCCCTTGGCAATTTCTTCCAGGATCAAGTTGCAGCAAACACGGCCGCCGCCCCAGGTTTCTGCACCGGGCCTGGGTAGGATAGCTTAGTGGTAGCACAGGAATCATTTGCTCCCCCAGAACGCTGATATCCTGCCTTGAGCTGGTTTAATAACCCCAAACCTCTTCTCTCTTGTTTCAAATGCTTATGGCTCACGAGCTTAGAAGCTTATGGGACGTTCTTGTCTCTGCTCTTGTGAAGGTCATGCCATGTTTCAGGTTGCAGGATTCCTGCGACACTTGTACTGTCCAGGTGCATTGCATACCATATCCTCCGAAGAGGCCTTGGCCGTGAGGTGGCCTAAGAAAGATGTCATGAGTCCAGTCAGTGGAGGCCTGGGATTGGCTGGGCTCCCCAGTCTTCCTTTGAAACTCTGAGGATTGGGGGATCTGATAGTCCTTGGGGGACCATTGGTGGGCAGAATAGCTTCCATTTGGCGCTTGTTCAAACCTGGGATAGGGGTTCTTTCTAACAATACAGTTGCCGCCAAGAGACTGCTAAGATGTGTCTGGCCACATCGGCTTCCTGTGATTTCCCCAGTGACAGAGCTGTTTCCTTGGGTTTCTTCCCCGGACTTGATACATATGGAAACATTCCTTAGTCCAGCCTCTTCTGAGACCTCTGCCATCTTGCTGAAACTCCACCTTAGCCATTGGCTCATGTCCAACCAGCCTTGTGAACAACTCTGGGCTATCTATTGCCAGCAGGGATAGTTTCAGGCCCGCTTTGTATTGGATACTACCCATTTATTGCAGAAAAGGCTATCGGCTATCTCTCATTCTAAGACTGTTCTTGTCTGCAAAAGTGACCTGTCCTTCATCACCCACAGGTGAGGCAATGGGCAGAGGAGCATCTAGCATTGGGATAGAATTTGTTTCCATGTTGTTGCCACGGTAAGTGGTAGAGTTTCCTCTTAGGGGATTAGAGACCTCATAGGTAGAAATAGGGTGGCAGGAGACAGGAAATCTGGGAAGGGATGCGATGGATCTATATTCAAGGTTTCTCTGGCTTCCTGACCTTTGTAGGGAAGGCTGTATACCATCCTCATGTGAAAATCTGGAATATGCTCTTCCCAAATCCTATGTTGGGCAGACCCAATGAATAAAATAACCCGAGGGAATATAGCCTGGACTCATTTTTCTCTATGAGTAACACCTAACAGAAATATGGTGTATATATTACAGCCATGGAAGCGGTGCTGATTCGTTAACCAAGTGAAGTCTCCAGTCGATTTCTTTAGTTTTAATCCAGTGTCCTTTTGCTATGGTGGGTTTGCATACAGCTTATTCCATTACACTCAGGACTGAGAGAATTTCTCAAACTTTTCTTGATGTTGTATGTGTTTGAATCGTAAGGCATATGCTCAGGTGTTCCCCAGAACGGCGTCCCCTGGGGCTTGTCAGATGTTTCTTTATGATTATACTAGGCCTGTGGTTTGAAGAGTTTGCCTTTCCCATTGCTTTCTCTTTTTTAAATTTGAATTTATTTATTTTTTTAAATTTCATTTTACATCCCATCCACAGTTCTCCTCCACATCCCTCCTCTGGTCTCCACCTTTCCCCAGCCATAATTCCATCCACTCCTTCCAGTGGGTAAGAGCTCCTCTGGAAAGTCAACAAAGTCTGGCACATTAAGTTGGGGCAGCACCAAGTCCTTCCTCCCTGCATTGAGGCCGAGCATGGCTTCCCACCACAGGGAATGGGCTCCAACAAGCTGGTTCATGCACCAGGGATAGATTCTGAGATAATGGGTAAACTGCGGTTGGGGGGCGGTAAAGGGGAACTTGATGGAATGGGATGATTGAGGGGGGAGGGATCAGCGTGGGAGAGCAATGAAAGAGATCTTGATAGAGAGAGGCACTGTGGGGTTAGGGAGAAACCTGGTGCTGGAGAAATTCCCAAGAATCCACAAAGATGACCCCAGCTAAGACTCCTAGCAATAGTGGAGAGGGTGCCTGAACTGGCCTTCCCCAATAATCAGACTGATGACTACCCTAACTGTCATCATAGAGCCTGTCCCATTGCTTTCTATCAAGATCTAAGTGGGCGTTTCCCTGCTCTTCTCTTACCATATAGCGTTTATTTTAAGGTTTCCTACTAAGTTAACACATGTTCAGAAAAAGTCACTGTTTCCATATGTTAGATATTTATATTGATTGCAAGACGCATCCCGCCTCTGAAGCATTTAGTGAATGGAGAAGGCCTTCATTTAATGACGAATGAAACATGAATGAAACTCCTTAGATATATGATGGTTATGTTGCTCTGACTGTGTCCTTATACAGGTTATTCCAGACCGTGCCCTGCCCTGAGAGAGTCCATTTTCATTTCTAATTTTTAATCAACATAGAATGACTTACATATATGTACAGCCCATTTGGCTCCAGTTCAAGAATGGACTTATCTAGTTTGTAGAGAATTCCCTGTCTGGTGCTCTCTAGGACCTGGTTTGTGTTGGAGTTTCCCAAGCTACCACATTCTCTGATATCTTGTGGACAGTGTCAGAACTCCAGGCTCCTCCTAAAAGGTGCAAGGTTGCCAACCAAACTCTATGCTGTGATTTTCATAGGTTCAGGCAGGCAGGAAGGCTCCAGCAATGCCTTTCTTAGTATGTGTGTTGCTGCAGACCTAGAGAAGTGAGCCTTGGTGGAGACTGTAAGCCAGAGCTTCGGTAGGCTGCTGATGAATCCTCCCTTGCATGCATATATCAGATTAATTTCACACAAAACATTGCTACAAATCTTCAGCCCTTCTTGAACATAGATTGAGATCAGGAATGGAAAGTTTGATTCTTGCTCAACATACTCATTAAGAACAAAGACCAGTCCACTAGCTCAGCAAGCCTGCTTTCTCAAGGATAATCTACTGCACAGGGTTGATATGAAAATTCAATAAAATCTCTTGCAACTGACAAGATTCTGAATTGCCTCCATTCTGCCTGCCCCTGCTTGATAAATGCTTATCTTGACCATACGCTACAGGAAGCCAGGTCCTGTTTGCCAGGGCATAAGGGCATAGGTATAGCTTGGTTGCAGGATGGTGGTTGCAGGCTGATGAAGCTGCTTACGACCACATAATTAGAGTGTATTCATTGTCATGAGCTAATTAGTAAGCAGAATAAAAAATACTTTGTCAAGGGAAATGGGTAATAAAATTTACTTTGGATTATGGTCCAGTAGTGGATGCATCCTGGCTTGTGCAAGGCCTTGGGTTTCCATCCTTTGCAGCTCTGCCCCATAGACAACTATTTGGAGAAAAGATGAATTTTTCCTGTGGTGTCTATTGACAGTATCATTTTTCTGTCCTCAAATTTGGGTCTGCTATCAGAATACATCTTAAAGAAGAAAATCTTGCGGTCTCAGGAAGAACGCACCCTTCCTTAGGCTGTCAGCTCCACACATTCAGAACAGCCTCTCTTTCTCAGTGCCTGACATTTTGATCCAGAGATGAAGGCATCAAAGCCCGACTAAAATGGAAATGCGTCACCTGAGTGCCAGCATTTGCTTACAGTGTTGTGGAAGGAAGCAGACAGGAGCAGAAGAGCACGGCTGAAAGTTCCCCACTAAAAATTAGGATACTTGTCATGTATTTTAGTAGTAAGCTTGTGTGTTAGAGTTTCCCAGAGACACAATCCAACACGCACACACATGCATGCGCACACATAAACACACTCCCTAAATTATCTTAATTTAAAGATTTTTCCCCCTACGATGGTGTAAAATTGGAGATGCCACTCAGTTTGAACCCCTCTTGATCTAGGAACCAGCTAGTAGATAGTTTTTCAATTGCTATGGGAGAGCAGGCAGCAGCTCTGAGCCCAAAATATCACGACCAGGCTAAACGTTCACCCTGTAAGGTCTGTGCTATTTTATGCTCACTAAGCTCGATGATTTATTCATTTATTTTAATTTTTTTATTCAGCTATTTATTTTATATTCGGGCCTTCGCCTGCCCCTATTCTTCTCTCCTTGCCCCTCCCCACACCATTCCTTCGTCCATCCCCTCCTCTTCCATCTAGGAGAGGGCAGGTCTCCTATGAGCATCAACAAAACATGGTATATCAAGTTGCAGTAAGGCTAAGCACCTCCCCATGTATTAAGGCTGGGCAAGGCAACTCAATATGGGGAGTAGAGTCCCAAAAGCCAGTAAAAGAGTTGGAGACAGCCACTGTTCCCTCTGTTAGGAGTCCCACAAGAGGCCCATGTTCCACAACTGTAACATATATGCGGAGTGCCTAGGTCAGTCTCAGGTGGGCTCCCTGGTTGTGGGTTCAGTGTCTACGAGCCCCTATGAGCCCAGGTTAGGTGATGGTGTGAGCCTTCCCGAGGTATCCTTGACCCCTCTGGTTCTTACACTCCTTTCTCCTTCTGCTCCTCAGGATTCCCAAACTCCACCTAATGTGTGGCTGTGGGTCTCTGCATCTGCCTCCATCAGTTGCAGGATGACTCCTCTCTGATGACAATTGGGCCAGGTGCCAATCTAGTCTCTCTGGGTCTGTGGATTGTAACATAGTTATCCTTTATTTTACAGCTATGATCCACTTATGAGTAAGCAAATACCATGTTTGCCTGGGTCTGGTTTACCTCACTCAGGATGGTTTTTTTCTAGTTCCATCCATTTTAGACTCGATGATTTAAACACATTTGACATGTGATATTTTCAACTTATGATGTCCTTATCAGGAAGTAACCTCTTCATAAATCAAAGAGCATTTGTATGTAAAATGATGGAATGCCTCTCATGACTATAGATCTTAATAAATCCGTGATCAGTTATCATCGTGTGGAGGATGGACCTTAGTGGGATCATTCCAGGCTGAGCCCAAAGGCCATAGAACTAAAGGAGAGAAGATGACATGTCCTAGATCCAATAGTGAGGCAGGAATAAAAGGTATAATTTATTCTGCCTCTGCCTGTGTTAGGTGCAGACCTTCAGAAGATTGGCTATGTTCAGTTGGGGAGAAAAATCTTCCTTGACTGAATCCACAGATCCAATGCCTCCTCCGTAGGCATAAGAACCCACCCAGAAGTAATGTGCAACCAGATAGCAGTCATTCTTGCCCAAGTTAGGTTGACACAGAAGACTATGTCAACCTCCATGACAACCACACAATCCTGATTATTATTATTATTATTATTATTATTATTATTATTTCTCTTATATATTACATCCCAATTGCAGTTTCCTCTCCCTCTTTTCCTCCCCATCCCTCCCCCACTCTCCCATCATCTTCCTTGTGGCTTTGTGTTACAGTCATTGTTACATTGATTACTTGGCCTCATTTTGCTTCCCTTGAGCCTGTTCTGTCAGATTATTGTTCCTTCCTGGCAATGGAACCACCTGGACACACCAGGTCACACCATGTTCACTAGGTTGTCAATCCTTTGGATTCTACTTCCTCCACACGTCCTGGACCTATCTTCCCCTTTTGCATTTCCATTGAAAATGCTGCAGACCTATCTCTGAAATACAGGAGGCATTTAGGGTTACTGAAAAACTTTCTCCTCTCCTGGCCTCTGCTAGATGTTATTATTCTTGAGGGTAAGCAATGTCTCCATTTGTGTATGTATATGTGTATGTATATATGCATGCATTGTGTGTGTGTGTGTGCATGTGTGCTTGTGTGTGTGTGTATGTGTGAATGTGTGTATACAGTGTGCCCAAAAAAGCTCCAGCATACAGGAAACCTCTCCTGGATGCTTAACTAAGTACCAAAATGTCTCAGGCAAATTATTTCAAAGCTGGATTTTCAAAACTGAATTCAGAATAAAAAAGTCAAAGCTGATATACACATTTTCTAGGGAAAGCGCATGGTTCTGTGGCATCCTTCTCAGTGACTTGCCCTGGTACCCCACCTTTACATCACTGTAATGCCTTGCTGCATGGAGGCACTGAGTCCTGAAAGGCTTCCTCCTAAAGGAGGTACAGCAGAGGGAAGAGGTCAAGCTTCGGGGCTGTGAACTCAGAAGATTTGAGTTCAAATTGCAACATACTTGTATGGGCTATGCAATTTGTCACAGGTTTTAAAATACCATACAACAACCTGACACTAGTAAGCAACCATGTATTTTACTTTGTTAATTGGTAAAGTAGATGCTAGGTGTTGTTCTTATTATGAAAAATGGTAACTATGGGAGGTAATTAACCTAATTAGGAGGACTAAGCCATTGCTGGATGTATAATTCAAAACATCATGTCATAAATGACAAATGCATACAATTTTTAATTTTCCCAATACAAATGTGTAGTTGTAGGAAATGAAACAAGGAGAGCTTGAAGAAAGCAAACACCATGACAACAAGCCTTGTTATTTCATCATCTTCTACTTTCTAAACCAAACCAATGCATTGGTTACTCTGCATAGTGAATAGGACTGGGAAGGTGGTCATTGTATTTCAACCTGCTCTCTCTTCCTCAGACCATCCTTCTCAAAGCCTGGTGTGCGCACAGAACTTGGGAATAAAACAAGCATCGAAACTAAATATTCTCCAACTTCTAGCTTCAGTTTACTTCTCTAGCATGCAGAAGGGTCCCTCTGCATAGAGTGGGTCTCAGCCTGTGTGATACTCACCTGATAGGCGATGCTAGGTTAATAAAGAGCCTAACAAAATAAAATGGGAAGTGTGCCTCAGTAGCGGAACACACGCTTCCAAGTCAGGAATCCCTGGGTTCGTAACAGTGACTTGTTAAAAAAAAAAATCTCATGTTGTAGTTAGCTGGGACTTGAGTGAAGAAGGAAATAAATACCTAAGAACTGGAAGTTACAACAAATCACTCATTTTAAGTTAAACTACTTCTTGTGCACTATTAATCCATCCTGCTTCTCTGATGTTTGTGTTTCTGTCTCTTTAAGATCCTTGTTAGCTGTGGGGGCCACCCTGTGCTCTGCCTCCGATTGTAATTTCACACTTGACCAAATCAGGGAGTTGAACAACACTGTTGAGATGAAAATAGCAGCTTTGAAGATGTAAGCACCAGACTGTTCCTCACTGGAAGAGAAACCGCAGCCGCTCCAGACTAGAAAGGTATTCCTCCGTCTATAACTCAACACTTTAAAATTAACAGGGTCTCATCTCAAGTTGAGCTTTAGTCGGGCGTGAGAGTCCTACGGCCTCTTGACAGCTAACCTGCTCTCCTCCTCTGCTTTTAGAAGCACACCCGATAGTCTCACAGAAACACTCTCTGATGGTAAGTTCAGACTTAGGGTTTGTACACGCAGAGACTTTATTTATACAGAACACACAACATTGCAAATCAAGTAAGGACAACACAGGAAGGGAGCTAGACGTGAGCAGTGACATTAAGGGAATCAATCTCCTGAGCAGAAGAACTTAGGGTGGCTGGATTCTATTTGATCTCCCTCTCTAGGACACTGATGACAGTCTCAGGATGTTCAATAAAGTTTTGCCACTGAGCGTGAGATTTGAAAGCAACAATTAATTAGCAAGACTCTTGCACATGCTATAAAGCAGGCTCTAGGCCTAGTCCACAGCTGCTTAACTCGAAATCTGCACTTTCTCAAGATTCCTCAAGGCAACAATGTTGCCTTATTCTGTAAATAAAGTCAGGGTAGATAGTTAAATTAGATAGACATCAATTGATCGGTTTAGGGAACATACATCCTGAGTGTTACACAGGCCACACTTAGCCTGAAACTTTATTTTTATTGTTTTTGTATTTAAATTTCTCTGTGTGCTCTGAACTTCAACTATAGTTAAGCAACTGATTATGTCTAAATTGTGTAGTTTGAGAGAGGGCTAGCCAGCAATGGTCTTCACAGTGCAGTGTGGCCCAGGGCCTACTAAAGCATGTGATGCTGGGCCCTTCCCCAGAACTTCTGATTCTCTGAATTGCAGTGGCAGTGGATACTAACGTTTCATATCTGGTTCCTAAATGATGTGAGCACATCTGTCTAGGGAAAGCAATGATTCCTCCGTGTGGCTTCCCGGGCCTTCTGGAGAAACAACGCTGCCTCTCCACAGAAACACTCGCTTGAATGGTTAAGGGGAAGTCTGGGCACATGCAGTTTTCTAAGCCCCCAGGGAGAGTCTGGGTGTTTCTTCTTTAAGATATTTATTCTTAGATTTTTTTTTTTTTTTTGAGGAATCTCCATACTGATTTCCATGGTGGCTGAACTCATTTACATCCCCACCAGCAAAACTAAAAATAGAAGAAACATATGATCCAGCTACACCCCTTGTGGGACTCTGACCCACGGAATCTAAGTCACTATACCACCAAGATGGGTGCGCACATGTGCTTATCTGAACAGTACACGCAGTACCCGAGCCTAGGTGTCTGTCCGCAGCTGGCCAGATGACAGAAGTGAGGTCGGTTTACACGGGGAACTTTCTTCAGGCACAGAGAAGAAAGCAATGTCATTTGCAAGAAAATAGGTGAAAACAGAGCTAATCAAACTGAGAGACATGAGCCAGGTTCAGAAAGACAGCATGTGTTCTTAGATTTTATATAGCCGAGCAGTATATATGGATGACCGGAAGGTAGACTCGAGCACTCTGGGAAGAGGAAGGGGACTGTGAGGAAAGGGAGAAAGGTTATAGGGAAGGGTGGTGACTACGTCACACTGCATGGTGATGGAAAACGTCTCTGCTGAACTCGTTACTAGGCACAGTTACTGCATGCTGATAAAAACGAAAAGCAATAATGGACGGTAAATACCCAGGTTAATTTTCCAGCCTTATTTAATTAAGTCATAGTTATATTAAACTAAGAGGGTTTGAAATAATCTTGTGCTAAAGGTCGCAATGAAGTCTCCTTCTTAATCTCATGTAACAAGCACATTTTCTGGAATCTGTATTTGATGCTCTGACATCTCTGGAGTCTTACTGAAGGAGGGGTAGCAAATTCCCGGAGAGTACAGGTAACTAACTACTATTGAAAGTTCCTTGCAGGCACAAACCAACCAATCCAGACATCAAGTCCCCAGCTACCTCTTCCCAAAAACTATTTGAATGTCATTGATATTTCCTTGATCCTATTCACCCTAGGAACTAGTACTAGCTAACTATGGACAACTCCATGTCACCTGAGTGACTGTTGAAAGTGAGGACACATGCCAATCCCAAACCTGGTGACTCTTCTTTAAATATTCCCTTCTACAGAAACTGCAGTATAGGTTCTTGCTTCGTTAGCCTTGCACCCCTTTGCCCCTGATAGACCTTGCTGTGTTCCCTGAAATGCCCACCTTCTGTCCTAGCTAGCATGGCAGGCTGTTGTTTTTGTGTATTTGTGAGAACAAATGACTTCATGACAATCCAATCATTTCTGTAACCTTATCTCACTATCTCTGAGTAAACAAATCCAGATACACAATTGAAAGATCATTAAGATATATAAAAACCAAAATAAAATAACAACAACAACACCCAATCATTTGAAATGAGCTAGAATGGTGGGAAGACCATTATAGGGGGAATTCAAGGCAATAAAGTTTGCTTAGAAGCAATTCAGTTTCTGGGACGGTTAGTCTACACAACATTGGAAACACGTTAGTGGTTCAGTTTGTTAGCTTGCTATAAGAGGGTAGCTGGCACGTGTTTGTAGTTGCCCGCTGAGTCCCTTAACTCAGTGTGGTCACAAACACAGATGTAGATGGCAGCTCTTCAAAAGCAATGCACTCATTCTGAGGCCACGCTTGTGACCCTCACAAGGAAGCAGGGCAGGCAGACCCCATGTATTGCTCAATGTTAGTTGGAAAATTTCTAAACAGCGCCCCACATCTCTTGGTGCATTATACTGTAAGACGTGAAGTTCTCAACACAGTTTTCCATTGAGTCATCCTAACTTTTGTTGTTAATTTTACTTTCATGTATTGTGATTTATCACTTGTTGAGAAAGAACAGTTTGAGGAACTGACAGAACTCTCAGATCCTAAAACACAAAGGACACAGAAGGAGGTTCTGTTTAGACCACTCACCACGCATAGCTGCTCCATAACTCGGGCACCCTGTATTAGACTCGTGACTAGCATGCAGAATAGTCCATGGCCTACAAGTGTGATGCAAGGCTCTGGCTCTTGGGTGGTAGTTTCCGGATGTTTGGACTTCATTGCACATTGATTGACAAGAGAGTATCTTTGCTGTTGATGATGGCCTCTTTTAACCTTACCTGATAGTGTATTCTAAGGAGAGACTGGTAGGCTAGAAAGACCAACCATCTGATTAAAGGGTCAATGGTTTAGGCCAGTTGAGGAGAGAGCTGATGTTGGAGGTTCCTTGCTCACTGCCTCCTTCCCTCACTGTGATGGTTAAGCTTGTCTGGTTTTCGATTCCTTTGGAATCACCTAGGAGACTGCTCTTGGTGTGTCTGTGAGGACTGGTCCAGAGGGCACTACGTGAGGTGGGAATACACAGTCTGAATGTGAGCATCATCATCCGGAACTGAACCAAAAGGTGGAAATAAGCGTCAGACCACCATCCCCTCCTCCCTCTCTCTGCTTCCTGATGGTGGATAAAGGCACACCCACCGCTCCAAAGGTTCCATTGGATGACACTTAGAAAATGCAGCTGGGGAAATTTAGAGCATTGAACAAATTCCAAGCCAAGAATATTCCTTGGCACTGGGCCTAGGGCATTTTTATTTGTTGCTAACTTCAATAAATTTTTACTTATTTTATGTCCTTTACCGTCTGCATCTTTTTTCTTCTGAGCCGGGCAACTACCCATTTGTATTTATTCTGCCTTGAACACTATAACTAAATTACGACACATTGTGCATGAACTATCAAAATGCCTATAAATCTTTCTTATTATACAGATTTATCTACACTTTATATGTATCAATCTTATCTAATACTATCCTGATAAAAGCACACCACAAGAAAAATTTAAAAAGTAATTGCATCATATCTTTCTCCTCTAGTTAAGATGTCACTGTTTTTAAAATAGAAAAGTAGTGAATTTTTTCCTGCAAGTTTCATGTTCTTTCTTTAAGAGGTCTGTCTTATACATAGATAAGAGACATTCTTGGCAACAATGTTAACTTTTAAAACTAATAACAGAGAAATGAAAATACTAATACTTTTTTGAAATTGAAAAATCACTTTAAGAATGAGTTGTGTAAGGGTGCTGTTTCAAGTCTGAGAGGGACTGAGTCCATACACAACGAAGAAAAGAGCATCGTGCAGGACCTCGAGTGTCCTGAGAGCAGAAGCAGCAGAGGAACAGCTGCTGCTTTCCTCCTTCTCGTGTGTATATGGCCCAGTTTGCACAGTTCCTTCAGGGAGGAGATGAGCCTTGTGCATTTGTGGTGGGAAAGCATTGTGGGGGCCAAGGACACGGTAGAAACCGACATACAAATCCTGCATCACAGTGCTCACTTTAGGGCAGTGTGTTTAGAAGCAGACAGAGAAATACACACGCAAGAAAACAAACCCCTAAGTGTAAGTGCTTTAAAGAAAGTAAGCCACAGTGTAAGTGAGAAGCAAGTTCCGGGGGGTGGGGGGTGGGGGGGTGGGCACGACAGGAAGAGGAGGGCCCAGAAGGCTACAGCATGTGAGTTGATGGTGGAAGAACATTCCAGACAGGAAGAAAAAGAACAATTGTCTAAGTCCTGAAGCAAGAATAAACTCAGAGCTGCTGAAGGATGGGAAAGGCTGACCCGCGGGAAGCAGGCGCACAATGACAGGAAGAAACAGCGGAGACCGTCCGGTATCCTGGGTTCCCCATGGCCTGGGAAGGAGCGCGAATTGAGACCGCAGTCAGTTGGTTTAGCTCTGTCACCTCACCCCTTTGCAGCTCCTACCAGCTTCACTCAGCTGTGTGGTCCTGTCTGACAGGGTGTGAAGGGACTTGGTACAGAGACAGAAGGACCGACCTCCGTGACCACAGCCTAATCTTTTAGCCTCTTGCATTAAAAATGCATCCTTTTGCCTTCTCCATCCTGAAGAATCTGGGTGCCATCTACCCCTGCTTCTTAGAAAAGAAACTAAATAAGCCCTCGACCAAACTGAACTAAACTAAGCAAGAACGGAAGCTGTGCTGCTGAGATCAATCTACCGCAAGGAGTTCCTCTGTATAAGAATGTGTGTGTGATGCTAGTTAGGACGGAGGGGGTTGTAGCCCTTTTCTCATGGTTGAGACCAGATACCTGACTAAACCAGCTTAAGGAAAGAATGGCTGGGGTTTGTCTTGGCTGCTGGTGTGAAGGCATAGTCTCTCATGGAAGGGGCAGCATGAGGTGTTTAGTCAAACTGAATCCAAAGGATTAGTCATGCCACTCTCTGGACTATGCCAAGACCACCGCCATGTTGGCAAATCATGTTATGTCCAGGCAGTGTTAGTTTCTCTTATTTTATATTTCTTAGGATCTGAGTACGCTGGAGCCAGAGGGGAACTTTTCAGAATGTTCGGTCACAATCTAGGGCCCTCTTCAGTGTAGAAGCAGGGTTCATTCTAACACTGGCGAGTGACAGATTCTAGGCGTTGGCAGGTGCTCACGTTCTCATTCATTCCTTGACTCCACATCCACTTACGAGTATAGACTGTGCTTTATTAAAAATAAAATGTGGCAAAGATTCCTTCTCTGTGTGTCAGGTACTCATGGTGGAGGAAGCCACAGCCTGTTCCATGTTTCTGTCCCAGGAGCAAGCAGGTGGAGTTGATACAGATTTTACCACAACGCCAACAGTAAAAACACTTACAATGCTGGGAAATGGAACATTCTAAATTAACCAATATAAAACTGCATTTGAAAGGAGACTAGTAAAGTCACAAGCTGGCCATGGGATCTGGCTCTGCGTTCTTTGCACCGGCTCTAAACTTCTTCCATGAGGATAGAGGAAGCACAGAGAATGGTGCAGAAAGGCAGACTTCTGAGAGATATGCCCCCACCTACACCCAAGACAACAGGAACCATTTTCCCCTCGAGGTACCTAGGGGCAAGGATATGATTTATTAAACTACTAGCAATTTGAGAAGATCCCAAACACCTCAATGTCTACATCTGGGCTAGGAGGAGGAGCAAAAGGGCAGTGTATTTCTGCTCCTTGGTTTGGAATGTGGTACAGGAGGGCGGAAGGTATATGCAATGATAAATAAAAATTCCAGGGTTGCATCAGAGTCTTCATTTCCACATTACATGTTGTTAGGAGTCCGAGGCTGTGACAACCTTTGCCCAGTCAACGGTTCCCAGCTCACTGGAAGCCTAATGTCACAGTGTCAGAGCACGGCAAGCCCGCAACAACTGCCCTCGTTAGTGCAAACAGAGACTAGAGACACTAGTACTGCCCGGGGCGATAAAGAAAGAGTTGCTTCTGAACTGCGCATCAGCGGATGAGTAGAAATTTAGCAGTCAATGAGGAACAAGAGAAAGTTTCAAAGTTAAGAGGTATATCAAATATTCCAGAAGACGCAGGTCATTAGGTGAGCGTAAAGAACAGGCAGACAAGAAAGCTGGGGAGGCTGGTGCTGAAAGCGGTAGTGTACTCAGACCGACATCGTCAGAGTCTCCTCATACAACACGTTAGATTTTAATACGGCTATTATAATGATACAGGAAATACGTGAATACAGTATTAGGGATCATAGACCAATTTCACAATTTTGAGGATTTTTGCAATCAAAATTCTTTAATATAATTTTTTAATTATCAAAAGCTATCCTATCACATTATTTCTTCTTCTCCAGATGTCATGATGGTTTTTCGTTCCCCAGCACTAGTTAACAGAAATGCTGTTATTACAGAGAACCAGGGGTAAAGAGCCGGGTTTCCAGAATTCATGACATTCTAGCTACAGAGGACACGATACCTTCTCTTCTGGCCTCTGAGAGTGAGGGCACCCACACACACACACACACACACAGAGAGAGAGAGAGAGAGAGAGAGAGAGAGAGAGAGAGAGAGAGAGAGAGACAGACAGACAGACAGACAGAGAGAGACAGAGAGAGAGACAGAGAGATACACAGAGAGAAATCATATAAACATCCTGAAGGAAGACATAATGTGCAGGGCACACGGGCCTACTGGGCTTATTGAACTCAGTATCCTTTTGCTGAAAGATACCTGTCTGGACTCAAAACCAGACCAATTTTAAAATTATTGGATTTACTAGGAAGAACTGACAAACAGAAGGTGTTGTGAGATCAAAAGTGAGTAGTTGTGTTTTCAAGACAAGTTGATGGGGGCAACTCAAGTAGAAGGAGAACCCAGAGCTGGCACAGGATAACCCGAATAAAACCCAGCTTGTGTTTCTCCACTTGAGCCTTTCCCCAAGTCTCTTCACTTCCGGCAGTCATTTTCTCGTTGACTTCTGTTTTTGCCAGCAGAACATGCTCAGTGAAAAGGTCCCGTAAACATAGTCACGTTAGAAGTCAATGGTCACTGAGTCTTCGTGAGTTCTCTTCTTCTGCCATATTGGTCAGGAGGGTCGGGGCCCTGAAGTACGGCAGAGCTTGTGGGACAAGCTGCAGGGCACAGAGGTGTATTGACCGGGGAGGGGCGTTTCAAAAGTCTACTGAGAAGTATATGGTAAATTTCCTATTGTGACTAATAGCCAAACACCTGGCTGTAAATCTGTGTTTCAGAACACACTTGCTCATTGCTCTTTGCGTTCAGTTTAAAAATAGCAGCTGCTTGAAATGACACAGTTTCAAATAGCAAATCATTGTTCTAGCTTGATTGACATTGAATTTTTATTGATTATTAGACTTAACATTAGAATCAAAGAAATAGAAACCAACAAAGATAAAGGCATAAATTAATAGCAAAGTACTTTTATCTTAGAAGACAGAGTCGGAAACCTGTGGAAGACAAATACTGACTTAAGACCTCATGAAGTCAATAAACTGGACGTAATGCATACTGATTATCTTCAGATTTGTTTTCTGTTTATTTCTGTATATATGTGTTTCTGTGTCTGTGTTCTGGGTATGCTCATGTGCTTGTGGGTTCATGCAGAAGCTAGCAGAGGGCGATGGATTCCCCCGGAGGTATAGTCTCAGGTGGTTGTAAGCTGCCTGATGTGGATGATGGGGTCTGAGCTCTGGTCCTTAGAATGATCAGCAAGTTCTCTTAACCCAAGAGGCATCTCTCGTCCCTAAACACAGCTATTCATAAACAGCTGATACGTGGAGTCAAGTAATTACCAGTCAGCATTACTTTGTCAGATGTTTGTTTTGCATTCTTCAATACTGTATTTGACACGGCTCCTCTCTTCTACTTAGTTAAACTAGAAAATTTCCATGAGAAAATAAGGTGAACTATTTATTATTGATAGACCTGATGGCTGAATAGCCTTTCTATCTTCCAGGGCTTCCTTTCATTTTCAGGACATGGCCCAAATTGTCTTAGTGATTTTAGTTTGGTTCCCAGAGATTTTTCTTTTTCTTTTTTTTTTTTTTTTGAGTTTCTTTTATTTATTTATTTTTAAATATTTATTTATTTATTTATTTATTTATTATGTATACAATATTCTGTCTGTGTGTATGTCTGCAGGCCAGAAGAGGGCACCAGACCTCATTACAGATGGTTGTGAGCCACCATGTGGTTGCTGGGAATTGAACTCAGGACCTTTGGAAGAGCAGGCAATGCTCTTAACCACTGAGCCATCTCTCCAGCCCCCATCCATGAAGTCTTAAGAGTGGAACATACCAGGTGCCTTTAAGAATGAGGGGTGGGAAATGGAATGGGAGATTGGGATCAAAGATGCCATGGATTCCCAATGTTACTCTACACTGACAGTTCTCAGGATGTGGTCCAGGGGTTCTTAGGAGACCCTCAGATCTGTTCAGAAATCTTTGAGATCAAAACTATGTTTCCTAACAATACTGAAGCATTATTTGTGGTTTTCATTCCATCCCCAGAGATTTTTCTAGCCTTATCTCTGGCATTTACTTTCATGAACTTAAAGCCCTAGCTCTACACATACAATTTTCATGGTTTATCTTCTCTCTTTTGCATATCTAGGGCTATTCTTTCTGCTTGAAATGTCCTCACTCTTTCCCCTAACTCCTGCTCATCCATTACAGTACCCTTCTCTGACATGTCTTCCCCACTCCTTGTATTTTACGCACCTATTTTACTCCTAGTGCACCCCTCCCTTATATTTCAACTTGTCCTGAGATCAATTATGTACCTGTCTAATTTAAATTATTCTATTTTTAATGTAGGATAACAATCTGTAGCTCATTATGTTTGTATCCCTCATGCATAATGTGAAAACTAAACACTGAATAGGTATTAATAGATGTTGTGGAATGGATATGGTTCCCAAGGTGGGGCAGCTGGGAAGCAAATTTTCTTCCGAGAGAACTGAAGAATCCACTATGAAAGAAGACATCCAGAGTGAGAGAGTAACAGCACCGGGCAAAGCATATAGGAAAGAAGTGAGGAAAAACATCCACTGAGCCCTGCAGACTGTTAAATGTCAGAATATAGCACTAGGTACTTAAAAGGCAGGTTTAAGAAACCAAAGAAGTTGGATTATTTGGAATTTTGATGTCTAATTTCTTGAGTTCATTATAAATTTTGCAGATCAGTCCTGTCTGATGTGGGATTGGTGAAGATCTTTTCCCACTCTGTAGGCTGCCTTTTTGTCTTATTGACAGTGTCCTAGTTTCAGGAGGTCCTACTTATTTATCATTGCTCGCAGTGTCTGTGCTACCAGGGTTATATGTAGGAAGTGGTCTTCTGTGCCCATGCACTGAAGCTACTTCCCACTTTCTCTTCTATTAGGTTTAGTGTGGTCAGATTTATATTGAGGTCTTTAATCCATTTGGACTTGAGTTCTGTACATGGAGATAGGTAGATATGGATCTATTTTCATTCTTCTACAGGTTGACATCCAGTTATGCCAGTACCATTTGTTGAAGATGCTTTTTTTTTTTACATTGTGTAATGTTAGCTTCTTTGTCAAAAGTCAGGTGTTCATAGGTGTGTGGATTAATATCTGGGTCTTCAATTCAATTCCACTGGTCAACCTGTCTGTTTTTATGCCAGTACCAAGCTGTTTACATTACTGTAGCTCTGTAACAGAGATTGATGTCAGGGATGGTGATCCCTCCAGAAGTTCCTTTGTTGTACAGTTTTGGCTATCCTGGGTTTTTGTTTGCTTGTTTGTTTTTCCATATGAAGTTGATTATTGTTCTTTCAAGGTCTATGGATAATTGTGTTGGGACTTTGATGGGAATTGCATTGAATCTATAGATTGCTTTTGGTAGGATTGCAATTTTTATTATGTTGATCCTACCTATCCAAGAGCATGGGAGATCTTTCTATTTTCTAGTATCTTCTTCAGTTGCTTTCTTCAAAGACGTAATGTTCCTGTTGATCAGGTCTTTCACTTCTTTGGTTAGAGTTACTCCAAGATATTTTATGTTATTTGTGGTTATTGTGAAGGGTGGTGTTTCTCTGATTTCTTTCTCAGCTTCTTTATCATTTGTACATACGAGGGCTACTAATTTCTTTGAGTTGATCTTGTATCCTGCCACATTACTGGAGGTATTTATCAACTGTAGGATTTCCCTATTACAGTTTTTGGAGTCACGTATGTAAACTATCATATCACCTGCAAATAGCAAAAGTTTAACTTCTTCCTTTCCAATTTGAATCCCCTTGATCTCCTTTGTTGTCTTATTGCTCTAGCCAGGACTTCAAGAACTATGTTGAATAGATATGGAGAGTAGACAGCCTGAACTGCCTTTGCACTAAATTCAGACTGATGAATATCTTAAATGTCACCATAGAACCTTCATCCAGCAACTGATGGAAACAGAGATAGAGACCTGTAGCAGAACACTGGGTTGAGCTCCCAAAGTCCAGTTGAAGAGTGGGAGGAGTGAGAATATGAGCAAAGAGATCAAGACCATGATGGGGACACCCACTGAAACAGTTTACCTGAGATAATGGGAGCTCACCAGCTCCAGCCAGACAGGAATGAAACATCATAGGTCCAGACTAGACCCTCTGAATGTGGGTGACAGTTGTATGGCTGGGGCAGACTGCAGAGCCACTGGTAGTGGCACCAGGAGTTATTTCTACTGCTTATACTGGCTTTTAGGGAACCTATTCTCTTTGGATGGATACCTTGCTCAGCCTAGATATAGTAGGAAGGGTCTTGGACCTTCCTCAAAACATGTGCCTTACCCTTTCTGAGAAATGGATGGGAGTAGGAAGGATAGGTAAAGGGAATGGGAGGAGGGGAGGAGGTGGGAATTGGGATTGGTATGTAAAATGAAAAAAGATAGTTTGCTTTCTTTTTTTTTTAAATAAGAAAATTAAAAAATGACAAAAAGTAAAAAAAGAAAATAACTTGTTCATTTTAATAAGTTATTTGTTTGTAATATGAAATAATTTTGAAATTACCTACTGACTGGTTGTAAACTTAGAGCTTTACTTCCCCAAAGACACTGAGAAGAAAATCACATCCTATGTCCTGATATTCTTACAGGCTCCTACTGAAGAAGTACTGTTTGAGTAGAACATACAGATTACATAATACAATAAAACTCTTTTAAAAATATTCTGCTTAACGTTTCTTTGGTTTAGTGTGTGATTCTTTTGGCCAGGAATGCTTAGGCTCCACCCTATGAGCTCTGGCACTAAGTTACATTTTGTCAGAGACATCAATTCTGCGTCACCAAATAACTTCAGTCACTGAGTAGTCATAGGCACAAGGGCGAGGGAGGAGCGAGGTGTTTTTCTCTGAGGAATGGTGGAGGGTGTACAGTCTGCGTTCACATCTCCAGTGAGGCCTGGCCAGGCCTGGCTCTCAGCTAGTCGAGGTTGAGGTTGGTATCTGAAAGACTGATGAGGTAACTGCCTTCTAAGCAACGTTCTCAGATGTCCCTTTAAGCAGGATGAACAACTGAGCAAGGATGACTACCTTCCTGAGGGGCTTCCTGCACAGAGCTGCTGCTCACAGTGGGTTGTAAAGATCAGCACAAATATCTAGGCAAAACAGGAAGAATCCAGTTTCTTCAGGAACTGCAGGCAACATTTGTTATAGAATGAGGGCACTTCACAGAATCTCTAACAGTTTGGTAGACACTGTGGACCGTCTCCTGGGACCATGCATAAGGCTCAGTGCTTATGGAGCTCTGGCTACCCATTCTCAACTCTCAGATCTCACCCAGCTGGAACCTTTAAAGACTTCTTAAGGTTATCTTTGTTTACAGTTTGAGACACGTTGCAGTGAAAACGCCACCTAAACCAGGAAATCTATGAAGCAAATAATTCAAATGAACTGTTTTATACCAATAAGTCCTTCAGTTTGTGTATTCTCTGGAGCAGCTCTCCTTGGTTAGTGTCCCCTCCACACTGCTACTACCATGCTCAACCGCTGGGTCACACTAATGGAGTTAGTTTTCCCATCTTACTGCAAAGGATCCATGACTCAACAGTAAGGCCACAATATCTCCAATCTGGTCAGTGCTAGGAAACATCGCAGAAAGGATCTTTAAATGCTGCTACCAAGAACATTTGTCCTCAGCTCGTTTGCGCTAATGAGCACTGGCTAAGTCGACATGTTTCCAAGCTGTGAAGGGCCAGCCTCGTCCCATGCTAACTCTGTACCGGAGCCAAGATTTTAATAAGAACAGGCTATTGATTGTGCCCATAAGGATTGTTCATTCCTTAATATAATTTGGCAAAATCCAGACATTATTAATCACCACTAATAGTCCCTATCTGGAAAACAAGCACTTTGTTGCTCATTTGGTTCAGAAATTACTGAAAGCTCAACCATAACCCAAACATATGCTAGGAATCAATTAAAAACATCAATAAATTATTTCACTATGGATATATTATTCTTAAATATATTCAGAAAGAATATGAATTACTGCATAAAAAGAATATGTTCTGTGATCTTTGCCAAATCATACAAACAAAAACAACCATAACAAAAGGTAAAACATGACTTTAGAACAATGTGATGATGATGTTTGGGAAGCACAATTATGAATTGTTTAGGTCACATGCAATCTTTAATAAATGTATACCTCTGTGTGTATGTACATTATATGTGATACACATGTAAGCACACGTGCACACACACACACACATCCATCCCTTAACCAAAATACTTGGGGCAAATGTGTTAAGATTTGGAATTTTAAATTATTTTAATAGTTAATGTGTATGTCAAGTGAGATGTTAGGGAGCACACTTGACTATGAAGAAGACATCATACCCATACCATGTCTCTCACACACACCGTCTGTCCTCAGTGATCTAAAGATAACTTTACAGGAGTTTAATGATTTTCCTGAATGAAAACAAAGTTTCATGGTGTGGAATTTCACTTTTGATGTAGTACTGAAGCTCAGAAGTTTACAGTGTTTGAAGCATTTTGTATTTTTGTCTTTGAACTAGGGATGTTTTATATATATATATATATATATATATATATATATATATATATATATATATATATATAGAGAGAGAGAGAGAGAGAGAGAGAGAGAGAAACAGATCACAAAGACCTTCTCCAATCTTTCCACCACTCATCCTTATCCCAGCCCAAATGGCATTGGCTGGCAACCCACCAGCCAAGAATACCTGAGAAGCAAGTAGGCCAGCAAAGCAGGCAAGCAAGCTTTAGATCTCCATCCCCCTGTTTCTTCTCCACATTCAACCCTTCAGTCTCATCTCCTGTGCTCTAACAGATTCCTGCTGTGGCCTCTCATCACTCTCTGCCCCCATCCCCAGGGGAATCAGCAGATCCCAGTGGAACACACCGCTTTCCTTCCTTTAGCAGACCCCTCTGCACTCTCCCCTTCAAAGTGTCAGCTTCCAATACCTAGAAACACATTGTACCTGGAACCCCCAGGGCCATGCCTGGCAAGATCCTAGCAGACTTTCCTACCAGGTATCACCCAGTCACTACTCCCTCCTAAGAACCAGATAGGGCAACAGAAACTAAGGAACAAAGCCTCCACCCAACAAGACAAGAACAGTTGTCAGCACCAAACATACTAAAGCCAGATGCCTAAATGCTAGCATAAAAACACAATCAATAACAACCAGAAGATTATATTTTCACTAACACCACAGTAGGCCCTAAGCTTTGCAGCATAGCTGAAGCACACACACACACACACACACACACACACACACACACTTAAAATAGGCCTTATGAGTATGATAGATGTCCTTAAAGAGAAAATGAATAAATCTTTTAAGGAAATTTATGAAAATGCAAACAAAGACTGGAAGAAAATAAAATAGTTTAAAAATATTTGAAAGTGAAAATAGAATCCAACAAAGAGAACCCAGACTGAAAAATCTAGAAATGAAAACTACAGGAACTCGACCAGGAGCCTCAGGGGCAAGCTTCACAAACAGAATACAAGATATGGAAGAGAGGTTCGCAATCACTGAAGACAGAATAGAAGAAATGGATACCTCAGTTAAAGCAAACATTACATCTAAAACAAAACAAAACACTTATGATACAAAGCATCCAGGAAACTGAGAAGACAAAATCCAAGAATAACAGAAATAGAAGAAGGAGAAGAAACCCAAATCAAAGGCACAGAAACTATTTTCAATAGAATTATAGAAGAAATTTCCCCTAATCTAAAGAAGGAGATACCCACAAAGTACAAGAAGCACACAGAACACCAAATAGGCTGGACCAGAAAAGAAAGTCCCCTGACCATATAATAATCAAAACACTAAACATACCGAACAAAGGAAGACTATTAAAAGCTACATGGGAAAAAGACCAAGTAACATACAAATTCAGACTTACTAGAATAATACCTGACTTCTCAACAGAGACTCTAAAAGCCCGAAGAGTCTGTACAGAAGTGCTATAGACTCTAAGAGACTGCAGATGCACTCCCAGACTCTTATAACCAGAAAAACTTTAAATCACCGTAATTGGAGAAAATAAGACTTTACATGATAAAACAAAATTTAAAAAAAATATTCGTTTACAAATTTAGCCTTACAGAAGGCACTAGAAGGAAAATTCCAAGTTAAAGAGGTTTACCACACCCAAGAAAACACGGGAATAAATAATCTCAGACCAGCAAATCTAAAGAGGGGAAACACACACAACAACAACAACAATTACAGCAACAGCATCAAAACCACTGGAATCACAAATGTCATCCATTGGCATCTCTCAACAGCAGTAGTCTCCATTCATCAACAAAAAGACACTAACAGAATAAATGCAAAAACAGGATCCATTTTTTTCTGCTCCGTCCAAGAAACACACCTTAACATCAAGAATAGAATAGATATCACCTCAGGGTAAGAAAAAAAAAGCAGAAAAAGATATTCCAAGAAAATGGACTTTGAAGCAAACTGATGTAGCCATTTTAATATCTAACAAAAAGACTTAAAAATGAAAGCTAATCTGAAGAGATAGGGAAGGACACTGCATACTCAGTAAAGAAAACATCCACCAAGGGACATTTCAGTCCTCAATGTCTACGTCCCAAACACAAGGGCATGGAAGTTTATAAAAGAAACACTACTACAGCTTAAATCAAATACTGACCCTCAAACGCTGATAGTGGAAAACTTCCATACCCTACTCTTGTCAATAGACAGGTTATCCAGCCAAAACCAAACAGAGAAATTCTGGGGATAACTGATATTATAAACCAAATGGATCTTACAGAACATTTCACCCAAACACAAAAGAATATACCTTCTCAACACCTCATGGAACTTTCTCCAAAACTGACCACATATTGTCACTGTCACAAAGCGCATCTCAACAGATACAAGAAAATTGAAACAACACCCTGCTCCCTATCCGACGGCAGGTTAAAGCCACAACAACAAAACAGCAGAAAGCTTACAAACTTGTGGAAACTCAACAACTCTCTGCTGAATGAAAAATGAATCAAGAAAGAAAGTAAAGAATTCCTAGAATTAAATGAAAATGAACACACAGCATACCCAAACTTGTGGAACACAATGAAAGGGGTACTAACAGACAAGGTTATAGCAAGTACTAAGTGCATACATTAAAAAACCAGAGATAACTCATTCTAGTAAACAGCACAGCTGAAAGCTCTAGAACATAAAGGAAGAAATTAGACAGGAAGAAATAGTCAAACTCAGGAATGAAGTCAATAAAATAGAAACAGCAAACAATATTAAGAATCAGTGAAACAAGTACTTGATTTTTAGAGAAAATCAACAAGATAGACAAACTCTTTTCCAAATTAAGTAAAAGGTAGAGAGATAAAATTCGAATTAATAAAATTAGAAATAAAAAGGGGATATAACAATAGACACCAAGGAAATCCAGAACATCCTATCATGTACTTTAAAAACCTGTACTGCACCTATGCTGGATAGTTTTATCTCATTTTGACACACAGTAAAGTCCAGGAACAGATGGTTTATGCACAGAATTCTACTGATCTTTTCAAAAAGAGTTAATGCAATAGTCCTCAAATTATTTCACAAAGTAGAAACAGAAAGAACATTGCTTTAGTCATTTTAGGAGGTCATAGCTACCTTGAGACCCAAACCATACAAAGAGCCAAAAATGAAAGAGAATTATAGACCAGTTTCCTTTATGCACACAGAAGCAAAAGTACTCAATAAAATAGCTAAAAACCAAATCTAGAAACACATCAAAAATATCATTGCCACGATTAAGTAGGCTTCATCCTAAAGATACAGGAATAGTTCAACATAAACAAATTGATAAATATAACCCATCATGTAAACAAAGTGAAGGAGAGAATAATGCATGATCATCTCAATAAATGCAGAAAAGGCCTTTGACAAAATCCAACACCTCTTCCTGATAAAAGTCCTTGAGAGAACAGAAACAAAACAGACATATCTCAACATAATAAAGGCAGTTTACAATAAACCCATAGCCAACATCAGCTTACCTATAGAGGAACTCAAAGCAAATCCACTAAAATTGGAAAGAAGACAAGGCTGTCAACTCTCTTAAATTCTATTGAATATAGTACTTGAACTCTTAGCTAGAGCAATAAGACAACTGAAAAATATGATGGGTATGCAATTTGGAAAGGAAGAAGATAAAGTATTGCTATTTGAAAATGATATGATAGTATACATAAGTGACCCTAAATATTCTACTGGGAAACTCACACAGTTGATGCACACTTTCTTTTTTATTATTTTTTTATTGAACTATATATTTTTCTCTGCTCCCCTCCCTTCCTCTCTCCTCCCCTTCTACCCTCTGCTATGGTCCCCATGCTCCCAATTTACTCAGGAAATCTTGTATTTTTCTACTTCCCATGTAAATTAGGTCCATGTATGTCTCTCTTAGGGTCTCTTTGTTGTCTAGGTTCTCTGGGATTGTGAATTGTAGGTTGATTTATCTTTGTTTCATGTCTAAAAGCCACTTATGAATGAGTATATATTGTATTTGTCTTTCTGTGTCCGGTTACCTCACTCAATATGATGTTTTCAAGATCTACTATTTGCTCCAAAATTTCAAGATGCCATTATTTTTTTCTGCTGTGTAGTACTTCATTGTGTAAATACACTACATTCTCTTAATCTATTCTTATGTCAAGGGGCATTTAGGTTGTTTCCAGGTTCTGGTTATGACAAATAATACTGCTATGAACATAGTTGAGCATGATACACACTTTCAACAAAGTAGTTAGATACAAAATATGATCAGTCCTCTTATATACAAATGATAAATAGTGTAATAAATAAATCATGAAACAATACCTTCACAATAGCCTGAAATAATAAAAATATTTGGGGTAACTCTAACCAAGCAAGTGAAAGATTTGTATTATAATAACTTCAAGTCACTGAAGCAAGAAATTGGAGAAGATATCAAAAGATGGAATGATCTTCAGGTTCAGGAACTGATAGAATTAATATTGTAAAAAATGGCAACCCTACCAAAAGCAATCTACAGATTCAATGCAATCCCAATCAAAATTCCAACATAAGTCTTCACAGATCTTGAAAGGTCAATTTTCAGCTTCATATGGAAACATAAAAAACCCAGTATAGCTGAAACAATTCTGGATAATAAAAGAACTTCTGGCGGTATCACTATGACTAATTCAAGTTGTAGTGTGGAGCTACAGTAACAAGAACAGCACGGTACTGGCACAGAAACAGACATGTTGCTCAATAGAATTGAATTGAAGACCTAGACATAAATTCACACACCTATGATTTCCTGATTTTTGATAAAGAACACAGAAATACATATTAGAATAAAGACAGCATCTTCAATAAATGGTGGCGGTCAAACTGAATGGCTGAATGTAGTATATCTATACTTATCATCCTGCATAAAACTCTGCTCCAAATGGATCAGAGACTTCAACATAAAACCAGTTACAGTGAACCTGATAGACGAGAAAGTGGGAAATAGCCTTGAACTCACTGGCACAGGAGCAGACTTTCTGAAGAGAACACTGATAGTACAGGCACTAGGCTCAATAATTAGTAAATGGGATCTTATTAAACCGAAAAGCTACTTCATAGGAAATAACAATATCATTTGGACAAAGCGGCAACCTACAGAAGGGGAAAAGGTTTTCACCAACTACAAGTGTGTCAGAGAGCTAATATCGAAACTACACAAGGAACTAAAAAAACCTCAGATATCAAGAAAGCAGTTCAGTAAAAAGGGGGATACAGATCTGAATGGAGAATTCTCAAAAGAGGAAACTCAAAAGAGCTCAGAAACACTTACATTCAACATCCTTAGCCGTCAGAGAAGTACAGATCAAACTACTTTGAGATTTCAGCATCTACCTGTCAGAATGGCTGAGATCAATAACACAAGTGACAGCTTATGCTAGTGAGGATGTGGGGCAAGGGAATACACCTCCATTGCTGGTGGGAGTGCAAGCTTCTATGACCACTATAGAAATCAGTGTGGCAGTTCCTGAGGAAGATGGGAATTAACCTCCCTTGAGATCCAGCTATACCTCTTTTGGGCGTATACCCAAGGATGCTTCATCCTACCACAGAGAAACTTCCCCAACCATGTTCATTCCAGACCTATTTCAGAAATAGCCTGAGACTGGAAACAACCTACTATGTCCCTCAACATAAGAGTGGATAAAGAAAATACAGTAATTTATATAATGGAGGGTTATCAGATATTAAAAAATCGAAATCATGAAATTCTCAGCTAAATGCATGGAGCTAAAAGAAAATCATTCTGAGTGAGGTAACTCAGAACCAGGAAGACGAATATGGTATTTATTTGTTCATATGCAGATATTCCTGTTAATTAAATGATAACCAAATCACAATCAGTAGAGCCACAGAGGGTAGGTGTAGAGTAAGGAACTCAGGGCACACATAGGAAAGGGAAGTAGAATAGATGGTTATGGGTGGATGCGATGGTGGGACTGGAACGGAAGGATCAAACAAGGAGGGGGAAGAGAGAGGGGGATGAGGGAATGAATACAAGGAGAGACAGCTAAAATTAAGGGCCATCTGAGGCGTGGTATGAAAACCTAATACAGTAGAAGCTTCATAATGTGTGTGTGTGTATTACATATATATATATG
This sequence comes from Chionomys nivalis, assembly GCF_950005125.1. Lineage (NCBI taxonomy): Eukaryota > Metazoa > Chordata > Mammalia > Rodentia > Cricetidae > Chionomys > Chionomys nivalis. The sequence continues at coordinate 52,372,739 of NC_080101.1, read as the reverse complement.
TATGTATGTATCTAATTGAAATCACCAAATAATAGAGGAGACAAAATCCCTACTGGACATCTCTTGTCACCAAATGAAGATTCTACTCCCAGGATTGGGTTGTGTTTAATTGAGTTGTTTGCCAAAAGGGTTCCATGGGAACCTCCAACAACCCATGCTGTTGCCAAGACTATAGGTTGCTCTCCACAAACCAATGACAAGGCCCCATTGCGGGAGACATGACCTACACAACTCATTAAATATACAGAAGTCAAGGTGGTGCCCAAAGAGAGCCTTCACTCTTTGTGTTAGAGTCTTTGGTACCAGAAGGTACTCTGCACGCTACCAAAAGAGAAACATAAACACCAATCCAGCTACAAAGCCTTTGTTCCACAGTGGTGTTCTGCCTGTAAGTTATGCTAGGGTAAAGGTGACACAAAACTTGTAGGAGCAACCACCCAATATCTGACCTGACCTAAGGCCCACTCCAAAGAAGGAAGCCATGCCTGTCACTGCTTGAGTAACCAAGAGCAAAAGATTAGGTAGCCTAGGGACCTATGATAAAATCAAATACTGTTCTATAAACAAACAAGCAAACAAGAAGAGTAGCAACACAAATGGTTCCAAATGACATTCTGCTATACTCATAGATCAATGCCTTGCTCAACCGTGATCAGAGTTGCTACCTCCTGCCAAAGATAAGGACAAATACAGAGACTCAAATACAGAGACTCACAGTTAGGCATTAAGGAGAGAGAAAGAGAGAGAGGGTCCTTGGAATACTCCTTTAGAAATGAGATGTCTCCATCAAATTCCTCACCTCAGAACTCAGGGATCTTCGCAGAAGAAGAGGTGGAAAGAGTAGGGACCCAGAGTTGATGGAGGACCCTGAGAAAACAAGGCTCTCTAAATCAACAGTACATTGGAACTCTCAGAGATGAAGGAAGCATACAGACAGTCTTAACAGGTCTGCTGAAAGAAGTGGACACATGATCCCATCCCCAAACTAGAAACAATCTCTAATTGATAAACCACTTGTAAATGAAAATTTAATTTTCTCCAAGGTCATATCACCCTGGAAACAAACTCCTAATGGTAGCCTGTTTCTCCAGCAGTAAATGATCAACAGAAAATGAACTCAGTGACATCATTGGAGGCTCCTTGTTCCATAACACTGTGTTAGCACTTTTTAAAGACTTCTACCTTATTTTCAATTAATTAATTAATCAATTTCCCTCTCTTTTTAGCCTATAGGTCCTTTGCGTATAAATTGCAGCTCCCAGTTTAGTGATGTTGTATGGGATTCTTGAGTGTGGAAATGAGTGAGTCTCTGTGTCTTTTTCATGTGCCTTTTCTTGGGCTCTTTTCCTTCTGTTTATTTTGTCCTCTTCTGATGTATTGGTTTTGTTTTATTTTATTTTAGAAGCCTGTTTGTTTTCTAATGCGAGACAGAAAGGGGGTGGATCCTGATAAGGGGGAGGAACTAAGCAGAATGGAGGAGGGCAAACTGTGATCAGGATGTATTTTGTGAGAAAAAAAAGCTATTTCCAATAAAAGGGGATGGGGAAGAAATGAGTTATTTATAAAGTGGGAAATAACAAGAAATGTTTCTAAAAGCAAGCTTGGACTTCACTTGATTCAAACAAATGGGAGCAAGATTCATGGCTCCCCGGTACATGAACATGGACAGCAGTAACTGTTGTTTCTTCTTATGGAGGTGGGCAGTTCTTGGGCCTTGTGGATGCTAGATGTGTGCTGAACCACAGCGCTACATCTGCCATGGTTTCTTAATAAGAAATGACAGCCATCTTAGTTTTCTGTTAACGAACCTTGAATATATTACCTCGTTCAATTCATGAACAACGCCTTTTGGGACTGAGCTGAAGCTGCAGAAAATCTGCTTTTTATCATCCATGAGGATCAGAGAGTTCTGGTCCATGACCTGATATCCACCCATCTTGGGACCAGATAAAGTTCAGATGGTTTAACAGTAGAAAAGAAAGAGGAGACGTGTGCTAAATCCAGCAAGGATTCCAAATCATTTTGATTTTTATAACAAAGCACTCCAATATCCACACTGTTACATAACTGTGCAATAATTATATTAGGGGGTGCCATGTCAACTTAGGCCAAGTTTTTCTATCAAGTGAGCTTTACGGCAAATCTTGGGATATCTTTCTATTTGGCGTATTGCTGGGCTTTGGATGGTAAAGATTAAGAATTGTAGTCGAGATGCACACAAATCCTATAGCAATGATCAAAGGACCTATCTGTCAATTTACAGACGGACTTACCGAGAAACTGTAATTTGTGTTAAAGTTGAACATCAGCCAGCCCTGTTCAGTTGTAATACTTCTTAATGATACCAATGAACAACCGACTCACTGTCATCTGAACAAGCCAAGAGACTAAGGAATTGCCAGTAGGGTTAGTAAGTGGCTTGTGTACGGTCAGTGGGCACCTAAACATAGTCCTAGACAAATAGCGTCAGTGGTGCCCCCAAAAGAGAGTCTGAGACCCCATATGTCCCAGTGCATCAATAGACCACACAGAACAAAAAAGACTCAGCCCTGAAGGAGCACAAGTATCTTGTGTCTCGATTTTTACCATGGAGTACAGACCAAGTATGGCAATGACTCCGATTCACAGGCAAGCCTGCCCAGTCTCTAAGGGAGACGATATTTGGTCACATTGTAGCTTTATCCGGTTTGTGTGGGAGGCTTTTGCCCCTGAGTATCAAATTTGACATACCGATTTCTTATGGGAAATTCCTGCCATTTTTTCTTCAGTAAGATACACAATGACTCTCATGAATAAAATAATAAGTCTTGCTGGGACATGATGGTTCCAACTGCTTCTAATCAAGTACTTTTAAAAGCCTCGATGCCTGACTATAGCAAAGCATAAGAAATAATCAGAAAAGTCACTACCTGGTGACTGATTCTCATTTGTACAAATTCAAAATATTGTGTTAAAAATGGAACTACACCCCTGAACGCTATTTAAAATTGTGGCGGTTGGGGCATCAGGTGTCTGGGCTTTAAATAGCTGGCAGGTATAGAGTCACTGCAATGTGACTATGATTCATGGTGGTGCTCACATGGAAGATTGTGACAAGGAGATACCCCCCTCCTGACATCCTGTCCATTATGAACCGCTGAATTGCCTTTAGACGAATGCATTTTCTCCTTTGAATGGAAGTGACCTATCAACGCCCCCCCCCCCCCCCCCCCGTGCCTGTTGCGTTCGGTTCGTCGTAATGAAAATGCACTCCCTACATCAGAATCTGCCTAATTCATTAGCACCTGCCTGCCTGGCCCACCTGCTGGCCCCGAGGAAGAATAACAAGGCAGGAAATAAACAGGATTTTATTAAAATGGTGGACTTTTATCCACAATAGTTGAACATCTTCCTTAGTGCCTTGAGCTACTCTGTGCACAGCAGCTAGGTTCCTCTCTGGACTAGAGCTTGCCCGCACCAACTGACACCTGCTTGCTCATGAGAGAGAAGGACCCTGGTCTGCTGCTGGTGCAGGGAAAATTCCTAAGCTATGACACTGCGTCTCATTCAGCTTTCTTATTCAGTGATTATGGCCACCAGATATGCGTGGCGTTACTTTATGGGTCCTGTGGTTCAAGTGTTTCAAGTGTTGGGTTGGTCCTGGTAGCATCCTGTGCCCTAAAAAGGCTGTTATAAAACAGCAGCGCCAGGAGGAAATGTTCACAGAATCCTTTGTGAAAATACTCTGAGAGCACCAACTGACAGACTTCCTTCTTTTGTATCCAACAGCTCATAACTTTCTATGCATCCTCTTGGGAAAGAGCAAGACGACGCTAATTGAACTTGTCTAAGTGACAATCACAGGGACAGGTTTTGACATGGTTGCAGTCAAGTTTTCCTTACTAGAAGAAAGAGAGCAGCGTGCTGGGATGGATTGATGTTGGCTTTCATTTTCACCAAAGCTTCCTGGACAGGTTGGGCCTGGGTTCTGAAAACACTTTTGAAACGGTAAAGTGTTTGCCTTCTCTACTGGGAAAGCTCTGTTAGAATCCCCGCTGGGGCTGGTGAGATTGTTCTTAACATCTTGGAGGAGAATCTCGTTACTAATCTCCATGTTGTCCTTTTGAGATTACAGATGACAAATACTCCAGAAGCCAACTTCCAAGTCACTGCAGCAGCTTGGGGAAGGGTGGAAGAGAACTAGCTGCCTTTAAGAAAAACCGGCATCTATAAAAAGCGCTGGATCAAAAGAAGACGCCCCATCACACACCCACTGTGGTTGGGCTGACGAAAATAGCCACTCACACAGATTTAGCTCACTTCAATGTCAGGCTTTCCCTCTAACCGCCCTGCCTCCCTCCCCCACCTCCATCTCCTTAGCCCATCTCCATGGTGAATTCAGCTCTGAGAGCAGGTGCTTCAGGCCTCCGCACCAAACGCTCCATCAGAAACTACATCTCGATGCTGCCAGCCCAGAAGTCTCCTCCTCCTCACGGTCTAAGGACCACCTTCCTGGCACAGGATGGCTTTGTAGTCCGGACATGAGAAGTCGCTGCTAGGTGCTAGGCACTGTGCAGAGCACCTCACACCCTCGGCATCGCTCAGCCCCAGACAGTGCGGCGTCACGGTCCTTACGCTCCTTATTTTACCCACAAGAAGAGGAGGTCTCAAACAGCTTATTCAAAGGCACACATTTAATTAGTGGTAGAGCAGACTCTGACCTGCTTGATCACAGGAGCTGTGTGTTCAGTTATTATGCCTTGCTGCTTCCTGCTTTGACAAAGCATCGAATCTTCACACATGGGCTGGCAGGGTTTCCTTGCAGGAATGTCTGTTTATCCACAGTCCTGCCTGCCTTGTTTCTCAGTTCAAAATCAAAATCACAATTTTTACCTAACCTCTATTTAGACCAAGATGATAGGTAAAAAGTCAAAATGCACAGGGATGCAGTTTAGTTAAAACTTCAGTGATGTGGAAAGGGGGACCACCGAGAGATCATGTGGCAATCCGTGCTATGGTATCTCCTCAGGCTAATTAAAAATACAGGTACTGTTTGCAGAGCCCCCCTCCCCCCCTCCGTGCATCCTTTCTCCTCCTCTCATGCTGCTGTATCCCCTCCCTACCCTCTCCCTGACGTCACACATTGTCTCTCAGTTCCATTATTTCATAAGCAACTCCACCACACCAGACACAGTGCACGGTCCTGGAGAGAGGCAGGATATGTGACTGTCCCCACAGTTCTTACGTTTTAGGTGTAACAGACAGGTGGTAGAACGGGGACATGGCAGGGACATCGCCAGATTTAAGCAGGTAGAGAATGCTGTTGCGTGTGCTATTTTTATTTATTTTTTTATTTTTTATTTTTTGGTTTTTCGAGACAGGGTTTCTCTGTGGTTTTGGAGCCTGTCCTGGAACTAGCTCTGTAGACCAGGCTGGTCTCGAACTCACAAAGATCCACCTGCCTCTGCCTCCCAAGTGCTGGGATTAAAGGCGTGCGCCACCACTGCCCTCAAACATAGCTACTTCGACAGTTCACAGGTAGGAGTCCTGTTTCTGCAGATGGCTGCCTGTCTCAGGGCCTTATTTGCGTACATCATTCCTTGTAAATACAGGCTCTTAAGGGCCTTTGCATGTAGACTCCGTATGTGAGGTGCATGGAATGAGAAATCTTTTGGATTTTAGATTTTTTAATTTGTAATATCTGTATACATATAACATGTTAGTAATAGGTCTAGAGTATAAACAGCAAATTCACTTATTTTGCTTATGTCCTTTATACATATACCATGAAGGTAACTTTATACAATCTTCTCAAACTTATACTGGGGTAATTTATGCACGAATACATATTATGCAGTGTTTTAAATGATGTTATATATGAAACAAATTTTGTGTATAATGAATCATCAGAAAGCACAGAAACTCTAACATGGAATTTTCCTTTTGTAGCTTCAAAACGGTATTTAAACAACTCTAATTTTGAGGTGTTTCAGATTTAGGGCTGCGAATATTCAACAGTACTTATTATTCCTTCAGTTAATCAGTCCTTGCAGCAAAACCTCTCTTGAAAATACTTGGTAATCATCTCATTTTGTTAGGTATACTCCCGTGCAATGCATAAATGTCCAGAGAAAAGAGTGACCAGTAGGCTGTTAGCAGGTGTTTCCTAGAAGCCCGAGGGCCACCCCCAGCAGGGCCGTCTCTCAGCGGTGCAGTCAGATCAACCTGAAGACTGCCCCAGCTTATGAGGATGAGGTCTGCTCTGCCTTAGATTCTCCAGCACAGCCTGGACCAGGAGCTTATAGATCCACAAACAGTGATGCTCACACATTCTAACTATGGAATAGTTCCTTCCAACTAAAGACCCACAGTTGGACGTATAATGGGCAGGTATACAAGCAAATAAGGATGCTACCACAGCAAAGAGCTCAGCTCTCAGGACCAGCAGAATAAAAGAAAACATCTTCAGCAGAAAATGAACAAAACACCCTGTACCAGAGAGAACCCACTTGGCTCTAGTAACTTCCAAATGAGACATCCTCTTGGCATCCAAAGGGGAGGAAGAATCATCAGGGAATTCAAATCTAACTGTGGGGAAACTTCCTCCAGTCTGCGAAGATGAATGAGCTCAATGACATATGTGAGACCAGCTGCCACATGGACTTGGGCAGACACAGTCTCCCGGCAACTGTTCTCATAGAGCCAAAGTGGCCTGGGACAGAAAGAAATGTCAAGAAAGGGTGACACCAGCTATGCCACGGGCGAATCAGAGCTTCTAAAATTAATGTGCAGATACGGAACACTTTCTGTTAGACGTTTTCTGACACATTGTTTTTCAATATGCTTCTCCTCCCCTCGGTTCATTTCTCATGGCTTTCCTGAGCAGTGCTGACCGTATCTTTCCACAGAGCTCGAGAGGCTGAGAGAGTTTGATGGACTCACACGGGCTCCTGCCAGTGAGTACACTACACTGCATCCCGGGATTACCCATGAAGAAGGAGCCTTGCTCAAGTGGCTTCTGAACGGCTCCATTTTAGATACAGCATCTGTCTTGTTTGTGAAATATTTTTAAAAGCATCATAACACTGTTAATGGGAAAAACCTCTTAGCATATATTTCCATGTTTAACATACAAAGACAATTGATATTCAAAATGAATATTTCCAGATTCAAAAATAACTTCTGACTCATTATAAGAAATTTAATTGTGTCCAATATGTATTTTGTCCTCAGTGTATGTTACTGTATGCAATTCTCAAGTAAATAGTTGACTATTGATGTATAGAGTGGCCACCTTTGCCAGGTCAGTAGCGAATTCAAGTAGCAAAGAATCTTTCTATCTAATAATAAAGGATGATATATACATAATGCTGGGTGTTTTTCTCTTTGTTTTTCCTTATCTCCACTCACCCATCCTTCCAGCCACTCTAGCCCAGAGTCTTATTATTTAGAAAGACTTTCTGATCATTGCATCTCCTTTATGGATTACATGACACACAGCAGGAAATGAAAACAGGGAGAGGATAATCAATGGCTTCCTGGGCCAGAAACTTATATGTTAGCCTAACCGTTTTCATAAAATAGAATATTCTTTTTTTTTCAATAGTAAATTTCTTAATCGCTAATAACCAAGAATGCTCTGTTTTGGTGATAACTATTTGAGAAATTTTCTGATCATGAGGAAATCAATGTAATGAATTAGTTCATGAGTTACTGCTCTATTATACAACCATTAAGACTTTGATGGATTGAAAGAAGGCCAATAACCACACACAGAAGTCAATCATTAGGGTAAGTATTACACGCTGTTCCTTCCATGTACAAGTTTAGAATTTAATTGGCATTTGGCATAAAAAGGAACAATATTAATCCAGATTTCATCAAAGGCTCTACTGAACACACAGTTTAAGTTCTACATTGGGATTGTAGCTCTGGTAGATAAGGAAAGGTTTAAGGAGCGTTGTGTCAATAGGAAACCCATGTATTTGGGGGTCTAGCTAACCTTAAACAAGCACACCCTTTCCTCCCACTTTCTAGATTTTGCTAAATCTTGTTTCTAATTTATAACAGAGGCTATCACAAGAGAATGGATATAGAGGGGTGAGTCCATGTAGGATGTCTTCTAAGGTATTCTAGGTTAAATATGGTGTATCTAGAATTCAGAATCCAAAACCCAAAATAACAAGTACTCATTAAAATAGGAAAGAAATGGGATGAGGAATAAGGGAGAGGAGAGAGAGAGAGAATACAGGAAGAAATATTTAACACTAAAAGCCATTTTTAAAAGCCACACAGAAACCTACTAGTGTAGACACTATATGTATATATGCTATGTTATGTTATGTTATGTTATGCTATGTATGTATGTGTGTATGTATATATGTATATACACACACCACATAATAGGGGTGACAATACACTAATTAGACATTGTATGATGTCAAATAAAACCCCCAAACCAGTATAGGGTTACATACTTTTTAGTTGTTGGCCTACTAAGACCCTATGGCTGAAGAGACCATTTACCTGAATTAAAATAGTTGATCCTCAACTGGAAGCTTCATTGAAGCTGTTGGAGCTAGAGAAAAAAGCAATACTTAATCTCATCTAGCTATGAACCTAAGTAGCTACAATAATGACCTGTATGTAAGATGAGCACTTGTGTAATAAAGGTACAAATGTTATGGAGTCACTGACTACTTTTTAAAGCTGAATTTAAGGCCTGCCCAATGAGATAGAACCCAACCCTGACAGAGTCAATGATGCTACGAACATGAGGCTAGATATGTGTCTTAGGGTTTCTAGTCCTATGATAAAACGCTACGACCCAAAGCAACTTAGGAAGGAAAAGGGTTGTTTCTTCTTCCAGCTTGTAGTCTGTCATCCAGGGAAGGCAGGGCAGAAGCTCAGGGCTGAAGTGGAAGCAGGATTTGAAGCAGGATGTGGAGGCAGGTATACATGGAGAAGTGCAGCTTGCTGACTTTCTCCCCGTGCCTTGTTCAGTCCGCTTCTTTCTTATACACCCCAGGACTATCCGCCCAGGAACGGTGCCACCAGTAACGGGGCTGGGTTTTTTCATATCAATCACCAATTAAGAAAATGTACCACTACAAACATGCCTGTAGGCAAATCATCTGGAGGCATTTTCTCAACAGTAGTCCTTCTTCCCAAATGACTCTAGCTTATGCCAAGTTAACATAAAGCAGGACAATAGGTCAAAGGCCCTAGAGGAATAATCTCCTACTATTACTCTGCTAAATGATTATAGCAATAAAGTGACTCCCAATGACATATTGCTATACCCATAGATCAGCACACAGCTCAACACTCATCAGAAAAGCTTCTTGCAGGAAGTGGTAATTAACACAGAAATCCAAAACTGGACGACATCCAGAGGATGGAGACTTTGGAATGCCTAGTCATAACTGGGATATTTATATCAAGGACCAGGGATCTACATGGAAGAGGGAACAGAACGATTGTCAGAGGTAGAGGACTTCAAGAAAACAGCTTTATCCAGAGCCAGTAGGGCAGATATACATATGAGCTCACAGAGACTAGGACAGCATGTTCAAGACATTCACAGGCTCAAACTGGACAAAATCCCAGCACAGAAGAGGGGAAGTGAGCACAAAATTCACACCTAGCCAAGGAGCGAGTTGTAATTGGTAGTTCTTGGGAGAGGAAAAGTTATGGTTTCTTCAATGGAGTGCCACTGGGTATAGCAAGCACCTCAGGTCCCATGCTAAGGAGTAGCCAGCCAACACAAACTGGACTCTGTGTTTTTGTTTGGTATGTGTATGTGTGTATGCGTATGTATGTGTGTGTGTGTGTGTACGTGTATGTATATGTGTGTGTGTGTATGTGTGTTTTAAGAGAGAACACGAAGAGTTGGCTAAATAGGGAGAAAGGGGAGGATCTGGTAAGAATTCCTGAGAGGAATGAATATGATCAAAATAAATTATGTGACATTCTCAAGGAATAAAATATACTAAAAAAAAACCTGCAAAGAAAAACTTAGAAAAATGGACCAATGGCATGGTGTTGGTGAACATTCATGGCAGAATTCATGCAACCCAATAGAGAAGAACCATCAAGGTCCATTGTGATTTCTCTATCACTTTCTGTGGGTCCATGTGTTTTTGTTAGTTTTCATGTTTTTAAATGTTCTCTTAAGTAGACTAGCATAAGGCTAATTATATACTGTGCTCACCATAATGCACTCCATGCAAGGAGATCCTCTCTATGTAGATGACCAACCCACACTCAGAGCCAGAGAACAAGCAGGCACAAAGTCCAAGCCATTGTGTCCTTCCTCCACTGTAATTCCCAGGATGCAGGTGTGTCTTGGTTTTTGCTAACAGTGAAGGACACCATGGTCTCCATGCACAACCCAGGCTTTCCACTGTATTCTGGTTGATACTTTTCCAGCACTAACTTTTTAATTCCTACACTTATAGCAGTAAAAACTTTATCTTGCATTCCCATTGAGTCTTTGGAGAATGATGTTATCTTAGTTAGGGTTTCTATTGCTGCAACAAAACATTATGACTAAAAAGCAAGTTGGGGAGGAAAGAGTTTATTTGGCTTATACTTTCAGATCATAGCTCATCATTGGAGGAAGTCAGAACAATAACTCAAGCGTGGTAGGAACCTCGAAGCAGAAGCTGATGCAGAGGCCATGGAGGGGTATTGCTTGCTGGCTTTCTTCCCATGGCTTTCTCAGCCTGCTTTCTTATAGAGTTCAGGACCACCAGCCCAGGGATGGCGTTGGAGGCTGCTTGTTTGTTCCAGGCCATCCAGACCCAAAATAATCAGACAGAAACTGTATTAACTGCAACACTGCTTGACCAATGACTCTAGCATATTCCTAGCTAGATCTTACATCTTAAATTAACCCATTTCTATTATTCTGTCTGTTGTCTCAAGGTTTTGGCTTACTGAGTTAAGTTCTGGTGTCTGTCTCCTTCGGCAGCTACATGGCATCTCTCTGACTCTGCCTTCTTTCCTCCTCTATCTGCTTGGAATTCCCGCCTTACTCCATTCTGCCCTTCTGTAGGCCAAAGCAGCTTTATTCATTTTATACATATACAGAAGGACTTCTCATACCAGCCCACCATGGGCTGGGCCCTCTCCCATGGTTCAGTATTTGAGAAAATGCTTTACAGCTAAATCTCATGGATGCATTTCCTCGGCTGAGGCTCCTTCCTCTCTGATGACTCTAGGTTGTGTTAAGTTGACACACAAAAGCAGCCGGTACAGATGTCTTCAAAGAGATGGTTTGACATTTTGCTTTCTTCTTGCTAGATGCTTTGTCACCTGTTTGCCTGGCCAATGCCTTGTGATGCTTCCAGGCCCACCTCAGTGTTTTGCATTTTGCAGTTTCCCTTGTGTTACTTTCTTCCCTTTGCCTTTCAGGTAAAGCAATGAATTAATTATTAATTAATATAATTATTATATAGTTTGTAATGTGAGACATGCTGTAATAGAAGTATAATAAGGCACTATCAGGAAATTAATCTTGCTTTATCTAAATTTGTTATTCTTACAACATTGTGGCTACCTGAGGGCTGTCATATTTTGTACTAATGAGCACTAAAGTTCTTGAAATAATATGGCCTGTGAAGGTATTCATTGACATTTCACCGATCCAATACTAGCCATTCTTGGACTACCCTTTGAAGACCATTTATTAACCTATCTGTCAAACCTTATTAATTATTAGTACAGAATGGGATTAGACCTAGGAAACAAGTTCAGAAGGTGGGATTAGCAAACACGAGAGAAGCCATGTATGATGTTTCTTCATCAGTTCACTGTCTGAGGACCACGTAATATCTGAGTACCACACCATATATGAAGACCACATAACATCTGAGGTCCATATCATCAGCCTAAAAAGCATTGTATAACGAATGGCCTTTGACGTAATTAATCCACCTTTTCTGAGACTAACGATAAACGTTCTACCAGTTAAAATCTGAGTGGAAATGTCAGAACAGAGTCACACCAAGGAACAGGATTAACAGAGACACTTCTGGGGAGCCCTGAAATAGGAAGGGAGCTGGCCTGTCTCCTTTGGCTTGGTTGCTCAGCCACAGCAAGTGTCTCATGAAGGGGCAATCCACTCTGCTTGGAAAAGAGACTGCATTCTGCTTGGCTGCTTTGGAATTGGTTTTCTTGCATCCCAAATGAGTTGAGTTCCCTTTGCATTGGGAGATATAAAATCTTAGTATTTACATAAAGTTTAGAATGTAAAAAACGTATTTCTAGATTGTTATTTATACACACTACACAAAACTATGCTTTAAATAGATGGTTCAAAGCTCTGGTATGGGTTCCTAGAAATAACGACATGCTAATTCCTTTCTTAGATGATGGTTCTAATCCATCTGCAAAGTTTTGCTGCGTGTTTTCCAGTCTCTGTTTATGATTCCTGCCAGTTCTTCTTTGTCACTTATCCTTCTACAAATTTGTGTGCCATTATTAATGACCCATGAGGTCCATGTAATCTGGGCATTTCTTCTGGCTCTCGTCATTCCCATATATCTTAAGACAGCGAAAGACAGCAAAGATCACCACCCCGAGAAAGGTTTCAATCCCAACCTTGCTAACTAGGTATAGACTTGCAGATAATTCAAACAAAAGCCTGGAAAATTGGATTTCATCTAGGGAAAAGGTTAGAGACCCCGTAACAAATGGATAGACTGGCAGCTTATCTCACTTCTCAGTGCAAGCTACACAATTTCTTCTATTTTATGACACTCTGTGAAGTGACAATCTGCTCTATGATAACAAGAAGAGAGAGAGGAGGGTCAGAAGTCTTGGTTAATGAGCTTGCTGCAATAGGCAAATTGAGAAATACCCCAATTTATTTTTTATGTTCAGTTTTTGAGTTTTATTTTATATTTAATTGACAAATTTAAGTCATATATTTACGGGGTGCAATGGGATGTTTTGACAAATGTGTATAATATGCAATGATCAAATCATCCTAATTAGCATGTCCTTCCTTTTTCTAGGCTTGCAGTGTTTTTGCTGAAAGACTGGATAGAAAGACAAAAATTCTAAGCTGTGCAGAGGTGAAGTAGAGGGGTGAGTGCCCTGGGGATTTAAAGTCAATCTACGGAAGTATAGAAAAGCCAGTCAGACCCTTGAAACAACTCTGTCTGTTTGCAGCATGTCTGTTTCACTTAGCTTCGAACGGTCTCTCTGTTCATTAGAAGGGTCTTTCTGCTGCTGCCAGCTCGAGGGGCTTATCTAGCTTATTCACCTTTTTAGCCAAGGAGCAAAGCTATCAGGGCAGTTGGTAAATGGATAGTAATGAGTTGAAAAGAAGAAGAGAAAGAAAGTTCTTCTATCAGGTAGGACCCCTATTGACGAGGGAGCTTTGAGCCCCGACTTCTAGATCATCAGAGGCTCCTGGCAACAGCTGGGAACTCCTGTGTATGTGGAAACACCTCTCAGATCAGCTCCCCCCTTTGGTGTCAGTCCCTAAATTATGGGCCAATTCATCAGCAACAATGACAGTAACATGTCTTGTAATTAATGTTTCTGATTACAAAATAAAACAATGTTTAAAATTCAGAATTTAGTTAAATGGTAGAGAATAAAGTAAAAATAACATCTAACTCAGAGACAGCTGTTCACATTTTTATCTATGACCTTGTGTTCTTTTAAAAAAACAAATAAATAAAAGTGGTATGTATATGATATGTATACTAATACGTATATGCCTGTATTAGTTCCTAAGTTGCTGGGGAAGGAGAGTGTTCTTGAATGATCTACACCATTTAAGTGCCGGTAAGGGGTCTACACATGGCTAAACAGCCCTAATGAAACTCACTAGGTCACAAACAAGAGGCGACACGAAAATAGAAGAATGCAGTTTGGGAAGAAGAAGGGGATCACCAGTAGTGTGGAGGAACAGGAGAAAAGGATAAGGAGAGTATGCTGTATATATCACATATACATACATGGAAATATAATAATTACACCCATTATGCATAATTAATATGTGCTAATGAAAATATTAAACATATAGTACCAAGTTTAATGCTATTGTACAGTCTGCTTTTTCATTTAAACACTTCCCCATGTGCCAGGTCATCTAGGGAAAAGCTACGCCTGCCTAGACATCTACAGAATGGTTTGCCACCACTTACTGAATCCATAGTCTGCACTTAATCATGGATCCTACTTGGCTCAGGCTGCTCCAGGAAGTTGCCATAGAGTGAACAGCTTGACCAACAGACACCCCTTTCTCACAGCTCTCAGGACAGAGATCAGGGTCCCCACATGAGCAGTGTCTAACGAGAGCTCTTATCTCTTCACATGGATTTTTCTCACCATGAGCTTACATGGTGTAGAGAGGAAGACTGTTCTTTGATGACTTCTTATGAGGAAACTGGTGAGAGCTGATGAGGAAGAGATGCTTGTATTAGTTAGGGCTCTCTAAAGTGGAAGAGCTGATTGTGTGTGTGTGTGTGTGGTGTACCTATGTATGTGTGTGTGTCTATGTGTGTGTGGTGTGTGTCTGTGTATGTATGTGTGCCTGTGCATGTGTAGTGTGTGTCTATGTACGTGTGTGTGTGGTGTTTTGTCTTTGTCTATATATGTGTGTGTGGTATGTGTCTGTGTACGTATATGTCTGTACATGTGTGGTGTGTATATCTATGTATCTGTGTGTGTGGTGTTTTGTCTTTGTTTATGCATGTGTGTGCAAGTGGTTTGTGTGTGTGTGAAGTGTGTCCATGTCTATGATGTATGTCTGTGTGTCTGTGCATGTGTGGTGTGTGTGTCTGTGTTCGTGTTTGTGTCTATGTGTATGCCTCTGTATGTATGTTATCTGTGTGTGTGTGCGTGTCTGTGTGAGTATGTGTCTCTGCGATCTACAGAGTTTCTTACAGGCTGTGGTCTGGGTATGCAAATAGAAAAGCCAAGGACCCAGGAATTGTTCAGTCCATGAGACTGGATGTTTCAGCCATTCCAATCTGGTCCTGGTCAGTCCCGGAGGATTCCTAGCGAGCGGCTGGTCTTCAGTCTGTGTCGGAATCCTGAAGAGGTACATCCAAGAACTAGTGAAAGAATACCCAGCAACACAACAGATGAGCTTGCCGGTGACAGTGAGAGCAAGCAGACGAAAAGCGAAAGCTTCCTTCTTCCATGTCCTTTCATGTGGCCTGGTCAAGATTTGGGGTGGGACTTCCCGACTCATGTGATCCATCAAGAAAATCAAGCGTCCAGCTGCTTGAGCTTTAGCTGATTGCACACACAGTCAAAAGAAACGGGTGCTCCATGTTCCTCAGGAGTTCCCAGTCTCAGTGCAGACAGCAGAGCGGATACCCACTTCCTTCCACTGTCCCCTCTGCAGAGAAGGCTGCTTTCAGCGGGTCACTTATCCCCAGGAATTTTGGGTCCTTATTGGCATTTTGCCTTCTAAAGTGCATATAATGTCTCCACAAGTCAAAAAGAGCCCCCACTTCGCTGAGTGTCAGTTCACTTTTAAAAATGCACTGGGTGGAATTTAACCTTCAGTTGCCCCTTCACCAGAACTCTTGGTAGTAATTAATTGGTTGGTTTGATGCCAAGAGTTATTCCACATAACTGTAGAAGTGTACTTTGTTAGACAGAGAGAGAATGCAGACTGTATATTTCTATCAAGTTCTCTGCCCCGAGGCAGGATTAAGGAGTGAACATTTAAAAATCTTTTAGTATCTTTTGCCTATACTTTAATTTGGGCATATTCTGGTCAGGAAGGAATAAAACAGATGCAACTTAAAGTATGATTTCATTTTGTTTTGAAAAAAAAAACATGACTTCTCTTTATAGTGAGAGGGGTAATTGACTTTCCCAAAGATTTTAATAAAGCTAAATTTGAAATTATTTTATAGAGTTAAGTGTCACATGGCCAGAGTTAGAACAAAAAGGAAAATCAATCTAACAGGTCTTTGTTGCTAAAGCTCTCAAACCTAAACCATTTCTTAGAATAATACAGAATTGTCAAAATGGTACCTTAAGACTTTCTGTAAATGAAAAGGTAAAGAATTGAGAAACCGACTTGCTCTCATCTGACATGCTTGGTACAAAAAATATTTAGGCCTTTTTCTTTTGCAATGTTTGATTTCCTTTTTTTTCCTTTCTCCCCTCTCCTCCCACTTTTCCTCTTTTGGAATATGTGCGTGCACAAGTGCACACACACACATACACATAATCACAACTTATGTCACATGCTCACAGAATTCACAGACATATCTTAAAGATGAGACCTCGGCTTAAGCAGAAGTTTATTTGCATTTCATATACAATGCATATATCCTGAAGGATGTATACACTATTATTTCAAATAGCGTCTATACATTTCGACTGTAACAAACCTGGTGTAGATTTTCCACTAGTGGTATGCTCATGCTCGATTTAGATTTGGGAGCATGTTGGATTTCGTCTCTAGGATGCTAAGCCAGCCTTATCATTTAGATATTATGTTAATTCTATGTTACCTAGTATATTAAGTCCATGTGCTTGTATTACCTCAAGAAATTGCTTTTCTTTCTCACAACTGTCTTATGTGGTTGGGTGTATAATATTTGTCAAATACAAATCTAAGGAGCCTCAAAATGTTTAAATTTCAGATAAATAACACAATTTAAAAAATGTAACAGATAGATAAAAACCCAGCGCTCTCTGTCTCTCTCTGTCTTTCTGTCTCTGTCTCTCTCTCGTGTGTGTGTATGTGACTGTGTGCAGTGAATGAGCAAAACTGTCTGGCAGAGGAAACCTTTCTTAAAAGAAAGCTGGCAGGATCTCCACCTCCTCTTCTGCCTGTGTGCTTTGAGCAGGGAAATGCTAGCCAAGCAAGCCCCTTTGTTCTGACAATCTCCACTGAGTACTTCACCAACACTTTGAGAAAATTATATTCAAAATGCAAGGACCACTGACTCGCTGATTTCTTCTTCAGGAGACCTTGTTATAGTCAGGATGGCTCTAGGCAGCTTCCACCAGCTTGGATAACACAGCCTATGAACTCTAAATGACTCTTCCGGCCCTGTAACTCTTCGCATTCAGAATGGGACAGAATCTCAGTGAACCAAAAAAGTCTGTGATTTGTATCATGAGGCTAGGCTTATGCCTGGTGGATATATAAGGCTTGTGATTGGTGGAACTAGAGGTCATGCACATTAAGGCTGAGATTCCTGAGAAGACAATCCAACTGTACATGTGTCTTGCTTCTTTCTAGCTGTATAAACAGACTGTTTCTTAGGCTTTTGGATCAGGCAAGAAGCCTTCTGCCCTATATAGCATCCCTTTGTGCTGTATATTATTGTTGTTGTTGTTTTTATGTTCTTTTAATATGTGTTTCAGGGTAGGAGTTGAGGGGCACAAGCCATGGCACACCTACAGAAGTCAGATGACACCTTGCAGACTTTATTCCCTCCTGTCATGTGGTTCCCAGGGATCAAAATCAAGTTGTCAAGCTTGGAACAGATGTTTTAATCTGCCGAATCACCTCTATAGCCCTACTTCTTGATGTTACAACATTTAAGATCCACTCCAGGTTTCTACCAAAGGGTCACTTATTTTCCACCTGTGGTCTTTATTTTGGGTTTAGTGAACTGGGCTGGTAACACCCAAAGCAGTTGCAATCCCGGACTTCTAGTTTTAAGAACCAGGCAGCAGTAGCTAGAAGGTATCTGGAGAGTTATTTCTGAGGCTATAAGCACCCAGAACCAACAGGGATATAAATGTTTGGCTTGCTAACAGAGAGGAGGTAGCTGATATATTTCAAAGAGGGGCTTGGGGAGAGGCTGTGAAAACTACAGTGGACTGTGGAGGTTCCAAAGGTGAAAGCTAACATAATTTCCAAGAGCCACCTTGTTAAGACACAAGGCCATGAGCTCAGGAGCTATAGACTAATCACAACACTTGATGGTGGTTCCTAGCACTCAAAGTCAATGCCTTGAGCAATGAGATGCTATTTTTGGCACTTAGAGTTGTAAGTCTCTGGTGATGAAAACTTGAAGCAATGCACTTCTAGTCCTCTGTGCCCAGAGGCCTTAGAGCCATGAGCCTCTAAGTCCAAAAGCCCATAGTTTACTAACTGGAATGCCTAGAGATACAAGCCTCTAGGCTTTAAACCCTGGGGCCTGAGACCCCTCTAGTTCTCATGTCTTACCGTCCTAAGCATCTGAGTCTATAAGACTAACACCTATGGATCTGCCATTCAGGAGTTCAGGACTGGTTGTGGCTCTGTGCCTTTTTGCAATTTTTATCCAAATAGTGCAAAAGGACCCTTGAACTATATCCAAAATAGGTATAACCCATGAATTATTTGAGACATATATGCACTAAAAATCATTATTAATCTTAAATTCAAATTTCATTGAATATCCTATAATTGTTTTGGGCAATTCTTCATGGACATGATTCATGTTTTTCTTTCCAATCGATGGAATGAAATAGCCAGAAATGAAAAAAATAAAGGTCCTCTTGTCTGCCTTAAAAGATCTGGTGTCTACAAATTAAGACATTAGCTCTCCTTCGATGGTCAACTTCAAAGTCGTATAGTATATTTGGCTTTGTTTCTTTGTCTTCAGCTTGATTTAAAGGTTTTCCAAAATGATACATTCACTGTTTTCTATGTGGGAGCCAAGACACACATTAAATGGAGAAATATCTATACAATTGGCATTGAAATATTAATCTGGTTAGAGATTGATTTTCCTGGGCATAACTACTCACTCATATTTAATTTACAGAACTGTGGGTACACTATAAAACACAAAGCAGCGAGTGACATGTGATATCCTTGTAAGATTATGAAATCTGACCACAGTGCTGTTGGGGCTCCTCTGTCATGCAGGGGAGATGAAAAGAGAGTTAAGAACAGAGAGGAAGGTGATCTGACTTGAAGAGGAAGGGACCTAGTCTCTTCCTGAAGGAAAAAAGGGATGTCACTTTTCAGGCACAAGATTCAAACTTTATGACCCAACAGATGGAGAAGAGTGACTTCTAATCTACCATAGAGGCAGGACGTGACCATGGCAGAAATATGTGAAGGCAGGGGACTCTCTACTTCACAAATCACAGCCAGGACAGCTAGCCATTTCAGATAACTGTCAATCAGAGAAATCTTAGTCAGAACATTCTGTTTGATGGCCCTAGGGTGGCCTATGAAATCCTAACAGTCTTTGGTCTTAGAAGAATATTTACCCATATGATTTGGAATTGAAAAACATGGCCACAATTTTGCTCATTTTGTACTTGAGGCATCTGGATTGTGAAGATGTGAAAGCAGATCCGTCTGTGGTCTGAGGCTTATATATGAGCAAGTATTGTCTACTAGGCAGAGGAGACTCTTGGAGGCTGAGTAGCTATTGGGTGACATTGGAGCCTACTGGGTTTTCCTAGATGCTGGAGTCAGGGTAGGGGGGATCTGGTTTCCGCAGACCAGTACAAAGGTTATTTTTACTGAGAGGCACATACTCTGAGGTGTACAAAGGGGCCATTTTTATAGCAGAACTGAAGAAATCAGATATCAACTCATTTGGGACAATAGGACTTAGGTTTTGATGAATATGAAGATTTTTAGATAGTCAGTTTCAAGTGTTACTTAATTTAATGCATGTCTTAGTTCCAATAAATATCTTGTTCAAAGCATGCTCCCAGCACACATTAATGCAATCATTCTGATGTTCTATTTAACATAGAGGGTGAATATGTGAACACAGATTTCACTTCTTTGCATCGCCCTTTCTAATCGCAATTTAATTAGTCAGCCATTTCATAACAAATTGTATAAAAGGACAAAAATTTCACATTATTAGATACATGTTAATCAATGCTTCTCAACCCTCTTAGGTTAATGTTAATCCTTCAAGCAAGAATGTGTCCTTTCTACAGTATCCCTGATGTCAAAGGAAGACAGGTTTGGCTCTTGTTAGGACCTTGGACAGTGAATTTTGAAGCAACTGTGGATAAAGGTGGAGCCTTCTCCAGTGAACAAGTTTTCTAGACATTGGGAGCAGAAACGTGTGGACAGGCTTGGTATGTGCAACACCTGGATTTCTTCAAAGCAAGTACTAAATGAGCTTTTTTTAAAAAAAATTAATAATACTATATCAAATGTAAGTGACCATGTCAACAGGTGGTTGTGAATGGCTAGAACAAAGTCTGCTATAAACCTCCTCTCCGTCAACCCAGGCAGAATCTATTGTGTATTAGGAGTGGGTATGGTGGCCTGAAGGTGAAATGTCACTCATAAACCTGGTCTCCAGTTTTAGGAAGGGTCGTAGAGCTGTAGGAGAGTAAGCCTTCCTGGAAGGAATGGGTCACTGGGGATGAGGCCTCAGGTTTTATGTGCCTTAGTCTGTCTCCAGCTTTCTGCTGTGTGGATGCAGGAGCAATGGGCCCGACTGTCTTACATCTTTGCTGCTGTGCCATCCCTGACATGATGGACTATAGCCCTTCTTAATCTACCAGCCAAAATAAATCCTTTTTTCTATTACTTTGTGTTAGACTTTTTGTTGTTTGTATTTGTCACAATAATGAGAGAAGTAACTAATACACAAAGAGAGAGAAAAAGACCCAGCCCTTGGACTACGGTGCTCACAGACAATCCTGTAAGCTACAGTTGTGACAATTTTCAGGGAGGGAGGACATGCTGGACAATAAAGTGATGCAGTGAGGTAATGGTGGCGAGGGCCAGAATATTCTGAGCAGAGGAAAAGGCTTGGGCAAAGACCTTGAGTAGAGGGAAATGTGTGCCCCATGACCAGAAGAAAGTCTCTAGGTCTGGTCATAGAATGGAGAGACAAAACAGTAGGCAACAGGTCCTTGAGGCTGTACCAGAATGTCTTCTTTAGCTCCTTAGGCAACGAGAAATCAAAGCATTTCAAGGAGGTCAGCAGGTCCGATGAACCATTTTGAAGAACATTCTGCTTGTGGGCTGGACAGCAGACTGGTAAAGGGTGACAGTAGAAGCAGACAGATTTGGGAGGAGTGGATGCTGTGCTGTTGGTGGCATAATTCTCTAGTGTTACAGGTCAAAGATGATGACAGAGATGTTATGGTCAAAATCTGAGACTCAGTAAGGAGACAGGTAAAAAGAATTGGATGGGAGCACCCAGTGAGTTGGCAGATGGGGATGAGTTATCAAGATGGCATCATTGTGAGGACTGAGTATTCAACAAACCTGGAGATGAGAAGCAATGGTGTTCCATGGAGAAGAGAGATGCTTGGTCATGAGCAGATCACCATGGTTACTCTAGAGGAACCATCCAGTCTGTTGTAGTGTGTGGACCACTCAGGTATATCAGGAATGAAGGTCCATCCACACTTGATTTTGAGGGCACAGGTAGAGAGGGCAGAGAGCTTCAAGCCACCAGGATAGAGAGCTTCAAGCCACATGACTTATTGCAGACCCAGCTCTGCTACATGAAGACTCCATGTCTTCACCTTTGACTGAGAGAAAAGGGCTTAAGAGTAAAGTCCGAATAAGATGAAGGTACACCGGAAATCATGGTTACACACAGAGATGAACAGTTCTGTACTGAACCCCAGTGGGGGATCTGTCTGAAGAGGACACAGCTGGGGAGACACTGGGATGGGGAGTGGGTCTGAGGGGAGACAAGGTTAGCTGAAAGGCTTTGAAAGCAAGCTTTCACTTGCAGCCTAGTTTACAGATAGAAGCTGGGGACAATGTGCTCTGAGGTTAATCAAGATGAAACCATGGCCAGGTGATGAATTACACAAAATAGCAAGGCCTCGAAATGAATTCTTTGCAATGACAAAACAGGAAGAACGATAAATGTCTTCCACACCAACCACTATGCCCTGCTCTTTGACACCTCTTGACAGAGCCTCAGTACAGTGGGTAGCCAATCTATTTCTAAGCCCCAAGACTTTACTATAATGGGGAGGGCAGACTTACTCATGTCTGGAGGTTCAGTAACAAAACCACTCTGCAGAAGGCAACATAAAGTCATCCTCAGTGTCCACATACTACTCCAGGATGCATTTGGATATCAGTATTGTGGGTATATTAGCTATAAGTTAACATTTGTAGGAAGGCCACAGAAATAATGAGATGTTCAGTTCTGTAGGAGGCCAAGAAGACATGACCCATGATTCAATGTAAAGCATTCGAACTGTAATTAACTCCAAGCCTGTTTCCTGCCTGTCTCTACACCCATCTTTCCTAAGAAACTGTAACTGCATGAAGCCTCCTGGCTTGGATGACTGTGACTGAGAAGTAGGGCATACTCAGTTCTCTTATACAAGGTGCTATATCTGCATATAATCAATGCTTATCCATCTGTATCCCTTAAGTTTTCCACATCCAGTATAAATACAGTGTTTTCTTCCCCCCAGATATTTTTGGTTGACTCCACAGGTAGAACCAATGGATAGTTAAACAATGACTATATAAGTTGGGCTTGCTGGTGCATTTCTGTAATTCACAACTGAGGCTGAGGCAGGAGTATTGCAAGTTACTTGGGTGACTTTGTTAGATATTGTCTCAAAAAAGAAAGAAAGAAAGAAAGAGAGAGAGAGAGAGAGAGAGAAAGAAAGAAGAGAAAGGAAGAAAGAAAGAATGAATGAGAGAAAGGAAGGAAGGAATGAAGAAAGAAAGAAAGAAAGAAAGAGAGAGAGAGAGAGGAGAGAGAGAGAGAAAGGAAGAAAGAAAGAAAGAAAGAGAAAAGAAAGAAAGAAAGAAAGAAAGAAAGAAAGAAAGAAAGAAAGAAAGAAAGAAAGAAAGAAAGTGGGCCAGGATGTGTCTCGGTGACAACACTTGCTCAGCACACACAAGGCCCTCGGTTCACCCACCACCAAAATAAACAACAAACCAAAGCATAAACCCAATCCCAGCAGCTTGGCATGGAGTTTAAAGCACAATAGTCTGGACTCAGCCTGTGGGTGGAACAGGAAGTGGACTGGCTGAGCCTGGCTCACTAACTGCCCTGGACCACAGTGTGCTTACTCACGGGGAAATATTGCCGAGGACTCCAGCACTTAAGAGTGTTCTCCGAGTACCATAAAGACTGGCCGTCACATGGTATTTGTCCTTTAACCACCCACTCTCCTGCATTTCCAGAAGTTTCTAATCAAATTCTCTCTACTGGGAGTTTCCTTTTGTTTCTTTGGTTCATTGTTTTAGAATTAAAATAGCTTTCTCTATTTCCCCCTCTCTTCTTCCCTTTCGCCTCTCCCTCTGTATCCATCTCTTCTTCCCTGCTTTGCTCTCTCTGCCCTTTCTCCCTCTCTC
Organism: Chionomys nivalis; assembly: GCF_950005125.1. Lineage (NCBI taxonomy): Eukaryota > Metazoa > Chordata > Mammalia > Rodentia > Cricetidae > Chionomys > Chionomys nivalis. The sequence continues at coordinate 52,349,497 of NC_080101.1, read as the reverse complement.
TTCCTCCCTCCTTTTTTCCTTTCCTCCCTTCTTGCCTTCATAGCTCCCTGACTCTTTCTTCCCCCACACTTCTTCCTCCCTCCCTTCCTCTCCTCCATCCCTTCTTCTTCTCCTTCTTCCCCTCCCTTCCTCCCTTTCCGAAACTTCTGAAAAACTGTGAGTGCCAGCTGCCCAGTCATTCAACCTTGTTGGACTGTCTGAGAGCAGAGGAAGTATTTACCCTCAACCCCCAAAGTATATTTCCAGTGTTTAAATAAAATGGAATCGCAGAAAGACATATAATTACTTGGGTATAAAACCCAGTGATAAATTGGATTATTTTTAAAAGAAAAATATATTTTTATGAGTAAGCTTTAGGTATTTTGCTATCCAAACCTATTTGTGAGTGTTTATGCTAAATTAACAGTAATAGAGAAAACATTTATTTTCAGCAAGAAGAGGTGAGAAAAATCCTTTATTCTTGTCATTTCAAATGATAAACAAATCGTACGGTTTTATGTATGATGTCCTAAGGACACTCTTGGAAACACTGGTGTCTTTTAAACCTTTGTGGGTGTCACAAGAACACAGGGAGCTGTTGGGAGCAGAGTGTTTCCTTCTGAATGTGGCTGAGCTCATGGGTTATGAAGTTCTCTGAGGGAAAAGAAAAAGGGATCCAAAAGAGTGGTTCAAGAATATTCCATTTATTCCAGTGCTGTCGGAAACAAGGTGGGAGGAGTTCCTTTGTTTATGGTTTTAGAGGGCTCAGTCCTCCATGAGGGAAACATTGACAGAGCAGCTAAGTTCTCATCAGGAGAGGTGGGTTGAGAAGCAGAGGAGACAATGTCAGCCCTCAGCTCACTTTCCCCTTTTCAAGGTGTATTCTACCTGGGCTCCTAGCTCACAGATGGTCTTTGCCCTTCAGCTAATAGCTCTGGCAATGCTCTCATGGGCACCGCTCGTTCTAGGGGATTCTAAACCCAATTAAATTGAAAGATTTTTCTGCAATACTCAGCAATTGCAGTATACAATTGTTATACTGGTGTTTCAGAAGAAAACCACCACATTCAACCAAAGCGAGCCCAGGCCATCGGGTCAGTTCATTTGCATCTGGCTTCCCAAGGCGAGCTTGGAAATGTGGCCAACAATTTTTAATATATAACACGTACTACAGGACTAATGAGACTAAGAAATTCACCAATAAAATAGGCTTCAATGAGTGAGGGCTATTGCCTGTCCCCCCAGCAGGACTGGGGCCACTACAGCTTGCAACAGCACTTCACAGGTCTTTACAAAGCTGTTCTCCTGCTTCCCTCACCCTTGTCTCTATTAAACTTGCTTATGAGTTTTCAGAAAGAAAGATAATATGAATTACACACAGATAACAGCAACCATTAAATAAAGGCAAATTGGAAGGATTTCTGAGTACACATTTGGAATAGTGTATATAGTACATTAACCAAATAATCAATGATGACCAAAGGAAATTTAATTTCCTACATGATCCCATAAAGAGCTCCACAGTGGCTTTTATAGGTGTTATGCTCTGTCAGGAAGTCTGAGATCCTTGGGTTTGTCTGCCTGTTTGTTCCTCAGGTTGTATCATAAGGATCCAATTTCCTTTTAAAAGTTCTCCTAATACTATAGAAACGTCTGCATATCCCGCCTCCGATATGCTTTAAGTACCCTTTATCACAAACTCTATTAAACATTGTATCAGATGTTGATCGAGGTACCGGACTCTTCAGTGTGAATGCCCAGGCCACCTGGGAGCAATGGTGAACCTGCAGTACAGGTAGCCTGCCTGGCATATGTGCGCAGCATGGGTGCGATCAGTGGTCACGGTTATCGTTGACTCTTTGCTCTCTGGACTCGTGACAAGGCTGCACTTCTAGCTTCTTGTGGTTTGGTTGGGCTGTGCAGGGTCCTGTGGACAATCAGATGCAAGGAGAAGGGAAATGTGCCACTTTGTGTCAGAGCAATCAATTGTCACTGCCCTCTTCTAACTGTGGTGCTCACCTGCCGGGAGGCCAGCATCCCAGAGGGCAGCCGCTAGCTCCATCATTCTGATTCTGTAGGCAGAATGATGCCCAGAAGGGTCCTAAACTGAGCCACAATGGACACAGCAAGAAGTAACAAGTCCTTAACATTGAAGGCCTTTGTGATTTTGGAACAGTTCGTGATCAAAGTAACCTGGCTCATTCTGATACACGAAGTCCATACTATTGACAAATGAATAAAGAAGAAACAGCACTGTGACCTCCCTGTCCACTTAAACAGCCTTGAGAGACCTTCAAATCCATTGTCTCTCTCTCATGGAAGCCTAGAATGCTTTAAAATTTTAAAGTTTTGTTTCTTTAAAAAAGTCTCTGGTATAAGCAAGAATACATTTAGAAATTTAATAACATTTGGCCAATAATTCTTTGTAACTAAATGGGGAAGTAACATGCTGCGGTGACATGGGCAATACTGGAAGGCATTTTCTGATTGCATTGTGCTGTCAGTCCTGACCTATTGTCCCAGGTCACTGGTATCCCAGCTTAATATGAAGGAAACTGTTACCATTGTGAGAAGGTGGGCCTCCACTGCTCGTCCCGTCCACTTTTCCCTATTTTCTTCTCTTCAACACACACCCTTACATATATGTGCCATTCATATATACACATACACATGTCTACCCACACACTGCACATATATATGTATATTTGTATATTTATACATGCATACACATATATGTATACCCTTAAACATAAATACGTAATACACTAACACTCACACACACCTACTTCTCTTTCTCTATGGTTTGAAATACACTGAGCTGTCCTAGTAATTAACAATACTGAGTTCTCCCTGCTAGTTCATTATTGGCTCTAATTAGTATTTGGATAAATCATTTATCATTTTCAAGTATTGAGGGTTGTGAGAACGCTTAAAGATGACATGTACATCAAAGTAGAACTGTAGAGAATTAAGTCCCATCAAGCACATAGAAACTGCCCTTAAATTACAAATTATTTGCTAGTGTCTCTAAGAAGCTTTTATTGAATTTAAGTAAATCATACATAGATGGGTCAAAATTATTTCCTTATTACCCTGAAATATTTGCCAACTCTCATGGTCCTAGCAATGAAAACCCAGGATGAAACATGCTGAAGTCATAGAGGGGGGTGTTTCCGAGAGCCTCTGGGACAGCTAAGTGAGGAATGGAGACCATGGCACACTGGGCACGGGACTGTTGAAAGAGCTGGAGGTGAGAAGGTCGAGAGTTCTCACTTTGTAGCTCCAGGCCAGAGTAGTGAAGATTTCCCACAGGACAATGTGGCCCTCCCAAAAACTGTTGGAAGAAACAGCTGTCCGCTTGGGACCACAGGAGCTTCATGAGTAGCTCCATGACCAGGTGACAAAGCCATGCTTGAAAAGATGCCTGGGAGTAGGCAACTGCCTGATGATGATGATGATGATGATGATGATGATGATGATGATGATTGTTGTCGTTGTTGTTCTTAAGAAAGATCACACTTCAAACAATTCTAACTTTTGTTTTGGGAACCTTCTTTTGTCCTTATTTTATGCTAATAAAATTTAAAAAGTTTCTTGGAGTCACACTGGAGGCAATAGAAATAGACTAGGGAGATTTTTTTTTAATTTTATTTTATTCTGACCTGTGTTAAGTGGGAAAATAATATTCCTATTTCTGCTCTAGACATATTTCACCCAAGAGTTTAAGCTCAAACCATGGACAACCTGATGAAAGAAGACAAAGGACCAGTAAATAAGGTCAGTACTCAGAGATGGTGACATTATCCAAATGTAAACAATGTGTCACTTTCTACAGTGTCTGCCTTTTTTATTAGCCACTTTGTAGCACCTGGCAGAGTCAACAGCCAAGCTACACATTTAGCTACTGACATTCACAAGACAGAGGAGGGATCCTGGGAGAGCGTGTGTGTGTGTGTGTGTGTGTGTGTGTGTGTGTGTGTGTGAAGGCTCTCTCAGGTCTGTATGCCCACAGACAAAAACAAGATGAGGCTAAGCATAATCTCATGCCAGGTTCTCATTCTTAAAGCTATGTCAGACTTCGGGAACACTCTGCTTCTGTTGTTATAAATAAATAGTTGCAAATATCATCATTATGAGGTCCAAAGGCAGACACTATGGAAAATATTCGGCTCCATGTCTCTGATAAGACACAGATCCATATTTACCTCTGGCTAAGGGAAGCAAGGGCAGGGCTGACTCTGAAGATACTGAAACCAAAGTCTGAGAAGTAATCACTCTCCACTATTAAAAGGCAAAGTGTCTGAATAATTAACACTGCTGCAGGAAAGCTTGCGAGGAGACTAGAGGCTTGTTCCGACTCTGGATGAGAGAAGCATTAACTCAAAGATGATGCACTGGACAATGGCATTCTTTGAAATCAATGGCAACCTCCAGTCCAGCCTCCCCTATTGATTCTTCATCGTACCACACTAAATCATTCCAGATGATCTCAGCAAATTAAAAGAACATTGCAGATGCACCTCCATGTGCACTTTGCTGTTTCTCTTGCAAGCCTACACTTCAAATAATGTCTTTCCCAAAGAAAGAAACCAAATCAGCAGGTAACACCAACTCTGCTTCTCATAACAGGCCAAGTTTCTTCTCTCTGTCTGTGCTGGGAAACTTCTCAAGTCCACTCTTTACCAGTTTCTTCCTGCTCCAGGTGATCCAAGGGTTCCCTTGGATGGCCACAGCAGTAGAGTCTTTTGCTCTTGGCTTCCCAGCGGGATTGGCCAAGGGATCACTGGAGAAAGACTGGCTTTGGTGGGTTACAGGGGGATGATTGGCTCTGTCTTATCTCCAGGGTTCAGCTCTTCTCAGAAGCTGGGCATTCATTTCACTGCATAGATTTTCTCACCTTCTCTGGTCTTGAGATAGGGACGAGAGCCTCACCACTACTTCTTAGCACTCCCTCCTCTTGCTCCGCCCAGGTTTAAAAGTTTAAAAGTTCTATTTTTATACCCTCCTCATATTGCCCTACTTTGTATCACATGCTTATTTACGATCTGGGACTCATACATTTGAATATGAAGAAAATGTTTTCTAGGTCAGCTCCCAGTGGTTTGGGAAAGAGTAGGAAAGAGTCACGAATAAGTACAATAGTAAACCTCATTTATGCTGTTTTTTTCTTATTTAGGAGGTATGGTATTTTGAGACCGGGGTAACCTCTTACTGGGGGTATAGATGTTTCTGGAATTTTGATATATGTGGGCCTATCTGTGCATATGCATACCGGTGCTGGGGCCGAGTTTTCTGATATTCTGTTATTAGAATATTCTGATATCCTAACGCTCATATGCCTGCAACTCTGTTTCTTGTGCTTTTCACACACTCAGAAATAAAGAAAAAGAGCTGGGTGGCCCTTGGACTTCCCACAGGGCAGGGAACCCGGATTACTCTTAGGGATGATGAGGGAGGGGGACTTGATGGGGGAGGGGGAGGGAAATGGGAGGTGGTGGCGGGGAGAAGGCAGAAATCTTTAATAAATAAATAAATAAATAAATAAAAATAAAAAAAGAAAAAAAGAAAATATAAAAAATATAAATAAAGTATAATCCAGTTTCACCAAAAAAAAAGAAAAAAAAAAGAAACGAAACCAAAGCAAACAGATCAAACGAAAAAGCTGGACTTTCCCATCAATAATCACACATCTAAAGAGAAACACGGGGATAATTATGAGACTTCCTCCGAAGATAAAGGTAGTCATCAACCGTTCTGTATTCCTTCCTAGGCTCCCAAGAACCAATTTCGGCTGAGCATGAGGAAGCTAAATCAGAAATTCCAAACAGAGTCACATTGTGTCTGGCCAAGTTACTTTGTCTGGAAACAGTGAAGAAGTTAGGAAGGAGAGCTGCGAGATTGCTTTCTATGGATGTCGTGGCAATTAGAGTTCTTTCTGCTCTGGGATGTTTGTCTTTGCCTCCCTCTGAAGGCAAGCTCTGAGATTGAATAACTTCTCAAGGTCCCTCTGTAGCCCATAAAGGTCAGATCAACAACAACATTTAAAAGTAATGCTCGAAATGGGGTACAAGTCTGGTACCCAATGAGAAGAAGCAGGCAGTGCAATAGGGAAAAAGTCAGCGGGAACCAGGTGAGCAAGGAGTAGTGTACACTTGGCACACACACCCATGACCAGAGACTGAGCCATGAGTCATGTGACAGACCGCAGGTTTGTTGCCCCAGAACTGCTCTGAAGAGTACTCGAACACAAAACAGGGAAACCCGATTGCAATCTGTCATTCTCCTTCAAATGGGCAGGGTATATTAAGATACAACCGAAGGCCTATATTTTATATATGTGAGACAATTAAAAGGCCAATCACATTAATTTCCATAACCCTTGGCCTGCTCAACATTGCATGCAGATGAAAAATAACAGGATCCAGGGAAGAGTACTTAAAAGCCATAAATCCCTGTATGTGCATGAGAAAAAAGTCTGGCACCGTGACACTAATTGGAATCTATCTCTGACACCGGAAGGATTCATAGTCATATGAAATGTGGGAAAGCCCTGTCTGTGAACTGCTACTTACTCTTCACCTATTAGAAAACATCATTCGGTTGGGGGTTTGAAACCAGCACCTTGGGTAAAACCCATGCTGTGCTCCCATCAGGGGACACATAACTGAGACTCAGTATTCAGCTCTCAGATCAGCACTGCATATCTGTGGAAACTTGACTTTAGCTCAGAGAAAGAGAGAGGTCTGCTTGGCTCAGTGGGGTGCCTCTGAGGCATTGTCCACCCTCTCTGAGACATATTGTGGATACAAGGGCCCTGTTGCACCTATCTTTTCTCTTAGGACACGCTCAGTGTGTCTCTTCCTTTGCATTCCCAGGAGGCTCAGTCTAGCTGTTAGATCCGCATCTTCTTAAGCTGCTGATCCCTGTGTAGTCTAACTCTGCCTCAGCTTCCATCAGGTAACTAAATCTGGTGACCTGTCTGTTTTTCATTTTGTTCTGGCCCTGGAGTGTCCTCCTCTGGGAGTCTCTGACTTTCTTCCCTCTCTGGGCAGGGCTGGGTTGGTTCCTTTTGATCTTAAGGATATGCCTAATTGCCTAAGCCGGAAGGGACCTATACTTGTATTAGGAAATGGGATTCTGTCTTCTCTCCATGATTCTGAATCTGAGTAACTTGCTTAGCTCCTCTGATCTTTCCAGGTTTGTCTTTTCTTTCTTTTCAGAGTTTTCTCCCTCAAGGATGTGTAGGGCACCATCGCCTATCATTATATCAGTGGTTCTCATCCTACCTAATACTGTGACCTTTTAATACAGTTCCTCATGCTGTCTGTGGTGACCTCCGTGCCTACATCATAACTGTAATCTTGCTACTGTTGTGAATTGTAATGCAAATATCTGAATTTTCTGATGATCTTAGGTGACCCCAGGTGAAAGAATAATTTTGAACCCCAAAGGGTTGCGACACACAGGTTGAGAAGCACTGCATTAGATGGGCATGGAAATAGATCTCATTCTCAGGCTGCAGGTGTTGTCAATTGTGTGGCCTCAGGGGTGCCTTCTCCCAGTCCTGTCCCCGCCCAATATTATCCCAGACACTCACTCTGATGATGTTTTGGTCTGCTTCGTTTCCTTACCTTCCTCTACCTTCGAAATCCACATGCTTGTTTTCCTACTGCCTATGAAACTACCTCACCGCACACCCAGTGTCTCGGCATATGAGAGGCATTAGAATGAACCAGCAGTAATATTTATCTTTTCTCAAGTATGGTTTCTCATCTTCCCTTCTCTTCACTAGACAATTTGATCTTAAGTATCTTCTAGCTTTGTGTGTTATTGTCCTCACATTTTATCAGATCAACTAGACTGGACTCTGATGAGGGATTCCTTGATAGAGTTGGAAGATGAGGAACAGATAACCATGGAGACTTAAGTAATCTCATTAAAGTTGTATGCAGCCGGGGGCTACCTGGGGAAAGTTTTCAGGTAAAGCTTTGACAACTCATGCATTGTAAATGTAATCTCTAGATGCATATGTTGATTATATTTGTCATGAGGCTTTGGGGAAGATAAGTGAAAGGAAAGAAAGTCATGAGGGTGAGGCACCTGGACAAAATTAGCATCTTTAAAGAAGGGAGAAGAGACTTGAGATGGCATGGTTACTTTCTTACTATATGATGTCTCTTGCCATATTGTGATCCATTAGAAAGGCCCTCACCAGACTCCTCACCTTGGCATTGGACTTCCCAGCCTCTATACGGTGAGAAGTAAATTACCGTTCTTTACACATCACCAAACACCAGACATTATTTTATAGCAATAAAAGAAGTACTAAGAGTCGCTTCTAGATTCCTAGTCTGTAGAGCGATCATGAAAATGCAACCCGGATTGGTTTTAAAACATATGCTGTATCCTTGCATGATAGATGGGAGTGTACTTTTAAAGGCTGAGATCTTCTCAGGCATACAGTGTGTAGCTGCTGTGCGCTGCAAGTCTAGGGCTTACTCAATATTTTATAAATACACACCCACACCCTCCCATGCCCCCCATATCCAGTTCTCTCTCATATTCTCTCAGAGAGAGGGAGCTACAACAGTTATTTCAGTAATCTCTTTTAGACTGAATATGCCAAGAAAGCTTTCAGAAGAATGATATCAACAATTAGTACTTTGAGACAATTATCTTATTTTCCTGAGCTCCATGTTGTTATCAATAATATGGGGACATGAACAAAATTCACTAAAAAAATAAAATTATGCTAAAATATTCCACAATGAAGACAGAGCCAAATGTTAGCAGTAATTACTTCTATTCCATTTTTGGTAGTGTTCCACAACCTCTAAATAAAAGGTTTATTTGCTTAATAAATGTCATTGACTAAATGACTGATAAAGTAATTTGGTTTTGAACTCCCTCAATTAACTCTGGGAGCAAAGGTCTGGTTTTCATGGTCACCGACATCATCCAAGAATGGATTTTCAAACTCCAGGGTTTACATGGGGATGATTATCCTCTGGCAGCTACACAAAAGAATTGAAAGTGTGGGCATCAGACTTCAGCTTTCTTCTGGAAATGTATCTTTAACTTGTAAGCCTAGACTTGGAGACAATGTGCCATTGAGAGTGACATTCATAGGATGGTGCGCAGAGGCATCATGACTCTCCAAGAATGGCTGACCCTTCAACCGACCTTGACCTTCTTGACCCCATGGGTTCATGGGACTCATGGGAGTCATCCACATCGTATCACTTGTGCAACAACTACTCAGAAACCATTTTATTCTTTCTTTGGGATTTTACACATGTGTACACTGTGTGTTAGTCACATCAACCCCTCATTCTCCCTCCAACTCCTCCCAGACTTCCTTCCTTCCTTCCACACCTCACACCTTCTTTTTAGACCCTCATTGTATCCATCCAGTGGCTGTGCTTATGTCCATGGGTGTAGGACCATCCAGTGGAGCACGTGGAATCTAACAGAGGCACTTCCCTGAAGAAAACTGACTCTCCGTCCTACAAATGCTTTTAATTGTTTATTATAGACAGAATTTGTGAGACATCTATAATTTTCCTCTCTTCTCACTTCACCACAGAAGCTCTTGTCCTTCTGGATGATGGAGGTACTGACAGACATCACTTGTTAGCTGAGCCTTGACAATAATTTTCAGAGCATGGGGCACCTTATATCCAAGGACTGCATAGTGTAAAAATCCCTGTCTTCCTCAGTCCAGTTGGTGACAACTATAAAGGTGATGTGGGAGTCCCCTCTGTGTGTTCTGTGATTACCATTAATGAATAATTAAACTGCTTTGGACCTATAGCAGGGCAGAATTTAGCTAGGCAGGGAAAGCTAGGCTGAATGCTGAGAGAAAGAAAGATGGAGTCAGGGGGAAGCCATGAAGCCTGCGGAGTAAGACATGCTGAAACTTTGCCGGTAAGCTACTGCCACATGGTGATACTCAGATTAATAGAAATGAGTTAAATTAATATGCAAGAATTAGAGAATAAGAAGCTAGAGCTAATGGGCCAAGCAGTGATTTAATGAATACAGTTTCTGTGTGATTATTTCAGGTCTAAGCTAGCCAGGCAGCCAGGAACCAACAAGCAGCCTCCTTCCCACACAAAGGGCCACCATATTCCAGAGCAAGTGGGACTGAGATCATGAGGCTATGGTAGTAATGCTGTAATTCAACAACTTTTCCTCCTGCTTCCCCCTTCCTCCTTCTTCCTCTTTTTCCTCTTCTTCATTTTTCTCCTCCTCCTTTTTCTTCATTTGATTTTTCATGACAGGGTTTCTTCTTTTTTTTAATGTTTCTTTTTTTTTTTAAATTTTTTATGGTTTATTTAACTTTATTTTATGTGCATTGGTGTGAAGGTGTCAGATTCCCTGGAACTGGATTTTCAGACAGTTGTGAGCTGCCATGTGGGTGCTGGGAATTGAACCCGGGCCCTTGAGAAGAACAGTCAGTGCTCTTAACCGCTGAGCCATCTCTCCAGCCCCCATGACAGGGTTTCTCCATGTAGCTCTGGCTGTCCTGGAACTTGCTTTGTAGATCAGGCACAGATCCGCCTGCCCCTGTCTCCTAAGTGCTGAGATTAAGGGCTATCACAGCCTGGCTGTAATTCAACTTCTTATCTGACTTAACCAGAAGTCTTCCCTAGTAAGTCACCAGCTACCAGTCAAGCCTGTCTGATTTTATCCCCAGAGCTTTCAGAGAGCTGGCCCCTGGCCGCATTATCTCAGGGCACAAAGGTGTGTTCAGAAGGTCTTTGTGGGAGCCAATTGACCCCAACAGTGCAGAAAACGATGTAGCTGTGTGAGAAAAGCCCTCCTGTTTCCACATTACCCTTCACCCATCCTTCTGATTAAGTATTTGTTGATATTTACATAAGAGCTCTGATTGTTGCTACAGCAACATGGTAAACACACTCAGAACCTTCCTGGATAGACCTGGAAGGGTTCCCCTGATGTCCCCAGCAACCAGGAGACAAAGCCAAGTCACTGTGCACACACACACACACCACAGAGGTCAACGTATCTCTGGGGAGCTTGTTTCCCCACGTCTTCCCCTATTACCTTATGGCTTCTCGAGCCTCTTCTGAACTGTGACGATGGCTCCAGATGAGACGTCCCGCCTGGGCTCTGTCTGCCAAGCTGAAAGGACTCTGACAAACAGAACATGACATTCAACAGCACAAACTCACTTCTTTCCCCCCTAGCAGATTCTTGGCAGAACTTGGCTTTTGAATTAAATGAACGGCACATCATGATCCAATTTCTCCACATCGTTTCTTTTCTTCAAAGAGTGGCAGCCTGAGACAGCCAGGGCCCAGAAAGAGCGGTCCTCCTTTCTCTCCCGTGCACAGGGAGCCTGAGGTTTAGTGAATGGTCACTAGCAAAGTAATAGACTGCATGTCCTGTGTTCCCGCCTCTAGGGGAGAAGAGATAATGAAAACAGAAGCAGGCTTCTCACTGGGACAACACTGCACTTATGCCGCACTCAGAACATGTTCAGAGTTTTCCGGTGCTGAGAGCAGGCATGGGCACAGACTCGGTGATCCTGTCACAGTGCTGAGAGCAGGCATGGGCACAGACTCGGTGATCCTGTCACAGTGCTGAGAGCAGGCATGTGCACAGACTCGGTGATCCTGTCTAATGCTGAGAGCAGGCATGGGCACAGACTCGGTGATCCTGTCTAATGCTGAGAGCAGGCATGGGCACAGACTCGGTGCTGTTGGTACAGCGTGTCTGACCTTATTTGAACTGCATGTTTCTAAACTTTTCTTTTTTGCTTTCATGGGGACAACCTTGGGAGATGGCAGGTCGAGACAAGGAGAAGAAACGGGAGTGAACCGCAACAGAGAGTAGGTTTTGTGAGTTCCTCTGTTCTCAAACTTTGAAACCACAGAATGAACTTACATATTGGTCATTTGGATTCCTGCTCAGATCTGACCCTGACAGAGATAAGAACTGGGCCGAGGTTTTGACCTCAGAATCAATGACAAATGTCAAAGAGGAAAGTTCACTTCAAAATTTTGTGGGTTTTCTAATAGCTTTTAATCTGACGGTTGGATGCATTGACTGATGATTGGTTGGTTGTATGAGCACGTGTGGAGGTCAGAGGACAAATTTTGGGAGTCGATTCTTCTCTTCTACCATTTATGTTGTGGGTTTTCAGGTTTGGTAGCAGGTACTCTTACCTGCTGAGTTATTTTGCTGGCCCCAAAACTTCTTATATCATCCCAAGTAGGTGAATAGGTTTTCCTTTTATGTATGTTCTATAAATTGTTTTAGCCATTACCTAATACATTCAGTTATCTTTCCTTTCTAGCTGTGTTAGCTACATTCAGCTAAAGGCATTTGTAGACGAAACTCTACACATAGGAACACATGGATGACTATTTCCTTAGGGCAATGAGAAGTGGTTTTGAAAATGGTTGCTTTAGTGTTAATTCTATCTTCAGTATGCTAACCTTTCTTCTGGTCTAACACACAAGAAAACATGGAAGGAAGAGGGAGAAGAAAGAAGGATGGCATAAAGGAAGAGGTGTGCTGATGTATAGTATAACTGCTCATACTGTATCAGAGAGCTATGGAATTCACTGGGCAGGGGATGCTGGAGTCTGGTGTTACCAGCAGACACGTTGGTCACGGACTAACTCGCTGATGTGAGAGACCTGCCTTTAAGCAGCAGGTTCATCTCTTAGACACAGAATGAGAAACATGGTGAGAATAACAGTCAAATTGATTTGTGAATGAGCTCTCAAGCTTTAGGGCAGTGGTTCTCAAGCCTTTAGTGTATGACAGTAATGGGAGAGTCTCTGTCTGTGACCCTTACCCCAGTGTCCAATGCACATTCTTGGGGTAGCAAGGGCACCTGCATTTACAGGGATGCTACTGATGGAGTTACCTTTGGAAAATCAGAACCTTAAGACTTCAGAGGGGCTTAGAGAACTCACGGCATTTACAATCTGATGATTTGTATTAGAAAAGAAATGATGTCTGTAATTTCTTCCCAAACTCCATATTTAGTAAATTTAAATTTTCTGAAATTGGATTGGGTTTTCTTAAACAGTAGACAGTCACCCTCATTCAAACTGATGAGGAGTGAGGACACCTTGGGTGAGATCTTGGATGGGTAGCACATGGGGGATGTTTAGCTAAAGAACTAGGTATTGAAGAGGCATAGATACACTAAACTATAATATAAATAATAGTGATGGTGAGGAAAGCTGACATTTTCTGATTGCTGTTCTGAATCTAGACCTCTCATGAGCACTTTACAAATACTATAGCTCACTTAACCTATACTGTGGCTATAGTACTTTGCTCCACTTTTTTTTTTTCTAAGGTGAGGTCCAGGACATAGTTTGAATGGTATGGAAAGTGTATTGTTTGATTACTTATCTGCTCTACTCGTCTGATTATATTGATTGCAGCCCTTGAAAGATCCCCAGTAATGGCAAAGGGCAATGTAATGAGCTTTAGCAGAGATGTTTACACAAATTAAAGAGTAGCTCACTAAGATCAACAACCGACTCCCACATATGTATAGCTGGGATAATAAAAAGCCACAAGTTCACCCCAATTTTAGATGCATGCAGGAAAGATGTTTTACAAAGATAAATTGTATAATAGCCATCACTTTTTTCTTTGCCTTCCCATAGACTTATGGGGAATTTGACCTTAGTGGAAGAAGAGATGGGAAGAAAGGTTTAGTCAAGAGAGATGGCTCAGCGGTTAAGAGCATTGCCTACTCTTCCACAGGTCCTGAGTTCAATTCCAAGCAACCACATGATGGCTCACAACCATCTGTAATGAGGTCTGTTGCCCTCTTCTGGCCTGCAGGCATACATGTACACAGGATATTATATACATAATAAATAAGTAAATAATTAAAAAAAAAAAGAAAGAAAGAACATTAGCATGTCCATACTTCATAATGATCCTTAAAATACGGATAACCATTTTGGGTCTGCAGAGATGGCTACAAGCACTTGCTGGGCAAGAATGAAGACTTGACTCCAAGCCCAGAACGCGTTAAGAAGTAGGGTGTTGAAGCATGCACACTAGCAGTGGGCAGAGGCAGGAGGATCAGTTGCTGGGGCTTGCTAGTCACTGCTTAGCTCCAGATTGAGCAAGAGGCAAAGATGAAGAGGAACAGAGCAGGACACTGAGCGTGGTCTCCTCTGACCTCTGTGGTGGACACACAAACACACATAACTGCATATACATGTTTCTACACACCATACATATTAAAACAAACAGAGTAAAAACCTTATAAGAAAACTCTGTCTTCTAGGATGAAGTGGAATCTAGGGCCAGGAGGGTCTGGTTTCCTCTACTCTCCTGGCTCCCGATTCACTCATGCTGTTTCTTTCTGTCCACCAATCCCTTCCATTGCATCTTTCCTGCCCATGATTGAAGGCTTGAGTAAAATACCATCCACTCAGGTGTACAATTTATACATGGGAACCTGCATGCATGTACACTCATACACCTCTCCAGTGGGTCTGTGAACTCCTTCAGATTACATGACTATGCTAACTAGAAACTCCATTTTATGAACTAGTCTATTGTCTTTATTAGGTTCTCCCAGAGACTCCAGTTTTCTTTAACTGTCTAAACAGAGATCCTGACTTTCCTTCGAATTCTCCTATCATTTTATACAATGAGCCTTCCTATTTAACCTCCTTGCTAGATTGTAAACCCCTTCAGGGCAGGATCCAATTCTGATTCACCCCTGGATTCTTGCCCAAGCACTTAGCACAGAAAAAGCCCTTAATAAATATTTATTGGAGGAAGGAAGGAGTAACGGAAGGGAAGCAGGGAGGGAAATGTCAGAAACTATTAGATTTATCCCTGAGTTCCCTGACAAGGTTACACCAAAATGCCTCCAATTGATGTCTTTGCAGGTGCCAGATAGTAAATCACCTTAGAAAAATTACTTTCTTAATGTGGTTCGTGGGTTACAGGCTAAGACCACGATTTGATCCAATCTGCATTTAATCTCTGTCTCTGATACGAAGGGTCACCATACAGAGCTACTGCTTAATTTTCAATAGGTCTTAGAAAAACACAGCACAGCAAAAACAATAAAAGAATTACAGCACAGACATAGAGAGCATCGTGTGATTAAGATGAAAAATGATGGTGGTGTTTGACTAGGATTAAAAAAATTGAAGATATTCAGCGATTCACTCAGGAACTATGAATATACCAAAGTATCAAAAGTCACTTCTAGAATTCAGTGGTCTAGGATTCAGAATGGTCAGTAATAAAAAAAGAAATCTGGTAATGGCTGTCTTTGCTGTCCTAAGGGGCCCCTTCCTCTCTGCACAAGCTTACTGTAGGGTTACATTAAAGGAGATGCCAGTCCAAAAAAACTCCCCCTTTAAAAGGCTCACTTTAATGCTGGGCGGTGGTGGCACACGCCTTTAATACCAGCGCTCACGAGGCAGAGGCAGGTAGATCTTTGTGAGTTCGAGGCCAACCTGGTCTACAAGAGCTAGTTCCAGCACAGGCTCCAAAGCTACAGAGATACCCTGTCTTGAAAAACCAAAACAAAAAAAAGCTCACTTTACTGGGGTTATCATTCAGTGGTAAGATGCTTGTCTCATAACACACATGAAGTTCTGTGTTTATAAGCTCATTTTGTCATTTTGTTAGATTACTAGATTCAATTTTTTTTTGAGACAGGGTTTCTCTGTAGTTTTGGAGCCTGTCCTGGAACTAGCTCTTGTAGACCATGGCCTTGAAGAGATCCACCTGCCTCTGCCTCCTGAATGTTGGGATTAAAGGCGTGCACCACCACCACCCAGCCTAGATTAATATTTTAAAGTGTAATCATTGCCAACATTTATCATGCTCACATAGTCATGTGAACTCTCAAAATATTCCCCAAGAAGGGTAAATATCAGCAGCCCATTGTAGCAGTCAGGAAACACAGGCTTATAAAGGTATGGATTTATAAAGCTGTACCGTTATGAAATATTGTAAGGATTCAGTTGAAAGCTAATAATTTACAGGTAATTTGGTTAAAAATATAGGGCGTCTTGTTTTCAGGTCAAGGAAGAATTTCAAGACCCAAAAGTCAAAATTAGGCAAGGTGGGACAGTGAAATATTTATTTTCTTTTTAAAGAGTATGCATTTATCTTTTAAAGAGAAAAGGATGACTACAAAAATGCCAGGGCATTTCCCCTCACAGATAACTGGTGCTACTATTTCCTGGGTCATTCAGATCAACTGCTCTGCCCTGCTTTAGAGCAAGCAACACAGCAGTGGACAGACGGATGCTGAGCTAACAGCCTCCCTTCTGTTAGATCTACAACTACAGGGACGTCTGCATGTAGTAGGACATTCTTTAAATCACAATTCTCTATCTATATCATAAATATCTGTTGTTCTGTTTTTCAAAACTGCTGCTGGGGCTGGAGAGATGGCTCAGTGGTTAGAGCACCGACTACTCTTCTAGAGGACCTGGGTTCAATTCCCAGCACCCAATAGGTTGGCTCACAATCATCAATAACTCCTGTCTCAGGGGATCCAACACCCTCTACTGGCTTCCTCCGGCACCGCAGGCATGTGGTACACAGACATACATGCAGGTAAAACACTCATACTCATAAAATAAAAACAAATTCACATAAAAAAGAAAAAAAGTACAGAAACTACTGCTAAGTTGCATTCATTTTTGATCCTTGGAATGATTGTGTAAGATAGGCTTCTCGATAAAAATGCAGGCATACACAAAGGGAACAAGCCCACACCCTGTGCACACCCAGGTGTGTTTCAATACACAGGAGGGCTGGACCGGCCGGAAAGACAGCAGATGTGTTTGTGGGAGAACAGACATGCAAACTGGGTGATTTGCCTCTAAAAGCCAGTCTTCTCCAACCACCTATGCAAAGTCAAGTGTTTTACATGCCTGCAGGAGTATTTTCTTTAAAAACGACCTTTGTAAAATAAGCAAAAATTAAATCAAGTTTCAAGTACTTCCACATCCTGACTGGTTTGCAATTTAGGTATAATATAATTATTTCTCTTCCTCTTGTGAGGATGGTGTACGGCATAAAACCTGCCCAAATTGAACATTAATTTCTATTTTTTTCTCAGTCTACATATAGCACGGAACCTTTCTTACCCTGAACATTTTATGTACTGATTGGAAAGTCCAGCTGATGCAAGCTTTCTTGCTATTCAAGAAAATGCAGTGCAAACTGTAGAACTGTCAGCTGTACCCACGACACTTCAGGAAGTTTTTAAATTTTCTATAGGGAGGTCAAGACTTCTTGAGATGAAGGGGACAACAGAGACAGGAATATGTGTACTCCCTCCCAGGGTCCTCATGTCCCATCTTTATGTTTTCTTTTTCTTTTCTTCTCCAGGGACGTTCAGTTCAGGTGGAACCCACAACTGTCGAGAGACCAGGTTTCCACAGATACAGTGGAACCAGCTCCATTTTGAGTCATCCCCAAGACTATTTCTAGGATATTATGAACTGCCTATGCATTTCTGTGCCTAGAATCAGTCTGAGGCCAGATGAGTGACATTTATACAAGGAGTTGCTACTATTTTTAGGAGGTAGCAAAGCTTTCTCCCTAGCTGTGGGGTGGACAGGCAGGTTGACAGTCACATGATTGATGCTCCTGTGCCAGTCTCTCCACAAGTCTCAGAGAACCTTATATAAGGACACAAGGAGGGCGAACCTTCGTGTGAGCCGTGCCTCGTCAGAAGGAAACGTCATAGCAGGGCTTTTGGAAGGAGACATTCGTTTACGAAAAGTGTGGTCATCACCTTAAGGGGACAATGGAGAGAAACCAGGGGTCTAAGAGTGCTGGGTGAGACCCTTCCTCCTCTAGAGTCATCGATGTTTTCGTTATGTGTAGATGTGCCCACCACACATGTTATCTGGCTGTAACTCAAGACTGGACAGCTGCGAGTGGAAGAGGCAGAATTCTCCACTGTTCTTCTTTGCTCGAATTAGAGAAGGCAGCTAATAATGGTGGCCAGAAGAAGGGCTGCCAGCTGGTCAGGATATGGTAACATTATGATAATCACGGTATTCTAATTTCTCATTACCAAGCTACACAATTTTACCATTAGCAAAACGCCCGAGAAAAACCTGCAAAACTCATGAGACGCCTGTTACCAGATCTGCTGTCTGACTCGAACGTTTTTCAAGACAGAACACCCAAGTTTGGAAAGAAAATCTATCGGATAACAAGACATCTAGCACCAATAACTTGCACATCAGATATTAAGTACAAGCAATACGCAGTACATTTTCTTAAGTAGAAAGCACTTTCATATAATCTGTAACATGACGTCCAGGAGGTGGATGATATTCTACACAACAATGTTCTAGTGATTGTGAGCCCAGACATGAAGATTTACACAGCTCTGTTCACAAAGAAAATCCTAGGATATTGGCATAAAGTCAGACAGAAGAAACTGAAGACCACAGGGGTGACTAACTTTTATCAATGATGAAGCATACTCTTTAACACCCCTCTCTCTTCCGTCCAGTCAAGCGCCCCCAGGGTGGGGCAGACCCGGTTTCTTAAAGCTATAGGTGGTAAAAGATCGACTTCCCTTACATGCTGCTTATCCTTCATACATATTTATGGTGTAATAAACATTAATTAATGAGAAAATAAGTTGAAAAACCTAAAGAGGTGTGAAACTCAGCCTCTCACATCAGATCTAGCAGGCATGGCCAAACTGCTACAGCCGAAGGTTCAGTCACCACCATAAACCCCCGGATACATAAGCACCAGAAGAGTGAACTAGGAGTCTTAGAACATTTCCAGTGGGGATGGCAGGGACACAGATGACAGGAACCAAGCCTGTAACTGATGGGAGGACTATGGTAGTTACCATTGAAGCTACGTGAGGATCAACTTTGCAAAGTCACGAAACTGCCAGCCTCTCGATGAGAATGCCGAGCTTGAGAAGGTGGAAATTACCAAATGATTAGGGAGCTGCTGCACTTTTTGCTCCGGTGTGTAATTAACCTACGGCACCTGCCGAGACTGGATATTATTGCAGCAAGCAGATTAGCTCCGTAAGCATGAATAAAAAATACCAGTTATGTTCACTAAAATAATTACAAGGCTTAGGATGTTGGAGGTTGCAGGATCCAAAAACGATTAGCAACCTGAAGGAGGCTCTTATTGTGACCTGAAATGGTATTAGTTCAACTATGGAAGACCTCTTTCTCTGTCTCTCTCTCTGTTTCTGTTTCTCTCCCTCTCCTTCCTTCCCTCCTTCCTTCCCTCCCTCCCTCCCTCCCTCCCTCCCTCCCTCCCTCCTCTCTCTCTCTCTCTCTCTCTCTCTCTCTCTCTTTCTTTCTTTCTTTCTTTCTTTCTTTCTTTCTTTCTTTCTTTCTTCCTTTCATGTAATGTGTTTGGACAAAATCTACCCCCTAGTCCCTTCCCAACAATGCCTCCCTTATTCTCTAGACCATTTTGCCTCTCAACAGCCTATGTATCCCCAGCACTGAGCTCATTTAGTCTTCCTTGACATGCTTTGGTGAAGTACTATTTACTGCAGCTCACATAGTCTCTCAGAAGTCACATTCCTAAATAAAATGAATTTTCCTCTATCAGTTGCCAGTAGCTCCTCGGATACGGATGAAAGTCCATTATTCCTTTTCCCATCCGTGGGGGGAGTTTCAGATGACTTGATCTTGTACAAGTTTTACAGATGCTCATGCATATGTGTGTTTGTGTGCGTGTGTACATGTGTGTATGTGTGTGTGTGACAGAGAAGGTCTTGCTCTGCAGTCTTAGCTGGCTTGGAACTCACTACATAGCCCGGTTGACCTTGAACTCATAGAGATTCACCTGCCTCTGTCTCTTAAGTTTTGAGATTTAAAGTAAGAACCACTATGCCCATCACAATGTTTCTCTTTGGAAGCAACTTTAGCACCAACTGGTAAGTGAAAATTCAAGTCAACTGGTACTTTGGTCCCAATTGGACCAGAATAAAAATTCTCTTAGAATCTGAGATGTAGGGTAATGCCTGTTGTCAGGGTTCAAGTCAGGGAATGACAGGCTCTGGGGAGGACAAAGCCAATGCTTTAAAATGTCAAGTTACGTAAACACTTAATTCAAAAGGAAAGCAGAGTAAATGCCTCTTAGCCTGGGGGAGCTGAATCAGCCCATCCTAAGAAAATGGCACCAAGTCAACAATAAGCTCGTCAATGCAGAAAGTTCAGGGTCTGCTGTGGACATTTCCGACACACAGGCACGCAGCTGCCTAAAGACTTTCGCAAATTCTGTTGTCCTTGGTTTCAGAACCAGAGGCTGGAACAGCAGCGGCGATACCTCCCTGATATTAAAATACCGTCACATTCAGGACAGTCTTCCTTCGCACACCACACTAAAGACACCTTTAAAGGACGGCTCTGCAAGCTTTGCAAGAGTCCAAATTAGGGGAAAAATGGCATATTTCAGTGATTTTAACTTAAATCTCTGTATAGTTACATATTTGATGGAAAAAGTAAAGAAAATGATCACATGTGTGTGGGGGTAAACAGTGAGAAGTTCCAGCAAAGTTTAAAATCGGGCACTTCCTGAAATGATGGCGGTGTGCCAAGTGCTAGGAAGGCTGCAGGCCTAGGTGGAGACCCAAGGACAAGGCAGAATGGTTTTCTTGAGAAATGAAAACATCTTATTGCGCTTTTTCTCCGGCAAGAGAACTGGTCTAAAGATACCAAGATGATAGTTGATTTATTTGATGGCATTTGATAATGACAGCAATTTGCTTCTGAGGAGAGAGGGAAACAGTAATTATCCAATCAGCTGGCTGCCCCTACTGGGCAGCACTTGACAGGCTATGTTCACAGGCACCGGGATGTTTCACTCAAGTCCCTTTCTGCACAGCCAAGATTCACAAGAGCAAGGGACTTGGAAGGAGAGTCCTCCAGCATTCCAGGCTCAGTAAATGACAGGTTGGCATCAGAAAATTAATCTCTTGCAACATCCAACTAAGGTTATGTGGATCCATATTGTTAAGGAATCAGACACCACGTCCAGAGCAAGCTTAATTCAGACTTACTGATAGAAGGATCCATTTCAGCTATATGACAATCTTGCTTTACTGTTATAATTAAACATAAAATCTTCTGCTTGCTAACTATGAAAACAAAGCAATTTTTAGAGGTTGAAATTCAAACGTAAGCCAGATGTGACCAGAGAACCAGATTCCAAAGTCCACAGACAAAAATGAGAATCAATATAAAATGTCTGTGAACTTGTGAATTGTTAAACAACGTGGCAAGTTTACATAAAGGAATGAGCGTTGGCATGTGACTACGTGGTAATCTCAAAGCTCTATGCCAAATGCAGGAACTCAGGCCCAAACGACCACACACTCCCCGAGGCTATTTATGGGAATGTCCAGGATGAGCCAATCTACAGGAAATAGATGAGTGATTGATTTGGGGCTTAGGGTGGAAATGAAGAGTGGTTGTTAATGAGCACAGCTTTCTTGGGAGGTGATGGGAATGAACTCACTGGAGTTAGGACATGGCAATGGCTTCGCCAGTATGCAAACCTATTTTATAGCCTGAGAATTTGATCTCAGTGAAGCTCAACTTTAAAAGTAAAAATCATGTCAAAATTCAAGAATTGGGTCATGTTTAATTATCAGTTTGTCAAAATAAAAATATAAAAATATTTCTTCCCATATTGTTAAACCCAGAACAATTGCTCCATGTGCTGAATGGATATACTTATGAACAAGTAATTAAGCAAATTAAACCAATTTTAAGTTCCTTCTATAGCTTAATATTTGCATCTATCCAAATATCCACCTTTTCTTAAAATGTTAAGGTTATCTATAAACATTAAAACAAATTTTTAAAAGTAAAATTTCATTTCCCATCATCTCAAACTTCAGCAAAAGCGATCTAAATTAGACCATTCATTCATTTATTCAGCACTTTTCAAGTATTTATTAATCATCTTTCCAGCACCGAGATGCAATGTGTACTTGCTGTTTCTGTACCCAAGTTTATGGTGCAGTGGGGAGATGTACAAATAAGAGAGAGGGAAATGCAGAGGCTGCTCTGAAGAGGCAGGTAGCAGGCATCATCAAGTGAGATCATTTTTCAACCAAGCCATTTTAGGAAATGTAATTAGGAATGTGCTAGAAGATGTGTCAAGGAGGAAGGGCTTGGTGGGCAAAGGAAAAATAGGCAGCTGTGCAAGAACATGCTGTTCTTGGAGAAGCTGAATAGTTTCCAAGGGTCAATATCAATGAACGCTCCCCGGAGAACAGCAGCAAATAGTCTAGAAAGGAAAGCAGAATCTAGGCTAGAAAGCTAAGGCTCTCCAAATGGGTCTCTGATTGTGTGTGTATGTGTGTGCCAGATGACAACCTTTTGTGCCATTTCTTGGGTCTGTTGAAGTGAGGTCTATCAGTGGTTTGGAACCTGCTGATTGGGATAGCATGGCAGACCAGTAAGCCCAGGAATAGACCTATCTCTCCCTGCCCAATGCTGGGGTCTTCAGCATGTACAGCCACACCAGACCACAGTCCATGCTTTCACTGTAGGATTTGCTATTTAGTAGGAGTCTTGGGCATCTAACTCGGGTTCTCTTTCTTGCATGGCAAACACTTTAGCAACTGAGTTATCCTTCCAACCTGGGTCTTGGGTATAGCTAGTTCTCCCAGTAAGGGACCCACAGTGGATTCCGAGCAGGTGAGTGACAATCAGGTGGATGTTCTACCAAGATCATTTTGGCATCAGTGTAGAGGACAGACAGGCTAGGCCATGTGACGGGGCTGCAGATGCAGTGAGCTCTGCAGATACAGCCATCTCCAGGCGCCACCTCTCAGGTATCTGGACCTCTCCAGTAAGCAGGGTTGACTTCCGATTCTAGTCTTCCCATTCTCTCCCTCACCTGATCCAATCAGACCCACCCCTGCCACCAGTCCTCTAGCTGTCCTGTACAGGAAGCCCTGCTTCCTCTGTGGCTGAGACTCACCACCAACACCCTTGTCATCCTGGCAGACCACTCCTGTGTCCCTGTGACACTGGACATTCACCAGCCTTCAGTTAAAGGATATCCAAGCAAAAGGCTGTGGGCTAATGGCTCTATTTCCAAGGCCATTCTATTGTCTCTATTGTAGAAGCATCAGAGCTTTGAGTCAAATTGAAATTACCAAAAACAAGCTTTAACCTTGAAAGAACTAAGTAACTCTTCCACTGTCTGGACCAATAGTTTGTGGTCCTAGGTTTAATGGTCAGATACTAGAAATGGTCTATTTTTGTATTTTTATTGCTGTGGTTTCATTGTTGATGAGTTTCATTGTTTCAGTTCTTCCTCCAGGGAGAAAAAAATTACATGCCCACCCAAGGCTACAGGCTTGCTGGAAATGACAAGGAATAAATCTCCCTGGACAGCTTCATCCCGGCTCAATCCAGAGGAAGATAGCAGGTCAAACTTGAAAACAGGATAAACACGATACACACACACAATCAAATTATATCTTAAGAAGGCCATTATTCTTTTCTGTGCTGTCATACAAGATGTCTAAAATTTCCATTAGCTGATGACACCAGAGCTGAGAGCAAAAATAGTAATTCTATTGTAAATGGCACTCCCAAAAGCTGGAACAAACCACCCAGCCGAATTCTGACGCTACATAACAGCTTTAAAGGCGGGTCTGTTTCAGGAATACACATCCCAATCTGCTGCTATCAGCGGCCATCCACCTGAAGGGTGGGGTGAAGCAGCTACTCATTCCAAATATTCACAAGACACCATCAGCTTCCTGTCACAAAGGGAAGATGTCCTTTATCATTCTCAGTTGGCATTCCCAAGTGGCCATGCACACAGCTTCCTAGGTAATGGGCTTTCTGAGGTGAGCTCTCTCATGGAACACATATCTCAAGGGAGTGTTACAGGAATCGTGAGCGCATCACATTCTCATTATTTGGCACCATGCGCGTGGGAAGAAGATCAATGTCCTAGGGGAAAAAATGATTTTACGGTGGCTGTTTAGGACATATCCTTCACTCTGAGTATTGATCTAGGCAAACATGATGGGGGGTGAACTTCTATGTGGCCTCGGGGCTCTGTTTTTAACCAAATTTATTAAGGATCTGTAAGATGAGGTGAACCACCACAGTATCAGAAAGTGACTCATAAGCCAACCACAGGCAAGGGCTTCCGCGAGGTCACTCTGCACACAACTGTACCCTGTGCCTTGGGTAAGGCTTGTTTTTAGTTTTTTTTCATGTTGGCAAGATAATTTATTAACTGACTAACTGTCCCACACCTTTGCCTTCTGTCCTTTCAGGTTCCTTAGATAAGAAGCTCCCAGCAATGAGAGATGGCTTGGAGAAGCCCAAACTGACGTGAAGAGGAGTTACACTCCAACAGACTCATCCTTCATACACCATTAAACCAGGATATTCTTCTGTGAAAAAGGTTAAGGTCTTGGTACAGCAATTATGTAGGAAACTGTATATTGCAAATGAGAAGAATGCAGTTTTATCAAATCTCAAGAGAAAGGTTGGCTCAGGACTTTCCTTTTTGACTGCTATCCTTTGGGCATACGGAACTTGGGTTACTGAAAATGAGCTCAACCGCCAGTCTTTCTCTGGTATCTTCCATTATCTGTCTGCCAAACATCTTCAGGCCTCAGTATCAATCTCCTTCTTCTAGACCTTCTTCTCTGACTCCCCACATTTAGTGAGGTGCTTCTGCTGCTTGCTCGCATGGCTTACTGGCTCTCCAACGTCGGAGCCCCATCATTCCTTATTTTTAAATCTATGCAATTGTTTGTCTTACTAGCCTGCAAACCAAGAAGAAGGGAAACACACAGGTCCTATTCAATACTGTGCCTCTACTTTCGAGAACCAAACATGGCATATCTGCAGCAGCCCAATACAGATTTGTGAATGAATTCATTAAAATTGTTCTAGCCTTTTTGTATATATGTGTTGCACTTATTGTTTTAGGAACTTGAAAGAAAAAATAACAGGCTGTTGAAAATATCACAAAACTGTGAGGTGATGACCATAAGAATAATGTTTTCCCATGCCACTGATTCTTTCTGAGACTTAAACATAACAATATGGATAAAAGAGTTGGATTTACAGCAAAGATTTTTCCCCCCTGACTTGTAAGGGCATAACATGCAAACTAAGCCTATTGTCTGTGGTTCAGAACAACGGCATAGGCCCTGCTAGCTACATAGTATGTTCCTTGCTTGTAAAATTAGATTTAAACTTTCATTGCTTATAAATCTGCAACTTATTATCATATGAATTCCTTAAAGATGAAAGATTAATGCAAAGAAATAAAGATGATCACGTATATTCACAAGGTAGAAGCACCATAGAGGTAACAAATTATATTGGGTAGACAAGAAAAAGCAAATTTAAATATATTGATGTGACTGTCTCAGTGGGTAGTGTACATCTCATCCATGGACAAATAATATATATTAATTTTGCTCTTGTTTACATTTTATTGAACTAAAATCAGATATCAGACAGTATTAAATCCATTGTGCCTGCTTTATTCAATATTTTATGAGATTTTTTTTTATATTATTTTGTTATCCTTTATTTAAACCTTTAAAAACTTATAAAACACACATTATGTGTACTAATGGAGAATGATATTTGGGTACACACACACACACACACTGTATGTTAATCAGGTCAATACCTGCATCAGATACTGTGGTGGTTGTCACTCACTGTCAGCTATACTGGATTAAAAATCACATAGGAGACACTTCTATGGGTACGTCTGTGAGACGTTTCCAGAGTGCTTAACTGAGGGGAGAAGACCACACAAATATGGGCAGTACTATCCCATGGTCTGGAGTCACAGATAAATAAAAAGGGAAGAGGGGGAAACCCAGACGAATGCTAGCATTCAACTGTCTTCACCTCCTGACTGTGGATTCAGTGACACAAGCCTCCTCGTGCTCTCAGTGGATGCCTTCCTTGAGGAGGGACTGTATCCCCTCAAACTGTGAGCCAAAATAAACTCTTCCTTAAGTTGTTTTCCCTGCATTTTGTCATAAGAAGAAAAGTAACGAATGCCAACCTTTACAGCTTCCTTACAGTGGGAACACTCTCAATCTCTCCTGGTTTTCTGAACTATGCAGCACATTGGTCTTGTTCACACTCCCCTTTGGATGACCACTTAGCTCTTAGCTACACCGCAGCATCTGATGGTCAAGCAGTCTCCATCCCCTCTTGTTTTCTACTGGTTTATTTCAACTATTGGGCACTGATAAATGAAACTTCCTAAACTTCATATATTCAAAAGCTGCACATGGTACTAAGCAGTATTGTACAGAGATTTCTGTATTTAAATTTTCATCACCTTACCCAATACCTTTTGCTCTTTTTTGTCTCTGCAGGGGTAATTCTCTTTCTTTTCTTTTAGTAGAAAAATATTGGTTTCCTCAGGCTTTATTGGGGGGATCCATCCATCCATCCATCCATCCATCCATCCATCCATCCAAGATACCCTCACCTTCTTTGGCCAAAGGGTGGGCTCCTGACCCTTAGCTTACCTGGCCAAGGAGAAGCTCTTCCTAGACATGGGAGAATGGCCACAGATGGATAAGAGGCTGAAGTGATTCACTCCTGCAATCATGCCTTGGTGGGAAACAGCATCATCTATTATCTGTACCTTTGTGGTTGGGCTTATTCCTGCCACTCCCAACACTTCATTCTCAAAGCTTTAACATCCAACAGTTGTTTGCACACATCTCTACCACCAATTAAAAGCACCAAGTGATAAGACTCTTGGAAAAAAACAGATTTTATTTTTCTTTCTATACTGGCTTGGCATAGTGCCTAGAACACAATAAACATTGATTGATTGAGAGAATGAATGAATGCTTGCAGTCATGAATAATCAAACTCCTTGGGAAGGGGAACATGGAAAAAGTGTCATGAGCAATAGAAAGTGCATAGGGACGGTGCCAACAGCACTCTATTGTGATGGCAGGGAGTTGGAGCACTTTACAGCCCTACCCCTTACTTCCCATTTTCCTATCTCATATAATAGCACAAATAATAAGTGAACGGCCCTGTAGCATGATTAATAAAAGCCCAGTGACAGATACTAAGGTTCAACCTGAAGGCCAGAAAAGCAAAACAGCCACCCACTGGCTCTTACCTCTATTTCAGTTCGAAATGGCGATCCTGCCCCCCAGGAATCCTCAGAATGAGTCGGTGTCTGAGACCTGTCTCTCCTGCCCCCTTACATTCCTCTCTAGTGCTGGGATTGAAGGCATACACCACTACCGCCAGCTTTCTATAGCAAACTAGTGTGGCTAGTGGGATTAAAGGTGTGTGTCACCACTGCCTAGCCTGAAAGGCTGGCCAGGATGGCTGTATTACTCTCTCATCTTCAGGCAAATTTTATCAAAATACAAATGCAATATCCCTACATTTTCCACTGCATCATACAAGAGCAGCCACAAGACTTCATCTTAGTACTTATTCCTGCCAGGATGTATGATGCTTTGCTCTTCTGCATGCCAAACTATACACACAAAACCAACATGAAATGATTCTTCCTACTCTTTAGGAGCACTTATACCCCAATGGTGATATTTATTTGATTTTTCTAGGTGACAGTGAGGATTCCACTTACTGCCCATGACTTCCTGCCAGGATGGGAGGTGAAAGATTCTGAGGCTCTATCAGGAAGCACAGTGCAAACCCATCCAATTTACAGATGACTTCATTTCTGGGATTAATGTAAAAATTATTATTTTGCATCTATAAAAATGTTATGTTTATGAAAAAATTTAAGTTAGTATACAAATAAGGTCATTGTGAGATTTCCACATATGTATATGATTGTACATTCTCCATATTCTCTCCCCCACAATCTCTTTTGTCTCTTATAGAATTGTTTTGAGAGATTGCAAAATATTTGTGTGTGAACACAATGAAATTAAGAACTGCTATTAGCAATTCATAAATAATACCAGTCAGCAGTATTCCTAAATTCTGGAGGACATGGAACAATCCTTAATATCTGTAATTTAGAAAAGTATAAGACTCTTTGCCTTGGTCTATAACCACCATGAGTCATGGTGAGCTTTTTGGAGACAGTGCCAGCTATGTTAGGTGGGGTGGCCACACTCCAGAGGACATTTATTATGACCTGAACTCAAGATGATTTATTTGGAAAGCTATGCCTTAGTTACTCTCAAAAAAGAATTGGGCTTCAAACTGAATATCCTGTAATCAGATGGGTTGATATTAACACATTATCTTATTAACACACACTAAGACATATTTCAGTGTATATGTCTAAAAAGGAAGGGCGCTTAAACCCATTTTGGTATAGCCTGGGAAGCCACTATACCATGGTTAACTAAGAAGAACTAATAACTCAAAGACATAATTTAAACCCTAGATGCCGATTATTTTCGGAGCACTCTCTGAAGGCTGTGGATGTGTTAAACCACAGTATTTCACCTTATGCTTCTCTTCCATTTTACTGGTGTCAGAGATCCTGCCCTCTACCATGCTGAATGTATAGGACAGCTCAGTCAGTGCTCTGGTAGAAGACACCACCCCAAACTCAGACCCTGAGGCAGGCAGACATCGGCAGTGGGGGAAGTGTTCATATTTTGTGAGCTTCACAGTACGGAGAGTGCATCCTGTGTGGCAGGCTGAGAATGATTGGACAGCTGCGAGTGACAGAGGGGCAGCAGAGAGAAAGCTGCAGGTGGACCTCACCTCTAGGGCTAGAAATGGGGCTCCAAGAGTCAGAAGGAGTGCAAGATTGCTGGGGGCCTGTGGGCATCAGCACCGAGCAATATCCTGGCATCCGTGAAGAGACATGTTGATCTAAGAGCTGTAGCCTGACTTGAGAGGCAGGAGCTCAGACATTATTTTCAGCACAGAGGAAGAAAAAAAAAAAAGCCGACCATCGCTCACCTTGATTCTCCATTAGTCCAGAGCTAGTCTAGAGCACAAGGCATTCATCTTGTAATGAGAAGTACAAAATAGCCCCCAGAGAAATCCAAGCTAACTGATCTGTATTACTATCCATTCCCCAGCAGCCGGGAGAATTCACTTACCCACAGGCTGTTTCTGTAAAAGTAAATACAAGCATATTTACTTCACTCAGGATGTGAGCATGGGGACCGCACAACTTTGAATGGTCACCTGCGGTGGCTTTTCTTGTGATGCTGCACTTTATATGAAACAGTAACATATCACTGGAGGAATGTGTTTCTGCCCTGCAGACTGGGAACTGCTGTTTTGTGGTGTGTGTGTGTGTGTGTGTTGTCCACATGTGAGTGTGTGCACACCTGTGTACACATCAAATGACAACCACAGGTGCCATCTAAATCTGTTCTTTTTTTTTTTGAGAGAAACTTTCACTCCGACCTGGACCTAACTTAGTAAGCAAGACCGGGTAACCATGGATCCTGAGGGATCTGCCTATCACTGCTTCCCCAGTGCTGGAAGTCCAAGTGTACCAATATGCCCAGCTTCTTTATGTGGGCTTTGAAGACCAAATTTAAGTCTTCGACATACTCTCCTGACCGAGCTATCTCTATTTCCCTGGTATGATTTCATGAACAAGACCATAGCCTCATCTTAGAGATGAGACCTCAGGCAGGCAGTAGTTCCCACACTCACTTCTACCCTACATGTCTCCTTTCCTCTACCTGGCCTACGCTGACAGCTTCAGCTGTGTTTACCAACTACACAATTCCACAGTGGCCCCTCTTGGTTTTCAAAAGCTGCTTCTTCCATCATGTCATTTTGTGTATCAGAAGAATCCCGTAGTCTCCCCTTGGCATCACTATTGCTCTTATTTAATGAAGTCCAAGTTTGTGGTTCTGGTATTCAAGGCCAAGAGAGATATGACATTCCTTCATTGTCTGACTGCCGGCTTTTCCGATGTCGCCCCACTCTGCTTCCTCACACAGAGGGTTACCATAAATCCCACCCATCTATTTATTCCAACATCCTTTGGCCTGTGACTTCATTTGTAAACTCCATCTCTGGGTTCGTCTTAGTGATTGTTCCTTAGAGAATGGACCTCGGACAACCTGTAAGTTAATTAAAGCGAAACTGTGTTACGACGCTCTAGAAATACAGGTAATTAAAATCTTATTAGGCATTGATTATTATTAAGCTGAATCCTGCGCTGAAATGGGAGGCACCACCATGAGAGCTGGGGAGAATGTGAGCCTTCGGGATGCTAGTTGCATTATTGATCTAGGCTTAATAGAAGAAAATGAATAAAACAGGACCCATTACACAGTGATGCATCATTCCATTAGAGATGAGGATTGGATCAGACAGGAAGTGATCGGCTGCCAAAAGCAGACTTCTGATCAGAAAGCAACCTCTGCAGGCAGTGAGCTGTGTTCAATGGTTGCCAGAGCTATGCCTAACAAGGACAGCTAATTTGTTCTTATCCAGAGACTATGTAATAAGCCCCAAATTGTGGATTTCAATGGATGCTTGGTCCAACATTTTCCTTAAAGGCATACACACATGACTTACCTTTAGTGTTCTTTTGCAAACAACTGAAAACACCGGAAACTATTTACAACACACATTATCGTGATTAAAATATTCACTTTAATTCTTTCTGAAAGAACGTAGTGAGGTTAGATGTGGAGATGAGTGTATCAGTGGGAGGGTACTTTGCTGATATATATAAAGTCATGGGTTAAATCCCTAATACGAATCTATCAAAAAACCCCCACCATTTAAAAAAGATCATAGAGTAGAAAATGCCATTTTTTTTTAATGGTAGAACATGAAATGCTCTTGACTTTGCTGATGACTTTTGGTTTACGTCGCTGGACCCTTGGGAATGAATGCTGCTCTCCCCTGATATCAGAAGTATTTCAGTGGAAAGGCTTAAGAAACGCTTATGTAATGTGTCAATGGATTTATACGAAGACCCAGTGGAACTTAGTTATCACATGATGAAAGGCTCTTTCCAGATGTGAAGGGCATGGGCCATGTATCAATACAGAAAGAAAAATGTAGATACTTGCCTTCTCTGATCCCATGCTCAAATAGAAAGTTTTCAAACTAGTCCATGAACGTTGGCCCTTTATTTTTTAAAATTAGATTTGCCGTTTTTATTTTAAGTGTGAATATTTTGCATGCAAGTCTGTTTGTGCAGAGGTCAGAAGTCATTGGATTTCCCTGGACCTGGAGTTACAGATGTTAGGAACTATCATGTGGGTGCTCAGAATCAAGCCCAGGTCCTCTGCAAGCGCAAAGAGTGCATTTAACCACTGAAACTCCAGCTTCAAGATCTGTTCTTTTAATACTTTGCTCAGTTAACCAAGGCTTCATTATGCTCCCTGAATCTTTCCCAATACAATCTTGCTATTACATTTGGGAAAATGTGAAACCTTAACACAAACCTGCCATAAATAAGGCCATATAAAAATCAAGTTGGATGAGGATTGTATTTCAAAATTAAGAATCTAAGACCTAAAATCCAACCACACATTTAGTCATTCAAAATAACATAATACGTAGTTGTTAAGACTTCAAGAAAAGAAGTTTCAATCAAAGCATATCAGCAGAAGAATTTGCATAAGGTACTCGGCAGGATCATAGGACAAAGGCAAGCAGAGGTTCACATCAAGGTGTGAAGTTTGGTGGGATGAACGCACAGCGCTGAAAGAAGTGCAGAGCTATTAGATTGTACTTGGTTGTCTGTCTCGGCTCAGCTGTAGAGCAGCCAGCAATTCATTCAATTTATACTTGTATGCTAGCATCTTTCCTAATGGTACATGTTACAGGCCCTAAAACTCCCTGGCTTTGGGAATCTTTCAGTGTTTCTTTACAAAGTAAAAGCAAAATAAGACTGATATCATAGAATGAGCAGGGGTTTTATCACGGGGAGCTTTCTGGATAGCATTAGTAGCAAAAAGAGTTGCAAACACAAGGGCCACGACAGGATCATGACAAATTCTTGGGGAGCTCAGGAAGCAGGGATGGGGACATCAGGGTTTGGGGACAGAATGAATGATGGACAATTCATGTTGACTGAATCTTAAAGACTCATGTGGTAAGGACATGCCATAGACGTGAGATGCAATGATGGATGAAGTGAACCATCAAAAGAATCCAAGAAAGGAGACCATGTCATGGAATGTGAATGGATGCTGTTGACAGATGGTATGATGCACATACCGAGGTGGGTGCATGGCACTTCGTCTTGTGGAGATCAAGGCCACCGAGGATAGAAACCTACTTGAATTTACTTACAAAGAGACCAGAGGAGACAAAGAATCACCATGCACAAGTTTTCCAATAATTCTATTATACAAAGGAGCAAAGAAATGGAGCATGGCTGGGGATGGCTTCCAATCTGTGTACTAGCACAATTCCATACTGGAAGGAGAAAAGTTGACAGAGTGTTTTCAGGGACACAGTCTTTGAAGGGAGAGTGATGGGAGTGTGTGTAAACTTGCTTGCATGCCTACAGAGAAGTCTCACAATCTAAGCAACTTACACAATAGAAATGCATTGTCTGACAGTTCTGGAGGGGGCACGAAATGAAGGAGTTAACAGGGCCATCCTCTCTCAGCAGATATCATAGAAGAATCTGTTCTAGACTTTTCTGCTTTTTGTAGTTCTTTGGTTTCTAGTAGCATAGTTCTAATCTCCACAGGTGTTCTCCCCGTTAAAAAACATGAGTCCTTCATGTTCCAAAACGTGAATCTTTGTTTGAAATTCCCCCTTTAATAAGGATATCAGTCACACTAGAATCATGGCTTACCCTACTCCACTCTGATCTGCCCCCTCCATCTACTGGCAGGGACTAATACAACCCAAACTGGACTGCAACTCTCAAATCTCTCTTCCTTACCCTCCTGAGTTTTGGAATCACAGGTGTGCATGGCCTGGCTGTGGTGACCTGATTTTAACATAACTAATTACAACAGCACACACCATATTTCTAGATATGAGATCATGATCTGAAGACCTTGGATTTAGGACTTGGATACATAAACTTCAGGAGAGGGGAGTGCATCATTCAACCCATACAAGGATCCAACATGAAGAGGAAGGGCTGCTGGAAAGGAGAAAGGAGAAGGGGGTGAGCGCGGATCGCAGTGCCAACCAGGGTTAGGTGTGGCGCTGGTGCGAGTCTGCAGAACATCTTATCTGATTGCTTTTATTCTCCCAGTGAAATAAAAGGCAGCAAAGCCAGCAAAAGTTAAGAAACAGGTTAAACACCTCTTGTCTACCTAGCCTAGACCTCTGCAGAATACACATCAATCTGTATATGAGTGTCAGTGTATTCAAATTTGAATTTTATTTCCCCAAATGCATGTAATTCAGCAAGGCTGAACTGAAGGTATGACTTTAGGAATATGTAAGGATTCCTAATCTCACTTAGGATGATGGCTCAATGGATATGTAAACATTAGACCACAGGAAGAAGAAAAAATGAGAGTGACATAGAAAGCAAAGAGCCCCTCAGGTATGGCGACTGATCAGTCTGTAGGGAGCAGAGCACTGCGGTATGATGCTCAGTGGTAAGGTGAATGACTGCGAGCTGTGAGGCCCCATATTCAATAACTCCTTTGGAAAGAAGGATAAAAAAAGCACCCAAGTTTTTAACAGCCTTTAATATCCTTGAACAGAGGGACACCTATGCTGAATTTGGGTGAAGGCTCCCCCCCCACTAGGTTGACTTTGTTGACAATTGACATGACTTGATTTTCAAGCTCTTGATTTTCCAATGGAGACCTTGGAAAAAAAAAAGCAACTCTTCCCCTCCAACAGGCACCTCTAAATCTGCAGATGTTCCCTGCATGCGGAGAGTAGGTTGAGGAGGAAGAGGAGATGGATGATGGGAACAAAATCAATGCCACCACTTGGAACCACTTATGGAAGCCTCTATCTTAAAGCGATTGCTGAAAAGTGACACTTTGGGGGGCCTTAATTCTTCTCCTCTTCAAACAGTTTCTGTTTGTGCCTCTCCGTCTGGAGAGTGTGAAGAAGGGCAACGAAGCACTTATGCCAGATAGAATGATCTCATTCCATAAATAACAATAAGACTGCAGATTGCCTTGTGTTTGCAGTGGGGCCGTCCATTAATGTGGGTGGAAACGGTGGGAGAGAAAGGAGGGTAATATATGGCCTGCAACCACCTAGAACTCCAGACAAGAGGAAATGGAAAACATCCATTACATTGTCAGCTAGTCCTTACCCTGGGGACTTGCACAGACTTTTTGCTCATTGCATATTTTGCTCATTTTTCCCCAATATTGCTTGGAAGCAAATTGAGCAAAGGCTGCTAGTCATTGCTTCCATCAGGGAACACATAAACATAAAAACCTTGAATTAAAAATAATACTTCTTAGCAAAGACAAATTTTTTTATTATTATTATTTTTTCTCCCAAGGTATTTAGATATAATACCTGGTCCTGGTTCTATGATTTTAAGAAACTCTTTATCTGTTCACGTTATTCTCCTCTGGTCCATGTTGGTGGCTATGGTCCTCATTAGTCATCTCCACAGTGCATTGTATGCAAGCAAAAGGAATGACCAAAGAACAAGCAGAAGCCAAGCCCTCAAGCAAAATGAAACAGCGGTTGCTTCTGTTGATTTAGGAGTATGTTTTATTGCTCATACCCACACAATATGTTTTTTTTTTAACTTTTGCATGGAAAAAAATTCCTTAATTTTTTATTTGCTACAACTTAATTCAATCCTCTGCAGCAGCAGAAAATCAGCTTTGCTGACAAGTTTTTCAACAGTGCAATCTGTCTCTTCAGAACCTTTGTACTGTAAGCACAGGCTCACAGCCACTCTGGGCATTGCTAATCTGCCCTTCTCTAGAAGTCAGGGCTTGTTCTTGCTACATACAATACGTGTTAATTAATTTCACTACCCTGATGATAGGGCTACCCAATTGTAAATTATCCAGCACTAGTAATTTAAGACATGCACATTTGCACTTTCTATATTAACAAATTGCAAAGTATTTTTGATTAACAATGAATTTTCATAAACAGCATGTATGGATGAATAGTGGTATCATGCTTATAAAAGTCTAATTATTGTACCACAAGTAATATCTATGAGTTAAGGTTGCCAAGTGGAAAAAACTGGATTCAAAAATATAATTAGACTCTTTTGTAACCTACATGGACCTTGATCTGTCTGTGATCTTTGATGAAACTTACACCTTAAAATGTTGTTAGCCTAAGTGGTATTTAGCAAACCAAATGAAGGCAAATCAGAAGGCTTGGGGAAAAAGAAATGGCCTTTCTGAACTCAAAGATGTTTAATAGCTTCAAAATCCTTTTCTAGGTAGATATTATCATCACTATTTACTGAAGAGAAAACTTAGGATAAGGAAAGGCTAATTAGCTTGACCTGCAGTCTTAAGAGATGTGCTTGAGATTCAGAATCGTGTGTCTGGCTTTGTAACCTATGCCCTTTTCACCACGGCACCATGTCATGTTGGCAATTCCAGCAGAGAAGGGTTATCTACACACAGGGTGAGTCAACAGTGTCCCCAGGGTGACCGAGGGAAGCATCTGATGCCACTTAAGCTAGTGATTAATAGCCTTTGTCTTTACTTTCGAAAATTCTGGTAAAATATGACCAATCTAAAAATCACCATTTATGCGGTTTTTAGGAGTATCAAGCACATTCACGTTGCTGGGAACCCATCAGCGCACTCCATTTTTAGCAAATTTCCACCTTCCAAGCTGAAACTCTACACTTCTTAAAATACCTCCCCCCCTTCTCCCTCCTCTAGGTCTCATAGCCCCAGTTGTACTGATTGCTGCTAACAGTGGAACCTGTCTGTGTGCCTGAAGAATTTGTCACCTCGTACCTAGGTTCTGTCACTTTGCAGGGCTTCAGTATTCAGCTGTGCTGTTGGGTGCGTGAGGATGTTCTCATCCCCTAGGAGACTTACAAATCCCACTGTACCTGAGTGTTGTTACATGTGCTCATGCTGTCCGCTTAGGCTCTCGCCCCCTCAGGCTGTTGTGAACATGCTATTATGACCACATATCTGCTCAAGCCTCTAGTTTAGAGTATAAATTCAGAGATAGGATTGTGGGATCCATGATGATTCCGTGTTTAAATCTATGAGAACCCACCATGCTGTTTTCCGCCGAATCTGCAGGTTTATGTTCCTAATGCAGCACGTAAGGGTTCTATTTTCTTCAGTAACATCTGCTATTTGCCTTTTCCCTTCATAATATACTACTCATTTTGAAATTGAAATGCACAAACTGAAGTATATATTGTAAGGGTTATGGGAATTCATAGTATTGTTAATGAACATAAGACACCCACTGGAATGGGGAGCCAGGTAAGTTGTACTTCAGGTCGCGATTTATTTTCCTCATGGTTCAGCGCATTTGAGACAAAGACCTTAAAACTCGATGAAGAAGACTTTAGAAACCTTAGGAACAGTTTCCACTGAATCGAAAGAGGCCCCTTTGAATTTAAGAGCATTACAAATGGACCCTTCACTGTAGTAATAGTGAATGGTAACAGGAAGAACTCACAACAAAAAGTGTAACTATCTCAATGGATCACACCTTCCCAGAGCCCTGCCGTGTCCCCAGGACCGTCTCTCACAACGTTCTGTGCCCCTGTTGGGTTTCATTACGCCACCCTTAGCTCATAATGCCCTAGCATGTTGCCAACTGCAGCTGGGGAAAGGCAGCCCATGTTAATTTGCTGCCACTGTGCTGAAAATGGTTATGCTAATGAGTTTGGAGGAAATGAGTTGGTTGAGGGTTTCTCTCTTACGATTCTGAATCAAGAAATTCCACAGGATCTGAAACTGCCCCAGTGTTCTTCTAACTCATCTAACTCAATTAAAATCAGCCATTCTGCAGCAAAATTACCTTTCCAGAATACCCCTGATTATTCAGTGAGTATTGCATTTAGCCACCCTCGAACACTCCAGCAGGAAACCACTGCATTTGATCCTATGCCATGTCCTCGTAAGGAGTGTATGGGCTTGAGGTGATCTTTCCTCTCAGGGTATCAGTTAGCTATTTTTTTTTGTTTGTTTGTTGGTTGGCTTGTTTTCAAGACAGGGTGTCACTGTGTATCCCTGGCTGTCCTGGAACTTGCTTTGTAGACCAGGCTGACCTGGAATTCTCATAGATCTTCCTGCCTCTGCCTCTGAGTGCTGAGATTAAAGACGCACACCAACATTCCCTGTTACCTGTTCCACAATAATGCAATCTAACAAACAACCATTCAGTTTCAAAAGAATGCAGCAGCTGTGGTTCTAGCTCACGAGTCTACAAATCTGACCTGTCAACAACTTTGTTGGACAGGCTTGGCATCCATAACATGTCCAGCTGTTAGTGGATTGTCACTCACGCAGGGCAGCCATCACTCACAAGACTTGGCAGACTCAGTACAGCTTTGTACTCCACCAGCCTCCTGAAGGTGTGGTCATGTGATCATAACAATGAAGTGAAAAGGGCTCAGAGACAGACAGGCAAGTCCGTTTTCAAACCGTTGCTTGTGGCACAGTTGCTAACCATACCCTAGCAAAACAAACTAAAGGGGGAAAACGGGACTCGGGCACAGGAAGGACAAAGTCAGGTGGAAACAGACACTGGACACATGCAGGGCTGGCGTGAGCTATCAAAGCTACCAGGACACTGCACTCTGCTGCACACTCTTAGGAAGTCATGGAACTTTTACCAGTTTCTGAGGGAGAATTCTGTATCGCTCATCAATCACACGACTCATAATAAGCAGATGACCAATCTGTTATTATCTCAGGGACATTAAAATCATCAGAATAGAGCTTCTAAATGCTGAAACGATGAACTGACGAAACAATAAGGAGTTTTACAGACTATCCTGTTCAACATGGTAGCAACTTGCAGCGGTATAAACATAAATAAAAAGGGTAGTTTGTGATTTCCTACATCTATACTCATTTTTATATTAAGGTAACTACACCTACTTTTTCCAACAAATATGAATTATGCATGCCTTTGTGCAAAATACTATGGTATACTCTCAGAAGGGTAAGTAATGGCATGTCAAGGGGCAGGGGGCTACAGGGAAAAATCCGACCTCCATTCCTGCTTAGAATAGTATAAAATGTACCAAACAACTTTAAAATAAGAATGCTGTATAAGGCTTCATTCCCTTCAGAAATTTCACAACTGTGGTATTTTAGGTAAAACAACACAGAGGGTAGAGTAGAAGTGCGGCTGAAACGCACCACATAATAGGTGAATTTAAATTGAGAAGAGGTCATATCCATTTGGGAGTGGAAAATCAAGCTTCATTCTAGGGTAGGTGTGTTCTTGTAAGCACAAGATGAAATACAAGAGGACATGAGACAGGTAAGTGCCTTCAAGCCTGAGTTGACTTATATCTCAGATCACTGAGGATGGGCTGCTTTTGAGGGCGTGTGAGACCTTTACACCAATGGGGACAGTGAAGGGGCAGTTTTAGTTAGTGAGGCTGGATGTGATAAGAGCACGGAATGATTCACTTTAGTGGGAACGAAAGATGTCCCTGGAGCGGCTGTGAAGGATAAGCCTTCAAGGAAGATTAGGTCTACCTTGTCTGTGGCCTTGCTAAGAAGTGGAAACGTCCGTTCATACTTCTGTAGACTCTCCCATTTCAGAGAAAGTCATCTGACCCAACTGCCCTGTGAAGTGAAGAGAGATGGAAAGAGAAACCCACAGGATCTTAAGGTCATTTAGGTGAGCTCTAGTACAGGTGTAAACTATGAAGAAGGTGGGGGAAGAGAGAGTGGTTCTGAGACCTAGGTGACCGTGAACCAGATCAGAACTGCCCAGAGTCTTGGCCAAGAAATATTTTCCATAGGACATAAAACAGTACATGAAGATTCTCAAATTGTTCCCGAATTTTCTACCAGAGTGAATCGAGTCCACGTCTAGGAGCAGTGGAGACAGAGTCGCTTACTATACAGTAGGGCTGCCACAAGCCCAGTGAGGAAGTCAGATTGGTTTAGCGCTGCAGACATGGAGCTCACCAGAAGCAGCTCACTGGGTGGTCATCTTTGAGCAGACTGAACTGCCTGCCTGGATGGTTGAACATAATCTCATCTCTTGAGAATTAATGAAGTCCTCCCGATTATCCACAGAAAGGAGACAGAACCCAGACTTTGAGAGGCAGAAACTGTGGTGATGATGTTGTACAGTGCTTTCATGCCAGGAATGAGAAGATTCAGGGAGCTCTGGCCCAGTGATGCAGCTAACCAGAGACGGACTGAGACGGGAGCCTAACTCTCCTCACGCTCTGACGATGTTTCCTAAGTGATGTTGCTTGACATGCACATTCATGCTTGGTCACATGTTCAAGGCAATACTTTCATCCTTTGGGTAGTCAGCTAGACCGTACAATAGCTGAGGACCAGGAATGGAAGGTAGGAAGAGGCCAGTGTCGAGTGGTCCAGTGCCTGGTAACTGAGGCTGTACGGTTCCTCACATCTCTAGGACCCTCAATAACAAGACAAAGGCGTGGACTGAAATAGAAAATGTGAAATCACAGAAAACCTGCTTGTACTACTGGGGTTTGTTTAAAAGTACTCTGGCTTTCAAATTTCTGTACGAAAGCTGAATGAAATTCATGCCACATGACAGTATTACTATGAAAAATAGATTTTGCTGAATATCGCCACTGGCAATTAGAATTTTTAAACTTCAAAGTGGAAAGAAGTTTCTGTTTATTATAGTGACATTTCCAAAATTATACACATGAGTGTGAATTGGAATCTTTTGGGTGCATTTATCTTTTTCTTCTCTGTGTCAGTCAGATTTCTTTGAACTGAGGGAGCTATATTTTTATTCATCTATTTTAGAGCCATTATTAGTTAAGTATATCTGTTAAATATAAAACCAAATACACACCTTATTTTAAATTATAATGTATTCATATGCAGTTTGGTTTTTTTTCTTCAGCTGTGCTGTACGAATGTTACTGAATTAAATGAATTTAATTTACTGCAGGTAAAATGTAAATTGCAAATACACGTGATTAATAAAGCCAATGTAGGCATTAAAATGACCACAAGGGTTCTTGACCTGTGGTGTGAGATTTACAGAGAGTTGGGAGAAGCAAGTGTCTTTTGCCTGCCTGTCATTCCTTTGCAAAGGCATGTGTGGAAAAAACCGGAAATTGCCTGACCAGATTAGTCAATCCAAGAGGTTACAGGAATAGTAGAGAGAGGACCCTTGACATGGCTATCAAGTTAGAAAGATCTACAGCCCATTGAAGCTACAAAATCAATACATTTGACAGATGTTCATCATTCAAATTTCATCTCCAATCATTGATATCTTCTGAGTATTGAACGCACCTCAAACAATAACCTAGTGCAGAGAAACAATAAGCATGTTCCCTGCTCTTTGCATAATACTATAAACATAAAAATAATTCTTACAGAGTATTTTGCCCAGGGTTTGTGGTAGAGAATAATAAAAGTAACAGGCCAGCTTACACCAGGTGCTTAGGAAAGTTCTGTCTGATGAGGTGACAAGCAGAGAAAGGTACCCCAAATGAGAAGGAGGCACCAGGGACAAAAGCCCTGGGAGGAAAAGAACCTGGCCTACGTTAAGATCTTTCACCTTGTCAGGGGGCAGAGAGATTTAGGTCAGCAGGCCTGGTTGTCCAACCTCTTTACCTTTCAAAGACCAGTCTGATCATTGACTGGTTTCTGAGAAACAGCATCAGTATGCTTGGAAAGGCTGTCTTTCTTTACTGGGGTTATGGGTCACACTACAACGTTTATGCCAACAACAATCTGGGGTGGGAATGAATAGCTAAGGTCATGTAGCATGCCTCTGTGACTGGTCTCCCATGAAAATACTGTTCCCCAGGCTGCAGACTTCCTGACTGGCGGTGTTCCATTTGTGCATACACATAGCGTTTCTAGGAGACCACACTCTTAAGACTCTGCTAGCATGTGACTGGAAGCTTATGGCTGGTTTCTCTTGGATGTTGGCATTTGTTCATTTTCTATTGCTGATTGTAGTCTGTGTCATCTCACCACAGAAGGTCATAACCGCGATTTTAACAAGTTTTCTAAGCTCTGTGTGAGTCCTTACAGTGAATCGCTGAACTCCAGGGGTGGTCGTGGGGGTCCAAACACAGTCACTGAGTATAGAGGACAGTGAAGGGGACATTTGTAACGATGAGAAAGGGTATGGGGCTTGGGTTTTAGGTTCAGCAAGACTCCACAGAAGGATGGAGAGGCCTTGGGAAGGAATTGGCATAGCTATTGCATCTCCTTAGGGCCTACATAGCTGCTGTGTAAGGAAGGATTAGAGAGGTGTAAGGACGCAGGCAGGGTCTTCATGCATCCATCAAGATGGGTCAGATTAGAGACTTGGGCTGGGCTGGGGTAGCCGAGGTCAGTGAAGTGTGAGAAAGGCGTGGTTGCTTGATGTCGTCTATGAAAGAGGAACTGGTAATGCCATGTCGGGAGAGAGGGGAAGGCAAACCATCAGTGGTTCCCACACTACCATCCTAATAATGTCACGACTCACTAGGTAGATGACAGTATCCTGAAACCGAAGACCAAGAGGAGATTTGTGGGATACAGCAGAGAAGAAAGTTAAACTTATATATTATATGTGAGGTTCTTGAAAACATTTGAATTGAACAGACTAAAACGATAAATTTTAAAGCTGAAAGCAGGTAGATAAATTTAAAGCCATGGTAGTAGATGTTAGCACTAAAGAGATTCTGCGCAGATGAAAGAGAGAAGGCTCCGACTGAATCCCTGAGGGTTTTAGTAGCTAGGGATGAGGAAGAGGCAGCTTCGCGTATATCAGGTTCAGTGTTCGGTGATTTTTGTGAGTTTATCGGGTCATCCTCACCAAGTATACAGTGTGATTACTATTCCTATTCTTTAGCAACTCAAGCCAAGTGACATAGAGTGTTACAATCCATCTCAGAATAAATCTTTGTCTCTATTATTTATATATCATTTATTTCTTCTTTCTTTTTCTTTATCTTTTTCTCTTTGTTTCTTTCTTCCTTTCTATCAACTATTATTCATCTGTCTGTCTATTATCTGTCATCCATCTGTCTATCATCTATCAATCAATCACCCAATGTATCTATCATATCATCTATCTATCTATCTATCTATCTATCTATCTATCTATCTATCTATCAATCATCTATCATCTATCATCTGTATCTCTGTGTGTGTCTCTCTCCCCTCCCTTCCCTGCTCCCTGCCCCCCATCACTCTTATAATCACGTGAA
The DNA here is from genome assembly GCF_950005125.1 of Chionomys nivalis. Lineage (NCBI taxonomy): Eukaryota > Metazoa > Chordata > Mammalia > Rodentia > Cricetidae > Chionomys > Chionomys nivalis. The sequence goes on along the minus strand of NC_080101.1, from coordinate 52,307,257 downwards.
AGAATCAGAATATAGACATTTGGCTCTTAAGCCTATGTTTTTTTTTCAATGTCATAAGGAGAAAGGAAAACAAAGCAAACAGCTTCCAACATAACAACAAAATAAACAAAAAGGTATGATTGACGAAATTTCTAGTAGTTATAATTTTCATGGTGGAGAGAAACAGTCAAGGAAATATTATTACTGAGCTGTCAAAATTACTCATATGAAGGGATGTAAAACTGTTCACAGCTCAGACAACTTACCCAATAAATCATAACTGCATAAAATTTTGTTCCCTAAATCACTCATTCAGAATCTAGTCTAGGCTTCTGATTTCCCCACGTATAAGATGAAGATAATGGAGGGAAACTGTGCTTGGCCATGCACTCAGAGGTGCTGTAGGAGGTGTTAGGGAATCACTCATCATTATTTTCTGTTTTTTTTATTTTTTATTTTGAACAGGATTCAAAAGCATCCTTTCTTCATGAAACAAATAGAGCCTTTCCCCATTTTTAAAGCAGAAGTATAACCATCAGCACTAAAATGTATTTTTCCTGTAGATACAGATAGCAATGACTCTGCTTCTTGAGAAAAAATGAGATTAAAGTACCAAAGTACCCACAAGCTCTTCCTGTTTGTGAAATTGTTACTGTGTTTTGTTTGTAAAGAATGAAACACAGAAGGTGTTTTTAAGCAGTTTTGATCAAGTAGTTTTGAAAAGAAATGCTGTTTCACTAAATCACAAAGCAAACAAACAAAAGCAAAGAAAGAAACCTAAAGAGACTAAATATCCATGCACTGTCCCGTTCACGAACCTGTGGCCTATCAGAGGTGGGCGAGGGACCTTAGCTCCTGTCCATACAGAAGCAGGAAGTTGCTCCTGCTCTTCCAAGGGTGCACAGCTCCTGTTTGCATTGCTCACCGCCTTCCCCACTCACTGCAGTAACTAGTTCTTTTCCACAGTCCTCGGCTGCTGGAAGGGAGGGTTCAACTGTGTTTAATGATTAGCTTGCTGGGAGACAGCTAGTCTGTTTGGGCTGAGTCTGCAGTCGCTTTTTTAGTTAAATAAAAAATAATCATCTAGATAGAACTAAGCTTTTGGCTGGGATAAATGTAATCCCTCAATCTGGAAAAAAAAAAAAACCAACAACCCATAAATCAGAAATGCTTTAAGAAGGAACATTCCTGTTAGTCTCTGCCATGGTAAAAACAAAGATTAAATGAACATCAATTTAGGACTTAGGTTATGACAGTGAGATTGCTCCCAAATAATCTGATGATCTGCATCTATACTATTATATCCATAATTTTGATTAAAAATTTGCCCTAAGAGTCTAACAAGGTTTCCATAAATGTGTTTATTTATATTGCTATTATTTACATTTTCTTCTTTTAAGGCTAAAATTATGTATATGTCTCTCTCTCTTCCAGTGTATGTGTATGTCCATATGTGCTTGTGTGTGGGTATTCTTAAATGCCAGAAGAGGGTGTAGCATCTCCTGGAGTTGGACTTATGGGCATTTGTGAGCTACCTGATGTGGGAACTGGGCAGTCAGATCCTTGGGAGACCAGCAAATGCTCTTACCCCCAGAGCTACCTCTTTAGCCCCATCAGTCAAGTTTTCCATGGTGTTTGGAAGGGTAAACAGCAGGGATTTGATAGAGTTTCCCTGTCCCTTCTGCTTCCATCCTGTTCCTTCGCCACTGCCCCACCTCCAGCCTCTCAGCTGCCTGAGCACAGAGCACAGGGCATGTCCCTGTCTTCTATCAGCAAGGCCCACAGCAATACCCTGGTATTTCTCACCAGCTCTCCTCCAGAAACTCTGCTTCCTTATTTGGACCATTACCACCTCCACACAACAATCTCCATGTGTCTTCTACTCCCCAGTCAGTAAAGGCAGGCCATATCAAGGCTAACACATGCCTCTTGCCACTAACTTCTCGGTTCACATAAAGCATCCTAACCAGTGCCTATGAGACTCACGCTTTTTGCAATTTGTGCCTTATGGTCTTTTCATGGCCTCACCTTCTGTCCCTCCCTCAGCTCTTTGTACTTTAGCCTCTCTTTTTTTTTTTTTCTTCTATGGTATCTGTTGAATACTGAAGATATTTTCTGGTCTTTCACTTCTGTGTTACAGATCTGATTTGCCTCCATTGCTTTCTTCGACTACCTTATTTAAAAATTTAACTCCCAAAGACTCTATTTTCACACATTGTTTCTTTCACGGCAATTATCATTATCTAACAAACTATGATTTAAAACAATGTTTTTGGAGGCAGTCTCATGTAGTCCATGCTGGTCTGAAAAAATCTGTGTGTAAACAAGGAGAATGATCTTGAGTTCCTGATCTTCCTGCTTCTACCTCCCAATTACATGCATGTATCACCAGAGTGTGGTTTTACTTATTCATTTTGCCCATTTCTCCCCCTGGAATTCAGTGCTAGATGCGTTAATCATGGTTCTTCAGAGGAACAAAATGAGGTGGGATATATATTACTATAAAAGAAGATTTGGCATTGTAACATGGCTGATCAGAGGCTGTGTGCTGAGTGGAGAGGCACAGAATCCAGTAGCTGAAGATTTTGAGAGACTGGAGTCTTCAGAAGAACAGACAGCAGTGATACAACATTTGTTCAAGGCTAAACATCTGGACTCTGCCTGCAGAATCACTGGTATGCGTCTGCACTGAAAGATCAAGAAGTCAGAGTCTGCTGTCCAAGGGTGACTGTGGTAGCCATAGCACGTTAGCTAAAGGAAAATGGAACCTGCTCATATTGTTTCTCCTTCCTTGGTTTGTGTTCCATCACAGCCTCCAGCCTACTGGATAATGTTATCCACATTTAGGGTGATCTTCTCCTCAGTTCCCTATGCTATATGTAGGTGGAAATTGCCTTAAAGACACTCTTAGACATCAAGATTGCTCTTGACCTCATATATTGTTCTCTCAGTAGAATCAAGTTGACAAGGAGATCAGGTATCACAGATGATGTACTGGTGGTTTTGTGCGTCACCTTGACACTCCTAGAGTCATCAGAGAGGAAGGAACCTCAGCTGAGAAAATGCCTCCTTGAGATCCAGCCATAAGACATTTTCTCATTTAGTAATCAATGGGGGAGGGCCCAGCCCATGGTGGGTGTTACCATCCCAGGGCTACTGGTCCTGGGTTCTGAGCAGGCCATGGGAAGCAAGCCAGTAAGCAGCACCTCTCCATAGTCTCTACATCAGCCCCTGCCTCCATGATCCTGCCCCGTTTGAGTTCCTGGGCTGACTTCCTTGAATGATGAGCATCAATGCTGAAGTCTAAGCCAAACAAACCCTTTCCTCACAACTTGCTTGTTGGTCATGGTGTTTTGTCGCAGCAACAGAAATCCTAACTAAGAGAGATGGAAAAGAATTGAAGCTTTGCAAATTGTTGTAGCCTTGGTTTCTAGAGCACTTCTAAGATATAGAAGGAATGCAATAAATATTTATCACATGAATGAAATTGATGATGAGATGCGTTCTCTATCACAAATTTTAAAACACAGTCTTTCTATTGAAAGAACACATTCAACAGAAGAAGCCCTTCGGTAACAGAACATAGTTTGGGTGGTATAGGTACCCTTTTATGCTAAGTATGTACAGTCAAATCAGGGATGATGAAACCTGTTAGCTGAATGTGGAGATGTGACAGTGGGGTGGTCACATCTCTGGTGAGTTTATGTCACTTTCCTCAAGCACAGGGACAAATGCCTGCCAATTCAACCTCAAATTCCCTTTTTCATAACACATGGGGGGAAATCTTTTTTTTTGGATAACCAAAACTTTATCCTGGGTCAGACCTTATTAAAGAGCACAGAAAGACCTCAATGGAGGAATCTGCAGAGTAGGGAGTCAGGAGCTGGGCTGACACAAGGGAAGACAGCTGGTTGCTAGACAGAGATGGGGGACAAGTCTCAATCTTATCCAATGAGGACCTTACAGCTCTGAGGATACAAGGGAGACATCATTCCTGCAGCAGGGACAGGCTTCCTCTGTAATCTAAATCGGAAAACTGGGGGATTTCACAATGACTCAACTCTTGCATACAAAGAGAATTTAAACAGGGTCCCATAAGACACCAAAGAGGAGACCCTTTATTTTGAGAAAGAAAATCTTAAGGAGGCACTGACATTGCTTAACAAGCCTATAAAGTGGCAGCTGCTTTCTAGAAGTAAAGCTCTCTAATTGTTTAAAGTCTTTGTAAAAATGAACAGCAAAAGTACAAACATATGAAAGTGTGTGTGTGTCTGTGTGTGTGCTTTACTTTCTGAGATTATAATGCTTTCCTCCCTTCCTAATCCCTCTTACTCTCTTTCAAACTCATGGTGTCTTTTTCTTTAATTGTTGTTACACACACACCACACATACACACATACATTCATAAATACATAAATACACCCTGCTCAGTCTGTATAATGTTACTTGTATGTACATTTTCAGGACCGACCGTTTGGTGTTGGATAACTAGTAGGTATGCTCTTCCCTGGGGAAGACTATTTCTCCACAGTCCTTCATTACCTGTAGTTCTTGCTCTGAGATAGAGGTCTATGAGGAAAGCTTATACTCTTTAATCATTGCAAGACCCATCTTTCTGTGTGTTCTGTTTGCACTGTCTCCCCATTCCCAGTCATCTTGTGTGGCTAACTTCACCTTAGCACTGGTAATGTCTTTTGAAGTCACTCTTCCCTCAAAACAGTGCTTAATTTTTATATTTAAGCAATAAAATTATTCTTTAGACATAAATACAATACTCAAAATACAGATGGAGTTTTTAGAATGCTCTGATTTATGTAGGATGGGGACAGAGAAGCTAGAATACAACTGACTGGATACCAACATACCGCCTTTGCTATGATCAAGTTTTCACACTGATATTAAAAAAAATGGGCACTATGGAACTGTGTGAAAAGTGCTGGCCTAAAAAATTACTTGATTTCTATCTTCTTTGCCATTTTCATGCAAGATGTTTCTCAAAGTTGACTTCAAATCACTTTCTCACCATTCTCTGAGGCTACACTGGACCTGAGTCCTATATGCAGCCCTGCCCCATTAATCTCTGTTAGGTGGAGTATTCCTTCAGTTATTCTGAGATATTTTGTTTAATAAACAGCTTAGGTTGGAATCAAATGTCCACTAGTTGTACGGACCTTAGGCAAGTTAAGGAGCTCTTACAAGTCTTTGCAAATTCACATATAAGAACTGAAAGCTGAAATACTTACTCAGTCATGGTACTAAGAGTTAACCCAAGTGGTACTCTACATAGAAAAGAGAAATATCTCATAAATTCTGGCTATTAGTCCATGCCCAGAGATAGCCTACACCCTACAGATGTATTACAGTTCCTGCCATTCCAAAGCCTTCTTTATTATTAAATATTCTACCCTGGGAACAAAGTCTAGAAAAAATAATTTTTTGCCAATGCTTAGGCTGAATATCTTTAAAATGTGCAGGCTTTGAAAATTCCAGTTTCCTTCATTTTTAAAGGTGAAATTAGTGATGAAAGCCTAGATTTCTTGTGAGAACCCTTATACTCCCCCTGTTTTTCAAGGTAGGATAGACACAGATCAGGAAGAGTGTAAACAAAGACAACACTTCAGTTTTCTGGCCACCCAGGCCCAAATAATCACACAGAAACTATATTAATTACAACACTGCTGGGCCAATGACTCAGGCATATTTCTTGCTAGCTTTTACATCATAAATTAACTCATTTCTATTGATCTATGTATTACCACAAGGCTGTAGCCTATTGGGAAGGTTCCAGCATCTTTGTCCTTTGGAAGCTATATGTTATCTCCTTGACTCCACCTACTCTATGTATGTCTGCTCAAATTTCCCACCTGGCTTTATTCTGCCCTGCCATAGGACAAAGCACTTCTTCATTAACCAATAGTAATAAAACATATTCACAGCATACAGAGGGGAATCCCACATCATAAGAGGCTTAGGAACATTGCTTTCTGTGACTTCTGTGGGCAGGATAAGATCTCCAAGCTGCAGAAAAAATGTCAAGAAGATGATGATTGTTGGCCATAGTAACAAGCTTGCAAATCTTCTCCTAAAGAGATGCTCAACTGTTGTCACTGGACTGATCACATAGAATGATATTAATGCCCTCAGTTCTGGGGGCAGACAGTCTGGACCTGGAATAACTGAAGCCCTGGGTCACCCCATAGCTTCAGGTAGCTTCAGTTATCTTATAGTTCTATTGTCAGTACATTCTGATGAAAGGAGGGTTGAGGAGAAACTGTTCTACTTCCCATTCTTCCACTGAGTTATCAACTGGTTGCCCTACTTTGGCTTTCTTTTACGTAGAATGGTCATCAGTGTCCCTTGAAGTCTGATGTGGATCTCAGGATCTTGAAAGTCTGGGTAATCCATTGCGTCGGACATTACAATGTTCTGTTTGCATTGTATCACCCTTAGACATCAGTACCAGAAGGTAGAATTATAGTTAGGCACCTTAGACTATGCCCAAAGCCCCATAGATTGCCACGGGAATGGCTGTATTGATGGTCAAGAAAGAATATTTTAGTCACCAAATGTTTGTCATGATGAATGTGGTGGTACAAACTATAATCCTACTCTTGCACGGTGGAGAGAAAAGAATCAGAAGGTCAAGGTCTTCAGATAAACTGTGAGTTTGAGGCCAGCTTGGGCCATATAATACTGTTTCAAACAAACAAACAAACAAACAAACAAACAAACAAACAAAGGCCTGTACAAGAACACAGGATAAATTACTGAAATTCTTATCCTTCCAAGGCTTAGTGTCACTGAAAAAGAAATTAGAGTCCTCAGTTCAACTCCGATAAAAGCAAGACATAAGAACAAAGCATTAGAAATACAACAAAACAATATACAAAACTGTAGGTCTTTAATGAAAAGTCTTGAGATTCCAGATCTTTCCTTGAGTTCAAAATAGAGATGCTGTTAGGAAAGGACCTGAAAAAGAGGAACCCAAATATGTGGAACAAGGAGACTTGATTCTTGACAGCACAAGAAAGATCCCATCTTTAGAAGATGTATCATTCCACAACTGATTCAAGTAACTGCAATGAAAATATCCTTTAGTACATATCAAAATCAAACAAAATAGAACAAAAATGAAAAAGCAGCAAAAATACAAACAAAAACAAATACCAAATGCAGGGTGCAGGCAGCTCTGAAAGGTAGTGCAGGTGAAAATCCCACTCTTCAAAGAACCAGGCATCTGCTTCAGAAAGAGAATGAGGGGCAGAAAGGATGCGAACAAACAGTATGGAACTGTAGATCTAGTATGTTAAAGTGTGTAGTGGGAGCTGTGGGCTGTGTTCCTGCCGCCCCAGCTCCTGGTCGCCTGGCTAGCTTGTGCCCCGAAATAACAACACACAAACTTTATTCTTTTAAACACTGCTTGGCCCATTATATCTAGCCTCTTTTCGGCTAACTCTCGCACCTGGACTAGCCCATTTCTAATAATGTGTGTAGCACCCCAAGGTGCGCTTACCGGGAAGATTCTAGCCTATGTCCATCCTGGGTCGGAGCTTCATCGCATCTGCCCTGGAGAGGAGAGCTATCGAGTCTGAGCTCACTTCCTCTTCCTCCTAGCATTCTGTTCTGTTTACGCCACCCACCTATGTTCTAACCTATGAGAGCCAAGCAGTTTCTTTATTTTTTAACCAACGACCTTCCTCCATCAGAAGTGTCTACAGGGCAAGTTTAAATAAGTCCCTGGAGGACGTATCCCTAAAGACCCAAATTTAGGCTGCTTTTCTCAAAGAAAGGCTTGGTGGTTGGTGGTATGTGGTAGGTAAAGGAGAACTTTTAGGACAACAAGCTGAAAGAGCTCTGAAAACCCAAGTATTTATAAAAAAAAAAAAGAAGAAATCAAGTATGTAGTAAATTATTCAGGAAAATAAGTGATACACTTCAAAGTCATATTAGAAATCTCTAAGCTGAGAAAGCTTTTCTATAGTTAGAAATACATTGAAAAGAAGATAAAAAAATTTTAGTAGAAGCTTCAGGTCTTATCTTTACTGAATTAAAAAAATGAATTTTCAACAAAGATTCAATTTAGAAGTAGTTTAACTCATAAATTTAGAGGCAAACTTACCCCTAGCTGATGGCAAGATCAGTCATGCATTTACAAACTAAAGCCAAAATTCTTTCTGGAAAAAGTTGAATAAATCACTGATTATTATCAAAGTTAGCTCAATTCCCATGAAAGAAAAGCTCAGAGGAATCATTTGAGAGCTCTGTTGGCTGGGAGAAATCTCAGGGAACTGAAGAAAGGCCCACACTAGATAAAACCTACGGAAGTGTTTAAATGTTTAGCAGATCTCATTGCGTCCCTAATGCCAGACATGGGATACTTGGGGCAGCTCGAGAAGACCCCACAGAATCTTTGGGCAATGATTTCCAGTGATGAAGGAGATCTGGCTTTAATATCATGATGATGTGTAAACCAAATGCAACTCCTCCAAGGCCAAGGTTCAAAGACAGGCTCACTCCATTAGACTGTCTCTAACCTCCAGGGAAGCTTTTCCTGGGCTCCCTGACATTCCTGGGAGACACCAAGGTCTTTATTTCTGTTTAACTCTCCACCTCAATAGGGAACCTCCACCTCCCCATTATACTCCCATGGAATCCAGATGTCATGGAGAGCTTGTCGAAGGCATCTCTTAAAATAAGCTGGATCAGCTTCTTATGACTGTTCTTGAGAGCAAGGGCAGATCTTCCTATGAAGAGTCTTTCCTGGCCTGCCATATCATTGACTTAGCAACAGGAACAGTCTCTCCACCTTGTTGTGGCTTGCCTCCACATAGCCTTGAAACAGACAGAAGGCCCATGAACATGATCCCAGACTTTATAGCCCTCTTTCTGTAGGCTCAGAACTCCAGCAAGGTGCTTCAACCCTGACACTAAAGTGATTTTGATGTATTCTTTATTAGTTATATTGCTGTAATTTGATAGCATAAAAGCTTAAATGGGGGCTTGATACAATTAAAATTCTTTGGATAAAGTTTTTCAATTGTAGGTTATTGAAATGTGGACATCATAGGCTGATACTCTCCATTGGAATCTACTCACAGGTAGGATCATTACAGTATTTTTGTGATTCCCACTAAAATCATACAGAAACCAAGCAGGTCTTCTGCTTTCTCTGAAAATAAGTTGAGAATTTTCTGTTTGAGTTCAATTCTTGTGATTTAATCATTACACCCGAGCTCATCTGGAGCTGGAGGATGAATATCATTCTTACAAGGTCTTTATATAATATCTATGATAAATGTGAAGAGCACAAAAATCATAATTTATTTGATTTTTACATAGTTATTCTCATATAACTATTCAATAATCTTAAACATGAACTCATTTTGGCTTATCTCCTCGAACTTTGAGTTTATTCTTACTATCCTTCACTGTTTGTTGTTAAACAATTACCCAAGAGCCCACTGGAAGCTAGGAAGAATTGCAATTGTTAGGATAATTCTATAGATGCAGTTTAAAAGTGAATCTCACAAGTAAATATTTCTCCTTCTATTTACATATATTTTAAAGATCCCATTTCTTTTTATTTGTTTGCTTATTTTGGTTTTTCGGGACATTGTTGGCTGTCCTGTAACAATCTTTGTACACCAGGCTGGCCTCTAACTCACAGAGATCTACCTGCATCTACCGCCCGAGTGCTGGGATTATGCGCCTGGCGAAAATCCTGTTTCGATTGTGCTATTTCCTACGTCTTCTATAATATGAACTGTAGAAAGAGTTTATATGTGTCCTCTTGCTAATATAATCCTCTCTGTGTAACGAGGCTTATCTTGAACATGATGAATACATTTAACTAAATAAAATTTGAGTCTTAAAATTACAAACTTTCCCAGGTTTTTTTTTCTAGGAAGTTCGATCCTTTCCTGTGATTTCTCCCTACCAGTTCTCAGATTTCTTCTTTGTTAATTGTATATCATCTTGCTATATCTTCATTCAACCAATTATAATTTATGTGTGTGTGTATAACTTATGTATTATCTATGATTGTTTTGGATGTAATATAGCAGAGGTTAATATTTATTAAATTGAAGTAGAAATACTTTACCTTCAGGTTTGTGAATCTGACGCATACCGAGTATTGTATGTAGCCAGTGATAAATTAGAAACTGGGAGTTCATTTCAAGAATGTAATCATCAAGAGAACAAATGCTGGTCTGCAAGATGTTATGGGAGAACAGAGTCCTAGCTCTGTTCATTGCCAGCCAGCGTCATAGCTGGCCTGGCCTTGCCTGCACTGAGCAACCTTTCATTGAACTTTTACCATTCAGACTCTCATCATCCTTCTCACTGCTTAGATGCTTGTTTTTGTTGGCTTGTAAAACCACCAATTCTAGAAGTCATGAGTTTAGCTACACTCTCTCCCACAAACACTACTGCAGGTAACACTTCCGGTGAGTGGGTCCTGGTGATAATGGTTGCCTAGGTTACTTTGCAAAGACTTGAAGGCTGTGGTTCTGGTTACCTCAGGCTCACCACTTAGGCCTGGATGACTCTGATGTCAGGGGGTCAAAACCTAACTCCCAGCTAATGTCACAATTTTCCGCACACATGCCTCACAAAGAGCCATGAGAACTGATTGTTCATGCTCACACAGCCTGGGTTACTACAGATGTAGTGGCCTTTCCTCATACCTACAGTAAGGGAAGCTGGCTGCTTCTTTATCCCATATATATGCCACAAACCCTCTCCTCAAAGCAGTAGATTTAAGAGTCCGGTCTCCACTGCCATGCTTGTCTTGAGGGTGCTGAACTATATTGGAAAGTATTAAGGAAATCTATTACCCATACTGAAAAAGATATCCATGTAGATGAGCTTCTATTTTCACAGATGAAAACCTATTATCTACCAACCCACAAGATAGCCTTTTAGAGCTTAATATGAAATTTCCTGTTTATACAATGTGATGCTTTAAGCAATAATGTGCAGAAAAGGTTCAAGCTATGAAGGCCTAAGGTGCTATTATAATGGTAACTTAACTTCATTGCCCATTTTTCACATACTAAAATAAGTCTGGGAAGTTTATCTAGATATTGAAAGATATTTTAAGGCACAACTGGATGAGTTAATATTGGAATGAAAGCCTTCACTTATGCACTTCCTGGCTTTTGTAAGCTATTACTATCATTTATGATTTGGAAGTTGACAGCCAATTCAGCATTGCATAGGATAGAGTAATCATGGTTTCTGCCTTGGGGGTTTTAGAACGAATCATACTGGCGAACCAGTTCATACTAAAACCCTCAACTCTGAAGACAAGTAGTTCTCAAAGGTAGGAATTTGTGTTGAAAACATTTGCCTTTCTTTAGCATTTCAACTTTTCCCTTCAGCTAGAGATAATTGAGAAAATGAGGAAGCTGTCAACTTTGCCCCAAACCAAAGAAATTGGTCTTGAGGCTTCAGTGCTACAAACTGAAAGCACAGGGGTGAAGAAGAGAGAGTGTAAGTCCTAGAAGTTAATTTGGACTCCTTGGCTTCTGAATACTTGGGTATTTTTAGCTCTTCTGCCTGTGGTGCACCTTTCTGCCTGCTTTCAGTTCATGAGTCCCTTCTACTGACAAATCTTCCTTGACCTCATCTGTCTGTGAAGCTCCCAAGGGCAAGGAGGATGCCTTCCTCAGCTGTGAACCCGGGATCAAGCATGAGCACTCAGCAATTAATAGTCATGGATGGATGGAGAGAGAGAGAGAGAGAGAGAGAGAGAGTCTGAGGCAGACGTGTCCATCCTGTCTCTTACCTTTCTACTTATCTTAATTATAATGATGACTTGGGCACTCAGAAATAGCTATATAAACACCAGAAGAAAGAGTACATTATCATGATTTGTTGTTCAATATGCTATAGACACACATATGTGAATACACACACACACACACACACACACCTTTTTCCTTATTCAGTAATCTTGTCATTCCCGAAGCTCTTTTGTAGACATTGACTCTGTCTTTTGTCTTTGTCTTTTCACTTATGGTTTTCCTATGGTCTTCTTCATGTTCAAGAATTATTTTTAAAGTTCACTAATTAGTTTTCAGAATATCTATGCTCATTATTTCATATTTCACATTCTTTTACTTAAATCAAATAAATGATACATAAAAGCAGTTGGTGACATGCAGACTCCCTACCTCAGTCCAATTTTTTCTTGTGTGTATCTAGTCCTTGAATGGCCCTGGAAGTTGTAAGAAAATATCTTACGTTGCTTTAAGCATTAAATTGCACTTCATTCTACTGCTATTAGGTGTCTGAATTCAGTTATATTGTTTAGGTATTATATATCTGTATCTCTGGTTATTGTGTGTTCTTACAGGGTTAATTGGTGTACAAAAATTAGAGAACATCTCCTTTGTTCTGAAATAGCTGCTTCTTTTTAATATTTACATTATATACTAAAACATAAGCTAATACTTATGGCTGTCAAGAATGAGAGCCATGCCACTTGATCATGGCCATCATGAATTAGAAAATGGTTGCAGTGTATCTGCATCTGCTCTACTTGATGACATCCACAGTGAAACAGACACAATGAAGAGATGCTGAACTTTAAATAAGAGCCCAGGTATAACTCTGGCTTTGCCACCTTCTGGTAGAATGTCCTAATGTTATCTTCTTTTTAATGTACAGCATAGTATTGACTTAGCTGGGTCATCATGGACATAAACACGATGGTACACTCTTCAAAGAAGGTTGAGATCTGAAAGTTCTTTCTGCAATCTGATCTTTGTATCATCTCTTCATCTCTTAGATACCTAAATTAGCACTTCCGAATTCTTCTAGGTTAGAAAGAAACAAAAATACAGATACCTTTCTACAAGTGGGTCAAATCTAAGATCTATTTTGATCTTTCTCTTTAGAAATAATACTTTGCAGGATAAGTTCAACAACTAAAACTCATTCCCTGCGCACACAGCTTCCTATAAACGGGAAAACACACACTTCTTACTCCAGGCTTTGTGGACTGCATGGTCTCTGTCATGTTATTCAACTCTGCTGTTACAGTATAAAACCTTGCCCAAACTCTTTAATCATGTGGTGCTGGCTGTGCTCACATAAAACTTTATTTATAACTAATGACAGGTTAGATTTGATCAGTTGGGCATTAATTGCTGATTTCTATTCTAGGTGACATGTGAAATAGATAAAGTCTCTGACTTCACAGAATTCATATTTCTTATGAAGAAAGCAATCAATGAACAAAAATAAATGATACTCAAAGGAGTAGAAGGTGGTTTTAAAGTTCCATGAATAAAAACAGGAGTAGAATAAAAGAATCCAGAGTGACAAGGGAGAGGAGGAAGGAATTTGAGACCTGGCACAAAGGATGTGCTCTCTGAGAAATTATTATTTGAGGAGAAACTGGGATAAAGTGAAGAAGAAAAGCCATACCTGTCAAATTAAAAAAGATTCAGGGAAGAAACCCTAGACCTGAAAGTTATTATACAGAATTATATATCTGTAGCTGCTGCCACAGATTTTTCAAACATTCTGAGTACCTGGAACATTGGAATATGACCATAATTAGAACAAGGGATTTTGTGGGTGGCATTAGATTAAGGACCTTGAGACGAGATCATCTGGAATGATGTGTGTATTAAATTCAATGAACCATTCTTATAAGAGGAAACAATGGGAATCAGAGCAGGATGGCAGCAGTGTGAAAGCAGAGGCATAGATAAGCTTTGGAAGCAAGGCACTCCAAGAATTGCAGACAGTTATGATAGGCTAAGAGGAAACATGGATGGAGTCACATTGTCTTTAGATGACATTGGTTTGGGGTCTACCTTGATATCAAACTTCCTGTCTTTAAAACTGTGGGAGAATGAATTTCTCTCAAAGGAAAATAACCCCCAAAATTGGTTATTTTAAGCCACTCATCCTGAGATAATTCGTTGAGGCAATTCTAGAGAGTTAATACATGTGGGGAAAGTCTGCTCTGGGTTAGGAACAGAAAAACAAGGGCCAAGTGGGCAGGTCCAAAATAGTTAGTAGTATTGATATTAAAGACATTTAGCCAACATGGCAAGCCACCTATCAATCAGAATAGATACTAGTAATTAAATCTTGACATTCAATCTTGATTTCATATTGGTCCCAAGAGGTCAGAGAAAACATCGAAGAGATAGTCAGGGGACATATATCCTGAGATCTGTGGTTATGGGGGACAGTTTGGATGCCAGTGGAAGACACTGAGTGAAAAACCAGGTAGCTTAATATTATGATTTTAAAAGCTCATTCTAGATGCATCTTGAAAAAAATGACTATAGCAGAACAGGGAGGAAGGAGGTATGGCAGCAAGCTAGCTCTTTCAATATTTAAGACATCAGGTATGGTGGGCTGATTTAGGGCCATTATCCCGGTTCTTCGGGTTGTGTATAGCACAATCCCAGGGGAATCAATTAGAGCAGTAATGCCAGGGATATGTAAATGTATTACAATAGCTTTATGGTCAATAGATGTGCTCTGAAGAAACTGTCACAGCAATGCCTGTATCTAGAGAAAGGGACATCTTTAAAAATGTACTGGTATCTCCTACTTGGGGAATGATGCTTGGGCCTTGAACCAGGGTAATAAGGTATTGACAAAAAGTCAAATTCAATGTAGATGATGGAGGTGGCATCAATGAGCTTATTGCTGTGGGAAGTGAGGTTACAGAGGAGACTTCAAATACCTTTTCTGACCAGAACAACTAATGATATTTAACAAGATGGGCCAAATAGTGTAATTTGTATTTGATGGCAGAGGCAAGGAAGGATAGATCCCTTCTTGTTGTGCTCTTTGAGATCACTGTTGACCTCTCAAGTAAAGAAATCAAGTAGATAGCATTGTATATCAAATTAGGAGTTAATTTCCATTTTTTGCATTATTATATCCTGAAATAATGGAATAGATATCTTGTCGTTGTCTAAAATGAAGTAGATAAATGGGATGCAGATCTGGAAATCAAAGATCAAAAGTAGAAGCATTTTTCAAAAGATTCTCAGGATTGACTACGATTATGTAGTACAACTTATGGCAGATAAACCACATCTGGGCTTCTGGCCAAATCACTACTGAGTCTTTTATCACTGGCTTGTGTGGTTCAGTGCTGCCTTCAATGACTTGGGGGGCCAGAAAGTCTCTCTGGATGTAGACGTTAATGTTAAATAATCTTTAATAGTGGGGCATTTAATGAGTTGTTTTAGTCTTGGATGTTGAGTATTTCAAATTTGTAATTCCACTTTGGCTGCTTTTGGTATTCAACACAATTTCAATATTAATGTGTCATTTGAAAGAACTCCCAACAGGATATTGTTTATTATGACTCTGTTCAAGTAACGAAATTAGTTACTTATAGACACAATGCCTTTAATCGACCGGAGGTCAAATTGGATATCAACAGAGTAGATAAGTTTTTACATAGTTATTTTCTGTGACTTATAGGAAATAAAATAGGGCATATGCCTCATGTACAAACTCTAGGTGTTTTCATACTGGAAGGAAAGCAAGAGGCCATGCTTCGAGCTTTCCTAATTCCAGAGACTCCCATCAATGAAATTTTCTCAGTGAATGCTGTTGAGTACAGGAAAAGGCATTTTCCTGAAGCTCCCCACAGTCTTGTGACATGGTAATTCTAGGGTTTAGAAAAAGTATGTCAATTTTGACACTCAGTGTTATCTTGAAGTTCCCAATTGTATCAGTCTGCCGAAAAGGTCTTAGCTGCCTTATAGTAGATAAGAAATCATTACAGGGAGATTAATCAGTATTAAAAATAAAAAAACTAGAGTAGACTTTTTTTATAAATACTATGCCATATCCATATCTATCTCTTTACCAGACCACTGGTTCCCTGAAAACATGATGGATGTTGACTTCCCCTTTTGAAAAATAAAATGCCTCATAAATCCTGATATTGCCCTTTTGTGAGACTCTCATATCTATGATCCTTCACCAGTGGGCATCGGACTGTAGGAAAAGCTCTTGTGGTGTGGACATCCAGAATGGGAAGAGTACAGGTGGCCTCTGAGGGCCCTGGCATGTCTTCCTGGTTCTGACAGATGTTGGACACACATCTTGAACAAGTTACTTAACCTTTCAGAACCTGGCTTT
The DNA here is from genome assembly GCF_950005125.1 of Chionomys nivalis. Classification (NCBI taxonomy): domain Eukaryota; kingdom Metazoa; phylum Chordata; class Mammalia; order Rodentia; family Cricetidae; genus Chionomys; species Chionomys nivalis. The sequence goes on along the minus strand of NC_080101.1, from coordinate 52,291,141 downwards.
CCTCATTGGTGAAATGAAATGTTAAGAATATTAAATAAAAGAATGGACTGCAAAAAACCTCTGTGGAAGCCAGGGCTCTGTAAAGGTCATTTCTGGTTCCTTTTGTTATAATCAACAGCAGGGAGCATAAGCAGAATGTTAGAAAAACAAGCAAGACATGACAATGACTAAAACATTCAGGAAATTACAAATCCCCCAATGTAGAAAAGCATCGAAGGCATTGAAAAGATCTGGAACAATTGGATAAACTTATAAAAATAAAACATATATAATTATATGTGTATATGTAAAAATGTACAGTTTAAATGAAGTTAAAACAATGCTCCCCTCAAAGGCCACAGCATATCTAACTCAAGGGAGTCTCGGAGATTCACAGAATAATACAGGTTATTGTGTTGCTCTTAGCTGCCTCTCAGAGGCTGAAGAAGAGTCTCTATTGCTGAAGACACCGTTCACTTCAAACACAAGACTTGGCGGACTAAGCTGGATTTGACCTGAAAGCCTCTCTGAAGACTCCTTTCACAGTAGGTGCTATGTAAGCCGCCAATGGGGGAAAACAATCAATAGTTCTACCCAGTTATGAAGTCCGTGGTCCATAACAACGAAGATATCTCTAACGGGTGTAATAGTAACATTCACATCTTAATGGTGACCAATAGCTGTCTGATTGGACTGAAGGCTTGCTCAGTAAGAGAGAAAACACACCCGGTACTAGAGACACACCTAACTTCCTGGGATTAGCGTGATCACGAACCTTAGAGTATATGATAGCAGGCTGCCAAAGCAGGAGACTTAGAGATCACATATTTAATATGGAGCAGAGATAGCAAACTGAAGGTAGGATGAGACTATAAACCCTCAAAGCCTGCCCCCGGTGATGTACTTCCAGCAAAGATCCACATCCTAAAGGTTCCATGGCCTGCAGAACCAACCTTACCAGGAGAACCATCAGGTTAGGGAGATGCGGTTGTCACCCTTTCCATTGCAATTTAATGGCCTCCCCTTTTGAGTCATTCCAGGTAGTTCTACTGCTAATCATTTTATTTGATTACAGAATCTTTAGAACTATTCAGAATTCTACAAATAGAAGAACTTGACATTTAAAGTTTCCATGAAATCCAGAAAGGAACCAGATCGCACTGGAGACCTGACGAACCTTCTACAGAGGACTATTAGATTCCTTTGACCCACATCTCTATCACTGAAGCATTCCTTGCCAGAGGTGATTAATGTGGAAGCCTGGTTCTAAGGGCCCATGACTCATCTTCCAGTCAATACTGTGAAGACTGAATGCCACTGAGTCTTTTAAGGGAGCAGGAAGAGGTCTCCCAGCATACCTCACAAAGAAATTAGACCAAGACAGAAAATTCTCAGTGACTTATAACATCCATTAATAATAATAATTAATCCATATCTATTAATCAAAGTAGAATAATTCCAGATACCATGAGTGAGAAGATGTTTTTAAAAAAGCATATCAGCCTATTCTTTAAAATACAAGGAACGATAGGAATGGATGTATTACATAGGCTAAAACACGTAATGAAAATCTCCCCTTCTGAAAATAGACAAGAAAAAGGTCTCTAATAGGGAAGCACAGCAGCTGTATACTGGAATGCATGTAAATCTGCAGAGCCATGAAAGCACACAACACCAGAGAAAGGTTCAAAAACCTTGCGGTGCTAAATTTCACAAGACAGGCAATCTTAACTTGATATGGTAGTAAATTTGTTTTTCATAAAATAGTGCCTATTTTATAGCTCTTAGGTATTATTGATCCTTACTTATTGATCTGGTAAATAGCATAATCTATCTGGTTATTATAGCCAGACAGGATATCATGTGAATCATTTTTTCCTCTTTTCTTACATTAATTATCTTATCTCACACCTAACTAAAAAAACTAGCGTTTTATTTCTTTTTAAAATTTTAGTTCGGAAAAAAAAAACCTAAAAATAATTGCAACTTGCACAAGGGATTTATGAAACTTTGTAGAATGTTCGATGATAAAAATGTGGTTGTGTAATTGAGAAGCTGTATCTGTTTCTTTTCATGCTGAAGCAAACCACTGATAGGCTCTCCCAAGCTTTGCCAACTACAAACAAGTGCTGATCAAAGACAGGCCAGGTGTCCTCACGGTCTGCATCTCTAATGAGCCACAGAGCTGCAGCACAGCTAAAAGCTCGCCTTTCTCTTCTTTTCTTTTCTGCCACCTTCTAATCAAACCATACATTCTTCTCTATAGTGCATGAGGCCCTGGGAAGCAGAACAGCTTCCATCCACCCTGCATTCCCTCTGTTGTACTGGCAATTTAGCATAGTTGTACTCAAACCAGGTTCCAGTGGCCAGAGGCTGCTTCTCTGAGATAGACCAGCTCCCACGCCAGCCTCTTTCTGAATTCCCGATTGGAAAAGTCTAAGAATTTACTGGACCTTTTGCTGTTTGTTTGCTTCATTCATAGCATTTGACAACAGGTCCTGACATCCCTTTCTTAGATACTTTGCTGTAAAGAACATATAGGGTCTAAGGCTCTCTCAGCCGTACAGCATTTGGTTAGCATGCGTAAGACCCCTTTGAAATGGGGTTTAATTCTCAAAACTACGTGTGTGGGGGGAATAAAATTGCCAGTCCTTTTCCGTGCCTTGTAGATGTACAAGTGTCTCTCATAACTCAGGAGTGCTCTTCTTAGGGACCTGAGAGCCACCAGGAAGAGCAGGGCCAACCTCCCATTCATCATGAGCAGGGCCTCTGTCTCCCCTATTGGTGGGAGCACAGTGTCTGCTCAGACAGTATAGCTGGCCTAATCGCAAGCCTAGATTAGGCAGCGGTAAATTTTCACTTCACCCACTCCCTTCTCTGCTCTCTTCAGTCTCACTTTAAAATGCCATCACCTCTGTACAAACTGGAAGGGAACCCCAGTCCCTCCCTGATTGTCAGGGGTTTCGGGATCAAATCTAATACTTATGCTGATCCCTGGCAGCAGCCAGCTTGCTTTGTTTCACTAAAATGGAGTGGGTTAGGTCTGAGAACAGAGCTGGGGGCTTGTTGAATCCAAAATGATTAAATTGATTTTATTTATTTTTTGGCACTAGCAAAGTTCTCGAAATTTTGAAGATTGTTTTTATTTTACAAAGGTAGAAGCATTGAAGTATCTAAACATCAAGACTATCCGGGAACAGCAGCGTGGCTATGAAGAGGCTCTCTGTTCCTTTCGGGTTCCTTTTCCCCTTAGTGGTTGGTGCTAGGCTGGGAGAGGAGTCAGCATTTGTAACAGAGTTAGCTTTGCCATGAGAGATTTTTAGAACTCAAAACCTATTTTAAGGCACGGAAGATTCTCCTCAGGCTGCCAGCCCCCCGTTTCTCCTGCCAACCTCACTGCTGCTCGGAAGGGTGCAAACGCGTTTATCAAGACGCAGGGCGAGATTCGGGGAATCCTCTGCTCCGTTTTTAGCTCTTCCATCTATTTACCGAGTGATCTCGAGGTTAATTAACTGCTGCTGCTTCTGGAGCCTCGTCCGGGCAGCAGGATCGTTCGAACTTTCCAAGAGTGTCAATACAAAATGCCTTCTTATAAATATGCTGTTTGACGTTGCCTCTTCAAGATCTTTCTGAGATCTGGAGAGCCTCTGTAAGGATTTATTGAGAAAGGATAGAAACAAGAGAATGTGGCTTAGAAGAAAACCCTTGGCCTGACTTTTTAAAAGCAAGTCCAGTGACCCCTGAAATCTGCTCTCTTTATTTAGGACTTGAGGGGGACGTACTCTCTAGCAACAAGGAAACTGCCACAGTGGCTTTTGTAAACTGTAAAATATGTGCGCCCCAAATGTTAGCAGTGAGCTGCGTTTGCTGTAAAGGGCAGTGGTGTTCATCACAATCTCGTTCCTGGGAAGCCATCACCCTTCAGCCTCCATTCTCCACTCTGCCCCCGCCCCCCCCCCCCCCAGTGACTTTGCTTACTGTGCGGTCACATGTAGATGGATCGACATTACACATTTGTCCTTCTTGTCTGGACTGTTTCATTTAGCACAGTGACTTCGGTGGTCACCAAAGTAGAATGACCAGAATTTCTTTCTTTTTATCTAAGGCTGAATACAGAATTCTTTTTAATGCAGTGTTTCGGGAGTTAGAAGCCCTGATGTTGTCTTTCTGACTTTTATCACACAATCAAAAGAACTCGGGAAGATTTTTGAGTCAGTCCTTCCACTGCATGAAAGACTTCAGTTCTAAGGAAATTTTGTTATATTCATCCATAAGAAATAAAGACTTCAGGAAAACATGGTTATTAACTGTCTAATGAATTATGAAACAATGACTTAAATATTAATAAATAGCAATACAAATCATACAAAATAATCCAGTCATCCTAATATATAAAATTTACTTGATAGATACTAAATTTAAAGATATTTTAATGTTTAAATATATTTCTGATATATTAATATTAATGCATATATTAATCTACTTACTAAAATTAAATGTATTTAGAAATGTGTTAAGCAAATATTCTCAAAACGCCCTTCATCTTAACATGGTTGATCTTTCATTTACATTTTAAAAAGATAGGTAAACAATTCTCCTGCTAACATTGATGAGAAAGCTGGAAAGAAAAATGATAAAAATTGACACTCCAGCGCAGGTGCTGCCAATTTGTAACCTGGAAACCAAGGCATGTATTGAGTACCAATGGCAGTAGCAGGAAAGACTCATTAATCCCCTCTACTGTTCAGTAATCAAGAACGCAGCACCGCTGATAGATCAGAATCTAAAATTGGTGAAAAAAAAACATTGAAAGTTTCATCTTAAAGCAGGTAGAGTTCAATCCACAATTGCTTAAGAATGGTGATTGGAGGGTTCGGAAATCACTTTGGCTCGGTTTGGAAATCACCAGGCAATTCTGATGACAGAATTTAGACCAGGCCTCTTGCCTCTGGAAGCTTCTGTAGCACATGTACCCACATATTACTCTGCAATAGGAACCCAGGAGTTCTGGTGTCCCTCAAAGAAGACCCAAGTGACTCAAAGAGAACCATATGCACTATTATCTTCTATGGGCACCGTCAGCACTGAGGAGAGAAAACAGCTTTTGCTACTAGGCCAAATTGAGACATAGCTGATGGTTTGATATGTACAGATGTAAAGGATGCCCTTGCCAGCTTGAAATGCCCCACTACCAGCCTGTAGCTGCTTGTCTGAAGAGTCCAGGGATAATCTAACACCAAGAGATGGCAACCACAGAGCCCACGGTCTGTGATGAGAAGCCAGTAAACTATCAAGGCCCAGCTCTTAAGATGTCAAGTCCTAGAAACGATTCCTCCCTCTAAGTACATAGGTCTTAGGCAGAAGATGAGCTCTAGTGTTTGTGCCCTTGTGCTGTGGGTGTGGTGAGCAGTGCAGCGATACAGCTCCTCTGATTGCTCAGTAGCAAGCGTGCATCAATTGCATCCTACAGGGATCACAAGTATCATTTTTCTTAGTCTGGAAGATGGGTTTGTAAGGCAACTGTGACACTTTGGCTGTATCTTCCTCTTCCTTCTCTGTCCTTCAGTGCAGTTTCCTGGCCTACTAAAGAACCAGTAAACATATCATGTAGATTAAGGCTCTACATGAGTCTTGGTTTTTGTTTCTTTTGGTCAGACCATTTATTTAATTTCTCTGGGTATCATCTTCTTTATTTAAAAATAAAGAGAAATAATCCCACAGGGAACTGCAAAAACTAAATGAGATAATGAGTGTGGTTCAATTCAGCTAGTACATAGTATAGGAAGAAGTATTCAACAGATCATAATTGAACCGTGCGATAAGCCAATTGAAACCCAAGCAAGTCTTCCACATATATATAAAATGGCATGGAAAATTATGCCTATTTTTTAAAAAACCAGAGATCTGAAAGTAAGATACTAGAGTCAATATTTACATTCCACAGGAGATGGGTGGGCTGTCTGATGGGGCAGCTCCCAATTGACAAAGATACTGCAGTGCTTCTGTGGCCATGGTGTTATCATGTTTGAGTTCCAGGATGTGGAGGCACCACATCGCATTTCAAACTGAAGGAACTTTCACCATTTACTCTCCCATCCCCCATTTACATTAAATCCCAACCTGCATTACCAGTACCAGCAAAGCCATGACAATTAGTGTAGGAGGGAATCATGGCAAGTGACCAGTTACTACGACCAAGCCACGAAGTCCAGGGTAAAAGTGAACAACAGCAATACCTCTGCTTTGTTTTCATTCAACATTCATCTGAGGAAGAGAGAGTGAGGGAATTAAAAAAAAACAAAAACAAAAACAAAAAAAAACATGGTTTCCAACTCCTAAAGGCTTAATTCTTCTACCCATAGCTAAGCACACCTCTCAACCTTATCAAAAAGGTTTCTTTTTGTAGTATATGGCAATTAACACAGACACCCAAAACTGATTGGGGTACAAAAAGTAAGAGACTGTGGAGGAGTCAGTCCTAAATAAGGCATCTATACCACACCCTCTTTAAATGCTCAAAGATCATTGTAGAAAGGGGAAGTCAAAGTCTAAAAGCCAGAGGCAGTCCCTGAGCACAGTGAAGCTGCATTCTCCAGACACAGCAGTGTGGTTGCACACGTGAACTCACAGTTGCTTTGACTGCATGCACAAGATTTGCAGAAGCTCAAGCTGTGGGTGGGGGGAGGGGCAGCACAGTGGGCGTGGTGGCCAGGAAATCCCAACCCCATCCCTAGGCAAGGAGCTACAGGTAACTATCTGGCTGTTGGGACAAATGTTTATTTCAGTGATTTGATCCTGAGAGGCTACCCATGTCCTGTAGATGCCCTACACACACACACACACTCACACACGCACGCACACACACACACAACACACACACGCACATACAGGAAGCACTAAGAAGACTCTGTGGGTTAAACACACATACACAATTGTAAGGTAACTGTGGTAGTGGACATACAGGGGGAATTATTCGAGGGAGGAAACTGAAAGTACACTTGATCAAAACACATATGTTTATGAAAATTTTAATCAACAGATAAAGAAAACGAAACCACAGCTTCCTGTAGCTGACAGAGTTACAGCGTACATGAGTACTTAAATTCCTGGTATGAATGATTGTGTTCAGCTTGTGAGAACAATCAGCGCATGGACAGCTTCAAATCCACTTTCAAATATCGCGATGCTTTATGTACACATTTAGGTGACCGATTACAATGCTGTCTTTCCTTTCTCATTCCAGGACAGCAAGGTCACTCTTGTCCCAGTCTTCCAAAACAGCTTCTATCATAGTTGGCTTTAATGCCAACTTACCACAAATTGGAATCACCTTAAGTAGGGAAACTCAACCGAAGAGTTGTCCGGATGGTCTTAGTTGATGTGGGAAGACACGGCTCCACTTGAGTCTGCTGGTCCCTTAAAGTAGCAGCCAAGATAAAAAGAGGTGTGGCAGGGGCTGGAGAGATGGCTCAGAGGTTAAGAGCATTGCCTGCTCTTCCAAAGGTCCTGAGTTCAATTCCCAGCAACCACATGGTGGCTCACAACCATCTGTTATGGGGTCTAGTGCCCTCTTCTGGCCTGCATGTATTACACACAGACAGAATATTGCATACATAATAAATAAATATTAAAAAAAAAGAGGTGTGGCAGAAAGATGCTTACTCTCCTTTTGTCCTCTTGGCCTTCTCTCCTGCCCTCTTGGCTTCCCAATTGCCCACTTGGCCTTCCCTTTGGTTGTAGGCCTAATTTATCCCTTCCTTGAAGCTACAGTTTCTTTTGCTGATATCAGAACTAACATCTCCAAGATTCCATGACTAACTAAGGACTGGGGTTTTCCAGGAACTTTCCTAATTTTCTGCACTAGACTGGGACTGCTAAGACACCCAATCCTGTGGGCTGAGCAACTGACAAGTTGTTGACCTCTCCAATGTAAGAGAGCTATGAGGGGATTCCTGCCAACACACTCAGCCTGAAGGACAAGCAACCACCTCATTCTCACCTTCTATTAGTCTCGCCCTTTATGCTACTATTTTAATGTAGGCCAATTTAACAGTCTTCTAATATACACACATCTATCTATCATCTCTCTATCATCTATCTATCTATCTATCTATCTATCTATCTATCATCTCTCTATCTGTCTGTCTGTCTGTCTTTCTATCTATCTGTCTATCTAAGTACCTATCTATCATCTATATCACCTGTCTGTTTGCCTATCTGTCTCTTCACTCAGCCTATTGGTTCTGTTTCTCTAGAAAATCCTGACCACTACTGACAGGCAAAGTTATTTCCTATAATTTGTCTAATTTAGGACGCTTTTAAATTGCTAGGGACATTAGAGAAAGTTCACTTAAATTTGCTTTGTGCAATTTTCCTCAGGGTTATTACTGTCCCCAAATATGGCTCTGTTCTCAGTGTTGTTCTATACAGCCCCAGAAATGACTACCAGGACTCACATGTATATTTTCTTTCTCACGGATAGCTCCACTGAGTTTAAAAACCAGACATTTATTTGCTAAGATGATTCAAGTACCCACTTCTTCACATGTTGTTATAGGAGCGGTGGCGGGGCTGTGTCCTGCCACCCAGCTAGCTTTACCAGAAATAATTACACGGAAACTGTATTCTTTTAAACACTGCTTGGCCCATTAGCTCTAGCCTCTTATTGGCTAATTCTCACATCTTTGATTAACCCATTTCTAATATTCTGTGTAGCACCACGAGCTGGCTTACCAGGAAAGATCTTAACCTGCATCTGTCTGGAGTGAGAGAATCATGGCGACCCACTGACTCGGCTTCTTTCTCCCAGCATTCTGTTCTGTTTACTCTGCCTATCTAAATTCTACCCTATCAGAGGCCAAGCAGTTTCTTTATTAATTAACCAATGAAAGCAACAGATAGAAAGATGACCCTCGTCCATCAATTCCCCTTTTTCTGTTTAAACAAAAAAGAAGGCTTTCATTATAACATAGTAAAATTACATATAATAAAACAGTTATCAAGCAAGAATTACAGTTATAATATTTATATCTATTTTATCTTTTATCATAACTAAGGAAAACTACAACTATGTATCCATTCTTCAACTCCATCAAAGACTCCAGAAGGATATAATATTACCTAAGCAAACAAGAAATACAAAACTCTAGAAATGACAGAGACATATCGCTGCCTGGACAGTCACCCAAAGTTCTTTTGTACCGTTGGGGCATCCATCTTCAGCCTTCAGGCCCATAGTATCCAGCAGACATTTTCATCAAGCAAGAAATTCCAAAGACAGTTCAGTCACTTTCTGCTGTGTCTTGCAGAATGTCTCGCAGACTCTTTCATGAGTCAAGAACCCTGAAAGACCATCTCACCTTTAGGCAAGTTCAGCAGTCTTCTCTCTGTAGGTTCTTTGGGTCTAGTTTATGCAACAGTCCAGGCAAGAACAGTTTCTTGCCCAAATGGCTATCAAACTCCATAAGGAGCCTCTTCAATGCCCATCTTCCTCTTGAAGTAGCTTGGTGCTGCCATGAGCAGACGTGTCTCATTGTCATGAAAAGTCCTAAGTTATTAAAACATTTAAATGCCATAGTCTGCAGTCTTTGAAAGATATGAAGAATGCCTATCTAACTGAAATATATCTCTATATATCTAGAAAATCTAACTAACATGACTACAAATTTGACTATTATTGATGATTATCCATTAGCAACCTATATTTCCTAATTATACAGTACATTTTTAAATGAACTACACAATCACAAAACCTTAATCAAGATTATAAATATGCACATACATATAACAAACTGACCTTAAAATCCATACCATTACAAATTAGTCATATCTATATCATATCCCCCTTTAAGTGTAAAAGAACATTTATAAACAATATTTGGGAATACAGGCGCAATTATTTCTCTCCAAACTGCTTCCTGCTGAATGGGGCGCTGTTATTCAGGTCTTTCATGGTGTAACCTGTCTGCTAGTTTCATCTCAGTTGGCAGTTGAGTGAAGTAATTTTTTTGAAGGTGTTCACAGCAACCTTTCAGGAGGGCATGGTCTATCATACCATATTGAGATAGAAGCAATCAACAGGGTCTCGTCTTCTGTGAAAACAAAAGAAGACCCTCTCCAAAGCATCATATCCTTAGATCCAAATCCTGAAGTCATAATACCCTTATATCCATTCTGGTTCTGCTTGGCAGCCCATATAATGAAATGTCTCTCTGTACTTAGCTCCTTTACAGTCAAAAAATTTAAAGAAAACACAATGTACATAATCCAGACTCTCTGTGAATTTTTCATTTTTACATGGCTTATTTTTCTTTATTTGTCTTAATCTATAACTATCTGTACTCTGTCTCTTTAAAGACTTTACCCTCCCCCCCCCCTTTTAAGGGCTTTAACTTTATTCTCTCTCTCTATTTTTTTTCTCTCAAGCCTACGTACATCCATCCAACACTGTGGTCTTTTATGTCTGAATCTGTTTTATTGTGAACCTGTAATTTTTTTACTATCCAGGAGCATTTCTTAAAATGTTAAGCACTTCTTAAAAACTTAAGTTGCACCATGTAGGGGTAATACAGTATTGCCTGTTTACTCCCAGTCTAAACCTTAACTGCGCTGTTATTATGGTAATTACGGTAGTTCCTGCCTGGGACCAGCACAGTTCAGCATGGCAGAGCTGAGCTGCTCCTGCCTCAGAGCCATTTGGTGCCCCTGAGCCACATACAGTACCAGGCACACAGCAGTCCACATTGCCATCAAGCAAGCCGTAGCACTTTACTCCAAATGATCCATTCAAAGACTCTGTCTCCAGCAGGAGCCAGACAGAAATCGCAATGGCGGCACAGCCCAGAAAGCCGGCATTTTAAATCAGCCAGTTTTTTCCTGCTGTTTTAAATTGTCAGGACAATTTATTTGCTGTGTGCAACCCACAAACAGCAAAAAGCGGTCTTAAATTCTCTCTCTCTCCTTTTTAATCCCTCTTGGGTTTTACGTGGAGTTCATTACACGTTGGGTGCCACTCTGTTGTAATATGAGTGGTGGCGGGACTGTGTCCCGCCACCCAGCTAGCTTTACTCGAAATAATTACACAGAAACTGTATTCTTTTAAACACTGTTTGGCCCATTAGTTCTAGCCTCTTATTGGCTAATTCTCACATCTTTGATTAACCCATTTCTAATATTCTGTGTAGCACCACGAGCTGGCTTACCAGGAAAGATCTTAACCTGCATCTGTCTGGAGTGAGAGAATCATGGCGACCCACTGACTCGGCTTCTTTCTCCCAGCATTCTGTTCTGTTTACTCTGCCTATCTAAATTCTACCCTATCAGAGGCCAAGCAGTTTCTTTATTAATTAACCAATGAAAGCAACAGATAGAAAGATGACTCTCCTCCATCATTCACATTGGGTGTTTGTGGCATTACAGAGAAGGTCTCAGAAGGGAAAAGCTAGCAAAGGTCAAACAGAGTGCGAGCTCAAAAGAAAAAGGTGAAGAGGCTTTGACAGAGCAGGGCATTTTCCCAAAGGTACTCCAGCCGAGGAAATGGGCTACACACCATATTAGAGAGGTGCATTAGATAGATACAGAGATGGGGTAATCCTCCTCCTTAGACTACATGTAGGATCTTAGGTCATTACAGGAAAGAGCCATGCAGAAATGTCAGGAAGGAAAGCAAAGTTACTTAGATGGGCGCAGGATAAGAGGTACTCACTCCATAAGTCACCAGTATCCTGGGATGATCAGGAAGCCAGTACTCTACACACTAAAGCAAATAGCAGGGAGCTGTGGGCCATCACACATTTCAATTTCCCATGATGATTTCTAGTACAATTCCCTGCACAGGAAAAATAACGCAACAATGGCTTCCTTCTTTTCTCAGCTTTATTCTGACCCTTCCCATTTTTATTTCAAAAGTGAAGGTGAAAGATAATTTTTAGGGTCTGGCTTTGTGTGGAAAGGACACGTGGTGGTTACCCATTGTGTGGCACCTCAGTTGCTGTGACTGTAATCGCAAACCACGGAGCCAAACAGCTACTTCACGGCTGGCATACCCGAAAGAGGAAATAAAGTGCAGATAGAGCAGCTGAAATTTCTTTTCCTTGGCAATCTCGAAAGGCATCTAACCCAAAGTCAAAACAGCTATTTCTTGACAAAGCTAAAAGCTTTAAAAACGTGCCTTTAAAAAGTCAGGTTTTAAGCCCTCTCCATCTTGTATTATTACAACAAAGTACTTCAAAAACCACATCTTGATTCTATTGGCCAAAAGACCGTGGAGCCCATGAAATCCTTTTCTTTGAACAAAAAGTCTATGAAGACTTCGGAAGCAGCAGCAAATATTTTACTTTTTTTTGGTATTTTGATATCTGAATTTGCAGAAGAGTGCTAATAATAACTGAGAACTGATGAAAATATTGCTGTTGACTTCAGCTGGATTTTTGGTAAAAACTCACTGCTGTTGAAACTTGTCATCCTAAGCAGACACTACCACACACAAATGGCACAGACTACAAAGCTCCCAGGCTCGGGGTCTAGTCTTACACAGGGTTGTGGATTTTTAGTGCTGTCTGCTATATCTAGATGATAAGTTCTCTCTACACACATACCATGGCCACTCCTCATCTCTGTCTTTAAAACAACATACCAAAAATCAAAGAACAAAACCTATGGGCTATGACATCTTTAGATGTGGTTGTCTAGTAGAAGTATGCAAATCATTGCATGATTGAAAATTTACTAATAGTTACCATTTTTTCAAGGAAAAAAAAACCAACCACAAAGAAATAGATGAAACTAATTGCAACAGTATACTTTATTTGGGATAATTCATCCAAACTTTTATTAGTTCAATACACAACATAAAGGTATCAGTAAGATATTTTATATTTTATTTTTCTGAAGTAGGTTATAAAATCATATGAAAGCCTATCTCAGCTTAGACTGGCCACATTGCCAGTGCTCCATGGTCACAATCAGTTAGAGATGACCATACTGAGCCCCAAAGTCACCTCTTTTTCCCTCTTCTTAACTCATCTTACTTTCTCCAACTTAAAGCTTCAGCTCAAATTCTGAGGTCATTATGTGTGTGAGACAAGAATGTTCAGCGCCCACCAGGTTCAACAAGTGTTTTCTGCAGAGGAAGGTAAGTGGGCAGAGATGCCATAGCTTCCCAGGAAACCCCTTGCAATATGGTGAGCCTTTAGCACCAACTTCACTGCTCTTTTGCCCCAGCATGTATGTATACCACATCAGTCATGCCATCGTCACCCAATGAGATAGGTAAGATACAGAGTCACTGCACGGGGTGCCTGTCTTAGGTGGCCTGACTACTCAAAGTCACGCTGACAGTAAGAGACAGTGTCACGGTTTGTGTCTCTACAGTCCGGTCACATGGTTTCTTGTGCTCAGTCATTCCACACTGAATGACCTCAGGACAGTCATGAGTATCTGACTTCACTGGTATTTAATTTTGCATTATATAAAAAAGAAGCTTAAAAGAATGGGAACACTAATAAGAAGAGATTAACAGAGCAAGAAAAGCAGTGCAAGCTAGGCTGTCTAGAATGGCCATTTCTTTTGTCTGGTATAGAAGCAGATAATGTATAGCCTTCCCTCGAGTGGAAGGTGAGGGACTAACTCTAGGGCTTGAATTAATTCATCTGTATAGTTACAGGAACGCAAGTTTATCCTGGAAAGTGCTTTCCAAAATAGTACTGTGAGTGTTAGAAAATGAATTTGCCGGGCGGTGGTGGCGCACGCCTTTAATCCCAGCACTCGGGAGGCAGAGGCAGGTGGATCTCTGTGAGTTCGAGGCCAGCCTGGTCTACAAGAGCTAGTTCCAGGAGAGGCTTCAAAGCTACAGAGAAACCTTGTCTTCAAAAACCACACACACACAAAAAAAAGAATTAGAGCCAATATAATGTGCACCTCAAATTAATACGTAGGTGTGATACATTGATCCATGAAAACTTGAAGAGGAAATGTTTCTCTTCCTAGGGAAAGGGAGTTGGGTAGATTTCCTCAGTGATTTAATTATCAAGTTAGCTGCTGCCTAATCTCCTGCACTTTTGGTTTCTTTCTGGATCATCATTGCACCTCTGCCTGCTTCACTCACCCATGCATTTGTCCCCTGGCTTGCCTGCCAGAGGGCCTTAACGAATGAAAAACACTCCCCACAATTGCACAAAGTTCGGCCTGGAGGGCACGGAAGTGGTGCTGTTCTTTTATTCTTCCACAGAACACTGGCCAACCAGAGTGATTTGCCATCTAAGACTGAATTAACTGATTAGCTGACAGCACCATTACAAATCTTATGTTTAGAAAGATGACATTTTTCATCAAAATCATGGAGTCAATTAGTCCACATTAATGTCACTTATAATGTAATATTAGCAATGTAGATGTGGTAATTAAACTCTTTTTATCCCAGTATATTTTTACTATGGGTTGTATTATGGGTTTTCCTATCTAGAACATGATTTCGTGAGTTTAATAATCAATTTTTTAAATAAAGTGTTTTTTTCCCCTTCTTTGGCACAGTATTTCGTGGTAGCACTGGCCTGTGTGGTAGATTGAATGTGGAATATTCCCCCACAGGCTTAGATGTTTGAATACTTGGGCCCCATTGGTCAGGGCCCCTTTGGAAGATTGTGGAAGGGTGGTGAGGCCATGCTGAAGGAACTGAGTCACAGCAGAGGGACATCTTGAGGCCTTAGAGTTCAGCCCCATTTTGTATCCACTGCTGCTTCTTGACTGAAGATACAGTATGCCCAGATGCCCACACTCCTAATGCCACATCTTCCCTCCATGATGGACAGTATCCTTTCTTGACTCACAAGCCAAAACAAACCCTTCCTGCATCAAGTTGCCTTTCCTCAGCTATTTTAAGAAAAGTAGGCTAGGCATTCCGATAAGACATGAGTTAGTTGACATGTCCTGACATCAGATTCCTGGCTGACAATAGAAGAAACAATAAACCAGAGGGTAGGCCGGAGGGTACAATTCTTCTGTTTATTCACTTGGTCTTCCCAGGTTCATTTATTTCATGGGCACATATTTAGCTCTTGTAATGTAGGTCCCACCGGACAGAGACATGTTTCCATTACTGCGGTTCACCACAAGGATTTTGATGAATAATAAGATGACCCAAGAAGTAAAAAACAGCCCTTAGTAGTTTAACAAGGCACATGCCATGTTTTATCCTTTATCTTGGGTCAGGGCCACCCTCCTGCCACCTAGGGGCTATAAGACTAGACATGCAATGGTGCATCAATCAGCTTCTTGAGGAGACAAGGAAGTAATGCCAGGATGGACAGCTGGTCGTACCTTCTCTGCTAGCTGTTCTCCTTTGTTCAACACTATATCAACTGTGTTGGCTTTCCCCATGGATTTCCACTCCCTATTTCTATACTCCAAATGTTTCTGTGTTTCAGGAAAATTCGAAGTAAGTACGTTGAACAGTTCACATCAGATTATCTTAGGGAGTTTAAAACATTGACCGATGCCAAGGCCTCTCTTGTGAAATCATGTTGTAACCGGTCTGCAGTACAGCCCTGGCTTTTCCAATATGCCCTGGCCGCTACTGAGAACAAGCAGAAGAAGGTCCCGTGACTGAGCTCCTCAGCCACCCAGAGCCTGAGGTGCCAAACTAGGATGAAGTCACAGATCTGGCACCCAGCACAGGTTGGTTTAGGGGAGGGGCACATTCCTCCAAGGAGAGTTAATTCAGCGGAATATCTGGGAGAGAGACAGGAAATAGGACAAATTGTGAGCATTATCAGCCAAAGAGCAACAGCCAGAGATACGGACTAATAAAATCAAGGAAAGAAAATGTATTCAACATTAAAACGAGTGCAGGAGAGCTGAAAATGTGTTTCTCTGCCGAAAGCTCAAGGAGCAAATAATCAGGCAAAAAGCTTGTAGGTGTCTAAGTGGTGGATGCCCTGCTGGTCATATGATACTTCGGTGCCTTCCCCATGATGCTATGGGGAGCTTATGAATAGTCGCCTTAGGTCAAACCTGGAAGACTCACAGTTAGAAGCCCAAGCTGGACTAAAGATTCACTTATCAGTCAAGAGGCCAAGGCCCCATTCCTTTCTCTATTATGATGCATTGGCTAATGCTTTTGAAATTGAAAAGCCATTTCATATTTTCAGTCTGAAATCACTGGGTGAAGGAAGAACATTGAACATGCCTGGTAGCCATTAACAAGAATTCATCAAAGTCTATCCACACAAGTTGGTGATGGGTTTGCTGTTGGCTGAAGTCCTTGGACACACTTCCTTCAGGTTTCTAACCTCTAAAAGCAAGAACTTTTACTTGGCATTTTTCTATTTACAAATGAAATCCTATAGGAGAAAGTTCCAGGCTATTCGTGAATAACTATACACTCTACCATGGCTTGTCACCTCCCCTGTAATGTGACAAGGATGGCATTAAGTGACTTCTGAGATTTTCCTGCTTATAAAAGGTTATGAAATGATTAGAATCAAAATTCCTAGGAACTTGAGGATGCTGTTAACTTGTGTCTGTCTAGGAGGCAGAATTTAAAGAGCAGTTATGATTGTAAGTCCAGCTTGAAAATATGTTTGCTGTATCCAAGGAAACTGTACAATCAGAAATGCCCATTCAAAGAACTCAGCTGCTGTAAGGCCGGCTTTCCTGAACTGAGAAGGACATCTCCACAGCTGTTGTGCAAAGAGGTCAAATAAGCAACAGCATTGTTTAGGACGAGTGGTCGATGTCCTTGATAGAAATGGCTTCTCGGGATTTAAGAACAAAAAGCTTAAGTTGATGTTGGGTGACCACATTTTTATACCAAAGTCTACAGATGAAAATGTGGGAGTGTTTGCTTCTGTCTTCATGTACCGTTAAAGCAAACAGTGGAAAAGACGTTACAGAGCAGTGTTCCAAAGGCCACAGGACCTTCCCTTACAGAGTGGGAAACACGGAGAATGGGCATGGGACTGTGGGTAAAGGATAGTTCCTCTTTGCATACTAATTATTTAAGTTAGCAAGTTTCCCCTGACATCTCCATAAATACTTATCTCATATGTTAGTCATGTCCACTCTTAAAAGGGATAATTCTCACCGCAGTGAATACAAGTCCTAATGTGTGCTTCCCGTTCATTTCCTCCCCAGTCTTTACAATGGTATTAGCTTGGCATCATTGTTGTTATTTTCCTATCTTTCAGGTGAGAGACAAAGATTGAGTGGATGGTCTCGGAGCTGTCCAGGAGGGGAGAAAGGAATGACCAACACTCAAAAACCTTTGCCCTTCATTTTCTCCGCATTCCACAGCTTGTTCATGTTATTTCTTCTTCGTTCCCTTTCAGATCGCCTCAGCTATGGCTTTTCAGAGGCCTTCTGCGTATCCACTCTGTTTTTCTTCACTGCATGTTCGCATGGGGGAGGTTGTGAAATTACTTGACAGAAAGCCTTGTGTTTGTGTGTGTGTTTGTGTGTATGTGTGTGGTGGTGGTGGTGTGTGTGTGTACACCATGTATGTATGTGTGTACACCATGTACATGTGTGTGTGTGTGTGTGTACACCATGTATGTGTGTGCTCATGTAGAGACCAGAGGTCAACTTTGGGAGTCATTCCTCAGGTACCAGTCACCTAGCTGTTTGAAACAAGGTGTCTTAACGCCTCCAAGCTAGCTTATTTAGTTAGGTCAGCTAGCCAGTGAGACCTGGGGATCTTTCTGTTTCCACCTCAGCATCCGGGGATTAAAGTGCATGCTGCCTAGTGTGGTTTTCTAAGTAGCTGTTGAAAGTCCAAATCCAAAGACTTAAGCTTGTGTGGCAAGCATTTTTCCCACTGAGCCATCTCCACATCTCTTCAGGCCTGTTTTTGTGACTCCATATTCATTCTCATTGATCTCTTTACTTCTTACTTTGAAAGAAATCTAAAGTTTGATATTCTATAATTGGTCATGGCAAAAATTGTTTTGAGCCATAAAGAGGTTCAGCTTATTTGTGGAAGGGAAGCATCACAGGAATAAACAGCATGGTTTGATGTCAAAGAGACCAATGCTACCTTGCATCAGCTTCTTAGTTCTCTGGGATTGAAGGCCTGTTACTTAACCTCTCTGCGCTCCAGATTTCCCAGCTTTAGTATAATAGGAAATGAGAATATTATCCACCAAAATACTGCCTGAATGTGGTGAAGACTGATGAGGCCCAGTGAACACAATAAATGCTCTTTCAATGCTCCTCTCCTGACTACAATCTGATCTAATCAAAAGGAAAGGATTTGAGATAACAGGAGAAAGACAGCATTCTCTCCATGCTTCATAATGAATACACATCTGCAAAGAGATTCCTAATTTAGATCCAAAGCTCATTTGCCTGCTATCACATTTGCTTGCCTTTAAATTAACACTTAATAACTTTTAAGGAAGCATGCTCACTATAGTAACTTGTTCCTCAGCCATCTCTTCCCAAGTGAAAACTCACCACCAGACTCATAAGTTAACAATTCTTTTAGCTTAACTATATCCATTAGAAGAGGTGCTACCTAGCCTGATCAGCAGACAGAGCTGCAGAGCTTTTGTGTGATAAGTCACAACCCATACATAGAGTATGAACTCAACATCCTGTGTGATGAGCCAATCGACACAAGGAATATGAACCGAACATCCAGAATGATGGGCCACCATCCATACATTGTATGAAATGAACATTCCTGCATCATTGGTTGCTCTCTGACATCCAGAGAACTTCCAGAAAGAAGTAGGGATGGGAAAAGCCTTCAGTGAATTTACCCCTTGTGCCAGGCACTGTTCTAATCCCTCCAGAAGTACAAACATATTCAAGTTGATGAAATCCCTTAGAAGTAACCAAGTAATCCTGACATATAGATAAGAAAATCTAACTGTGTCACAAGTAGGAGGTAGCAGCACTGGTGTCAAACCAGACCGCTTCTCTAAAGCTTTCCATGGGCATGACCATGCCATGGAGAAGACAGGTCAGAACATACTTCCTACCTCAAGAACAAAATCTGGAAGATGTTACACATTGAACTCTCTTTTGCTCTAGACTCTGCCTTTTCTCCTTTACATCTACTACCCCAATAGAACTCTCCCATTGTTCCTCATTGGTAAACATAATTATGTCTTCATGAGTGTTTCTGGAACGTTCATCTTGTAGAGCTAGCAGATGAATACCTGATGAACCTTGAGGTAGATCCAACACAGTGGAGGAAGAGGTACACAGCTCATGGCCACATGATAAAAAAACACCATCAACAAGAAGGGCACTCATAACTCAGCTGGGCTCCCTATTCCAAGAAAGGATCACATGGAGTTCCTTTGGGACCTTTCCAGTCTATAAGATAGAATCAGTTAGTGACAGGATTGGCAAGTTACCAGGAAGATAATACCTCTATTTTGTCCAAACCTAATCTTGATGATTTAGAGTCTTCTATGAATTGGATTACATTGTGCTGATGGCTCTCTCCCGTCCTTTATCTCTGAGGTGTGCCAAGCCTGATGCCAGCCTCTTATCTATCACCTCGATCTACCTTCCTCCATTATTGAAGCTGACTTTCAAGGCAGGAAGAGGAACATTTTTTTGGGTCCAGATTCACCAAGATGCACAGAATCAAAATTTCAGACAGGAAGCCAGCCTCCAAGGGATCCCCAGCCCTCATACCTACCATCAATTATCAGAAAGTACTGTGAAGGAATTGTTTACCTCTGTATCTGCAGGTGGACCCTGCTATGTGTGTTCAGACCAAACCTTAGGGCAGTTATGTAAATACTGAGATTTTAGTTTTATACACTTTAGGCAACAAACTCCTAATATGACAGTGATCACACATTTTCTCAGGGCTTCTCAGAGAACTCTGGGGGTCATCAAAGAGATGTAGAAGAACATTCTAAAGCCTGTCCATCAACATAGCTCATTAAGACTGCATTGTCTCATTCTCCAATTATGCTTAACACATTTTAAACAAAGTATCTTCTTTATGCTAGCCCCATCATCAAAAGTCTACTCGGATTAAAATCTTAGCTTGCATCCTTTATAAGCATATTATTCTCTCTAATTAGATCTTAGAGATCTAATTGCATTATTGGAACTAATATCATTCTTCACAGTTATTCAGCTTAGTGACTGTAACATCATTAAAACTATACTTAAATGTGAATATCAAGACAGAAAAGAGGCACCAAGCCTAGCCAGGCACAGTGACACTTGCCTTTAATCCCAGTAATAGGGAGGCAGAGATAAGCAGATCTCTGTGAGTTTGAGACCAGCCTGGTCTACAGAGAGAGTTCCAGGATAGTTAGGGCTGTTACTCAGAGAAACCCTGTCTCAAACAAACAAATAAACAAGTAACCCCTTTGAGGAGAAACCTGTCCATTTCATTTATAGTCCAAATTCTTGTCACTCTAACCATAGCCCACGGCTATGTGGAAACTACACTGTCTGAGATGTGGTGATGCTCATGGAACCCCTGCCTCACCTCAGATCCAGATCTGCACTGGAATGCTAATGCGTGTCCTGTAAGAGCTGAGGAAGCCCTACCCCACCTGAGGGGCAGAAAATTCCAGCTCCCCATTCTGATTCGCTCTCCCTGGGAAACCTACTTAACTGATCTAAGACTTGCTGAATATAATTATAACTGAGCCAAGCTTTTCAGTATGCCTCGGGTTTCCTCATAATTGGCTTAAGTCCAAGAACTCCTCTAAACCAGGGGATAAACCAGATTTAGAGAGGTGGTAGGAAACAGGAGAGTATGCGACAAGACAGCAGTGGATCCGCAGTTGAATAATCATGAGTAAATGGATGTGTTCCAAACTTCAAAGAATGCCGTGCTTTCTGGTGTGACTTCTGGCTTTAGGAGAGAAAGTGTGGGCAACAGAAAGCACACAGACTACTGTCTAGGATGGTCTCTGGGGGAGCAAGTTAAACACCCTACAACCCACTGGGCACACGCACACACATGCACACACATAGGGACATGTACACACATACATGCACACACAAATAGGTGAAATTAAATATAACAAAAATAAAAAGAAAGACCCAGAGAAGATGAAGATTAAGAGAAGACTATGGCACAGAAGCCATAGCAGATACCTACTTTCTAATTCTCAGAACCTGAACATGCTAAATTATACGACCTATGGGACTTTGCAGATACATTAAAGATTTCTACTTTAATATAGAGAGACTTCAGTAAGTGATTTGAAAGAGTTCACCTTAATCAATGAGCTCTTAAAAGCAATGTTTTTGCCTTAGACACTGTTTTGTTGCTATAAGGAGCTACTATGACCAAGGCAGCTTATAAATGGAAAGCATTTAAATGGGAACTTGTTTACAGTTTCAGAGGCTTAGTGCATAACCATCATGGTGGGAAACATGATGGCAGGCAGGCAGGCAGGCAGGCAGGCAGGCAGATAGGCATGGTGCTGGAGCAGTAGCTGAGAGCTTATGTCTTTATCAGGAGGAAAAGTGAACAAGACTAGGACTGGTGTAGGTTTTCACACCCCCAATGACAAACCTCCTCCAACAAGGCCACACCTTCTAAATCCTTCCTAAACAGTTCACCAACTGGGAAGCAAACATTCTAATATATGAGCCTATGAGTACCATAGTCCTAAATCCACCTGTAGTGGAACATACCTGCAATTCCAGCATTCAGGATGCTGAGTCAAGAAGATTACCATAAATTCAATCCCAGTTTGGGCTATATAGCAAGACCATGCCTCAAACACACACACACAGCAACAATAACAACAAAAATGTACTTCCTTTCAGCCTTTCAGCTAGGGGTAGAAAGGGGCACATCATAAACATCTAAAGAAAACACTGGCAGTATCCTAAAAGATGTAAGAAAGGACTTTCTAAATAGAACTCTATCTGCCCAGGAATTAAGGTCAGTAATTGGAGGTAGAACATGAGCAAGGAAGTCAGGACCACGAGGGGTGCACCCACCCACTGTGACAGTGGAACTGATTTATTGGGAGCCCACCAAGGCCAGCTAGACTGGGACTGAATAAGCATGGGTTGAAACTGGACTCTCTGAACATGGTGGACAATGAAGGCTGATGAGAAGCCAAGGACAATGGCACTAGGTTTCGATCCTAATACATGAACTGGCTTTGTGGGAGCTTAGCCTGTTTGGACGCTCACCTTCCTGGACCTAGATAGAAGTGGGAGGACCTTGGCCTTCCCGCAGGGCAGGGAATTTGGACTGCTCTTCAGGATCGAGAGGGAGGGGGAATAGAGTGGGGGGAGGAGAAAGGGGAGAGGGGAGTGGGAAGAGGGGGCAATATTTGGGAGGAGGGGGAGGGAAATGGGAAACGGGGACAGGTGGAAATTTTAATTAAAAAAGAATAAAAATAATAAAAAAGAGGTTTTTGTACAGAAAAGGAAAGAATCAATTGAGTGAAGAGGAAACCACAAAGTGCCAGCTATACATCTGAGAGAGGACTAATATCAGAAATATATAAAGAACAACAAAACCAAGAATCAAGAAAACAAATGGCCAAATAAAAATGGGCTATAGATCTGAACAAAGAGTTCTCAAAAGAAGAAATAAGAATGGCTAAGATATATATCAAAAAGTGTTCCACATCATTAGCCATTGGGAAAATAGCAATGAAGAGTACTTTGAGATTCCATCTTACCCTATTCAGAACAGCTAA
Organism: Chionomys nivalis; assembly: GCF_950005125.1. Lineage (NCBI taxonomy): Eukaryota > Metazoa > Chordata > Mammalia > Rodentia > Cricetidae > Chionomys > Chionomys nivalis. The sequence continues at coordinate 52,268,516 of NC_080101.1, read as the reverse complement.
GATCAAGGAAACAACTGCCAAAGCATGCTGGTGAGAATGTGGAGAAAAGGGACCCCTCATTCACCATTGGTGGAACTGCAAACTGGTACAGCTAATTTGTGGAGAAAACCCTCATAAAGATAAAAATAAGTCTACCATATAACCCAGCTCTCCCACTCCTTGGCCTGAAGGAATCAGCACCCTAGTCTATAGATACTTGCTCGTCTATGTTCATTGCTGCTCTGTTCACAATAGCTAGGAAGTGGAAACAACCTAAATGTCTTCCAACCGAAGAATGGATAATGAAAATGTAACATATACATACTACAGAATACTTGGACTCTAAAGCAAAATGAAATCATGAAACTTGCAAGTAAATGGATGATACCTGAAGAGATTATGTTGAGTGAGATAACACATACTGAGAAAGACAAATATCGTACGTTCCATCTCACCTGAGCTCCTAGCTCCAAGTCCTCAAATATGAATAGATAATATGGAATCAGTGCACAAACCAGGATGAAGCAAACAAGATCATGCAGAGGGAGATTGTCTCAGATAGGGTTTTCTGCTGCTATGACAAGACACCATGACCATGATAACTCATGTAAAAGAAAACATTTAACTGAGGGGGCTTGCTTACAGTTTCAGAGGTTCAGCCCTTTATCATCACTATGGGGAGCATGGCAGAGTGGAGTGCAGGCAGATGCGGTGCTGGAGCAGCTGAGAGTGCTATGTCTTACAGGCAATGGGAATTTTACTGACAATCACACTGAGGGAAGTTTGACCAAGAGAGACCGCAACACCCACCCCCACAGTGGCACACTTCCTCCAACAAGGCCACACCTACTAATAGTGCCGTTTCTGGTGGAAACCACTTTCTTTTAAGCTACTACATTCCACTCCCAGGCCCTCAAAGGATTATAGCCATATCATAATGCAAAAATGCACTCAGTCCAACTTCAAAAGTCCCTATGGTCTATAATAGTCTGAAATTTATTTCACTCTCCATATCTCCAACTCCATTCAGCTCTGTTGATTGCAATTCAGTTCTTTCTCCTACACCTTCACAATGATCTCTCTTCTAGGTCTCCATTCAGGGACTCCCTAATCACGTGGCTTCAAGGAATTAATTCCATAGCTCATTTCTTCTGCTCCTAACTCTAAATCTAGAACCATATGGTCAAAGCTACCAAGTTCTGCTGCTTTCCAGGAATGAAATGGCCCCTTCTTTCATTTACACCTCCACCAGTGTTCTGTCTTTCACTGCCTAAGTTTTGCTGTCCTAAAACTTGCTCTGTAGGCAAGTCTAGTCTCAAACTCAAGAGATCTACCAGCCTCTGCCTTATGTGCTACAACTAAAGGTGTTCCCCACCATATCCTGCCCTAAGCTTTTCTTTAGTTCCTTTCTACAAGTTGGAAAGTTAGTTGGATGGGATCTTGCCCTAAGGTCACCATTCCTTTTGTTCCATTTTTTAATCCATTTACCTCTTCGAACACAGAATTTAGCTTGTAGCTCTATTCCACTTTCTTGTATTCTTTTTCATTTTGTAATTTACCCTACTCAGTTTGTTCCTTTTCATTATAAAATCTTCATTAGAGTTATCACTAAAAACAACATGGCAGAACCTATACTAGACTGTTTTGAAATTTCCTCTGCCAACAGAATTAATCCAAAATTCTTCACATTAGCCGCATGCAGACTTTTTGGACAAGGGCAAAAGGCAGTCACTTTTTTCATCAAAATATCACAAGACCAGTCTCTAGACACAATCTAACATTCTTCTCTTTTGAAATCTCTTGACCAACACAGTTCATTAAATCACACTCAGCACCACTGTCTTCCTTGCTCCTACTAGTATGGCCCATTAAGCAGTGCTTAAAGCATTCACTGATTTCCAAACACAAAGCACCAAAGTCCAAATTCCTCCAAATGAAAACATGGTCAGGCCTATCACAGCAATATCCCAGTCCCTTGTACAAACTTTTATTTTAGTTAGTGTTTTCTATGGCTGTGAAGAGACACCATGACCATAGCAACCCTTACAAAGAAAACATTTAATTGTGGTGACTTGCTTACAGTTTCAGAGGTTCAGTAGATTATCATCTTGAAGGAGAGCATGCAGATGTGGTGCTGGAGTATCTAAAAGTGCTACATCTTGTAGGCAACAGACAGTCAACTGATAGTCACACTAAGTGAAAGAGTCACACTTAAGCATAAAAATACACAAAGCACACCATCACAGTGACACACTTCCTCCAACAAGGCCACACTTCCTAATAGTGCCAATTCCTTTTGGGAACCATTTTTTTTTCAAACAACCAAACAGATCTAGAGAGGGGAATAACAAGATATATGTGATATGAAATGGGGAGTTAATTGGAGAAAAGGAAGGAGATCAACACAGGAGAGGAGGAAAGGAGAGATAAACAGTACTAAAGATGTTTGAAAACAACATGGGGAATCATTTTATAGTTACTTTAAATTACATATTACATATTCATAATGATAGCACTCCTTCCCAGAGCTATGGACTGTCCAACAAAAGCCCTAGTACTAGGTATGAGAAATTCCTTTTAAGTTGTTGGTCAAGAGACACCCCCCCCCCCAAAAAAAATATAGGCTATTTCTGTTTCCCCTGATTGCTTCCCAGAGGCTTAAGGTAAGTTTCTGTTGCTGAAGACACCATGTACTTTCGACACAGGATCCAGAGATAGATCTGAGCTAAAAGCCTCCTCCCTGAGTACTAGCTTTCATATTCGCAGAAGGTAGCATAAAAACTGCCAGGAGAGGAATGTATTAAACAGTCCTAACTATTTGTGATGCCTGCGAATCACAAAAATAGCCAGCAGGGCAAAATAGATCTGAAGGCGTAGTACTAGGAATTATATCTTAGTGGTAATAGCAAGATCCATTTGACAGGAGGAAATCAATCCTGGTACTTTAAACCAAGCCAATGGCTTATGGTTTGTATGGTCATGGATCTTAGAGGAGAACCCACTGCCTCTACTTTTCTAAACCAGTATAGTTCCCAACTGCATCCTAAACACTTAGCCTTCTATACACAAACACACACACACACACAGCTCTTATTTCAAAGGCGTCCTCCTTCCACTGAAAGAATGAATACTGTTACAGAAAACCACAACTGAGGAAAATGGAAAGAAAAAATGACCATGGGATACCCAACCCCAAATTGAGACATCTACATTACAAGCCCTACACATAAGACTCAGGAAACACTGCAGAAGAAGGGGCAGAAAGACCTAAGAGCTAGAGACCCAGGAAGGCAGCTGTGAAATTATGTCTCCTAGATATGACATGGAGACTATACCCCTGAGATCTCCTCAATATTAATGCCTAAACAAGACATAAACAGTGACAACAGCAGATGACATGCCAATGTGGATGGGGCAAATCTCACAAAACTCCACCCTGGACCAAGAACTATAACAATTAACAACTTATAGAAAAAAAAAAAAAGGAGAACATCTTCCTCGGGGATGAGCTCCCCAGCTGGTTATCCAATCCCAAATGTTTAGCACTAAATATACACACACATAAAAATATACACACAAATACACATATACACACAAATACAAATATACACACACATACAAATATACATACACATACAAATATACACACACATACAAATATACATACACATACAAATATACACACACATACAAATATACACACACATACAAATATACACACACATACAAATATACACACATACAAATATACATATACATACAAATATACAAGCAACACTAAATAGACTTGTCTGATTATATATTTATCCACACACATATATTTATATGTTACTAGTAATTAAAAAGAGAGCTGGGCAGTGGTGGAACCTGCCTCTAGTCCCAGCACTTGGGAGGCAGAGGAAGGTGTATCTCTGTGAGTTCCATGCCAGCCTGGTCTACAGAGCAGGTTCCAGAACAGCCAGATACTGCAGAGAAACCCTGTTTTGATAAACCAAAAATATGTTATGGCTGAGTAGTTGGTATTCTTGTGGGATGCCTAACAGTGGGAATGGGAGTGGTCACTGACTCTTTTGCCTACATATGTGGCCCTTTTTCTCCTAGTGGGTAGCCTTGTCCAGCCTTGATGTGATGCTATGCCCATCTTACAGTAGCATATTATGCGATGATTGGTCGATGTCTCTTGGAGGCCAGTTCTTTACTGAGGGGAGATAAGAGAGGGTATCAGAGAGAGGTGGGAGGTGGGAAGAGAGACTGATGGAGGGGATGGAGGGGAAATTGCAGTCAGGATGTAATATATGAGAGAAGAATAAAAAGAAAACAAATTAAAAAACATAGAGAAAAAAGTAATTAAAAAGAGGCTACTAACGTGAAAAGTACCTGGTGGAGGCAGGAACGGGAAGGATTTGAGGGAGGAAATGAAGGACAGAATGATATAATATTTTAGTTGCTAATCAAATAACTATTTTTGAATGTCAAAGAATAAGAATCGAAGACCTGACGTGGCGATGTGAAGACAGAAGAAGGCCATCAGAGAAGGAAGTCTGATTGTTTTAATAGAGATGCCTTTGAAAGCCATCATAGAAATAGTGTCCCTCAGTTCTATTGTCACAGTGAGCCAAGTCTTTCTGGACTAAGAAGGTCTATGGAAATAAATCTCCTCCCCATAGTCTCCAGAAAGGGATGTAGTCCTGCCAATATCTTGATTCCAGGTCACTGAGACTCAGAGCTGAGAAGCCAGCCATGTCTACTGTCTCCTCACCTGCAGAACACTGTGATGGTAAAGGTTAGGTGGTTCAAGCAGCTGTATTTGTGGAGATTTGTTTGGGCAACAATAGAAAATGGATAAGAGAAAGGATCAAATATACACCCAGTAAATGTAAGTGAACTAAATTACCCCATGATGAAAGCTACATGCAGAGGCTGTGCTTATCAATACAGACATAAACCACCGCCATGCCGGGCAGAAGCTGGAGGTGGTTAGCGCTTGCACCTTTGATCTCAGCAGCGAATTTTCTGAGTGGAATACTAAGCATGCCTATCAACAGCTCTGATGCAGCTTCCTAATTAAATGCCTACTAATTAGCTGTGTGGTTCTCCTCATAGTAACAGATTAGACCAAACCATGCGGATGTTAATATTTATGAATGAAGACATCTCTTTAAAACAGGAAGATTGGCAGAACCTTGCTTATCTGTCTTGGTGGCTGGGCGGTTACTCAGGAGCCTCAGAAATCAGGTGGGGATGGGGCCTAGTTTACAAAATTAGTATCCTAAAGCAGAGGTCAGCCAGTTAGATGTGGAATTGGGCAGAATCAGCATATGAGGCTTCTCTGACTAACGGGTGTCTTTCACAACTCCTTAGCCCTTCCTATGCAGTGTAAAAACTGGCATGGGAAATATGCAAAGGAGTAAGTGTGGCTGGTTGCCAATAAAACTCTGTTTATTGGTGGTGAAATTTGAATTTTTTATCATTTTATGTGTCATTAAATATTCTTTTTTTTTTTTTTTTTTTTTTTTTTTTTTTTTTTTTTTTTTTTTTTTTTTTTGATTTTTCGAGACAGGGTTTCTCTGTAGCTTTTTTGGTGCCTGTCCTGGAACTAGCTCTTGTAGACCAGGCTGGCCTCGAACTCACAGAGATCCGCCTGCCTCTGCCTCCCGAGTGCTGGGATTAAAGGCGTGCGCCACCACCGCCCGGCTTCATTAAATATTCTTATTTTGATGTGTTTCCAGCCTTTTAAAAATGTAAAAGCCACTCTAGGGTTGCAGGCACTACAAAAAGGAAAGAAAAGGAAGGAAAGGCAGCAGGCTGAGTTGTCTTCCCCATCAAATAAACAAAGCTGTACTTGCACAATGGAGATTCAGAGGAAAGGCTGAAGAAGGAAGTCAGGAATGGGCATTCTGAGTACTCTCTGGAATCGGCTAGGAAGATCTACTTCCCAAGGAGGGGAACTTGACTTGCCAGACCTCCAGCTTGACAAAGAACATTTATAGATTGATATTAACATGTGATAATTTAATTATTGTGATATTATGAGTTGAATTCTGTCTACCCTTAAGAAAATATATTCAAGTCCCAACCCGCTACTTTAGAATGGAACGTATTTAGAAATTGGTTCTTCGTGGATAAGTCAAGTTAAAGGCAATGCAGACAGTGGCTGAGCTCAGTGACTGACATCCTTAGCAGGAGAGGACATCTCAACAGCAGAAGCAATGGAAAGAACACGGTGTGAAGACAGAGGCGGAGGCAGAGTGATGGAGCAGAGGCCCAGGCATCCCGACGATGCCAGAGAACCTGCAGCAACCGGGGAGGACAGACCCTCCTTCACAGTCTTCAGAGGGAAGCAGTGTGGAAACTGTGGTCTGGGACTTCCTGCCTCTAGAATTGTAGGATATTAAATTTCCAGAGGTCAAGTGGGGAAAATACATATGTTTATTCCTTTCTGAGTTAGGTTTAAAAAGAGGTATTTTGGTATATCTGTTTTCTCCCCTTTAACCAAATAATTACATGCTTGTACAAAAGGCAAAGCTAACAAATGCAATTGTTGGCAAATGTGGGTATAGGGGATGCACGACCATCCTGGAAAGATAAGAAGTACATCCATGATATCCATCTTCTCCATTGTCATATCAAAAAAAACTCAGCAGTGAAGTCCAGTTCCTAGCTAGGAACCCATGTGTGCTGTCTAATAGAGAGTGCCCAGATAGCCATGTGCATTAAACAAATGAAATAAAATTACACTGTGTGTCAAATTGAAGACAACTGAAGATTTGCAGTAAAGTGGGGGAGAAAAAAATTCAACATTTTAGTTGACTTCCTGTTCCGTCACACCTCTACTTGTATTGAGAGTTTGGTTAAATACTCTGGACAAGGGGGAAAAAAAACACTTGAAGATTAAATCCCTGTAACTTCTCTTAGAAATATAACACAAGCAGTTCTTTGTGGTGGGGTAGCTGTGCTGTATCAAGTGCACTGATGTCTGCGGTGGTGTGAATATCCCCACCACAGCTTGAGATCTCAAGCAATGGATATTAATACATTTCAGAAGAAAAGAGATATGATAGTGAATTTCTCTCCAGTATACAAATATTGACAACAATTTATGCAACTAACTGCTTGCCTGTCAACCTTGATTGTTCAGCTAGCTATAAGAGGGGGAAGCAAAGGATGTAGATACTGGAGTTGACTTGAGGTTGTCTAGACACTGCATATTTGGTTCTCCGAATTCTTGGGGCTGTAGTTCACATGTCACAGATTTCTTCCCAGGATCCAATCTTAGTGTGATTGGATAGTTTGGACTTCTGGTGATATTTTGTTTGTGCTTTCACAACTCAAGCTTGCCTAAAGACCAGAGGTCAGGCAGTAGTGGCATACACTAATTCCAGGACTCAGGAGACATTTCTCTAGAACGCCATCCAATTAGATAAAGTTTTTCTGTATCTACAATGAATCCATTCTTCCAGCGAACATGATTTGTCACACTCTGCACACCTGAGTACCCTCCAGCACTTCTTTAACTACCGGGATGAAGTATGTTTTCCAGAGGTCATGAGTTGCTCCTACCCATATCCACAGAAATTGACTCTATTCACTGCAAAGCTCTTGTATGATAGGGATGCTTCGAAACGTCTTCCATTCCCTGCTTGGTGTTGCTTCCTATCTTGCTGTCACTCCTTGACAACTGTCTTGACTCTCACCAATAGCATTACTATCCATTTATTGCTTAAAGTATACATTCTTTATGTAAGTTCTGAGGTTCTGTGTAATTCAGAAAACTCAAAGCTATTCTTGAGACGTTGAAGTAAAGGAAAGGGGACATGATGACCTTTGCAAAGGGGAGAAGGCAGCAAGCATCTTCTCCAAACTGAAGTCTTATTTCAAAGGGGGCATCTCATCTGGATGTTACTCAAAGGCAGTGTCTGCACAGAGAAAGACTGACTGGTATGTCCTCAGTGACTGGCGCTATGATAAACCCATGAATACCTGACACTCATTGCATCTCAGTGTAAAAGGAGGGGTGAAAAGTCTTCAAGCTGCTTTTTGGAAGTACTAGAGGGAGCTCCTGCCATTACCACAAGGTTTTAGAGATGCCAACCTAGACAAACAAATGAGCACTGGTCTTTGGGGCTGTCTTCTGAAAACAGGAAGTGATGCCTAGTTAGTCTGTCTGTCTTTGGAGAAATCTCCTCCAAATCTGTGACAAGAAGAGCTTTGTATAAATAGTAGACTTTGCTTCAAGTGCAAGGCTGGGCGTGCATGCATCCTTAAACAGTCACAGTCTACACAATGAAGGGGAGTACTTCTGAATAATATCTTACATAACAACCACTGTAGGATGCAGGAGTCTCCCCCCCTCTCTTTCACACACACACACACACACACACACACACACACACACACACACAAGACTTAAGGGAAATGAATGCAACACATTTCAATGTGAAGCATTTCTAAAAGTGAATAAAGTAAAAGTACAGCTTTCATGTTAAAAATACTATAATATTACAATGGAAAAGACATGGGGTTTGCTTGTGGATGGAGGTGTGTCAGCAACCCGGGAGTGAATGAGAGACGGCAGAAGGAGGGGAATCTGGAATCAGAATGGAAGGTGTGGCCCAAGATATGGAGGCATGTGGTTTACACATTGTATTACATATGGTGAATGAAGGTAGCTGGCAGAAGTGAGAGACGCGTGTGTGTGCGCAATCTTTGCATTATCACGCACTTCCTTTAGCTCAGTGCAGCCTTTTGTGTTCACCTAGTATTTCTCCTGGATAAAAAGTAATGCATAAGAAAATAAGAAATTCACATTGTGCCCAAATTGTTCTAATGTAAGAAAATTGTGTGTTGGAATAGCTTTGAGTGTCTAAAATATGTAGAGTAGAAATGATTATGTTTTTCTTTTCTGAACATCTACTTTCTGTAGCTTCTAGGTTATAAACAAGGTTGTCTATGATAGAAAATATAGTTAGTCATAAAGGAAATCCAAATTGAAAGCTCCCAAAACTGTTTTATGAAAACCATTATGCACAGTCTCTTCTACCCCCTCCCTTAGAGACATCCTTTATTAGAGAAGTGTTTTGGGTCTTCATATGTCTGCATTTTCCTCTCCATAAAGAAAGAAATACTTTCAAGTGTGACAGAAATATACTCTTACTAAAATATGTGTATATGAACTGTGATGACTGAATGGGAAATCTCTCCATAGGTTCAGATACTTAAAATCTTGTTTTCCAGTTGGAGGTGCTATTTGGGGGAGATTATGGACCTTTTAGTAGGTGGAAACTTCCAGAGGCAAGTTTGGCACTGGGAATGGGCCTTGAGAGTTTAGAGTCTCACTTCAGTGGCCACACCCTCTCTCTCTCTTCTCTCTCTGTGTCTCCCTTTGTGTGGGTATATGTGATCAGTCAGCTTCCAGGTCATGCTGCCATGCCTTCTGCCATGAAGACTTCATTCCTCTGGAGCCCGAAGTTACAATAATGCCTTTCTTTTTAAAGTTGGTTTTGGTCCCATTATTTTATTACAGCAGCAGCAAAGTAACTAATAGTTAAGCATACAGGACTGGGTATGTAGCTCATTGGGAGAATGCTTGCTTAGCATGAGCAGGCCTTGACTTTGACTCCCAGACTGAAATAACAGCGCGCGCACACACACACACACACACACACACACACACACACATGCACCATAGATATGTATGCATATATATGTATGTGTGTATCTGTATATATATGTGTGTATCTGTATATATATATATGTTTGTATGTGTGTATGTGTATCTGTATGTATGTGTGTATGTGTATCTGTATATATGTATATATGTGTGTGTATCTGTATATATATATATGTTTGTATGTGTATCTATATATATGTGTGTGTGTATGTATATCTATATAAATGCTTATGTGTGTATCTGTGTCTATATGTGTGTGTGTGTCATACACACAATGCACATAATGGTCACCTATCAGAACAATTACTTCATTTATCCAATTGTATAGAATGACTTAAGTACCAGAAAATGTGTTCCTATATCTTGGCTTTTCCTAAAACTAGTTGCTTGGACATTTTGATTATAAATCCTACCTATATTAAAAATATTTTCTGGGGTCATTACGAGGAAAAAAAGAAAAGAACCTAGTGTCTTGTCACCCTACTACCAGCATTCAGGGAGGTAGAAGCCAGTCTAAGGGCCTAATTTAAGACTCTTGACCCCAATGTGTCATTGTTATTGGAGCTTTGCTATGTATCTAAGGTTTTCTAAAGTGTTTCATTCATTCAATAGACATTATGCTACTTATATTTTTAAATTTTAAGCTATATGTATTTTTGTGTGTCTCTCTGTAGTGTATGCCTATGAGTGCAAGTGTCGAAGGAGGTCAGGAGATACCTGGAGATGGGGTTACAGGCTATGTGAGTTGACAGATGTAGGTGTTGGGAACTGAACTTGAGTCCTCTGCAAAAGTAGTTCATGCTTTTAACCACTAAGCCATAATTCCAGTCCTTCAGTGATCCTCTTAAGAAAATAAAAGTAAATATATATCAAATTATTCAGTCTAATTTCTAAACACACAGAGACAGACAGAATCAACACATATTCTGAATAACAAGGTTAGAATGAGCTACATGAGACTCTTATGTGCACCACAGTGTTGGTCACTTCACTGCATAGGACACAGACACATGTTCTACATGTGTTCTGAATACGATTGTTTACACATGAATTTCAAAAACACTATCAGTCTTGCTAGGGGTGGGCTATGATCCATGTGGCCGGGCATTCTAGGCTTGAATGTAAGGCTATGTAAGTTGTGCAGAGATTCAACCAAAGTCCTTGCCCAGAGCTCTCTGGAGAGACACCGAAACTAATGTGCACACCACACCTGTTGATATGACTTGAGTCTTCTGATGACACAAATAGAACTTCAGGTTTTCTTTTTAGGAAATATCCTTCTAGAAACCAAATTGCCAATTTTGAAATTGCTTTGTCCTGGTGACTTTGGGCAACTTTATTTAAAGTTTTAGGTGGCTTATTTTGGAAATGTTTCCAAGTTCTATAGGACTGCAAGGAGCAGACAGACCTCTGTAAAGTTCTGAAAATAAAATGTGGTTAAAAGAAAGACCTTTGGTAAGACTGACATGCTAAAAGTTATCCCAGGTTCATGAAGTTTGATGAAAGATCATAAGAAAATCAAAAAATTATGCAACATTATATGTCATTGAAGAAAATGGTTCCACAAGCACAAAATGATGAGGCCATGTTGCAAGCTAAACCTCTTTCTGTAAAGGTCTTTCTCTCAGATTTCCAGAGCCTACTGAGGTGGGAAGATTCACCTTGAATCTGGGCCATGCCTTCTGATGGCAACTTATATGAAGAATACAGAAAGAAGCTTGCTCTCCGTTCCTTCAGTGGCACTGGAGCCAACCTTCTTGGAATTCTGGAATATACTGAAGACCAGCTGAGACATCCAGCATTGTGGACTGTACAACTATTAAAATCTTGGACCTTCTGTTGATTGATGGCCATTGGTGTACTAGCTGGACCCATAGATTTTAAGCCATTCTAAAAATTTCATATGTATGTATGGAGTATGTGACTATACTCATTCTATCAACTCTGTTCCTCTAGAGAATCCTGACTAATATTATATTATAAAAAACATATTTTGAGTGGTCCAGCAAATAAAGGATCCAAATATCTTTCTTCATAGACATAAGAACTGGAGGTAAATATTTTTTTATATTTCACAAGGTGTTCTCAGAAGAAGCCATGCCAGTGGGTTCATTTTACATCACTAGGAACCTCTTCCTTTTCTTTCTAAACTAACAAAAATGTATCTCTATGTTCTGAGATTTATGAACAAATTATTTTTCATTCTAACCAATATCTTTTGTGTACCATGTCAATTAATGTTAACTAATTCAGAAGGTCATATCTACTGTTTTTCTCCTAGCAACCTTTTCATTCTTTGTGTATTCCTGAAATGTGACTAGATAGCTTGGGCTCCAAAACTGTCTATGAGCCCGAGTCACCAGCAGGCCATAGCTATGACTTCCCTCTCTGTTTGTCATTACCTCCAGTCTCAGCCAATGTCCCTTCCGTTCTTGGTTCAGTTCTTCAGGCCCAGGGGAGACTTCCCATCTCTCTCCCAGCCCTCCTTCTCCTTGAAGCTAAGCTTCGATGTCTGCAATCCTTGTGTCAATGTCAGAAGGGCAAATGATAAGAAGTGCTCCTCATTTATGATGGGCAGCTCTGTGATTTAAGCTGGGAGAAGAAATTTCTTTTCTAGCACTTCGGGGATAACTGTTTCATCAGATCAATACAGTCAGAGAAAGTTAACCTCAATATTGATTGACTATGACTGACTGGAATACAAGTTCTTACACCAGAAATGTTCCAATGAAATGGCTTTATTACTAACAACACAGTCAATGAAGGCACACTAAAAATAGTCTTCAAACCTTCTGGTGCCTTCCTTTAATCGGGCTTTGATTTTTTTTTTTTTTCGTAAAATCAGAATGCTTAGCCTGTCCCTGTCTTATGGAAGGGGAATTTCAAGTTTAGGAAGATAGTGTCTCTTTTACAACCACTTGAGAAGTTTAGATGGGATCTCAAATTCAACTTATTATCCTTGGACTCTCAGAACCTCACTATGGAGCTCTGTTGTACAGAGTTGCTTGTTGGTTTTTGGCTGCTTAGCCCTGAAATAATCACACAGAAAATGATCTGTAAGTTATGCTAGGCCTTAGCCAAAGTTGGCTGGTTCAAGATTGCAAATGAGACTTTAGGTGATTGCTCAGATAGCTAATTGTCTCCATCATACTCTGCTTGACTCAAGTAATAATATCTCAGGCCTTTGATGGGGTTGAAGATTAGATATTTGTAGTTATCTTCCTCTTATGATTTAGCCAAGCTTATTTCTGATGGAAGACTTAGACTCTTTGGAATAGAATAGTTATTAAAACATTTGTCATGTGTTCCTTGCTTAATATTGTTTATGTTGGTTGTAATTTTATACTTGATATCTGTTCCTATTGTATATAGTTTTCTATTGGGTTTGGATAGCTCTTGTTTAGACAAAAGGGGGAAGTGATGGGGGAGCTTTGTTAAGCAATTATCTTCAAGAGGTATGATCAAGTTAGGGTGTGGCATTGGTTACTTGCCTTGTTGCTGTGACTGAATTCAAGACAGAGACAACATAAAGAATGGAAGGCTTCTTTTGGTTACACTTTGAAAGGTCTATCATGATGGGAAGGCATAGTGGAGTTCACGGTAGCTTGCGGCATCGTGGCTGCTGATTACGTTACCTCTGCCATCAGGAAAAAGACAGAAAACTGAGCCTGAATGAGGGTGTAACCCACAAAGCCTGCCGCCAGCAACCCATTTCTAGCAGGACCCCACTTCCTCAAGATTCTATTTCCTTTAACACCACCATCAGCTGGAGATTAAGTTGTGTCACTTAAGGTTCAAACCAAAACAGATACTTTGCTTTAAAATTAATTTTAAAATATGGTCTAAATTTCATTCAATCTATGCTGTTAATGCTAAATTGTTTATTCTAGTTTTTAAAATGCTGTCAAGTAATATGAGTAAAAGGAACTAAGTAAGTCGAGGAATTTTCATGGTATAGAAGAACTATAGAGGGCTGGGAGATAGTTCAGTGGGTAAAGGGACTGCTGCGCAAGGATAAGGACCCATGTTTGCATCTCTGGCATGCTCCAAAAGTCCAATTCTGGGAAGAGAGAGCCAAGACTGGTGGATCCCCAGAACTCGGTGGACAACAGAATCAATGAGGAATATACTGCGTCTCCAAGAATAAGATAGAGAAACAGCCAAAGAGATCCTTAGTGGATGCTGATGTCTGATTTCCATGGTCACACACCCACAATAATATGTATACTCACACCACACACAAATGCATAGATAAACATAGAAATAATTAAAGATGAAATAAAAGGCAAAGCAAGCAAACAGGCTTCCTAGGAGGCAAACAAAACAAAACAATGAGCCTGAGAACAGTGTCTGGTGACTACGCCAAGTGGATAAGGCCTATTCTAAACAAATTTCTGGATTTCTCTAATGGAAAAGTCTAGAACTGGGAGGTGGACTGGGTGAGATGATGCTGTGGAGCTTGTGATTGCATTGAACTCCACACGAACCAGCAGATGGCAGGAGCTCCTTGGTGTGCATATGAGGTCATTACCATCGTGTTAGGAAGGAATTCAAATGACATTTTAAGTTAGAAATAGACAAGATATCAAGTGTATCCATTTCACAAAGATCTTTTGGAAAGCATATTTCTATAAGCTTGTAGTCTTCTTCTATGAAAAAGAGGACTCATTTCTATATTAATATATTTTGTATTCTAGAAAGTTAAGATATCAGACAGCATTCATGGAAATGTCTCCAGAAGACAGAAGTCCAGAGATCAAGTTTACATTTGTGTCTGATGGTTCAATACATAATGCATTGGATTCATGCACCCCTGAGTTAATGCTGGAAGAGCCTAACCCATTGGGTAATAATGCCTCTTAGAGGTGATGTGTTGTTTGAAAAGGACAGTTGTTTTTACCATAGAAAAATGTGGGAAGGCACCAAAGCGCCTGGTTGTGCTGTACATGTCGGTCTATACCTTTCTCTTCTTCTACAGCAGCTGAAGGCCCAGGAACTCCCTCACATAGTGATAATTTATATGGTTGTTATTGCAGAAGAGGGATGGAGGATGGAGTCAGTGCAGACATTTCCTTCTCAGAGACGCCTTTCTAGGTCCCTGCAGGATCTCTGAGTATGTTCTCTGGGCAGAGTATTTAAATAGCTGCACTGGATCTCAGTGGGTAATGTTGTTCTTTAATGTTTGCTGTTTCCAGCAAAAAAAAAAATGAGAAATTTTAGTTTGTCTAAAGCAGTTATGTCCAGTGGACACTAGCAAAAACTAGTTATATGTTATATTTTATAAATATCAATGAATTAATTTTAATGGCTCTGTAGACCAGACTTCCCTCAAACTCATAGAGATCCACCTGTCTGGGCCTCCCAAGTGCTGAGATTAAAGGTATGCCACCAAAGTCCAGCTTAATGACATGTCTTATCACAATATATTCAAAATATTATTATTTTATATGCTATTTATCTAAAAAGTTATTGCATTCTTATTTTTTTCAGTAATTTCTCTAAATGTATTGGCATGCATTTTATACTTGTAGATAATCTCAAATCAAGCCAGCTACCTTTAAAGTCTCTAGTATCTATCTAGAAGATTGGTCAGCACAGCTCTATCCATCAATAAGAATTACTTTTATCACCTCTGTGGTTAAAATATTACAACATAAGGGAAGAGAGATTCATCTGGTTTAAGGCCTCATGGCATTGGTGTGTTTGGTGCATGGCAGTAGTCTGTAACACAAAGGTATTTCTTTACTCATGGCTGAAAGGAAGCAGGGCAAGAAAGACAGGAAGGGCCAGGAACAAAACATCCACTAGGGAATCTCTCCCAGTGATCTGTTTCCTCCAGGAAAGTCTCACCTCATAACCTCTAACAGTCTCACCACTATCTGGGGACCCCGAATTCAAGACATGAGTCTGTAGGGGACAGCTCATATACATACCATAGCACCATCCGGCAAACAGACAGTTAAATCCTTTGGTACCTCAAATCACTGATTCTGAAATATTTGTATATTTCATTTTTATTATTACAAGCTTGAAGATTTTTGAGAGCTGTTCCCTGAAACTGTTCATGTCTATTCACAATGGAATGCTAAATAATGGCTTTGGATGCTAAGATTTAGAAGAAAACAAATGTGAAGAAAAGGAAATCATATAATGAAGGCGAGTAAATGAAATTATTTTACTACTACTTAGAGTATGAACTGAAAATAATTATGTTTTTAGTGAAATCATATTTCAAATTATGGCCACCAGCAAGAATGGCTGTTGACAATTCAGCAACATTTCTGTTTTTAAACTAAGACCTGTGGTAAATTCATCAAGAATTAACACAATGTCTCTGATTCTAAGAGTATAAAACTTAAAATTTTAGGGGTACTGTCTGGTTTTGTCATTTGACCTAGTTCACTCTTTGTGGGTACTACAGAAATTTGAGTCTTTTGCGATTGGGGGGATGTTTGTATACATATTGCCAGTTCACAAGGTTTCTGAGAGGAAGTCCATCTACACTGTCATCTTTACAGGTCTTTTGAGCTTTCCTGACACCCAGACACAATCATACCAGAGAGTATGAGAAACAGCCGCGTGTGTAGGTACCAAGGTGAGTGGGAGGTCGCACAGCCCCAGCAACTGCATAATGAAAGACTCCAAATGTCACGGCTGATGTTCGAGATGGGAGTCCTGAAGCTCTTCGGCTGCCTATTTATACCCCTCGCTAAACAGCATGAGAGACTGCTTAGATAATATTATGGTGTGTTTTTCTAAAATGGCTTTAGATAGCACTTGCCAGAAAACGCTCTATTTTTAATTGGTTGTTTATTTATTTGGGGGAAGTGGGGAGAAATTTGTCATCTGGAAAAACCATTCCATGGCGAGCTTTAGAGGTGAGAGGAAAGCATGCAGCCTGGGCAGCTAAGACGCCAGCAGGAACGGGTCTGGATGTGTCAGTGAGTCTGGATGTGTCAGTGAGTCTGAGGGAGTCTGTTCCCTTCTGTTTGCCTTCCTATCATTCAGCATCCTCAGCTAGAGAGGGTCTTTATGTTGCCCTGTGAGACCTTGTTTTAGAACCATATAGTAGACAACATCACTTGTTTCCCACACTTTTCTGGGCCTGACAACACCCCCCCCCCCAGGTATGCATCATCATTAGTCCCTTACGTCATGCGTCTGACCCATGGACACACAGATGACCTAATGACCTAACAGTGCTCTACTCCTTGCCTGTATCAGTTATTTTTTTTCTATTGCTACCATAAAATACCCAGCGAAAGGAACTTGAGGAATGAAGGGGTTGCTTATCTAACTGTTGGGTGGTACAGTTCATCATAGTGAAGAAGCCAAAGCCAGAGGCAGGAGTTTGCTGGTCATTCTGTGTCCACAGTCGGGAAGCAAAAGGTGCTCAGAGGGCACCCTCCTTTCTAGTGCCTGGAAACCCAACCGTGGAATGACACTGCTCGCGTTTAGGGTCTGCCTTCTCACTTCAGTTAACCCAGTCTGGATAATCCCTCCCAGACGCGTCCTGGGGCTTGTCTAGTCAGTGATTCTGAATCCTGTCAAATAGACTCATGACACTGACCACCACTCCACTTTTTCCATGGTGGCTTCTCCTTAGCATCAAGACTGTATTTCAGCAGAAACGATTGCTTGTGATGCCACAGAGATGTTAGTTCAGTGATGGAAGCTTCAGATAGAAGAGGAGAAAAAGGGCAACACCAGCAGTGTGATCAGGCAGTGACTAGGCTCACAAATTAGGTCTTTCTGCTTCACCTGTTCAACTCCAGAGACTAGAAAGAGCCCCACATGCTAGCAGCTGGATCAAGTCCACTGCCAGATATTTCCATTTGGTTATTTCTTGCTCACTATGATGCAGAAGTCAGTGTATTTGGTTAATAAAGCCTAGTGTCATGGAGATGCAAAACTAGACATTGAAGCAGGCTTTTCTTTATTAGTGGGCATTTTAGCTACATATTTACTGAGGTAGTATGCTACTGGCTATAACTGATGTACATAAATCATACTAAAGAAGAAAGTTGGCTCATGGTGTGAAGTCATATAGCTTCATACAACATAGAACACAAAGGAAAGAGAAGAATTTTAGACGGCATTTAATTAAGTTGTATGAAAGAGATGAGAGATTCCCTGCATTCCCTCACTTCTTTTATGAGATTTCAATGATGGGGCAGAGGGCAGGGGTCAGAATGCAGAGCCCTGAGGATTGGCATCAACTCTCTCTTCATGTACCCAGCAAACACTCATCGTTTTCCCTCTGTGCCTAAGATCTGGCTTTAGGAAGCAAGAAGAATGGTACCTGCCTTGCTCTCATGAAGTCCACATTCTAAGGGAAGTGGAGGATAAAGAAAAATGAGAAAATTGCAAACAGTGAGCCGTGCTATGAAGGTGTGAGCAGATGTGGCTTGGGTAGAAGGGCTCTCCTATACCACATACCGTGGGGCGTTCAGAATGAGTAGTGAATGAACAGTAGGACCAAGAACTCAAGAAGATAAGGTTGAGATATATGGGAACATGTCTGGCTTTATGAAAACTGGAATAAGTACCATGAGGGTCAATGAAGAACAATGGAATATCAGAATCACCACTTAGGTGAAATGTCTCCAACATGGCAATAGAAAGCTAAACAGAGAATGGGGAGCCATAAAGCTTCCGACAGGGATTATGAAAAATAACCGTGATGATTGCATGGCATTGTGAATGCAATTAGGCAATAGAACTGTACACTCAAAAGCCATGATATATATATATATGTAATATTATATTATATTATATTATATTATATATATCCAAGTTAAAATAATTTATGGAATAGGCCAAAATCTAATGAATCCTCTTATATGTGAATTATATATCAATAAAGCTGTTTACAAATAAGAAGTCTGATTCTCTTTGGCTAGCTTGGAGAAATGTTTTCCCCTGGTAACGATGCAGCTTTAATCTTTATGATTTTAGGACAACTGACATTTCCAAAGCTATAAATTCTTTTCTGTGTGGCTAAAGTTGTTTTTTGCTCCTTAATTTTATAAACTTATCAAAACATATGAACCCTGCAGCTATGACGTTCCAAACTCTACTGAGGACAGATCTGGTTACCTGGCTTACATTTTTTGTCTACTGTAGTCACTTGAAAACTGCCCTTTGCTTGGGCAACTAAGGAGAGGGAACCTGAAATGACCCTATCCTATACTGATGAATATCTTGCATATCACCTTAGAACCTTCATCTGGCGATGGATCGAGGTAGAGACAGAGACTCAATTTGGAGCAACGGTCTGAGCTCTTAAGGTCCAAATGAGGAGCAGAAGGAGGGAGAACATGAGCAAGGAAATCAGGACCACGAGGGATGCACCCACCCACTGTGACAGTGGAACTGATTTATTGGGAGCCCACCAAGGCCAGCTGGTCTGGGACTGAATAAGCATGGGTTGATTCTGGACTCTCTGAGCATGGCGGACAATGAAGGCAGATGAGAAGCCAAGGACAATGGCACTAGGTTTCGATCCTAATACATGAACTGGCTTTGTGGGAGCTTAGGCTGTTTAGACGCTCACCTTCCTGGACGTAGATAGAAGACCTTCGTCTTCCCGCAGGGCAGGGAATTTGGACTGCTCTTCAGTATTGAGAGGGAGGGGAAATGGTGTGGGGGGAGGAGAAGAGGAGTGGGGATAGGGGGAGGGGAGTGGGGGGAGGGGGTAATATTTGGGAGGAGGGGAGGGAAATGGGAAACGGGGAGCAGGTGGAAATTTTAATTAAAAAAGAATAAAAATAAATAAAAAGGAAAAAAAAAAGAAAACTGCCCCTTGGGGCTTAAAAAAGTTAATGTACAGGTTTTGAATGCCTCCATTTTTATAATTTTTCCAAATTTTATTGTCTATACATTATCAGAATTTATAATCTACAAGATATGTGTTTCCACTTTATTATTCCTAACTGCCCCAAACATACCTGTCCCAAATGCATTGGCCCCTTAGGGGTCAAAATGGCATTTGGTCAAGGATTGGCTCTGTATTCCCACCATATGCTTGTTAAAATACAGGTTTCATTCTGCCCCAAATAAACTAGAAATTCTCGAGGTAAGGACACAGGCTCAGCATTTAAACTAGTTTTCTAAATAATTCTCACACAATTGAGAAGCCAAACTTCAGAATATTAAGGTGACCTCTTGTGCCTGGTATACCTCATGGTGCAAGATTTCAAAGTCTCTAAAAGCTGTAAACAGGACCAGAGACCAGCAACTACCTATAGGAGAATGTCCCCGCTACCTTCAACTTTCACAAGGTAGTTCATTCTCATAATGAGCTGTCACGGGCAGCAGAATTAATAGGTTTTGTTACACAGTAAAAAACCTAAGAGTTGGGGGTAGGAGGCGCATCATCCTCCCTGTGATTAGTAAAAGGAAGAGTTGGGCAAGATCCTGGTTTAGTGTTTCATACAGGCATAACTCAGACAGCCAAGACGTGCCCATGGTGGCCCTGTCTGCTATCTCCATGGTCAGCACTTACTCTACCTGGGTATGGAGCTCTGTAGTGACACCATGTGACCCTTGATATCTCTGCTCTGCGGAACTGGGTCAGCCTTTAGGTCACATGCATTGAATGATTGAAGGAAATGAAAGATGCTTCCAGAAAAGAGGTAGCCTGCAGAAGGGAGACAGTCAGTGAAGACCTGGTCATACTGAGGCCTATTTGAAGTATCCTGAGGCAATCATCAATGGGAAAAATCAGAGAAAAGTGGGCACCTTTATAAACACTCTCAGTCCAGCAGGGAGAAGAAAGACAAACTTCTCAAGCACTGTGGTACCCAGAGACTGCCATCTACCCCATCAGCACCAGTCTTTGTATTTTACTGTAGGATCTCAGTTGCCATAACAGTAGAGCCAGGTGTATGTGTGTAGGGGTATTCATTTCATAACAAAATAATAAAATAGCTTCCAAGTTCTTCACAGGACCACAAGCAGAGTTATGATTTAAACCCAAGTCCTATCCGGTCCTCACTTACTACTCCACACTGACCCTTCAGAACAACTAATGGCGGGACAAACAGAAAGAAATTTATATACAAATTTATTTTCTTAACTGTGCGTATAATTTAAATCTATACTTAATTGTAGATGGTAGTTCTTTCTTATTTTGCATTTAATCTGTATCTAATAAACTACTTTTATCCAATACACAGCCTCCAGGAGAAGCAGCTGCAATAATGGAAAAGAGAAGAAGCATTTCTTTCTGAGCACGACACTCTTAGCAACAGGAACGTCGCTGTGCCGCAGTGTGTGACGAGCTGTGTTTTCCCATCCATCCCAGCAGGAAGACGGGCCACATTTCTACAAGAGAATCTAATGCCACCCGACTAAAATTAGACCAGCCCACATTTATGCTTTGAGTTGGTGTCATTATCTCAGCTGCTGTGGGGGAGTTTACACTCCTAATCTCTGCATATTGAGAACGGATCACGCGAGATCTTAGTAACTCCAAGAGCTCGAGAAATTCACCCTTCCACATTACTTCATTCTGGTGACGAAATTTCAAGGGGACCCTTCCAAAGTCCCAGGGGAGGAAAAGAGTGTCTAACTGAATGCTCAGTGTGCCAGCTGGTGGCAACTCTGAGGAACACTGCTGAACCACCTTCAGCACTTGCAATGGAACATGAGCCGGAGGGGCATATCTTTAACAGATATCCCTGGATGGCTACAACAGGCCATAGTGAGTTGACAGTTTACTTCCAGGCACACAGCTTAGGCTAGACGATGAGTATCACCAGTTGGGCACATTCCTAAGGTGGTCAGATTTTAAACACAACAAAACATTGACTCATCGTAAGATAGGTGTCTTCATGTAGTTTTCCAAATCAAATGTTAGAAAAGCATGGGACTAATTAGAAACATGGATTAGTTTCATGGCATACATGTTCATAGTCTGTCAGTACCAGCATCTATGCAGGAAATTAGATCAAATGTTATTTTCAAGAACAAAAATTCATAGTTATCCTACACTTCCTAACAGACCCCATAAAAACTTCTAGAAGCCCACCCCCTTTCCCTGCATTGCTTGCTCTGATCAAATTCAGCGGAAAATAATTGCCTATTTGCCACGTACTATTTTCATTTTATCTTCCTAAAACCGGGTTTCCTCTTTGCTACCAGAGTGTGGAAAAGCTGTTCTCTGCTCACTGTTGCCTACTTTTCCATCCTTCTGTGACATTTATTTGTGAGCTCATATGCACTCCTATGTAAACGAAACAGCCTGCCTTTAGAAAGGGGTTATTTTAACAAAAATTATATCCTTTAATAGTATATCATGTTTAATCTTCACCAAGCAGTGCTAAAATACAGAGGGTGTGATTAAATTTATTGAGGAGATCATTAGAGCATGATCTTCATGCTGCACTTCCTATTAGAAATCATTGTTCACAAGGTAAAACTTGAACTCCTTTGGAAATTTTAAGCACTAAATCACTCTTGCCTCAGGAAAAAAATCAATTATTCCATTCAGTCACATTCAGACACCCGTACTACCTCCACAAAGCCTAAGGCAACAGTTTCTGTGTCTTCTGTTGTCGACTTTGACCTTGATGTCTGAGATGCTGACGCCACTACAGAGTGCAGAGACTTCATGTGCAGGGTTTCCCACGGCAGGTGTCTCTCACTTCCACAGCGGCTTCCATATACTTTCACTTAAAATGGGGAAAACTCAAGGGAGGATGAAGGCAGAGGAGAAACGTTATTGGTTTAAAAGGCAAAGAACCAGAAGTGATAATCTGATTAATTATGTTCGATTGCCTTGTGTTTCCTTTTGGGTTCATTTTTTTGCATGTTCATGTGTGTGGTATACAAGTGTATGGGCATACGTGTGTACCAGTGTGCAGCACATGTATGTTTTACATGCATTCATGAAAAATTCCAGAGGTTCACATCAGGTGTCTTCCCTGATAACTGATAACTGAAGGTCTTAGTCAGCCTGCCCCTGGAAATCCCCCGTCTCTGTCTCCAGAGTGCAGGAATTACAGGTGTGCTACCATATCCCTGTGGAGTTTACATGTGTTTTGGGGATCTACACTCTGAACCATCTCCCTCCCCTGTGTTTCTGACGATCATTTTTATGTTTATGTTTACCAAAACTTGGGTAAAATCCATTTTTAAAATTTTACTTTGATTATATTTAATTACGTGTAAGTGTTTATCTGTATGTGGATATACGAGCGTGAGTGCAGGTGGCTAAGAGCATCAAACTCTGCTAGGGCGGGAGTTGCAGCTCATTGCGAGGGGCCAGACTTGGGTGGTGGGAACCACTTTTGGATCCTTTGGAAGAGCAGCACAAGATCTTAACTGAATTCTCTTAATTGCGGGACAATCTCTCCTATTGGTATAATGCATTTTAAACCACTCATGGAGCAGTTAAATGACACTCTCCAAAAACCTAGCATTGCAAATAAACTCCTATGTATTAGTGAAATCTGTTTGCATCCTTCTCCTGTGTTTCTAGTTGTCCAAATCCGGTTTGCCATGTTGTAAGTTATTTGTCTTTTGATTTTACTCAAGCTGAAGGTTGCTATGTTTTCCAATCCTCAACAGAGAAGAATGGTTCTGTTTTTATTGTACTGCCCTTTGCTTGTTTAGGCATGTTTTTCCAATGAGGCTAATAACTGACCCTTTCTCTTCAGATTGCCTCTAAAGACCAACTACTTAGCATATCATTAAATTATGCACAACGGAGCTTTTCTTGCAGAAAACACTCATCACTGATTGGTGATACTATGAGTATTAATTTTACCGCCTATATCGTAAGACGTCATTTCCTAGCGTATCCTTTCCTTAGACATAGTGTACCTCAGAAGTCTAAGGAAGACACAAATTGTAAACTGAGGCTTTTAACAGAAGTACTTTGTGAGCGCAAAAATGGTTGTGAGATAAATCATCATAAATTGAATTGCATAAAGTCAAAATTCTATGTTAAATCTTTTTCTCAGCTTAGCTTAGACTCCAGTTTGCATGC
Organism: Chionomys nivalis; assembly: GCF_950005125.1. Classification (NCBI taxonomy): domain Eukaryota; kingdom Metazoa; phylum Chordata; class Mammalia; order Rodentia; family Cricetidae; genus Chionomys; species Chionomys nivalis. The sequence continues at coordinate 52,244,871 of NC_080101.1, read as the reverse complement.
ATATTAGGAGAAGAAAGAGTGCCCCTCCCCCCACCCTCAACACCCACTGGTTAGAGTGGGGGTGGGGGGTAGAGGGGGCTAAAGTGCTAAACCCTTGGTTCCTAGGGGATTATATTTCAGTACAGCATCCACTTTTCAAGAGCTGTAATTTGAAGTGCTTTCGAGTTACCATCTTTTCCCTGGGCTCTCCACTCTAATCCCTTTCTGTTCATTGAAGTGTAGATTTTCCCCTGCTGCCTTATCCTAACACTGCAGTCAGAAAAGGCTGCACATTCTCTTCAAGTGGTATTTGTTTGTGATCCTTTGCTATGGGTGAGAAAAACCAATTTTCCTTCACACAAGAAAAAAAAGAAAGTACTTTGGACTACACCGCCATGGGGAACTAGAGCCATAATTCACGAGAAAAAGAGCCCGTGAGTCCCTGAGTTCAGTGAACATGGTGGCCTAGAGATGCATGATGGGGTGGTACTGATGTCTAGACGGTGATGTTTTATTCAATCAGGAGCCAAAAATGAAACCCGATTTAGATAATTGCACAGTTGAGCCTCATGCTCAATGGTCTAAAACATTTCATAGATATTCCAAGCACTACAAATGAAATTATACTACATCGACCCTAACTGATAGTATGGTCTAATGCACTAGATATTTTATTTCTTGGTCCTTTTACCTGACATTTTTGTGGTACATTTAAAATCTGATTTTATCTGGGTTTCTCTAGTTTGCATTCAAGTACAAAATCCCATTAGAAAATATTAATATTATTTTGGAATAACCTCTAGCTCTTCATGACAAAACAATGCAATTATAGATCTTAATGTAGAGATCTATTATTCTACTACCTTAAAAGACTCTGTGTGGTGATGTGAATGAGAATGTCCCCCACAGATTCAGTTGTTTGAAACAGGTCCACTATTGGGGTGCTCTTTGGTTACGTTTAAAAGTGCAAAGTTTTCGGGCGAAGTATATCACTGGCAGTGGACTTTGAGGTCTCAAAAGCCATGTACCATTGCAAGTTTGCTCTCTGCCCATGCCTGTAGTTCCAGGCATGAGCTGCCAGCTTCTCGTCCCTAGAGCCACGCCGTTCCTATGCCGTCAGGACTATAACTCTGTGGAAGTGTAGGCAACAGTAACTCTTTCCCCTCTAGCATGCCTTAGTCATGTGCTGATCCTGGCAACAGAAAAATCACCACTCGAGTCTGATAAAAAAAAAAATAATGTTTTCCTTTTGAGATGATAAATGCAACTGCCTTCATAAAGAAGTGTCTTAGAACAGAAATATCTTCGGAGCTTTTCTCTCTATAGAAGATTTACTCTCTATCAGTAGTTCTCCTTTTGTCACTCATGAAAGTTAATGATGCTATGTGATCACATGTGCCACAGTTGTGAATGTGTCTGTGCGTATGCACATAATAACATACTCAACATAGGCAATAAAAAGCCAGGCTCTAGTTTTCACTTGCTCACAAACTACTATGTGACTCTCAAATGCTGAAAACGGGGCGCGGGGGGGGGGTAGGTAGAAAGTGATGCTCCAGTTCGCTTCCATTCTATGCTCCGTGAAAACATTTTCCCAGCTTGCTGCTCTGTTTTGTCACAGATCTATCACAAAAAATTACTCAGCACATAGAACTGAACCAAATTTAAGAGTGCTAAGTAAAATCCACGGTTTGTACATCTTGTCCCTCGTCACAACCATCTTTTTCCGGTCACTGGGTGACTGACATCTTTGTAACTGGACCTACAACATCCACACGAGCTGGACCACACTGTAAAGACCAGAGTCTGCACCCCGGTAGCCCAGAAACACATTCAGCTCTCATCATCAAAGACACAGACTGACTGGGCTTCTTTATCAGTTTCTATTGTATGCTGTTCTCCCTTAGACCCCTCGGTACGGGTAGTACCACTAGACCTTCTTATTGCCCTTTTATTTAGATATGATCATTGTCAGACCTACCTCCAGTAGTTAAGCCACCCTTCCCTAGCTTTCCCGACACTTGCCTAACTTCTGCTCACCTCTCTCATAGCTTACCATTCCATAGCAACTACTTACTTTCTTCCCGTTAGGAATCCCACACAATCCTATCACAAATACACATGTGCTAGGCTTACAAGGTTTTCTTCAACCTCATAATCTAGAATATCTGCCCAGAGTTCTCTATTCTACCCCCCTCCTCTAAAATCCCTGGATAGTGCCTCACTTCCCAAAAATCTTCAGGTAGCCCTCTCTCACCCCTGTGAGACTATCAGCTCCTTTAAAGGCAGGATCTTGTCTGGCTTGTTTGAGATGATGCAGTCCCTATTGGTGAGGAAAGCACACGGCCAGGATTCTTCAAATCACCCACACATAGGAACAGACTATAAAACTTCAGCTGAGAGCATACTAGTGTTATGTACTTCCTCCAGAAGGTTCTACCTTCTCCCCCAAACAGCACCTTAATATGGGGACCAGTGTTCAAGTGTTCACGGAGGCCACTTCCTGTGCAATGGATCCCATTTTCCCCGGTCCCAAATGCTCATGGTCATATCATAATGTAAACTTCATTTAATCGAGCTTTACAGCTCTCAGTAGTTTTATAGTCCTTACATTGCTGAAAAACATTAAATTAAAAGTCTCTTCCATGGGTCAGACATTCTCCAAACATCCATAAAAAACAAATCGCACACTCCAACATAGGGGGTTTGGCCCAGGGTAAAAATTCCCATTCAAAAAGCGAAAAACAGTGGTTGTACCAAAGTGAGACCAAACCCCAGTAGGGTAAACACCAGATCATTCAGCTGCATACTTGGCATGCGGAACTCATGATGGCCGCACCTGGGCCCCAATGGTCATGGCGCAGTCTAATCCCTGGAGCTCTATTGTTTATGATCCATGCGACCCCTCTTTTAGGCTGGTTCCAACTGACAATGGCAACATGCTACCCTTCCAGATACCTCACATTCCTGGTATTTCTTTTTTCTTTTCTTTTCTTTTTTTTTTTTTTTTTTTTTTTTTTTGGTTTTTCGAGACAGGGTTTTTCTGTGGTTTTGGAGCCTGTCCTGGAACTAGCTCTGTAGACCAGACTGGTCTCGAAGTCACAGAGATCCGCCTGTCTCTGCCTCCCGAGTGCTGGGATTAAAGGCTTGCGCCACCATCGCCCGGCTGCATTCCTGGTATTTCTAATGTACCTGGATCATAGCTATAACATAGGCTTCAGTTTCCAAGTTGTACACACTGTTAGCTCAAGTGCTTCATGTTAAAAAAAAAAAAAAAAAAAAAAAACGGACACATGTTGTGTGGCCTCGGCGACTTCCTGGAACCTTGATGCAAGTCTGTGTAAGCCCCTTACATAGGGAATGCCAAGCTTCACTGCTTGCTTAAGATGCAGCCTGGTCAACATTGGCCGGAGTGGCTCAGCCTCTGTGTGCCTTCTTGGCTGAACACTTCCCTAAGCAGCCATACAGATGTCTCCATTTAAATTAACTTGCACTTCTACCTCCTTGAGCTGGATTACTGTTCTAGAGGCACCCACCTTTTTCTGTTGTCCCTGTAAAACATATAAAATTTCTCTTAATAGCACTAATTGTTTTTTAACAACTACAATGACTTTATTCAAACATCCTTACCCTTACCTTCTCCAGGGTTCAAGTCCCTTCTCCCCCACACTGCATATCTCTATCCATATCTTCAACTAAGTTCATGTTCCGTCTTTGCCTCATTGAACATTTTGCACACATTTCTGCTCTAGTTTCTGCTTTTTCTCACTGGAAATATGGACAAATGCAATAGCCTACAGCTATTTCACAGCATAGATATGATGCTGCCTTGACATTTTCTCTCCAGACATCTTACTCCATTATTTTTTAATTAATCACATGCAAACTTTTAGGACATGAGAAAAGTACAATCAGATTCTTTGCCAAAATTCAACAACGGTTCATAGGTCAGCCCTCAGGGGAACCCTTGCTCCTCTCTGAGAGCTCGGCAGCCCGCTCTGCTGTCATCTGTGCCGCCAGCATGCTGGTCTTCTGAACCCCCATGACGGGTCCTTTAAGATCTCTTCACAACACTCTGGACCTTCTGTAGCTCGCATCTCTAAACTCTCCTGCATTTTCCCACAATCGTGTTCTGAATGCCTACAAACCATACAATCAGCTTCGTCACAGCAACCGTCTCTATTATTGACTTTTCTTATTGCAGTGATCAAATACTTGGCAAGAAGAAATCAGAGAGAACAGAGATTGATTTTGGCTCAGAGTTTGAGAGTACAGTCTATCATGGAAGCAAGGGGTGGCATTTAAGTCACTAGGATCACATAGCTGGAAATCTTTACATCTTAAAAGATCAGGAAACAGACTAGACAGAACACGGGACTGAGTTGTAACACATTGACAGTCACTCCCAATAACTCACATTCTCTAATAAGGTTCTACTAAAGGTTCTTTCACAACACCCCTTCTCTCTCTCTCTCTCTCTCACACACACACACACACGTGCATGCATACACACACACACACACACACACTATCATTGTCTGCTGAAGACCAAGTGTTAAAACACATAGACCTTTAAGAGACATTTCATATTCAAACCATAGCACGTAACACATAGCTACCCTCAAGAAGGTTATCACAAAATTGGTTCCATTTTGATTTATCTCAGCAGTCCTACTGTGTGCTCATCAATACTAAGATGTCTTAAAGTTTTGAGGTCTTTAATACTGTACAATTGGAAATGTGGGCTGTTATTTATATTTACATTTCTTTAGTATAACTGGTTAATTTATAAATGTTCTTCATTCATTGTCCTTTTCTCTTAATTATTAGGGTAGTAATGTGTTGCTGGGAAAATATCAAGGCTATAACATGAATTTTATGGTTTATATTGAAAAGCTAGTCTAATTGTATGATTTTTATATTGTCATAAAAATAAATATCACTTAATTATCATGACTATGATTTTATGCTCTCCTGCCATTATAATTCATTAGCATCTTTATTCGATCACATATCTCCACAAAGAAGAAATTGGTGAGCAAAGGAAGTTGAAATGGTTCATTTGCAACATTTTTTTGCCAGTAAAATTAGTTTGCAAGATTCACAGCACCAAAAAGCTCTAGATGCAATTTCCTTTCTGCAAATGCACATCTGTTGACTCTCTATCCTTTTCTTAATAATGATTTCAGGAGTTGTGCTAATAAGACTACGTGGCTTAATTGACATCCTGTTCTCTTATATTTTTTCTAAGAAAATCCTTTAAGGCCATACAATCATTTCCCTAACATTTAAATTATTTATGTTTCAGACTGATAGCAATGATACAAATGGGCCCCAAGAAAAAAAATCAAATCTTCCAACACCACAAAAACCCTAATGGTGTTTTCTGTGTTAGTGGAGCCTAGACACTAACGGCTGCTGAGGAATAATGACCTTATTGGTACCACTGTTAACACTGGGTCCCATATGTGCTGTGTCAGGCTTAGTAAAAATCACAGTGGCAGAGCAATTGGGCATTGTTTCTTCCTGACATTTCCCCCAAGTGACTTCTTACTACCTACTTCTATAAATTAACGCTGTTTCCTAGCCTTGTACTTCTGATTGCATATTTGAGTGACACACACCATGCTGAACCACACTTAGGCTGATTGGTTGTCTTAAAAGTGGCAGCATCACAGGAAAGGAATAAAATATTCTAAACAAGGCTGTTGATAAAGCTATGGGAACAAGAGAACCAACTTGGCATCCAGATGCAGGCACAGAAAGCTTGTCAGGAATGTTAAAAATCAGTTTTTCCTCTTTTAAAAAACACAAGAGAAGGCATGATTGATAGATAGTTCATAAAAGTATAAAAGATACATTTTTAAAAGCTCATGTGCTTCTACTCAGCATTCTTATCCAAGATGGGGATGACCTTTGGAGTCTAAGTGAAAGGACACAAAATTCATAGCCACAAAAATACTTCTGGAAAGATTCAGAATTACTAAAACATGTTAATTTAAACAAGCAAAGAAACATTGATTTCTATATTCAACCTAAACAATATTTTAGACACAGGGTCTCATTATGAAGTCAAGGTTGACTGTGAACTCCTTGTGTAGCCCAGGTTTATCCTTGACCTCTCAATCCTGCAGCTTCTCTCTCCCAAGTGCTGGGATTATAGGTGGGTGCCATCAAGATCCAAACAATTCATGTCTTATGAGTTTGTAGGAAAGAAGTGAGCTTCCTTACTGACCAGTGTGCCATGTTATGATCTGGTGCAGTCCTACTTGCCACAGTATCCCGGAAAAGCACGTATATTTGATTACTGTACACAGGAGAGGACTGAGGAGCAAAGTTACATAAATTTTCAAAATTACCATTAAATAACAATACATTCCCAACTTGAATCCAGTTATTATTATTTTTAACTATGTCATACTGTTTCTCAAAGGAAGGATACAAACCAGATGTCAACTCCACTGTAGTGGAGAAGAAACACAAGCCTGAGTAAGGGTATATGGAGAGGAAGGCTGGCACGGTGGGCACAGGGATCTAAGCAGTTACTGCATCACTACCCATTCACTGCACGCAGCACTTACCAAGTAAGGTTCACAACTGCGACCACTTTATAGATGATAAAACCGAGGTGCAGAAAGGAGGAGCAAAGTGCTCAAGGTCATTCAGTCATTGCATTAATTTCCTAGGAATACAACAAGAGTTCTGCAAAGCTAGTGGTTTCATACAATATGTAGTCTCTCACCTTTATAGTGATTAGAAATCAAAAAGAAAGCAACCTGGGATTGGTTCCCAGAACTGCCATGACGGGAAGAAGAACCGATTCCCACAAGTTGTCCTCTGATCTGCAAACATGCCCTCCCAATCTAAACACATGAAAGCGTAAGTATTCAAGTTGTTTCTGACACAAGCAGCAGTGGCAGCAGGTTGAGAGCGGACGATGCAGGTCTTAGAGCGCACTGCTAAGGCATCAGTAGGCACTTTGTGTGGCCTGTAGAGGTGCTAACGAGAATTGACAGTGTGTGTGCTGTAGTAAAACAGTTTTGGTTACAGCGGAGACCAGGCAGGGGTATCAGGGATGAGGCTGTCTATGCAGAAGATACTCAGGGGTGTATTTGAGAAGTTAGATAAAAAGGACAGGCTGAGGGAGCATGAGATAACGTGTGTATGCATGGTTTATAGGAGATACGGCTTTATGCTCAGTGATTAGCATGTTGCCTACTTTTAATAGGGGGAAGCTTTTAGCTTGGGAAGGGAAAGGAAGGACAATACAAAGCAAAAAGGAGAAAAAAAGGGAAGGGGAAACAAACATTAAGGGTGCTTAAAAATCTATGAGGAAGCATATTTGTTTTATGTTTACTTAAACACACACATATGTATAGCTTAAATAAAATTAATCCTCTAAGGGAACAATAAATTCCACTTATAGGCATGGGAAAGCTTCCTTCCATTTGTTGGTCAAGGGAGTCCAAGAGACTCACAAAACAATATGGGCTATTTCTGTTGCCTTTTGTTGCATCCCAACAGATAATAACCTTCTGTTATTGAAGGTACCATGCATTTTAGTCATAGGATTAGGAGAAATAATATTGTAATTGACCTGGAAGTCCAATTCCTTAGGCCTAGCTCTCATAGCTTCTGAGGGTGTTATGCAAGCCATGTAACAATATAAGCAATCTATAGCCCTATCCATCTGTAAAGCCCGTGAAGTGTAGAAATGACTAGCACAGATTTGCCCAGAGGTACAATAGTGGCATCTATAGCTTGGGGGTAACCAATAACTGTCTAGTTGGAGTTAAAACCTGCTCAATAGGGAAAAATTCATGGCTGGAAACTGTACACCTGGTTAATAATCACATCTATCGTTGATTGGGCTATGGAAGCTAGAGGAGAACATACAACTGACATTTTCCTAAGCCAGTATAATTCTCAACTACATTCTGAATATACTATATATATATATATATATATATATATATATATATATATATATATGTGTGTGTGTGTGTGTGTTTGGGGGGCAACAGACAGAGACCATTATAGAAATACACAACTGATCAAAACGTAGAGAAGAACTGGCTACGGTGTACCCATTCCCTATTGATATATTTAATCAAGCCTACATTGAAGGTTCCAGAAGTATCATGGGGCGGAGAGAGAGTGTAAGCGTTAGAGGATTAGGATATCTGGTAGGAAACAGCAGTGTCCTCTTTATATGACAGGTAGTTTTATTTTATATGAAATCTTAATAATATGGTTGTATAAGCAAGATATGAACAATGACAACACCAGTTGACATCTCAATGTAGACGGGAGAAATCTCATGAGGACCCTGCTAGATTAAAAACTACAGGCAATTAAGTTCTACCAGAAGAAGGAGAATCAGCCTGATAATTATCCAATCTCACTTCTAAATGGGCAAACTTAAATGCCTTAAGCAAATATACATGGACAATTCAAAATGGACTAAGAAGGCTTTGTATGTGGTCTCTGTGTGTGCATGCACATGTATGTGTGTGCTTGTGAATGGGTGCATGTGTAAAACAAAGATAAAGAAAATGTTATGAATTTTAGAGGAAGAGGGAGGGAGTTGGAGAGGGAAAGGGTGAATTGGAAATAATGTAACTACAATTCATATATGAAATTCTCAAAAGAAAAGTAAAAACAAATGTGTTCAAGATCAGAAAAACTTAACTGATGCATTAATGAATGATCAAAGATGTCCTGGAGTTATCTACACAGGCAATGATGAGGTCTCATCTCCTTGGTTCTAGGTGGGAGTCATGGTATTGAAGGACCCTTGAGATTTAGTCACTACAAGTTTTGCAGCTCCCTGTGGGGCTCTCAGAGGGCTCGCTCTGGGAATCCTGAGTTGCTGTTTATGAAGTCTAACTTCAAATGGACAGATCATGTGGAAAGACTTCATTGAAAGAACAGCCTTCCAAGTTCTCCCAGGAATGTGCTAAACTTGAGAGTAAAGACCAGCCAGATGCCAAATGAAAGCGCTGACTGATGTCTGATGAAGTTCGACTCAGGAACTTCCAAGCTATGACCTTCCTCAATTCTCGGCCTGAAAAAACAAGAGTTCTACTAAAATGGCTGTTGTTGCTGAGGCCACTACTCTTGAGGTAGTTTGGAAAAGATAAGCAAGTTCAAATCTATCTGTAAATATGCACATCTGGGGATGTCAGTCTGTGATGTCCACATTACTTAAATCTGTGAAAGTTTTGTGTTAATGAGTTGGTCTTGACGCTGCTCAGGTCAAGAAACCATACTTGCTTCTTTTTCAAAAGTTAAAATCCACTTGCCCATTAGAACAGTAGATATATTTTTATCTCATCTTGAATAAATATTTGCTACTTAAACACTAACAGTGAAAGTTAAGCCGTCACTCATCAGTCAATCAGGCTATAATGAGTCAAACCACAACCCAACAGCCTGTGCATGCTACTGTTTAATGCCATAGAGTTGACCTTCAGTCCACAGAAGTCAGTTTACCACATATTATATATTTTATATTACCAGTGCAGGAGGTATAATACTCGGTATATCTGTTAATATAGCTGTATCTAGAACCATTTCCTAACCCTTTATGTAAAGAACATGGGCAAAATACCAATAAAAGTTTTCTTTGAAATTAGGTAAAATGTATCACAAATAAGATGGAATTTACTAAATACTTTAGAGTGAATACCAAGGATTTAAAATTTTATTTAAATTTCTTAACAAGATGTAATATTTGTAAAGTTGGATAAAACACAGTAACATGCTCCACATATACCCACATGTTTTATCAGCATAGTGAGCACCTCTGTCATGTGTGAAACCATTTATTTTGATATGTTGGAAATTTGTTGGGTTTTTTTTGAGATTTTTTTTCAATTGTTTATTTGATTCATTCTGAAGATTTTTTTATTTATTTATTAAAGATTTCTGCCTTCTCCCCACCACCGCCTCCCATTTCCCTCCCCCTTCCCCATCAAGTCCCCCTCCTTCATCATCCCTAAGAGTAATCCGGGTTCCCTGCCCTGTGGGAAGCCCAAGGACCACCCAGCTCCATCCAGGTCTAGTAAGGTGAGCATCCAAACTGCCTAGGCTCCCACAAAGCCAGTAAGTGCAGTAGGATCAAAAACCCATTGCCATTGTTCTTGAGTTCTCAGTAGTCCTCTGTCCGTTATGTTCAGCGAGTCCGGTTTTATCCCATGCTTTTTCAGACCCAGGCCAGCTGGCCTTGGTGAGTTCCTGATAAAACATCCCCATTGTCTCATGTTGGAAATTTGAAATAAAACCTAGATTTTTGGAACCAACAGGAAATAAAAACTAATTCCTCTTTTCTTTTTCCTTTTTTCAAATTTCTCCAGAATTTTGTGTGTTTGTTTTTATTTATTTTTATTCATCTATATGTGTCTGTGTGAGTGTATGCCATATGAGTGTGAATGATCATAGAAGACAGAATACTGTGGGATAATTCTTTGTACACTTTAAGATTTGTCACTTATATTGGTTTAATAAAATGCTGTTTGGCCAGAAGCCAGGCAGGTGGGGAAACCAGACTAAGAGAATTCTGGGAAGAGGAAGACAGAGAGATGCAGTCACCAGCAAGATGCAGAGGAAGATGAGAATGTCTTACTGAGAAAAGGTACCAAGTCACAAGGCTAAGCATAGACAAGAATTATGGGTTAATTTAAGTTGCAAGAGATAGTTAATAATAAGCCTGAGCTAATAGGCCAAACAATTTATAATTAATATATGTTTCTTTGGTACTAAACAGCTATGGGATTGTGTGGGACAAAACTTCCATTTACAACAAAAGAGGGAGTTGGATGCCCTAGAGTTGAAGTTCTAGGTGATTGTGAGTCACCCCAAGTGGCTTCTAGGAACCCTGGATGCCTGGAAGAGCGATAACAGCTCTTAACTGCTGAGCTACCTCTCCAGCTTTTCTCCCTGACTCTTGATGCCATTATGTAACTGCACAGATGAGGAAGAACATGGAGTATCTGTCTTTCTGTGTCTGGCTTATTTCACTTAATGTAATTACCTCCATTTGCAGGTGTGTAGCTCATAAGCAAGAAGTTTTCAGGGAGACACTTACACAGAAAATCACGTCTTTAAAAGCTTCCTGTGAGCCAGCCACTTGAAAGCCTTTTATTCAACTCACCTCACTTCAACTTTATAGCATCCCAAAGAAACACTAAAATCTACTTGTTTGTTATATGTGAAGACAAACGCCAGAGACATTATATAAATTCTCATAAATGGGAAATTAGCTGAAAAGTTCAATGTGTTCTCATATAAGGTCCTAAAGGTAGCAAACGTGATGTCTAGGACTCCGGTGAGTCCTGATCCTAATGCCAGATGTTCCTCTTTACTACAAGGGAAGTCAGGGTTCAAACTCCAGCAAGTCAATTTTACCTGCTTTTCAGTGTTAAAAAAAAAAAAATCATTGCTTCACCCTTCCTTGTAGTAGAGTCTTCACACGTTAGCATTGAGGATTTCATGAGTAGCACCCAGAATACTGTTTAGACATTGTAGATATGAATAATTCTTTTAATTTTTGTTTGACTTGTTTATTTATATACTGTACTAATTTTAAATTATTTCTTCAACAATACATATAATATATAGTCTATATAAACACTGTTGTAAATACTAAACATTTGTGGTACATGAAATATAGACATATTGCTTGTTTTAAAATCCAAGTGCAAGAAGCATTTTTATGGAAAAGTTTAAATACTAAAGATGTGTGGAACATGCACTCTCTGTCTCAACTGTCCAGATATTCCAGTATGCTGTGGAAGAAATTATGAAAATCATCATGGTCATAGTCCACTGTAACTTTCTTTAAGAAATAGGTGTGGTCTGATTTGGTTCATAGGTCATCGTTCATTAAGTCCTACTCCAGACTACTCAACAAGCAACTGTAGCAGGTCGGATAGACAATGTGTGGATTCTTACAGGAACTCATAGCAAGGGCCACTTTTCTTACTCTAGGAGGACCAGAGAAGGTTTCTGGTGATGTACTAAATGGAAATCTAAGTATGACTAAAAATTGACAAGAGTAACTTTAGGAAGGGAAACCCAACAGGTCAAAGGGAAGAGAGATAATTACCTCCTAGGGTGCATCATGAGGACTCAATGACAATAATAGGGGCAGGCAGAAACAAGAGAGAAAGGGTTCTCTCTACAGTGAGTCTGGTGTTGATGCTTGTTTGGATTCTCTATGTCACTAAGGACTGTGCTACCACAGTGATGTGGGAGACTCTTGGGAGGCAGGAGCTCTTCCACCACACTCATACTGTGACAACTAATTGTGGTTGTTAGCATGGTTGAACCTGGTGTCACATAAAGTGTGTGCCACTGGGCACTACTGTGAGAATTTTCTTGGGTGGATTAACTGATGGAGGAAGTCCCAACCAAATGTGGGCAGTACCTTCTAGTGGTGGACCAAAGAAAAGGACTTGGAAGATTGAAAACTTTTGGTTTTTTGCTTGCTTGCCCTCATTAAAAAGTTTTCATTTAATTTGTTTCTTTGTTTTGTTTTGTGAGTCGGAGTTTAATTATGTGAAATACATGGACCTCTAACTCTCAGAGATCTAATTGCCTATGACTTACAAGTGATTGAGCTGAAGGCTTCACCTGGCCTTGCATCCACTCCTGCTGGCAAGTTTGCCTGATTTCTGCTGTATTCCTTTGCTGACATCAGAATTCGTTTCTTCAGGTTTCAGATGTAGGCTGGAGACCAGCAATTCTCCAGGAAGAACCCAGGGCTCAGCTCTAGACTGGGACTGTGGAGACATCCGGTATCATAAACTGGAACTTCTCAATTCCAGCGTCTCTACTATGAGACAGCCATGGATGGACTACCCAGACCATATCATATAGGCCAATCTAAGAATTATCAGATATACATGTATGCGTATCTATATGTGTATATTCAGTCTACCAGTTCTGCTCTTTCAGAGAACCCTGTCGAATACAACCACCATGATGTCCTTTACCCTGCAGGAACATCACAACAGGATCAAAGTGATCACGGTCTGTTTAACCCTGCAGCCACGTAAGCATTTCCTCTTATTACCATGTCTCTTGATTATTTTGTCACAGTGACTTGAAAGCTGCCTAGCACAATGCTCATGGAAAGCTATTGACGACACCCCTGTGAGTGGAGAAAAAGACGAAATCACTGTTATGTAAAAAGACAGAAACTCAACGGGCTTTGGAAATGGGAAGAACAATTTGTTCTAATCCAGAAAGCATTGGTATAAAAAAACTTCAAGGGCGAATAGTGGAACAGGGTAAATTGGGACAGAGGATGGAAGGATAGGCTAGAGGAGGGAATACTGGGGAGGGATAAATAATTCTAAAAGCCTTTTGAGAAACTCATATGAAACCCACCTAATACTGTCGAATCACACACACACATACACACACACACACACACACACACACACACACACTGGAATTGCTCTGTAAGAGGACATTAATGCCTCTACTAGATACCACGGGCTAACAGTAAAATTCATAGTGCCAGGAATGGGTTACCTATTTTTATTTGCTGGCCAGTGAGGCCCTATATATCACTGAACATTATAAACTGCTAATAAGGCTGTTCATTCAGAACTTGATAGTAAGATCCTATTGCTGAAAACACACCATACTTAAGCCATGGAACATGAAGATATTAAACTGGTACTGACCTGGAAACTTCATCCCTATTGGTTAACTTTCACTGTGCTAGAAGGTCCTATGCTCACTAATGGAAGAGAAAAGTAATCATCCGTGTTACTCAGCTGTGAATCCTGTAAGCTATAATACTGATTGGCCTGTAAAAAAAAATGCATACTGATGCAATAGTGGTATGAACATCATGGAAGTAACCAACCACTTTCTGATTGGATTCATGTCTTGCATAACAAGATAAAACCCATATCTGGCACCACTGTAGGTCTCAGAATGTGTCCTTAGATGGATTATGGGCCTTAGTGGAGAACATAGTGCTATTATTCTGCAAAGAAGTCATAGTATTAAACCAATTTCTAATTATGTATTATATCCATAGATTAATGCCTTCTTTACTCTCTTTAGAGCAGTTTTTCTTGCAGTAAGTAAATGCCAAATAACTCAGAAACCCACAACTGGTCATTATGCAAAAAATAAAAGACTCATGGAATTCCCATCCTTAAATGGGTAACACAAATATACACATACTGATGTGTGTATGTATTATGTATGTATGCTTGTATGTATATCACACCTCCACCTTCAAAGTCTCAAGGAACACTGTGGGATATAGGACAGAAAGACTAAGAATCAGAGGAGATAATGACAATAAGGAGACAGTGACTTCCAGAAACATAAATATAATACAGAATGAACATATGAACTCACAGTGGGTCTGATAACAAGCATCAGTCCTATGTATGCTAAAACAAGACAAAAATCCCAGTTGAGAATGAAAGTGGGCATGATAGTCCATCACTTGCGGAGGAGCTCTTGGCAACTGATAGCTAATGGTATAGAGATAGTCAGTTTTGATTGACTTTAGCCCCTGGTAAATCAATCATGCTCCAGTGGAAGGCCACACATCCAAGAATGTATGGCCAGCACAAATTGGATTTGATGGATGCTAAAACAAAACCAAACAGCAAAACCAAACAGAGTACACAGCGTTGGGTGGGTAGAGGAGGGTGATCTGAGAGGCGTTAAGGGAGGAGATGAATATGACCAGGTGTGCTTCTGGCTGATGTACACACAGATAAAACATTCTTCTAATCTCCTCAAGCTACTTCTCCATCCTGCCATAATAGAATTTTGCACATTGTTTAAAGAAAAGCCCAGGTTACAGCTACCAAAGCTGCTGAAGCCATAACTAATCCCTTGCTCTAACTTCAAGTATCGGAATATACCTGAATTGTCACCTTCTTATTTTCCCCTCCCACTCTTAGCTGTATTCCAAGCCAAATTCTCAAAAGCCAATGCAATTTAAAAATTCTTCTTGGCCACATTTGGCTTAGAAACTTCATCCTTAATTGATGTGGAGAAGAGAATGGAGTGGCTGTCCATCTAAAGGCTGGCAGAAAGAGAGGACGGGGAGCAGGGGTATACAAAACACGTATTTTTCCTTCTTAATAGACTTTTAAGTTCTTAAAAATGGAAAACTCCTTAAAAAAGAAAGTGATTTTATCTCCCTGCTTCCACTCTCCTACCCTTTGAAGGCCAGCGTAAGCACCAGTGGAGTCAGGTCACAGCAATATCAAGATGGGGTAGCAGCTAGCCTGTAGTTTCCCTTGCTAGACTCTCGTAGTTCTGCTCAGCTTTCTATCTCTCATAGAGTTGTCAATACATGACAAGTGAAGGCAAGTGCAGTGGCCCTCATGGAAAAATCCTTGAAGGTTTGCAGTAACGTTCCCTCTCCATAGAGCTTCTATTTCCTTCCGATACTTAAAGAAACCAAACAGAACCCATTCCGCCTCGCTTCCTACAAGCCCAGTAAACACATCAAAGCCATTTGGCAGACTCTGACTCATTCAATATTTATGAAATTAACCATAACCCAGCAGATTTGAAAATTTCAGATGCACTAACAATGGTCTCAATCATCGATCACCACAATGTCAATTCAGCCATGGCAGCGGACCAGGGCTCCAGATTGGGGAAAGGGTATTGGGAAATCACCCCAATCCCCACGGGATCATTGCCCTCCCCATTGTCTCACAGCTGAGGCAGTGTGCTCAAAGGTGAGAAGATGAGAATGTCAGAAGTTCCCCGCCCAGGTCTCTAAACTGTTTCTCTGGAATTGCCCAGGAATTAAGACAGAAAAGAGAGAAGAGCACTTACCCTTGTTTCTTCAGTATTTACCTCAGTGAAGATGGAGTCTAAACAGAGCTGTTTTCTCTCAGTGAACTGAATACTTTTAGTGTGTTTCCCTTTAGTTCCTGCAAACCCTATTGCCAGTTTGTGTGTGTGTGTGTGTGTGTGTGTTTCACATCCAAAGAGGAGACAGAATAATTTTAAAGTACTATGTCTATAGTTCCCCAGACATAAATCAGAATATTTAGTGTGCTGATTCCTTTCTGTTATCCAGTCACAAACCAGAGTCACCCAGGAGGAGGAAACCTCGACTGAGGGATTGTCCAAATCATACTGAACTGTGGGCATCTCTGTGGGGCATTCTTTCAGAATTAGTGATTGCCATGGCAGGGTCTAGCCCATTGTGGGTGGTGCCATCTCTATGAAGGTGTTCCTTGGTTGTATAAGGAAACTGGCAGAACAAATTATGAGGAGAAAACCAGTAATGAGTATTCCTCTATGCCGTTTGCTTCAGTTCCTGCCTCTAGGTTCTGTCTTGAGTTCCTGTCTTGGCTTCACTTGGTAATGGACTGTTACCTGTAAGTCAAGTAAACTCTTTCCTTCTCAAGTTGGGTTTGACCAGTGTTTAATCCCAGCAAAAGAGAAGCAAACTAAAATACTTAAAGAATATAAATAATTTAATGAAACTCATATTCATAATTCATATTTCTCGTACAGTTCTGCGCACATTGAAGTACTTCTTTCTACAAAAAATATTTAGGGCACAGTACATGATTCTAAATGTAAATCCTACATAAATCTTATGCATACAAGTAAATTCCAACAATAGTGGTTTTTATTTTCTAATTGAAATTACAACCACCAGCTATCAAGCATGCCAAATACTCCACATAGTCAAAGAAGGTTTTCTTTCACTAAATGCCATTCTCACAAAAGGAGTCCAGAGTAAATCTATGCATTTCAAACTCGGAAAATCTTATTTAGTTTATTCATTCAGATTCACTTAGAAGTACTTATAGCAAATAAAAAAGTCTTCTCCTTTAGTGGACAGATGGGAACACACTGTGGAGAGTTGAGGTTTTGCTGAGGTAGGTTAAGCTAAGCTATACTGCTATAGCAAAATAAATATCAGATGATTGGTAATGCACAAAAGTCTCTTTCTCAAGCTGACAAGATGATTCAGCAGGAGAAAGAATGCAACACCAACCTCGAGGATTTGAGCCCAGGACCCACAAGATAGAAAGAGAGAACCAGCTTCCACAAGCTGTACTCTGACGTATGCATGTAAACTGTGGCATGCACAACCTTGTCAAACACTAAATACAAACATAACTAAATGTAATAAAACAAATGTTAGACCTTTTTTATTCTCACTGTATTAACATAGACTTGTCACTGACAGAAAATGTCTGATGATGATCTCAACACACATTCCCCTATTCATAAGGATGAGGAACAGAAAGGAAATGCATGTTCCACACAGCCTCTTAAATATCTGTCAAGAAATGGTATTAACTATAGTGCTCACGTTTCATTGGCCAGTACGCATCACAAGAGTGCCTCACATCATAGAAATCAGTGAACAACCTAATCACTACTACAGCTTAAGACAGGATTTCTATTGGGAAATAAATCATTTACACACACATACACACTTATTAAAACCCAAGTCTTAAGTATTTTTAGCTGCCCTCTACAACACACACACACATACACACATACACACACACATATGAGATATATTGTTTCGAATATTAGGTTAAGGAGAGAAAGGGGCTTTAAATCAGCCCCAATGTAAGGTCATAGTTTACTACACTCACGACATTTCCCTTCTGTAGGGTGAAGAGAAGAATGACCAAGTCAACACCTGAACTCAAGTATAGATTTCCTAATTTCATTATCATGAAACAAAGAGAGACTTGGGACAAAATTTACAAATCAGAAGTTTTTTATGTATCGGCATGCGAGGCAAATGAATAACCCATTGAATCCTCCCACTTGACTCGCTAGAGCTGAAATCTCTGCAGAGCTGAAGCAGATGGACACAGTATAATTCAACAATAAAGAGACTCTCCATGCCAAAATGCAAATTTCTTATGCTTTAAGTTTTGAATGTACAGTTTATGTAGCTAAATATTCTTTTCAAAGTATTCTCTATCTCCTAGTTATATAAATTTACATAAGATTATTCCCTGTGATTCTATTCTGACAATCCAAAAGACTAGCATTATAATGTGAAGAGTTTTACACAAAAATGATAACCAAAATAATGTTAATTTGGCAACCAGATGGTGAGTGCCCTGTCAGCTTCATGCCACCTACAAGGATTCAGTTGGCTGAGATATGACTCGGGTCTTCAGCCACTGATGGTCTTGCTCAATAACCCTGCAGTGGATTTCTTCCATTAGTTTTAAGAATCTTATCTTCATCATCTCTTTTCCTTCATATCCTGAAATTTGAGTCTGTATGAGTGAAACATTGAGAGAGACAAGAATGGTATTAAGAATCAGAAATATATAAGCTGACTCTTCACTGATAACTGGATATATGACAAGGCTCTGAGGTTATTAGAATAAGTAGTTTCTACTTCCACAGTGGCTATCACATTTTTCTATTATTTTTGAAAGCCTATTTTGTGTCCTGTGCTCTTGTAAATGTCTGCTCAGTCTCAGGCTATGGAGGTATATTAGGTTGACATATATTTACATATGTATGAAATTTATTTAAGATGTAAATTTATAAATATATGTAAAAAGTTGAACATACTTGTAAAGAAAACGCATGTAACTCCCAACAAACTAAAATAATAACTAATGGTAACCCACCTCTTAGATTCCCTGAATAGAACAGATTGGTGCCAGACTATAGAAATTTATGCTTATTCAAGTTATCCAATCAGAATTTACAAGAAGCCTATGAGACTACCCTTAACCACTGAATGCTTAACAAACTACAGTAATTGAATATAAGGTGTCCCAACATTGGGAAAATACATAAGGAAGTTCTGCCTTGACAAGAGGATGCCAAAGAAATTAACTAAAATGGACTGACTGAATATAAGGTGTTTCCAAGCAAGAGGGCAAAAGATATTTAAAAATTACACAAATTAAGTTTCACAACTTTCACCCTATCTGATGCAGAATGCTAGAGGATTCCCTCCTCCTTTCCTTCATAAACAAGTGAGCTGAATTTAGAACCAAACTTTTTGCCTACTAAGGCTAAAAACTGAGCTACAATTACTAGAGTTTGTGTTCTTGTGGCTTATAGTACGTGACCAACAACCAACATGAGGTCTGAGAAATCAAATAAAGAACCAGTGAGTTCCAGAGATTTTTCTCAGTTCTAACACAGAAACTTGGGCTACGTCATTCTGGGACACAGTAAAATGTTTGTAAGGGTAATCAGAATACACGGTTGGCTTTTATTAAACATTTTCATAAAAGTGAAAAGCTGCTGTTGACTCTAGCAAACTTCAGGTGGAATGCTGCAGAGGGGTGTGGCTGTCACCTGATTCTTGCTACACCCATGATTCTCTTAGGGAAATGCATCTCTGAAAGGATTCATATGTAAGGCCCATGTGGTATATATGCCATATGATACTCTGGTTACCATGGGAAAAGTGAGCTTTTCTTTTAAAAGAAACGACTTTGCCCTTTTGCTCAATGACATTAGCTTCTTCCTAATCCTAGTGCTTTTTTTTTTTAAGGAAGAAATAAAATAGTATATAAGCAAATCAAAGCATCAGAGCAATGAGAAGAACCATTCCAGGAAGATGTGTCCATTCTTGTAGTGCTTCTGGGATTAGTACAATTAAGACAAATTACAAACAGGGTGATGGGGCATATATGTGCATCTTAATTGTACCACATGGTACCTATTAAGGAAGCAATTCTGAGAAGATTAAGTTAACCCTGGTTAACTGCTACAAAAATTGGCAGAGTAAAATTAATGACTCTAGGTGCTTATGGTTCCAAATGAAAGGCAACTCAGGGATTCTGAATTCTGTCAAGAGTGACACCTCTTTGGAAAAGATGATTTTGTCATTTTCTTCTGCTTCTTCTGCATTGGGATGTTCAGGTCTTCTTGTTGTAAAAGCCACTAGGTTCTGGTGGCAACATATTGCACTTTATTTTGTTGAATGTGTTCTTGCACTGGCATCTGCCCATCTCTTTCTCTAACTGGTGGAGGTGGTACCTGTGGCTCTGGGAGCATTCTTCCTTCAGTTGGTGGAGGCAGTGTCTGTGTCTGGGGAGCTCTCTTCACCCAATTGGTTCAGCCAGTGTCTGGTCCTCTGGGGTGCTCCTTGTCCAATTGGTGAGGGTAATGTCTGTGCCTCGGGGTGGGGGGGGGGCACTGATGTCATGATGGGTGGTTGTTGGGTTTGTGGGGCGGGGTAGAACTTGTAGATTGATTACAAGGTCCAATAGGGGTGGTGGTGGGGTCGTCTTTGCACAGGAGTCTTGCCTGCTGACCAGTTAGTAGGGCTGTGATGGGAAGGGAAGGCACTCAGGCTGCAACCCTGGTGTTATTTTCAAAATTTATCCAATATCTTGTATGATTCAGAGCAAAGTAAAGTACTATAATTTTTGGATTTATACTTCCATTCTATTTTTGGGATAGTCAAGTAAAAAATTGGGTTAGAGACATGTCAACAGAATTTGCTCCTAGGCTTAAATAATTAAAGAAGCTTTTCATCTCTCTTAGTTCTTTCTTCTTTGGGATAAATGCCTGGACAATGGAAGACAGGAGCTCCCAGTGCTCCTACTGTGTGCCAATCTCTCAGTTCTTTCTTTGTGGGACAGATGCCTGGACAATGGAAGGCAGGAGTTCCCAGTGCTCCTACTGTGTGCTAATCTCTCTCAGTTCTTTCTTCTGTGGGACAGATGCTTGAACAATGTGCTCCCAGTGCACCTGTCTACAGTGATACAGTCCTTGGAGTCTGGCAATAAGACTATTGGTATCATCCTGAGTTCAGTTATTTGCCAGCTATGTGAAATGGGGTATGTTTGTTCTGGTCCTTCCAAGGATCACACTAAGATGTAAATGATATTCAAGAGTCTCTGTTAAGTGAATAAACTCACAGAGCTCATACTCGCAGCAAACCTAGAGGTTCAAAATCCTTAACTCCAAAGAGTGCCAGCCTGACCATCCATGAAGAAGGCGGCATTTTCAAACTTCAAAGATATGACTGTGTTTCCAAACCTCATTCTTTCCTAACACAGAAACAAAGAAAATGAGTGCATAGACACGTGACCCATGAAAGCACTGCACACATACTGTATCCTTAATCCTTTACCTAAAATGTGGGTAAGGTTTTAAGTCAATTCTTTAGATTTTCAATGAATAATTGTAATAAGTTAACTCTTTCCATGGTCCAGGCATGCATGTTCTCTGAAAAGGAAGATCTCACCTAATTTTTCTTCATGTAATTAAGATGTTATGACAATTTGAAAAATAGAAAATGACTTTAAATTGAAGTCTTTCATCCATTATGGAGTTTACATTGTCAATGCCTGTACTAAAGGCTATATGTGATCTCAGACATAACAAATTTACTCATTCATTCATGGAGACACCATTGGCAGAGGACCTGCCAATCTTGCCCTTGCTAGGGGCTGAAAATAATAAATGAAAACACACCATCCTGTCTCCAAGAAGCTTTCAGTGCCCAGGCAGACAGGCTGCCACACAGGAACTGTGCGTGTAAAAGGTCACAGCAAACAAGAAGTCCTGAAACAGCTGCCCTCTGGCAATGTGTTTGCAAGGCTTAAAGTCAATATTTGCTATTTCTCTATTGTTGTGTTTGTTTACAGATGAAGTTCCAGAAATGACAAAAGAAACATTTAGGACTCTTGCTCTCTTGACAGCAACACATTGTAGTACTTAGTGAAAGAGAAAATACACAACTTCTTTTCTTCCCTCAGACCTCATTTGAATGAAATCTCAGAGACGCTAACACAGGATGGAAGTTCCTAGCGACATCCCAAGAGAATACTGTACATTATTTAAGAAATGCTATTTCCTGATAATCCACAAAAGAAATGGCCACTCAAAGCGTGGCCAGTCCTAGATATTGAGGAGGACTTCAATGACGTGATGAGGTTGGACTGTGGATGGCATTTTGCCTTTTTCCCTCAAGAATTATTTAGAGTGTCTTGGCAGTAGAGATGATAGACTCACTTAAGCCAGGATGCAAAGTTGGGAAATGCCCTTTATTTTGTTGCATAAGCTCTCTGAGCTTTAGTTTTTATTTACCAAGGTCAGAACAAAAGTGCCTAAGTCAAGATTGCTGTGTAGTTGTGGTCCTAGAGCATGGAAGGTGTTTGGCAGATAATTAACGCCCATTCCTTCCTCATTCACGTCACTCGTGTGCATTTTCATATCATCATCCTTCTCAGTTTCCTTGTTTGTTCACGTGGTAGTGTTATTTTTAATTTTAATGTTATTGTATTTACCTATTCTTAGAGACTTTCACACATAAAAACAATGTATTTTGATCCTGTTTGTTCCCTTCCCCCCCCCTCAAGTTCTCCTAGGCCTCCTTGCCACCCTCCAAAATTCATTCCTTTTATTTTCCACCTGTATTTTCATGGGCAAAGGGTCATTCATGGAGCATAGGCAACCTACTAGATGTTATACCTTTGAAAAAGTGTTCCTCCGTTCTCAGCAGCTATCGACTGCCAATACGCACAGCTACAGGAGGGACAGCAGGAGTCTCTTTCTCATCAGTGCTCAAATGTTGACTGGCTTGATCATGTGCAGGTCTTGTGCAAGCAACCATTTCTGTTGTGAATTTGTTAGTGACATAGCCATGTCATGTCCAGAACACTCTTTTTACAGTGGTGGTCCCCAACCTTTGTCTCTTACAGTCTTTCTACCCCTTCTTCCAGGACGTTCTCTGAGCCTTGGGGAAGGAGGTGATATAGATGTTCATAAAACTGAGCTCTCCCTAGTCATTTATTCTCTACACTTTGACTAGTTGTGAGTCAGTATGTTAACTGCCTTCACTACAATAAGAAACTTCTCTGAAGAGGGCGAGAGTTATAGAAATCAACGGGTGTAAGGACAAGTAATTTAGAAGGCAGATTTATGCTACGTCCATTCAACCAGTGTGCTTATATCTTTTCTATTAAGAGTTTCCCCCCTTTTCAGCTGAATGCAGAAACTATAGAAATTCAACGTATTTGTTTCAAAAACAATCCTGAAAGTGAAATAGTTCAAAGATCTCAGAGCTTGCAGATACAAGAGAGAAGTCTTAATTTATCTAGTATTTAGAACGCCATCTCAAATCTCCACAATGAGGTTGCAGAGATAGCCCGGCAGCTGAGAGTATTTGCTGCACAGACAGCAGACCCAGAGTTTGAACCCCAGCACGCATGTTACAAGCCCAGCAAGGTACCGTGCGAGCCTGCAACTCCAGTAATGATGGGAGCAGGCAAGAGGGCTGGAGCTTTCTGCCTGCAGCTTCCAGCTAAGCCTAAAACTGAGTTCCAGGTTCAGTGAGAGACTCTGCTTCAAAGAAGTAAGGTGAAAAGCACCACATAAGGTTTACTTCTTCTTCTGTTCACACACATATACATCCCAAATACCTACATCTCACACATAAGCATACTCACAGACAATAAAAAAAAAAACCTCAGCAGTAAAACATGGCTGCTGATGGAATATTTTCATTTTTCAGAGATAATTCCTCAAAGTAGAATTGACACATATTGAGGACTCTGTATTGGTAAACAATTCAACATGTCTCTTTTCTCTTTTTCTTGGATTTCATTTGTTCGCTTGCTTTTGTTTTGCTTTGGGTTGGGTTTTACCTTGTTTGTTTAGGATAGTATGCCATACGTATATTCCAGGCTAATCTTGAACTCACTTTATTGCTGAGGCTTTAAACTCCCAATTCTCCTGCCTCCATCTTGCAGTGTCAACTCCGCATCTAACCTTCAATATTTCCAAGAATGAACACTCTTTGATGACTTTTTTTTTTTTCCTCAAAGGGTAGGGACCAGGGGACCGCAGTGTGGGAGGACTTCCTTCTGGTGAACTCAAGACTTCTGGTAATGTGGACAGTCCTTTCTGCCACACAGAAATACACCAGTATGTCACTTTTCAGGAATGTTAGAGGGTTAACATGGATCAATTTACAGTGAGTGAAAACACAACAAAGATGATTAATTTTTGGAAAAGATCTGACTAGATAGAAACTCCACAGCTTTTCAAATGTTTCAAACTCATGCATTTTCAGGTTGTCAGTTTCCTGTCTTTGGAGAGTTTAGGTTTGAATGAATCAAGTGACAAAATCACCAGCTGCCGTTATCTGGCTAAAATATGCTATTTTCCAAGCCTGCTTTCACAAACTCAGTTTATCTCTGGAAAAAAAAATCACATCTTGTCATATTAATTTTTATATAAAATGTGTTTCTTTTAACCATTGATGCAAAATTTCTAAACTAAAGCAAACAGCAAAATGAAGGCATTTATCAACTGTGT
This sequence comes from Chionomys nivalis, assembly GCF_950005125.1. Taxonomy (NCBI): domain Eukaryota; kingdom Metazoa; phylum Chordata; class Mammalia; order Rodentia; family Cricetidae; genus Chionomys; species Chionomys nivalis. The sequence continues at coordinate 52,220,595 of NC_080101.1, read as the reverse complement.
GTGTCCTACTTTGTAGCACAGAGGGACTCTGGTCCTGGCATTAGAGGGAAGAAAAATAAAACAAATCCATAGACTCCTCATCCAGTTTATGATCTAATTCGAGGGAGCAATTTCACAGGAAAGAGTTAAGAGGAAACAGATATAGTCATCATTTAAAAAACAACAAACAAACAAACAAACGATTTTCTACCAGTGACTCCACGTGTTCCCTAGGTATGTAGAGTAGTGCCCACAGAGGCCCAGAGGAGGGCGCCAGCCTTCCTGAAGCTGCAGATAAAAGGTGTTGTGCGCTACTCCACAGGGAATCAGGAACCATTCAAGTCCCCTGGAAGGCAGCAAGTATTTCCTACCACTGACCATCTCTCCAGCCCTGCATGATATTTCTTAGAGTTAGATTCTATTTACTGATAATATTACAAATAATTCTTAGGGACTTATTTGCAATTTTTCTGCATATTATTAAGGAGTTGTTTTCATTGCTCATACCACACCAAGCTGCTAAAACAGACATCAGTAATAAGATCACACCCTCTTACCTAGCACGCAATGTGTATCAGGCATTCCTCTAACTCAGGTGACACAGACTAACTCATTCAATCCTCAGCAGGACCATGTGAGACAGGATTGTGGCCACCCTACATTAAAGTAATAGAGCTTGAAGCATATGATGAGGTCGAAGTGTCATTTCAGGTGCCACATGACTTGTAAGATAAGACATACCCTTTAATCCCAGCACTCCAGAGGCAGAGACAGGCAGATCTCTGTGAGTTCAAGGCCAGCCTGGTCTACAAGAGCTAGTTCCAGGACAGGCTCCAAAGCCACAGAGAAACCCTGTCTTGAAAAACCAGGAAAAAAGACTCAGTGGCCTTTTCTCAACCATGTAAACCTTTTTTGGGATTCCAGAGGAGGGAGCCAAGAGAGATGGGGATGAAGAAAGAAGAAAGGATTTTTCTTATCAGACTTCAGACATCCCAAATTGGGGCTCTAACTACTAGTTTCTGCCAAAATCATATCATCGCAAAGCAAATACTAAAGTGCCTCGCATGATTTTAAACATATGAATGCATAACCATGTCTTCATGTGCATAAAATAGCATAAATTTACTTGCTCAGTATATCACAGTTTCAACGACATTTTACACAGGGATAGTAACTGTGAGAAGTCTCTTATATTGTCACTACACAAACCTTTGTCTAATTAAAAAATGTGCTATTTCTTTAAATCATTATTGCACCTTATTGTCAAAGAAATAGAAAATGGCAGGAAGAAAAAGACTCTCTTTCTTTCTCTTCCCTCCCTTCCTCCCTCCCTCCCTTCCTCCCTCCCTCCCTCCCTCCCTCCCTCCCTCCCTCCCTCCCTTCTTCCTTCGTTCCTTCGTTCCTTCCTTCCTTCCTTCCTTCCTTCCTTCCTTTCTTTCTTTCTTTCTTTCTTTCTTTCTTTCTTTCTTTCTTTCTTTCTTTCTTTCTTTCTTTCTATTTTTGTTTCTTTTTTCCTTCCTCTCTCTCTCTCTCTCTCTCTCTCTCTCTCTCTCTCTCTCTCTCTCTCTCTCTCTCGATCTTTAGATGCCCTCCGCAACATATCTGGGTTTTCTAACCTGCATGGTTTCACTTTTTTAAAGGACTTCTTTGAACTTTGAACTGGGCAACTGAGAAATGCTGGGGAGGAAGAGGCGGTCAACCCAAGGGAAGAGCACCCCAATTGGCTGCCCAATGTCAATGGTCAACTATAAAAACACATATATAAGGAACGTACTCAACAGGCTGTATTTAGGAACACATATGCATATTTCCATGCAATACCATTATTGAAAAAGGAACCATGAATTTGAAGGAGAACAGGAAGGGTGTATGGGAGGGTTTGGAAAGAGGAAAGGGAAGGGAGAAATGTAATTAGAATATAATATCAAAAACAAAAAAGTAGAAAGGTAAATTTTATATTTAATGTTTAAGATGAGTCCACAGAAGTTTCAAATGGAGCTACTGTGATTTAGTTAATAAATCCAGTTTATTTAAAAAAAATGCTTCTTTTTTGGTGAAAGTTGCTGAAGACTGGCCATCACTGGCATTCCGAAGCTGGCCTATGTATTTAAAGGTCTTTTATCTTTGTTTTGAGACATTCATAGCTATAATCATTAAAATCTAATTTTTCACAGAGGACATTCCCTCCTATGATTTACAAAAGAAGAATAGCTAAGCTGTTGAGGTCATAGCTGCCAGCTTTAAGATGACTATAAATTGCCTGAATGGTTCTATATGGGATAAATACTCTCCCGGTTCATCATGCTTCGTTTCGTCAGTTAGTGTAATACACTCTCCCGAATTATTACAGAATCGTCCCTCCTCACCTTTCCCCTTTCCTGGCATCTATTTCCAGCATGGGAGCTGGAATGAGACCGTTTGAACGGGCATCCCTTCCCTCTGCTCAGAACCCACCTGTGGATCCACCATCTCAGACTTTTTGGAGATGGAAAATGCTCAGATACAGGCTTCCTGGGCCCCACAGGACCCGGACTCATGTGAAGTGTCTGACTTTAACTCCTGTGTACCCAGCCTCACGCCCCAGCAGACTCCTTGGAACTAGGCCAGAGTTGGATCCTTTAGAAAGCACTGTGCTGGGGGGCGGGGTCTTCTGTCCACGCTGAGAAGTCTGACAGCATCCTGCCATGACAGTAGCAGCCAGGTTCACTTTGGAATTTTACTTCAGTGTGATCTTCCCAGGGACTCCTTCCCTGGAAAACCTATTTCAGTTGGAGACAGCTTCTTACCTTGCTTCTTGCTTTATTTTCCCCAACTCATTCACCCCTTCCTAAATTGGATTATACAGCTGGCTGTCCCTTTGTACACCTGAGCAATTAGATCCAGGATGCCCTGCAAACAAACGCAAGTCTGCACAGCAGATCCCATATACCAGGCTGTAGTATTTGTGTAGAATCTACACACATCCCTCTGTGTGTCATCTCTACTTTACTTATAATCTGAATAATTATGTAGAGAAGTGGTTTTCAATATTGTTTACAGAAAATTAAAAGAGAAAAATAAAGCTTGTCGGTGTTCAGTACATTCCCCCTCTTTCCCAGAATATATCTTATCTGTGGTTGGTCGAATCATGGGAGTGAAATCACAGAGATGAAGACTGTGTTGATTGCACACAAGCTGTCTTTTCCTTCTGCAGGGGTGGTCCCTTAGCTCTGCCTGCTGTCCCCAAGACTGGTCCTCAGCACACACAATAGCGTCAGGTAGTCATGACACCGCTCAACAGGTTAACGGCATGTGAAGAGCTGACCCTACACATAACGTCTATCTTGTAAAAGATCTTCACTTAGAGAAAAGCGATAAGGTTTACCTGAGAAGTCAAGATTCAGTGGAATTGTGGTTTTGTAAACCTGTGTGTTTGCTTACTTGCTTTAGCATTAACAATGTCCATAACTTATTTCCTGACAACTAGAGGAGATTGTCATGAAATTCTGTATGCCATTCTCCAGAATTTTCTCTTTATTTTCCTGCCAGCATTTCCTTATCCATCTATCTCCTTATATCTATCATATATCTTCAATGTAGTGTAGTGTTCATCTATATACCAGCTATCATATCCATCATCTATTAACCTACCATCTACCTACCATCTATCTTCTATCATCTATCTATCTATCTATCTATCTGTCTGTCTGTCTGTCTGTCTGTCTGTCTGTCTGTCTGTCTGTCTATCTATGTATCTATCTATGTATCTATCTATATATCTATCTGTCTGTCTATGTATCTATCTATGTCTCTATCTTCTATCTATCTATCATCTATATCTACTATTTATCTAAGTTAGCTATCATTTGCTATTATCTATGTATCTAATCCATCTATAATTAATCATCTATCATTCTCTCCACCTATCAAATCTTGAATATTTTAGAAGGAAAACAGTTTGATTTACTATACTACAGAAAAAAACAGTAGGCATTAGAGTAAAAAAAGAGCCATTTGTTATCTAGTTTATGTTTCTGATTTTCCTTTTGATTTGGTTTATTTCATCTCTGTGTCTCTATACACAACCCAGTCATTGATTATCCTGTCATGCTGCCAATCTTTGTAAGATATCTTAGATAGTTTGAGGAACTGAGACCTCCTAATGCATACTCTTAATCAAGATGATGATTTATTAGATGCTAATACAAATAAATGTGATATTTTAAGGGGAATGACTTTATTTAAATAAATGCACACATTGGAAAACTAATACTTTATGTCATATCCCTATCTCAATCTTAAAGGTAGCAAATGTGGTTCAAGATGAAAAAACTGAATTAAATTAGAAACTAGTATGTGCTAATGTTCCCCCTAGTTGCTGTATTGTTTTTGAACAAGCTTGAGAGTTTTTGCAGGACAGCATGAGCAATTTTAAGGCTAAAACAAAACAATCATTTACAATAATGGATGGATCTAGAAAGCATCATATTGAGTGAGGTAATCCAGAAACAGAAAGACAAATATTATATGGACTCACTCACTTTTAGACATAAAGCAAAGAAAAACCAGCCTACAAATCACAATCCCAGAGAACCTAGAACAATGAGGACCCTAAGAGAAACATACATGCATTTAAACTACATGGGAAGTAGAAAAAGACAAGATCTCCTGAGTAAATTGGAAGCATGGGGACCTCGGGAGAGGGAAGAAGGGGAGGGGAGTGAAGAAAAATATATAGCTCAATAAAATAAAACAAAAGGGAAAAAAAGAGGGGCTAGAGAGATGGCTCAGCGGTTAAGAGCATTGCCTGTTCTTCCAAAGGACCTGAGTTCAATTCCCAGCAACCACATGGTGGCTCACAACCATCTGTAATGAGGTCTGGTGCCCTCTTCTGGCCTGCAGGCATACATGGAGACAGACTATTGTATACATAATAAGTAAATAAATAAATATTTTTTTAAAAAGGGGAAAAAAGAGAAAAAGGATGAGTTGTTTTGAAGAGTTAAAAAAATAAAAAATTAAATAAAAACAAAGCAAAACAAAAACAAATAAACAGAGACACTAAGAGTTTCATGAATATGAAAAGGTCTTTTGTTTTAGGCTTGCAATGGGTAAAGGCATTATTTTACCTGGGACAATAAATATATTGACAATATTTGGTATCTTTTTATTAGCGTTTTAAATATTGTAGCAGGAAATATATCAAAAATGTATTTAGTTAAGTCTCAAAAATAATTTGCAATAAAATATATTATTGCTAACAATTCAGAATCACAGGGCTTTAGAAAGTCAGTGGTCTGTATTTGATTTCATGCTATGTCCACAGATACTTAGATAAGAAAGATGAACCAGTGAGCCCAACTGGAAAGTACCACATGATAGACTGACCACATCCCTGTCCCAAAGCAAAGTTACTATTGTGAGCAGGAACTGAACTATTTCCAGCTACTCAACTACCGGCAATTACACTAATGTCAGTGAGCAGCGACCACCTAGAAAAGGGGACAGCTAGATACAGGCACCGAAGAGCCAAATTAGTCTCCTCTCTCCCCTCTCCCCCTCCCCCTCCCCCTCCCCCCCCCTCCTCTCTCTCTCTCTCTCTCTCTCTCTCTCTCTCTCTCTCTCTCTCTCTCTCTCTCTCTCTCTCTCCATTAGTAGGTCCCATTTGTCACTCCCAGAGCAGAGGGTCTTTAAGATTTTAATTTATTTCCCAATTTCCACTTATCTAATGTATCATTTTCAAGAAAGCGTGGATAAATCAATAAACATTAACTCAATTAGCTGCTCTTAAAGGATTTATTCTAAAATAAGGAGAAAATAATTTGCTGCCTGTATCTTTCACACTAAGAAAATTACCAAATTACAACAGAAACCCTAAATACTTAAAGGGAAATATTTTCTCTGTGATGACTGTTTTGGGTAATAGTGATGATAACGTGTATTCCACGTGTATATGTATACCAGCATTTCTGCTAAGTAGCTACGTTAGTCTTTGTAACAACTGCATTTGTTACTTACTACTTTCTTTCCCCCATCCAGTGAAGATTCTGAGGCCAAACAAACTCCCTAAGTGGGTGAAGGATCTCAGTCAGCCCTCCATCCCAGGTGTCTTAACCCCCGAGCCTGTAGATCTGCTACTGAGTGACGCCTCAGAACTTCCCAGCTCTGTGTACAGAGAGAAGCCCATCTGTCAGGTGGGTCTCTTCTGAGCCCGGCATCGGCTTGCTGCTCTTGACAGTTCCCTAAGGTCATGCGTGCATCCAACACTGCTGTTCTTTGCTGTGGCCTTTGTGTACGTTTTCTTCTTCTTCTCCAAACAGTTTTCTATCCCTTCCATTCTACCCCCTCTTTCACAAAAGCCTGCTGTGCCTAGTAAAGTCTGCATAACTAAACTTCTCTAAACTCTAAGTGCCACCACTAAACAGGCCTCTGCTCTAATTTATGCTTGTGTACTACGGCTTTTCTTTTATACAGTTCACAGCGACAGAACTGGGAGAACACAGTGTAACTTGACAGTTTCCTGTCGTCCCTTCCATAGCAGGGTCTCCAGAGAAATACGTTACAGTCGGATGCTACTAAAAACTCAAAATCAGATATGATAGTGTCGACAGATCTGAGATATGAAAAACTAGCTATGAGCTACTGTGCATTTATGTTCCTAGAAGACTCATTTAAGGGTTATACACAAAATAGTTCTAAAAATAATTTTATGAGTTGTTAAGTGGAAACAAGACAAAATCACTTCATAGGTAACAGAATTTCAAAAAATGCTGAACAAATGTGGCTATGTAAAAGTAAATCAGAAGAATCCCAAGAATATGATCTGAAATATCAGAATATTGTCTCCATATACTTGCTAACAAAGTAGTATGCAGATTACAAATATTTTTGAAGCAAACAAAAAATGTCCCACAATTCTTTCTATTATAAAATCTGAACCAAAGCATTTTGAGAAAATTATTTTTGTTTATACAAAATCAGTTCATTTATGTAGATAACATTATGATTCTACATTTTATAGTGAAAATCAATAATCAAACCTTATTAAAATTATTATTTTCAAAAAATACTATCTGTAATATTTCTACACAAAACCCCAGCATTAGTCTTCTTTCTAGTCTTGGCTTTGTTCATATTTGCGGCTTATAAATGATGAGGTTCCCTTGCAGGGCAGGTCTCTCGGCAGCCCTGGACTGACCTTGCTCTCTTTCTCCTCACCTTCTCATTTAACTAGCTGTAGAATGTGTTGGGAGACAACATCCTGATGAAGAAATGTCAGTACCCTCCAGAAACAGGAAATCCTTCAAAGCAGGCTGCTTTCCAGAACCCCTGTACAATGAGAAGGATTTCTGGGCATCAAGGGGACCAGCTGCCTTGGCTTCCAGTGTCCCTTGTTGTGTGCAGATGACACCGCACTCCATGCATGGCGTACACGAGTGTCTCTCTCCTTGCACTCAGAATAAGTAGTACATGACGAGTCTACTTGACAAACATCCCTTGGGCCCAGAGTCCTCCAAAGCTAGGCTGGATGTAACCAAATGATACGTTCATCCTCTGAGGGTGTGGAAGAAGCCATGCCTGGAGTCAGAGCAAGCTGTCCTGACACAAACACAGAGAGTGGAGTCCACCTTTCACCTATGACAGGAATCTGTGCTGCAGATAACAATATGAGCAGACCTGGTGAGGCAAACTATTCGAAAGGCTGCCTTTCAGCAGCCCCGAATTCCTTCATTCACAGAAACCCTGCAGCACACAGAGAAGCCTCCACTGCTGTCTGAAGGGAGAATTTGTATATTACAAAAACATGAAACTCACATCTGTGACTCTTGCCTTACTTCTAAAAACATAAACCTATTTAAAACTTACAAAATCTGCAACTTTCAACTGCCAAACCCAAACCCAGCGTACTCAGGTCTGATTACTTAGAAAGAGCTATTCAACTCCTGACCGTGTTGTCTAATCATCACAGAGACATCAAACTGTTTCTGAGCATGGTTTTATTACTATCATTACCCTTCAGTGCCATTTGGTGGCAGGAAAGGAGACTTTGTTACTCTGAGTCAGAACTCTGCACGTTGTCAGGAAGAAAGGGTAAGAGGTAGTCTGATCCCATGGAGGTCATGATCCAAGGAGCGGAACACGGCACAGACAAAATCTCCTGGCTACAAGACCAGGGAAAAACAGGAGAGTCAGATAGAAATCACAGAAGTATGGCAAGAGAGCTGAGATTTAAAAAAAAGCATAGGGCGTAGACAGTGTTCTAGGCTGAGGAAGCAGCGGTGGTCATAGAGGCATCAATGTGCCATGTGTGTGCAGGTGTGGCTGCAGTTAAGCCTCAGGCATCCCTGAACAAGTCAGAGAAGTGTTGCTCCTGCTCCCTCCGCATGCATAGATGCAGCCATATGGCATTACTGTCTGCAGAGGGCGGAGAACAAGGTCTAGCCAAGAGCTCCACCTCAATTAGACAGCAGCACTTTAGAGCCCTGCACCTCAGAAGCAGTAAGGCATGAAGTCGGACAGAAGGGCCAGAGCTCCTCAGTGAAATGCCAAGGAGTCTGAACTAGACTTTGGACCATGAGAAGTCAGGCAGGATGTGGGTCAGGAATGACCCATTCCAGATGTGGCTTAAAAGGTAATTCGGTTGGCCAAATGGAGAATAGGCTGGAACTGGGGGAGGGCAACTTGAGGAAGTCCAGTTAGTGACCCCTCTCACCACAGTCTGCGATGAATAAAACCTGCACTGCAGAAGTGTATCTAGTGGCCCCAATAATGTGGAAAATGATTAAGACAAGCAATCGTCAGGACTGTGCATAGGAACAAAGTGTGTGTTCAGTGGGGGCACAGGAAGCAGGCTCAGAGAGTGTATCCAGAGTTCAAGATGCTGGAAGCAAGTTCCATCCCCATGCTAATGGATTTCAAGTTTGGTTGGTTTCCTGAAGGATGGCTAACAAGATGCTGTTAAGTCGTCACGAAGCAGTGTCTTCTGGGACTCTGAAGGACTGACAGGGACGCTGGATAATAGTGAGAAAACACGGCAGTCATTCCTGAGCAGAAACTGTCCAGCTCTCTAATCTGCAAGAAAGGATTAATGATGTTTTCTCATAGTATTAGCACGAAGTAACAGCGGCCCAATTGGCCCCGGCGGAAGAGGCAATTTTTACTGGAAGCCACGAAGCTTGGTTGTCTCCAATTCCTTCTAGGTGTTTTCTCGCCACACTTGCAGAGGGGAGACTTCAAGCCCCACAGAACCGAAAACACCGACTCTCCGACCCCTCTCAGAAGACGGCTTCCCATTGCTGATGTGGAGAGTGGAGGTGAACCGTGTCCAGGCTTTGTGTATGGTCTTGGACTGTGGGAACTTAGGTTCATTTTCCCCCGGTTGGGAGGAAAATAAGATTGTGCCAAGGAAACAGGGCTCAGCTAGACCGCTGTGCTGATGGTCGTGAGGAAACTGTATTCCTGACGAGAAGTGAGTGCAGCTTTGGGTTCTGTATCAGGTGTGAACTAACTGCGACCACCCCCAAGTTATATTTCTGCTCACATAGAATGCTCTGTGGAGAGAGTGAAGTCACAGAGATGGGAAGACAAGCCCTCCTTCCCTTGCATAAGCTGAGTTTGCGATGAACCCGTTCCTCTCAAAGAAACAGGAAAGACCCATCTAGATTCTGGTTTCAAAGAAACCATGAAGGAAAAGCCTGCCTCCTCTTAGACTCTGTTGGCCTTCCAAGTTAAAAACAAAAGGAGGCTGGATTTGGGAGGTCATCAATGTTCCTTTAATTTACAATCTATGTTCCATGTCATGAAATTTAACAAAATATCAGCACAAAGAAATGATACAAGAAAAAGCTAACATAAATGCAAAAATTAAAAAGAGCCAAAGAAATCAAATGGAGAAGCAGTAATTTGTTTAATAATGCACATATAAACTGATATAGTCTCTTTTATATCAGTGGTAAGGGATGGTACACTGGCCTGGGGGAAGATAGGTTTCTCCTTAATTTATTTGGATGATCTGCGCCAGGTGAAGAAATAGAGAAGTGGGTTGTTAAATAAAAAATATAGGATGAGGTGAGCCTACTCAGACAGAGAGAAAATAAAAAGAGAAGGAAGAAATCAAAGCATGTTCTTACTTATGCTCAACTGCAATGAGAAAGACAACACTGTATCTTCCAAATCTTCCTCAGCGGCAATATTGTGCCCTGACCAATCTCTTCTATACTGGAAGCACTGCATGAAGCCCCTCTGACAGGCAGGCTGGGATGGCCCATAAACAGTCCAGACCTGTTATCCCATCTTCAAGCTCATTCATTTCAAAGTACAAAAGAAAAACCCATCATTCTTCCTTTGGGAACAAATTGTACATGTTATATTGCTAATCAAAAGAGTTTGTTGATTATTAAGTTACCTTGTGCTAACCTGTAAAAATTTAGGGAGAGGGAAGGTATGTGTGATTATTACATTATAAATATTCTGTGGAGATTAAAACATTTATAATGGTTTCTGTGTAGAGATTGAAAAATAAAAACCAGTGCTAAATAACAGATTTTTCCCCTCAATTGTAATATTACCCATAATGCAGTTACTTGACTTATATAATACAATAATTTTCACACCTGCAGAATTCATTTAAGAAATACAATAAAACGTGCTAGGCTTTTACAGAGCCAATGGGAAATGGCAAATGCACGGTTTCCTGTCTTCTAGCCTGCTCGTTCTTATCTCTCTCCATTGTGTACGCAGTTTGTTCCATCTGCGGCACTGCAGATTATCAGCCATTGAAAAGCAACATTGCTTACTGGTGTTTGTCTGCTTGTGAACCAAAGAAAGCATGCACTGAAACATACCAGATTCCTCACTTTGAGGGAACTATGCAGGGCCTCTACTAGCTCCTCAGAACAGAAATTCTCGCTGTCTGAATGAAGCCAGTCAGTCCCAGCACAAACCTGGGCATAGAAATGCATCATAGAACGTGGCCCTAATGGATTTCTTAATTCAACCAAGTTCTGGTTGAAGCTCCTCCCTCTGACACCGAAGTACAGGTCAGACAATCCCACACAAATCATTGCGAGAGAGGAACGTCACTTGGAAATGTAAAGTAAAGTTTCAACGTTAGAAATAAGTTCCCCGTTGAAATTTTGGTTGAGGACATTTGCAGGACGGATGTCACCAACTAGGACAACTGCAGTTCAATAGCCAAGGCTGTACTCGAGGTTTTATATTGATTCAGAGTTACTGCAGTGGTCAGAAGTCCTTCCTCTCCTATGCAAATACCCTGAGGTAGGTCGCAGGGAAGGATGCTGTGCCGAGATCACTCGGCTGCCCTTGGTGCTGCTGCGCCATAGGCTTGAGTGTCATCTATTTAGAGTGACATCCGACACTTGTGGTTGCACCAGGAATGACTCAATGAGACCCAAGTTAAATCATGACACTCAGGGTAGCAATGACCTCCAGCATCCTGAAACAAAATCCTGGGAGACTAATAAAAACATTTCATCTTTCTATTCTTGGGTAATGGAGCACCTCTCATGGATTTCCATGCTCGATCGGGTTATTGCAGGAGGTTATGTTCTGAATGGACTGAATGCCTGACTTGGGTGACAAAGTCAAATCCACACTAAATTAGCAAATATGTGTCCCAGTTCACTGTATTTTCCTGCAGGGGAAGTCTTTATATTATAACGTGCTTAGATGGAGATGTGGCAGTGTATGCATCTGGACAGATGTGTGTACTTCAGTGACTTGTTCCTGGGGATACCCAGAGGACCTCCTTTATGTCAGGGTCAATGAAAAACAGTAAACAATGACTTAGGGAGAGATGTGATAAGTAACCCCCACTTCATTTATGCATTTTATAAGAAGTCAACTTAAGGATAGAAATATACACAGTCAAATATAAACAGCACACAAGTGCCAAGTAGAGAATGATCGTGATGTTAGCTAGAACATCTTCATCAAGATGAAAGCAAACTTCTTCCTCTTTTCCATGGTCCACCTCTGTATCTGTTACTAGAGTTCTCTGTTGGCCACGTCCTGCTGCTTTCTTTACGCTAGAATGGTTATGTCTGAAGTCAGGCCGACATAGCATTGACTGAGACGCCTCAGTATTAAGTCCTTAAATTCTGATTCCGAGATACAAAGCCATCTGGTTCAGGAGACATGGGGAGAGAGAAAGCAGGAGGAGGTGCTATGCATTGTTGATGACAGACACAGAAAGTGCCGCTCATCTGCAATACCTATGTGCTGTGTGGAACACGCTTGGTGTTGAAACCTGAGGGTACCTCTGCTCCTGCAGGAATAGCTTCATTGCAGGCTACTGGTAAGTGAGGAAAATTTCCAGAAGGACTGTAACTGAGAAAGTCCCTATCAGATCTTAAAGTACCTAAAGTGGGTATGTGTGGGTAAATATCCTACTCAGGATAGATTTATTTATCTTGAAGCGGGATCTTACTAGGAAGACCAGGTAACCTTTGAACATGTAGTCTTCCTGCCTCAACCTCTCACTTTCTGGGATTACAAGGATGTTACCATGCCTGTCTAGGTTATTCCTAATGTCGTGAGATGTTTATAAATCTCTACTGCATATAATTGTCCCTTTCATATATAACATTAAACATTAATTTATTAACTTACATAGCAAGGAGGAGGAAACCTCAAACAGGTGAGGCTGTGTGGCCAGCTAAATTCTTTCAGCCACTGGCATGCTTAACCTCAGTTTACACTACACATAGTTCACATTACTGGCTCAGCACACTAAAAGTGTTGATTGTCAAGGAACCCCAGTCAAATGAAATAAAATCAACAATGCTAAAGCACAGCCTGAAACAAACCTCTTCCTCATGAGTTATACTTTGTCAGCTATTTTACTGCTATGATTTCATTAGAATAGACTTTTAACTCGAGCAATAATTCTAGAATTGAGTGCTAATTATTTTGAAAGCTTGTTTTATCAGAAAAAAATCAGTTCAAATTGGTATACAGCTGGTGGTTCCATTAAGAATGGCTTCTTCTTTTGAGTTTTTTAGTAATATTCACTAAGGTCAGAGAGGTAAGTTCTTGCAAACATAAGTACAAATTTTGTTTATAAATATTAAAGGCAACTTAAAATTATAGGATTGTAATATTTCACTAAAATCAGGTACAGCATTTTATAGAAAATAAAGTATTCTCTAGCGTTACTATGGCAATTTAAAAAGTATTTTTCTAATTCTGTGTATTTTTTGCTTTGGATTTTTTATTACTACTTTATTTGAGTCATTAGTGCATGTATTTCTAGTATGCTGTCTTTTGTGGAACAAATTGGAAGTACAGTTGAATAAAACATGAATAAGACTTCTACAGCCTTTTCTTTTGTGTGATTAAATTTGTGTACTACTTATTGCAATATTCAATAAGACATTCAATACTTTATATATAAAACTTGAAATTCCATAGTAGTCATATTAATGGAGCATCTGAGAAGAGATATATTTTATGTCCTATGCTTGACATTTCTGCCAAACATAAAAGTGAATCATTAAAAGGAACAAACTAATGATATTCAAAATAGCCTTTCCCCATGTTCAGTTCTAGGTCAATTAACTCTTATATCTATATCATATTATATGTCAGTGTGACTGGCATTGTTCTAAGCCATGCCAAGCATACTAGTCTATCAGTTCTGAGGGGAAAAATGATACTGTGCACTCTGTAACTCTGTTACATGCTGTAGACAAAGCTAAACCATGAAAGTATGAATACAATGGAAAAGGCAGTTTCTAGACATCTTCTCAATGAATCAAAGCAGTTCATTCGACTGTCAGACAGGGTCTCACGGCATTATTCCACTAGAAACCAAATTCTTCAGCACCGTAAGATGGGTGAGCTCTCTGCGCATGTGACTGGAATTTCCTCTAAGCTCTTAGCATTTGAAGGGATTGGTTTCTTCTTCCTGTTTTAATGGGGGATCAGTCTCCAGTGTGAGTAGTTAATCAAAACATATTGTTCAAACCCGTCTAGAACCTTCCAAAGTGGAGAGTGTTAAATATTGTGACTGTTCTTCATAATACTTAGGCTGATTTAAAATAGCAGCTCATTCATTCATAAAGGCTCTTGCTTGAAATAAAACCGATCTGCTATTACTTGGGACTTCAAAGCCACAGCATTTAAATATTGCAAATGCATTCTGGCTTCTGATAATATTAATCAGTGTAGAAAGAGCTTCTTGGGATTTTAGATTAATGTTGAGAATTATAATACTTATTGAGGTTTCAAAATCAAGTTTGAAGGAAGCATGAATGGCTTCATTTTGTTTCTTAAGAGATGAGAAGCTGCTTTCCAGTTAGGATTGGCTCTCTTCAGAACAACCAGAAATATCTAACCAGTCAAAGAAACAAATGAAAAATGAGTAATTCTTAGATTTTTCTTTTTCTCAAAAACATTCCTGTGTGCAGGGCAGCTTCTTGGTAAGCACAAAAACCTGAGTTAAATTCTCATCTTTGTGGCATGGGGTGGGGGAATGGGGGAGTGGGGGAGGGTGATCACACAAGCTACAGAGTCAACAGAGATGCCTTTCCATGCAAGAAGAAGTTATTAATAATTAGATTGGAACAACCACCAAAACAGTTGCACAAGCAGGCTTTGCTCTCACACCTCCATCAAGGTAGGATCATACTCAGCATGTGGGTTCCTCCTATTCCCCTGCCTTTCTCATCCTGATCAAATGTGGCCAAGTGAGGAGACAGGCCTTTCACAGGCAGCCTTTGTGGAAAAACAGAGAAGGGGAATTTAGAAACAGATCATAAGAACCAAGGAATGGGATATTTGGGACATTTGGACAAAAATCCTACTATTTTCCATCTAATCTGCTTTCTTTTTTATGAATATTTTTAACTGGGATTTTGACTACTCTCTTTGCATGGACGATTCTTTTTTTTTTTTTTTTTTTTTAAATCAAAACATCAACCTCCAAATTCACCCTCCACAGCCTGGCCACATTGTGTTCAATCTCCCAGCTCCTACTGGTGACTCTGAGCTCTTAGGCTATAGTACCAGAGAACACATACTGGTTTAATTTGAACAGGGTGAATGAAGAAAGAAGAGAAGAAGATGCCGAAAGAAAAAGAGAAAGAAGACCAAGGAACACTGAAGCAGCCACTAGCTTGGTAATTAGCCCACCGTCAATCCTGGGTAAGAATTACAGACCTCCTGTCTACCTCACAAAATGCAAGGATGCAGGCTTACATGGCATCCGTCATCTTTTGGCCCATCATTATGTAAATGTTTATTGTCACTTGGTTTTGATCACAAAGGGAGGCATCACAGAGTTACATGAAGAGTATTAGACAGTAGACCTTGGCCCTGTATGGATCCACAGGTCAACATAAGACAGTTCTGATCCTGAACTGAACAGACATCACCCGTGGTTCTATTCTAGTGCCTTTATTATTTTTTTCATTCAAAACATAAGAATAATTGATCCAGGTGCTATAATAAGAATGAGAGCTGGGCGGTGGTGGCACACGCCTTTAATCCCAGCACTCGGGAGGCAGAGGCAGGCGGATCAGGAACCAAAAAGCTACAGAGAAACCCTGTCAAAAAAAAAAAAAAAGAATGAGAATGTTATGTATCCTTTCTCCTTGATGAGCCCAAAGGCTTTTTGTTTCTTTTGATGTATTTTCTCTTTACTATTTTTGCGACTTTAAAGACCTAGACAGTAATATGGTGGGATAAGGGAGGGTATGGTTCTAAAGGAGTTATTGAACACAGAGAAACGATCCTGACATTGACCCTGGGTCTCCAGTGGGAGGAGATCCAGCCTGGCTTTAGGTGCTGTGTTGGGTCGTACTGCCCATGATGACCATGCAAACTATGGGGAGAAGGAGTCAAATACAGGGGCACAGGGTGACCTCCTTTTCCCAGCTCCCTGCAACTTCAGTGGAAACAATGACACCAGCAAGGGGAGAGAAAGTAGTCCTTTCGAGAAAGGCTGAAGAGACTTAGACAGGCTGATCATTTACAGCATTTTTGAGCTCCCCTCTATCTGAAAAAATAAATGTCATTCCAAATTATTCTTTGTTATTTGGGTTCTTCCTTTTCCTTAGGGAAAATTTAACTTTTCTCTTCAGGTGGCTGTTAACAAAACTTGTGGATAAAATATCTTTTCTAGTTAATTGCTCCCACTTCCCTTAAGAATGAAATATGAGAGAAAAGAGTGGATGGGGGGGCAGGAGGAAGAATAAGGAAAGCAGAGGAGATAGACGAGGGAGGAGAATAAGGATAAAGAGCCACTCGGGAAAATGAGACTGATTTCAAAGGACAGAGGCAGAGGAAGAAGAAGATGAAGAAAGAATAAGAGGAGAAGGAGGAGAGCCAAAAGGAGAAGGAAGGGTCCAGTACTGGAAGAGAGAGGAGCGGTGAAGGCGGAAGGAAGAGAAACTCAAGAAGAGTGGAGAAAGTGTAACAGGGAGGACAGCCACGACAAGCGAGGGAACTGAAGCGGAAGTGGACAAGATCTGGTGCCCACTCCTGACTCCGAGCCATGTCTGACAAAGTTATTGTGTGGCTCCCACTGCCTGGTTCCACTGAACAAAAAATGTATTTCTGTGTTCTGCTCTAATCAGGTCAGGGCTGCTTGGCACCCCGGTTCCCTACATTGCCTCAGCCTGAGATCAGTCTGCTGTCAGGCAGTATTCCCTCCTATGCTCAGGCTGAGCCTGTGTTCTGGTCTCTAGATATGCTAGACACTGGCCTGATAGCCTTAGTCCACAGCTATCTTTAGACATCCAGACTGGCCTAGGGTGGTATTCAGTGAGTTAGCCTCCTTCAGAATGCAAGCAGCTCTGCACCTCTGTTCTCTACCTCAAGCCTGAGGGTACTACAGGGGACAGGACATATTTTCCTCATATCTTCTAAACATCCCTTACCTTGAAGTCCCTGTCGGTGATATTTATAGGAAATGTCCATTGCAGTTCACTTGGAAAAGGCCAAATAAAGAGAGAAAAATGGTTTCAATCTGGAAACAGACTAACTTGTTCCAGTCTGGAAGAAGTATAGGCTCAAATCTAATTCCAACCTACTGCCCAGGAAACTGACATTGAGTTAGTCCTGGCCCTTGGCCTTCCACAGTCCTATGAAAGCAGAGCAGAACCAGTAATCCCCTGTCACATGTGTTCAGAGAGGTGTCCTAGCTGTTTGCCAGGCCCATGCAGCTGAACCCAACATTCACAGCCTGTAATTTTAACTCAGGGCAGTATTCTACATAAAGGTGACTACAGGTACCAAGATACACTGGTGGGATTTAAAGAAGACAAAACCCACCTTGCAAACATAAATGTATGCTGTAATACCAGATCATAGGTCATACTATACCACTAAGAGCTGACGAAGACATTTCCCTTTGACTGCGGTGCTGAGATTAAATGCCCCTGCACATATCAGACAAGCACCTCTACTGACGCATGCTTGAAACCCAGAGGTACCATTTTCGCCAGGCTTTTCAGGCATGATGAAAAGTAGATTACAGTCCGTTGTCTTCTGCGCATATGCACAGATGCTAATTTGTCAAATATTGGTGTCTCAAATAAACTGTCTTCTTATGCCCTTTTCTGTCTTTGTTGTTGCTGTTCTAATATACCTGAAAGTTTGTGAGCAGAGCAGCTCGTTGTGGGATACTGGAGAGCCTGTCCTCTAAGGGTCCAATTGTTACTAACAGGATCATATCCAAATATAAGGTAGAGTGCGTCCGTAGTGAGTATGTGTATCACAGTGCATGGCTGAGCAATTGCGACTCAACTGTTGAATATGAATTCAATATCAGTGAGTAGATATTTAACTCATTATGAGTTGTCTGACAAAGATCCTTTCCTTCCATACTAGGAGTGTGATTGGAATGGCAAATAATGTTAAAGCATTTATTTTTTTGGATTTGTTTGTTTTTGTTTTCTGAGACAAGGTCTCAGCACATAGCATGGGATGACCTGGAACTAGACATATGGCCTAGGTTGATTTTAACGGCTAGCCCTCTCCCTGCCTTTCCAGTCTAAGAGCAAGGATCAAAGCCATGCAACGCTGTGACCGACGGTACTTTACTTCCGAAACATGACAAACCAGAAGATAAAGAAAAATTAAAAGAGGAAAACCCCAGTATTTCCAGCGGTATGAAATTCCTGAGCTAAAAGGATTTAATTCTGGGGAGAAGGGAGCATTTTCACAAGTTTCCGCTTTAGAGGTTAATGCGTGTGGAGTCCGAGCTCAGCTGACGAAAGCAGCAATGATTGGACAAGGAGGTCAACAGACATGCGCCCCACAGATCTCTGCCTCCTGTGCCTCCAAAGGACACAGAGCAAACCTAGCCACTTCCCATATGAGTTTCATGCACATGAAGAAGCCTGATGTGCCCGTACCTAAATACATGCGGACTGGACGGCCATCCCACTGCAGATGTAATGCAACTACCTATTCCTAAGTTACGAAAACGCCATCCGCACACGAACGCCCTCTCATCCCTCAACCCGCTCTAGGCAAAGACCAAGCGTTATTGCTTGTCAAGCATGTGGAAGAAGACATGAGTTTGCGCTGAGCATCAGGCAGGCTTGTTTTAAAAGCTCAGACAAAAGAGAATCAGTTTCATTAAACTACCATAGAATCAGATATAAACATTTCCATAATATTTCACCACTGAAACAGAGAGAAATGAGGACATTGAGAT
This sequence comes from Chionomys nivalis, assembly GCF_950005125.1. NCBI lineage: Eukaryota > Metazoa > Chordata > Mammalia > Rodentia > Cricetidae > Chionomys > Chionomys nivalis. The sequence goes on along the minus strand of NC_080101.1, from coordinate 52,201,952 downwards.
AAACGCAAATGCTTTATGACTGTCCTTAAGGTAGCAAAATGGCTCCTCCTCATTAATAATGTGGAGACAAATTTACTATTTATAACAGCCTAAAAATTTGAAGGATAGTGTACATAGCTTTTATATCTTGTTATAAGCACATACCTATACAAAGCAAGCTTAAATAATCATTAACATATAGGGTAATAATGCTGTCTTACAATAACCCATTATCTTCCTAGAGATCAAGAAATGGCTACTGCTTCTAAACATTGGAAGTCAAATATCTGCCCTTGTATGGAAAACATGTTATTGCCCTTGTTCTAGCATTACCTTCTTCCAGAAGGAAAGAATACATATTTGAAATATTTCCATCACTATCACTTTACTTTAGCTACATATAAATAATGTTATGATCAAATCTATCATATTAACTTCAAATCTTCTTGATTTACCTGCTTAATTTTACACAATTGGTTAAATTCCTTCTCAAACTTTTAGTAAACATAATTTGTCTCTCTGTTGCTGAAAGTCTTCTTAAAATGTTAACTTTTAAATTTGACAATATTAACTTAAATCTAGAGTCTGTTTCATTCACTTTCAAAGTCAGTCCCATATTTTTGGCGGGAACTCAAATAAGTAACTGAACATTCAGCGCGGAAGAAAGCAATAACCTCCCTACAAAACCCCACATGGCCAACACATCGACCTCCTACATACAGGACAAGCAAGAACAACCCAAGGTTTCGTCCATGAAAAAAAGGGGAGAAGAAGTTAGCGAGACCATCTATCTGCCACAAAGATACATTTTCTCATTGTGTTTAAAGAAAAGACTTTAAAAGAAAAATTAAAGTGCACATACTGCCCAGAAGGAAAAATGCTTTTGGAAGTCTATAAGAAACCAACCCAGATAAACCAAACACTGTGAGAAACGATGTTCTCCTCATTTGCATCAGATGCTTTCATTATTTATGCTGTAGATGATCCTGTAAAATGTGCATTTCTGGTCAAAGGGCTCATATGTCTATTTTATTTGTATAATCATTTGTGTTTATATAGAGAAGAAATATGAGAATAAATGAGTAACATGATAAACTCATATGATGGCATTTTTCTTTCTACCCCTCTCCATGTCGTCTATCAGAAAAGAACCATGGATGTTATTTATGCTCCTGTAGCTAAAGACAGCTCCTTATTTCCTGTGTCATTCACATTGCAATATAGAATTGAATACATGGCATGGAAATTGGCTTTCACTTGCTTTCGAAGCTCTCGATAAAATTAGACAAACAGAATCATGTATTGTAACCAAACACAAAAACTGGTGACAAAAACTAATTCAGATCTGGCTATATATGCAGGCACAATGAAAAACATGAATTTGTCTTCATTGTAATCAAACACTTTATAAACTCTGAGACATGACAATATCCCAGTTTCATGTATCAGTAGTTAAAACCATGCCTATTAGAGAAGACCGCATAAGGACAGGGCAACGGGTGCATTGTGGACACTGGGCCATGCCTTACACAGTTCTCAAAACGGCTCCCTTCCCCTGTATCCACCTCCTCAGTTCTCTAGGCCATGCTGTCTTCTCTTTGTCTGAACTTCCGCTGAACCAGGCCAGCAGTCACCTTTGCTACTTCTAATAACAGCACCTTCTTGACCCAAGATGAAGCGCTTGCCCAGGTCTACAGGAGTCTGTGACTTCTTCCTGCACCTCCAAGCCACCACACCACGTGGTACACTTGGGAACTCAAAACGCTACCATCTGGTCCAGGTCTGTCCCTACAGACAGCAATACCATTTTATGACACCCCACAGGAAAAATGATTATATCTGTCTACATATGATGCTGGAAAGACTTTTCCTTTATCTGGTAGCCAGTGTGTTCTGTCTTACTAAAGCAATGAAGAGAACAATATTCAGTGGAATGTGAGAGCTACACCTTTTATGACCCAAGAAAAATGTGACCCAAGGTCGTGTTTTTCATACCTTTGCAGCCACCGATGAATTCGGTTTCTCCAGCAAGTCCCAAAGTTTCTTCCTTTTCTCGGGGCAGCAGGTGTTATCAAACTCCTCTCCCTCCCGCTCGCGCATGGTCTCTGCCTCCCGTCTCAGTTCTTCGTTCATCTGCTCTTTCTTCTGATGGTATCTGGCTTGGCAGCAGGATTCCAAGTAAATCTCATCGATGCCCCAGTAATCAAGCTCTTGGCCAAAAGAGAGCGCACACATTTCTTCCATCATGTGGAGCTTCCCTGTCCGGTAGAAGTTTAGAATCGATGTGAAAGCTCCCGGATGTCGGTCAAAGAAATACTCATTCTCGTTCAGATTGTAGTCATCGCAAACCTCCAGGAGGCTCTCGTGCGTGTTACAGTCCCGGAGCTTCCCCAAGCGCGTCCTGGGGAGCCTATCCAGAGTTCTCCACAGGACTTCGTGGTTAAGGCCCCCCACGTTGATCTTCACTCTCCGAGAGCATGTTTTGCTTCGGATAATGTCCACAGGTTCTGGAGGAAGAGAAAGCGTCGACCTGGACGTCTTCCTGTTCAAGCCAGGTGGAGCCTTTTCTGCCATTTTGAACTGGACAGAACCACAGATCCAGGGTCCTTAGAGAGGAGGTCAGCTGAGGCAGGATTCCTCTGGAGCAGGCGTGTCCATGACAGCTGGGAAAAAAAAACAAGAGCATTTTAGTCATGCACACCGCTGCCTGTCCTTCTGGGTCACTCAGCTGTTACAGTCACAGATGCCATTAACGGTCATTGCTTTTCTTCCTCAGGTATAAACCTGGGTTGTAGGAAATAAGAGGGGAAGCCACATAATGAAGTTCCCAGAGGCAGCTGTGTGCTCACTTGTGCACATCTGTAGCTTGACAAGACTCAAATGTGTCACCGGTGTTGCGGAGCAGTGCAGGTGCTGATGAAAGCCCCAGAGATAAAGTCCTGGCACAGTGACACCATCTTTGCCGCTACCCTACCCTGCCAGGTCCTGTTCACAACATCCGTTTCAGGTCGATGACCTTCCTCATGCCCGCACCTACTCCAGTCACTGAAACCAAAGTTTGAGAGCACCTGGTCTTCTCATCTTCATGCAACTACAGACCTCTGGACATTATAGCTCCTAGAAACTGCTTACACGCTCTGCCGTTACCCAGTCCCCAGCACCAAGGGCCCGAGCTAAACTCCTTGCCGTCCTTGGAGTAATCGACACTCCAAGAGTTATTAAACTGGCCCAACATGACCGTCTGCAACCCACTCACCAAACAGCTACAAACACAGACTTGTCCTTATGACCCTGTCTTAGACCTTCAAAGGCTCTTTGTTATTGGAAGTAAAACCTAGTCATCCATACAAGATCCTCTCCACATTCCCTTTTAGTCCAAATCACTGTCTGGAAACTGTCTTCTATCTATAGGGAATATAACTCAAAATACTTAGTGGATTTGGGGAACCTTGAAATGTGTGTAGATAGGTTGATAGCTGGATGTTAGATAGATAATACAGACTAGATATAGAAAGCTATATCATGAAATAATTTTCATATATATATATATGCACACCATATTTCTGTTTTAATTTTAATACACTAATAGATAAATAATAGCTAATATTAAAATAGAAGAACTATAATAATATGATATATTAAACATTATCTAAAACTAAGGAGTTATTAATTTCTAAAAATTTCCATGTAATATTTTAGGGCCTTTTTTGACCATGGTTAACTAAAGACACAGAAAGTGGATAGATAAAGGTACTTTTCTTTTGTGTTGCACCAATCCTATCATGCACACAGCACTGATTTTAGGACTTGGCTCATTTATAGCAAATCCTGGTGGGATCTCCAACTTTTGTATTTGCTTTTGGTCAATAACTGCTTGCTTTTCAAGACGGGCCAGATGTTACCTCCTCCAGAGGATCTTCCATGACACACTCCCTCTGGGATCAAGAAACTGTGTCTCTTGTCTTCCACCATGATACTGAAACAGTATCTTTCCGTAATGTACTGCAAGCTCCCAAGAACAAGCCCACCCTTCTTTATTTTTATTCCCTTGTCATTGAGTACTGTTCTTAAACATTGGAGCAGTTTGCTTTAATAAAATAATGAGTCAATTCTTTGTTTTCCATAAGGCAGCTAACAGTCAGGAAATGTGTAAATGAAGTTATTGGGATTGCGTGCCTGAAATGCACCTATGTGTACAAGCCGTGCGTGAACAGAATATGTTATTGCATGCTGAATTTGTCTCCTTTTGTTTCACATCTCTTTTCCATTGGGCACTAATGTTTAAAACATGATATTTATAGTTTTTCCCCTTGATGGTCTTGTTGTATCATCTGAAGCAAGAAGAATCCTTGTGGCTATTATCTTCTGAGTGATTTGGTAGCAAATCCCAGAGCTCTGAGAAACTGACCCACAGAGCCCTCTTTGAGGTAAAGCGCCATGTTTCGCAAGTCAGTGCCTGAGAATAAAGTGAAGTGATGAACTTTGAGATCAGAGAGGTTCTTAGGGCCAGGACTTTATTGTAAGATGCACAGCAGTTTCTGCAAGGCCCAGGATTCTCCATCTGCATGTTAAATTTATTTCTCCATCTGGAGGCCAAGTATCCTCTAAAATGAATATGTTTGCCTTCTGAAGAAAAAGTAGATGGGCCATATGAGAAGGGTTTTAGACGTGGGCAACAAGAAAATTGGGAGTTTTTTCAAATATACAGTTACAGGAGTATTTTAAAGATATGCGCACACATACGCTTCCCTCATGTCTGGCCAAAAATAATGTCCATTTTTACAAAAATAAAAAGGGACGATAATGATTGCTAAAGTTATTTGAATTCTTCCTTTAGGAAGACAAGAATAATATCTCATCCATAAGGCATGGTATCATGATGGGTAAATGAGACCATTTGTATAAGGGCTTCACTCTAAGAAAATACATCTAAATAAAATAAGGATATTCACAGATCTTCCTCGGGTTTGGTTTTTCAACTGCTGAAAGAAATGAGTAAGAAAAACCACATTCATGTTTATTAAATGAATGCTAATCCATCTTTTACCTTTTAAGGCCTGGATTTGTGGGTCTCATCCTTTCTTTCTGTTGAAAATTAGACCTACAAATAAAAGACACTCTGTAATATGCACTGTGTTGGTACTGATGCTCACGTCCACATTTTGTATCTTACTGACATTGAACTATAAATATTTTTAAAGGAGCAGTAGCATCAATGTCAGACAAAATTAAATGAAAATATTAGGGAAAGGGCAGTCGCAGTGGTGAGCACAGATGTCTTTTCCACTGAATGACGTCACCCTGCTACTACCATAACAACTCAACGTCTGTTACTAGTTCACGTGAACAATCAGCACTAAGGCCAGACTGCTTTGAACTTGGAGACTATTCTATTTGCTTTTCCTTCCCTGTGATAAAGCACTCACCCGGAGCAACCTGGAGAAAGAAGGGTTTATTTGGCTTGTACCTCCACATAACAGTGTGTCACTGAAGAAAACCATGGAAGAACTTGAACAGAAAGCTGGAGGTAGGAGCTGAAGCAAAGACCAGGGAAGAATTCTGCTTCCTGACTCACTGATTGCTTCTGCTTAGCTAGCTTCCTTCTACAAGCCAGGACCACATGCCCAGGGTGGCACAATCCACTGTGAGGTCGACCCTTCTCCATCAATCAGCGGTAAAGGGAACCTTGCAGGCATAGCCATAGGCCAAGCTGATGGAGACATATTGTTCAGCTGAGATTCTCTCTCTTCCCCAGTATGTCAAGTTCACAACCATGAACAGCCATCACAAGGACAAATGAACAGAAAATGCACCTCCTCTTTTTGGAATACCATGCCTCCTGATTAAAACAGTGTTTTAATTAATTACCACACGTATGAGGTTTATGATAAAGACAGAGAATGTTAGCATGACTCTGGTAGAAACATTGCCTATCTATGATCCAAAAACCTGCCATCCTGTGATGGTATTGCTAAGAGTAAATGCTGTGTCCAAGTCACCAGCACGACACCATTTACTTAAAGCTTTTGCATGCCCATGACTTACACTGAATTTTCTTTCAAAGGGTGTTCAAGTGAAAAGTGGAGAGAGGTCAGAAGACTTAGATTTCAAAATATCTTCTTCACTGATCAAGAACTTTCTATTATAAGAAATCCCATGTTGATTACAGATCCCATAATAAAAATCAGGCTGGAACCCAATCCTCTCTTTTCAAAGAGAAGAGGGCAACTGGGGCGTAGGACGCCCTGTTGACTCAACTTCCGTCCAACTTAACATTGTCCACTGTGGCTCTTGTAGCTGTGATAAATGTCTTCATTCACCCTTGGAAGAATGTTCTGTGTGCTTCCTGATTAAAGACGTCAGCTCTTGAGTAACCAGAGATGAGAATAGTGTTCAGAGAGTCAAAAAGTTTTCAGAATAAGCCAATAATTCAGGTACACTTCACTGCACCAGTTCTGACAACAAAACTTTGGAGAATTCATCGGCCTGTTGTGTCTACCAGCTGGTGCCTCTCCCTACTTGCCTGTCTCCACTGCCCCACAAATTATCTGTCTTGCTTCTATTCCATCCCGTCTTCCTAACATGCATGTTCACTATGCCATTCAATTCAATTGGGAAACAATCACAAACACACACAAAAAATTCCAGAGAATATTATTTTCAGATTTACACTGCTTCCCCCTATTTTTTTCTGTATCTCTTTCAATATAAAGACCTACCGAGATGAAGCTATCAGATCTTATTTTGGAAGAAAACAAAATTATGTAAACTAAGCTGTTGCTATTTTTCAGGTGCTGGAGGCGGAACCCAGTGTTTGGGAGTTGGACTCACTAAGGTACACACCTTATCGTTGAGGTACACAGCCCTGACAGTACTCTATGTCCTTTCTCACTGCCTCTGACGAGATGTCATTATGTTTCCCAGTCATGGCTCAGACTCCTTAAGTTAATGCGGAGCAGCCTTCCTCCATCAGCCGCCCTAGCAGCTGGGCCCACAGGCATCTGCTGCTGTGCCTGCCCCAAGGTGCTCTCCAAGGAAAGGTGTACAGAGCCACAGCATCTCTATCCATCAGGCTGCTCTTTCACATTTGACCTTTCTGAGTGGGCTTTGGTTTCATCATGACTTCCCATGACACAGCCCTTGCTATTTCCCTTTCACTGTCATTCGGTGGCCTTTCCCATCTTCCCCCCAATTCCCGTGTTTACTTTAAACAGGAATAAACACAGACTACCTCCAAATCAATGAAAATTCTTCTTTCCACTTTTGGCTTCCTAGCAGAAGGTGGTTTGCATATTTCACTTTAAGAGCCCTTTCCGTTTTATCACAGCTTAGACAAGACTGCATTCTGAATATCATAAAAGTTTCACTCATTTTATTTAGTGTTTGGTTAATTTTCTATTCTGCGGCATTTCATTTTTAATCTATGGTCTTTTCTTCCATATTAATTTTACTTCTAACAATGAATCTGTCGGTTTCCTCTGGGTTAGGTATTGTGTCTTACCACTCCAGAGTGTTGGCAAAATTTATGTTTTTAATTTTAGTAATGCAAATGGATACAGTACTGTGTTCTCTCACATATAATTTTAGATGTGAAATTATGTCTATCATAATAATTTTACTCCAGAAAAATCAATCACATGATCCAACTCGTATATAAGTAAAATATCAAATGTAATGATTCAATACTTAAACTATAGGTGTTAAGTAACTGTAGAATTTGTACATATGTAAATGATCAGTTATGACAGATTATATCCTTGTGTCATGGATGAAATGGCAGTGAATATTCTTTCTTGGCAGGTGACATTTTGTCGTCGCTGGGTTGACTGTGAAGCTTGCAGCTGATCAATCGGCCAGGGCAAAAACACTCAACATCCCCTCATTAGTCTAAGAAGAAAGCGGCTCCCCCCACAGTCAACAAGAGCAGACACTGGAGGTTACACAGCTGCAGGCTTCTCCCAGCAGTGTGGAATTAGGCTGCCACCCGTGCAGGGCCAAAGCTGACACAACACAACTTTCTGGCATGGCATCATAATTACAGCTTCAGGCTTCAGGTTTGAGGAGGAGACTTTCTTTTCTTTGCTTTGCTTTTTTTTTTCTTTTCTGCAGACTCAAAAATACTAGCATATGTCATACTCTTGACACATCCTTAGGGGTAAGACACACGTGTGATTCTGGGAGCACAAAAAGCAAATGTTTCTGAAGGTCTCAGTGACATCTCATTTCGGTTTTGTGCTGCTGGTCCATGCTGACCAGGTATTTGCCACAAATGGCTTGAAGACCTCTAAGTCTCTACAGCCCATATCTAGTTATGTGGTTGCTTCTTAAAATGTCACGTATGTTTCAAGGAGTAGATTTTTGGAGTGCTGTTTCTATTTCAGAAAGTCACAACGAGGTTGATATATGGATGAAAAGACAAAATAACTGTTAGATGACAATGATACCAGTTTTAAAAATCCACTCCCTGCTAAAATTCTTTAAAATACCTTTTAAAAAGGTGGAAAAAACCATTAAAATGACAAACAACTTTAAAAAAATCCATCAAACTTCTTAGCTCACAATATTCTAAACAGACTTCCTGAAACCTCTCCAGGATTCTGAAAACAAAACAAAACAAAAACAAACAAACAAAAAACAAAAACAACTGAGCAAACCAGGATTACTTTGGAGCTTAGAAAGACTGCTGCATTTCAAACTGTCTGTGGCTTCAACATGCCAGACTCCAGTAAGGACTGGGGTGATGTTGTTTGCTGAGTACAGGGTGCCACCTCTCTTCTGTAATCAACAGCCACTCATATTTCTGTGACCCTCAGTTTTAGCACAACTATTTACTCTTTTGTTAAAAACAAAAAAGGAAAAAAATATCCCTAGACCTTTTCCCCCTTGCTATAAGTGATATGATGCTTTTTTTAGATGCACTCAAATGGATCCCCAAAGCTTAGCCTTTTGTGGTCACAGGATGCGTTGTGCTGCAGTCAGAAGGGGGGAAAAGGTATTAAAGAAGTTGTAATATGAGTATTTTTCAATAACACAGCCGTCCCCATATCTATAAATAAATTATTTTATTTAGACACCCTTTTTTCACTAGAATACAAAATTATTTAAAGAATTAGACCATGTATGCGTGTGTTTGCTATAATTAGAGCATAAAGGTTCTAGACTTATATTTAGAACAATAGCCTTTTTAATGTTTCCTTAAATATATTCCTTTTATTTCTTGAGATTATAGAATAATATATGATTTCTCTTTTACATTTCCTCCCTCCAAACCCAACCATATACATCTCCTTGCTCTCTTTCATATTCATGCTTTTTCCCATTAATTGTTTATAAAGCTCAAAGTTCAACTTTTGCGGTAGCATCTGGGCATTCAAATGGGACGTTTAATACTAAGATTAAGAATGTGACCTTATGGAAAGTTTGACCTTATAATGGAGGGGTGCCCTTATGTTGGGAGTTGAGGTGTATTATTTCAAGTATCTCTTTTTACAAAAGTCTTCCCAGAATCACAAAGGGGAAAAACAAAGAAATACAGAAAGCAACCAACAGAAAAGTTCTTAGCACTGAAGGAATAGCAAGCAAAGGGCCACATTAATCTCTTGAAGACTGCAGTTACTAGCTAGGGTTCTTTCTGGATGGGAAAGTCAATTCCTTGGATGACTGGCTTGCACTTCATACCCCATTTGGATGTTTGGCATAAAGTATTTGGGCTCTTTGAAACCAAGTTTATGAAATTTGGATAGAATGTGAAAATATTGTTAGGCCCCTTCTAATAATATTAGTTTTAATCCACATAATGAGTCTCAAACATTCAGGAATATAATTTTTGCACAAGTTATATATCTCAGTTCAACCTAATAGTAGACATAAATTTTCAAATTATGTTCCTGTCCTTATTTTCCAGAGCTCAACACCTGATAGATAATATAGCTTTCTTAAGGCTCAACTACTAAAGATTGGACTCTACAGCAGAATCTATTTCTAATTGTGTGTGTGTGTGTATGCATGTGTGTGTATATGCTCTTGGAGGCCAGAGGGTGCCAGATCCCTAAGGCTTAAACTGCATAGTGCTGTGAATCACCTTACATGGATGCTGGGAACTGAATTGAAGTCCTTATAAGGATAGTAAGTACTCTTCATCATAATCTATAACTCGAAACATAAATATTACAACATGCTTTAATACACACGTCTATGTGTGGGGACTAGAACAAAGCACATGGCAGAAGAGAGCTTCTATATGGCCCATTTTTCATATTTACAACTTTTAACCCTTGGCTCCAATAAGGTCACATGGTTAAGTTGACATCACCTAGTCTCTGTTGAGCTTGATCTAGAACCCAGACCTGTCAATGCTGAGACAAGCCTCTTTCCATCACTGCTGCCCCATTACCCTTCGATTTTCACTTATTAGTGAGCGTTTTGAAGAACAACTCTCATGCCAAAATAGTGAGTCAAGCAAGCTCAAGTTGCTTTTTATATATTGTTCATTTAAAGAAAGGGCAATCATTGCAGTCAATAGAGAAAGGTGAACCTCCCAGGCTCTTTTATTCCCTCTGTCTTTCCAGTCCAGTCTCTATGGTGACAACCTTCTTCTCCAGATCCCTCAGAGTGGTTCTGTTTACTGTAGACCTAGCTAGCAGCAGCTCAGAGTCCTTTCTTGTCAAAGGTGCTTCTAAGGTTCTATTCCAAGCTCTCAGAATAAAGACACTGAGATACAAAGTCCATGGCACCTTAATGCTTTATCTCTGTGCTTCTCCCACAGCATCTTACCTGCCAGTCTCTCTCTAAGTCCCAGAATCTTCTTTCATTCATGTTTACATGCTATTCTCTCTCTCTGCCACAAAAATTTGTGCAGCTTTTCCCCCATCTTTATCTCTAGACATCAACTTACAGCTGATATTTCAGGTCCTTCTGACTTCCTTAACTATGCAATAATTTTCATATTTTAAGACTTCTTAGAACTAGGTACTTTGAGTCTGTAGCAACAGTGGTTACGATATCAAAATTTTATTTATTTATAAATCATTTTCTTTCATTCCAGATACCTCATATTATCTGCTATTTCTCCAATCCAGTACGGCTTCCTGTGTGAAATGCTTTTTTTCCACATTCTCTTTCTGGCAAACCCCTACTTGTTATTCACGATTAAATCAAGTATCTCTTCCAGAGAGAAGCAACAGCCCTTGCCACTACGAGTCATCATTTTGTTTTATCTGTTATGATGCTTTTCTTATATAATTCTGTAGATAATCCAGAGTTCTTTCTCTTTAATTTGTTCAGTAAACATTTATGAGAAACTCCTCTGCTCAAAGCCATTGGTGACATCTGGAACTCTTAGACTCTAGTGAAAATAGAGAGGCATGATACAACAAAACAAAACAATAACAAAAACGGGCAAAACAGGAACTGGTATTTTGTTTCCACACTCACTCAGGGGAACAGCAAAGTCAGAGTCATGAAAAATTCTGTCTTCCTTCCTTCCTTCCTTCCTTCCTTCCTTCCTTCCTTCCTTCCTTCCTTCCTTACTTCCTTCCTTCCTTCCTTCCTTCTCTCCTTCCTTCCTTCCTCCCCTCCATTCCTTTCTCTGTTACTTTCATTTTTCTTCTTTCTTCCCCTTTCTCCCTTTCCATCTTACCTCCTTTCCCCCTCTCTCCTTTCTCTCTTCTCTTCCCTTCATCTGACCACCCTCTAGTCTGCCTTCCAGCCATCCTTCCTTTCTGTCTTTCTGACTGAAAGATGATGTGTCCTAGACTCTACTACAGAAAGAAAGTCATACTAATTAACAATATTTAAACATCAGAACTCATCATAAGAACATGTCTGCTTGGTTTTTTTTTTTTAAATCATTACTAGTTAGTAAAGGAAACAGGTCCCTGAATTACAAACACTACTGACTCTATATCCCTCGTGAATAATGTTTTCCATCTATTTTCATCATCATGGCAGATCATTAAGCATAATTTTTAAGCATCCATCTGTATATGCAGTGTTTAAATATTCCCTTGTCCTGCCCCCTCTCTTAATCTACTACATGTTTCTGTTGTACAAAAATCTGGGGTCCTACAAAAGTGGCAAAAGTTAGTGGAAAGAATAGAAGCAGATGGACAAAATGACCTACTAGCATCTATGAACCCTAGGGTGTTTAATTACTGGCAATAATAACATTCAGCACAATCTGATAAGAAAATGTGAAAGCATTTGAAAATTAGAAAATGAACTCATCAATTTCCATCAACAGTTTCTAAAATAAAAATGTGAAAATTAGGGACCACAGATGGACTGATTGAAGCCCTGAGTTCATGTGATTGGTACCAGATGATACAGTCTTGAAATAAATAATTTCAAAAACAGTGTGAAAAATAAATCATAAAAATTATGGCAAGAACAGTAAAACAGGGAGTTGTTGCTTTTCACCCAGGGGGAAATCTTCAGAAATAAAGGAGGATGCAATGAGAGTAGTGGTGGGTCAGGAGTGCTCTTCCTGCTTGCGATTCTTATTTACTATGATGCTGCGGTCCCCACTCTTTCTGGTATTCTAGATTCGGTGATGGTGGAATCTCAAAGTATGCTTTGTCCCCCTGGTGCGTCTCATGCAGTGAGGCTCACCACGCGCGAGCATGTGAGTGTAAAATAACTACGGCAATGAGATTCAGAGTCTTAATTTGGATTTGATTTCAGCTTATGATCTTAATGTCCATAAGGAAGATTTACATTTCCTAGAAGGCGGGATATTCTTGGAGCTGTATCTGAAACTGAGCCCAAGTTATGATCTCATTTGATTTGTGAACTTCGCTAATAACTGTCATCGTCATCATCCACCAGATATTAAGTGGTCATTTTGTGCAGCCACAGTGCTTACTCCATTTGATTCTGATAGTGAGCTTTCTTTTTTTAAGTTTAACCCACGTTGGGATGATAAGTATGGCTTATTCACAGACTGACTGAAGTTCAGAAAGGCAAACTTATTATCCAAAATGACACAAATGTTTAAGTATTGGCTCCAAGATTTTTCCACCCCCAGCATTATCCCAATCCAGAGCTCACACTTCTAACTTTAAAGGACCCTGAGGATTTCCCTGGATAATAGGACTCTGGAAGCCTCAGAACAATAAATAAAGGTGGTGATGAGATTCATATGAAGCAATTCTCCTTGCATGATACAGAAAAGGACAGATTCATATCTACTTACAGTATACCTATTATACCTCCCCTTTGACCTAGTTGACATGCAAATGATATTACATCATGTTTTCTTTTAGATGGAGGTGGTAATATTGGCAACAGTTCACGCAGCTTGAAAAATTTTACACTAAATGTAAGTTAGCATACATCTTTTAGGAGCAATGCTATCATTAGTGTTTGTGTGTGTGTGTGTGTGTGTGTGTTAGATGTGTGTATACATGCTCCTCCAGGTGCATCTATGTTTATGCTATATACATATGTATATATTCCTCTGTGTGTGTATCTGTGTGTATGTGTGTGTGTGTGGGCATGTCTCTGTGTGTCTCTGTGTGTGTCTGTCTCTCTGTGTGTGCCCATGCATGTGTATGCATTTGTGAGCATGTCTGTGCATGCATGTCTGCTTATGAGTCTGTGCACAGGCCAAAAGTCGACATCTGGTAGAATTTGTATTACTCTCCACCTCATATCTTTTAATTTTAATAAAATTTTTCCAGTGTGCTGACCCAACTTAAACTATTTCTAGAATCCTTTTTGGAAACTTGTCAACGCCATAGCTTCCTCAGAGTAAGCATATCTTTGTCCTTTAAGCGTGAGGTTATATTTGAGGAATAATGTTTTAATATCCAAAGAGCATTATAAAATACATCTGATGAATAAAATGGGTGATAGAACTTGGCATGGTGTTTTTTGAGAACAAGGTCTCTCATTGATCCCAGAGCTTGCTACTTCAGCTAGCCTGATTGGCCAGAGAGCCCCATGTATTTCTGCCTGTCTCAACTCCGCAGAGAGGTAGAAAAAGTACAAAACAAGAATAATGTGACTACTTCATACGTAGCCAAACCTACCAATGCGGGTGAGCTGAACCTAATTACTGATGATTCTGGCTTCAACATGCTCCAGCATTTCTAACTTCAGTAATAATCAGACTGGGAAAAGAACACAAAAGATAAATGAAATGCTGATTTAGATCCATCACCTCCTTCTCTTTTGCATTCTTTCATCCGAAGCAATGTGTCACTCAGCTGTCCCTGCTCATCAAGTTCAAAGGAAGCAAACTAAGCAAAGTAGCCCTTGCTTTCAGGAAGCCAACAGCAGCACCGCACAGAGCACTGCAGTTCTGGTTTGTGCTTCTAGCACGTGTTTCAAGGTGCAGATGATACTGTGGACTAATTATTACACTGGAGTTGTCTTGACGCCTTCCCCTTGATTCAAACACACTGCTACAAAGGAAGAAAGTGATAAAATCCCAGGTACCCTCTAGAATATTATCTCTTTTTATGGCCGCTACAAATTTAGGTGCTATTTGCTTTTTAAATTCTCTGAGGTTTTATGAATTTGTTAATTTGTTTAACAAATACTTATTGAGTATCTACTACCTATATAGTATTATATTCTTAACATTATAAACTTCTAGCAATGAAATAACTCCTTAGATTAAAAAAAAACCAAACAAACAAATAAACAAAAAAAAAGAATAAAAGCTCTCAATATAGTGCTGTACAGTAGCTGCATCCTAGGATTACAAAAAGCATTTATTATGCAGAAAGCCTAGTGTTTTGTTGGGCCTGACTCGAGCCAGAGGTGAGCTTAAGAAATAGATTTTTACCAGCTTCTTAGCTTCCTCTGAGCATTTGTTCTATAAAGCCTACTGAAAATGCTCTTCTTAGACTTAGAAAAAGCTAGGATTCCAAATTTAAAGAGACATTTATCTTAAAAGTCAATTAATATTTAATAACTTTCTGATTAATAATCATGATTTTATGAACTGGAGACATTCAGCATGAAAGCCCCTGGACCCACATTTTTTCCTGAGCCTTTCAGACTGAGGATGAAGGGCTCAAGATAGACTATTCCTTCTTTACGTTACTTTGACATCCCAGTTCATGATGTCCACTTCTGGACATCACATTCCTCTTCAAGGACCATGTCACTAGAATGTTGTTTTCACCAGAGGAGCCTGACCCGCAGGTGATTTTAAAGGATCGAAATGTGTGTGTGTGTGTGTGTGTGTGTGTGAGAGAGAGAGAGAGAGAGAGAGAGAGAGAGAGAGAGAGAGAGAGAGAGACAGGGAGAGAGAGAGACAGAGACAGAGATAGAGACAGAGAAATTGAGAGAGAGACAGAGAGAGAGAGACAGAATCAGAGAGGTGGGAAAAATTCAGCTCAGCATAATACAATACCTTACATGCTTCATAGAATTCATTTCGAGACTACTAAATTTTACAAAACTCCAAACTGCATTAATTGGCAGCTAAAAGCTGTCATTGTTTCAGAAACTGTCTCTGTGTGTGTGTTTGTGTAAATGAGCCAAATAGTTTTGTGTTTGTTGCTACTGTTCTGCGCTTTACCACTGAATTAAACCGACAAACATGTTTTATAAATAAGCACAGGAGAAAAGAAATCAATAAGAAAAAGAAAGGAAACCTGCTAACGGACCCAGTGATGTATTTGTGAGACTTTAAAACTTAGGAAGTGTGAAGAGATGAGAGGAGGGGAGGTACCTGCTGCCCCAGCCCCTTTCACCACCACCACCACCACACACAGTCCTGGTCAGGACTGAGGGAGAAAACATTTAGAGTCACATGATTCAGATAACACTCTGCATTTGTGTCTATATTTTGTGCATATTACAGAAAGCAGGAAATGGCACCCAAACAGGGATTCTTGTGGTTAGAAACAAGGACGTACCTGGGAGATCATCTGAGCTAAAGCAGGCACTGGGTGCTGGAAATGGCTGATATGTTTACATACAGTAAATGATGGCCAATTTTGTTAGTAAATACGACAGCTTTTGAAACTCAGTTTTCCTAAATTAATTCATGCTAATAAAAGTCTAGACCTGCACTTTCCAGCATGGCCACTAGCCACCACTGCTACTTAACTGTAGATGAGACTTAAGTGCGATTTTTCAGTGTCAGAAGTCACATTTCATGTATCCCACAGCTCATGTGACTTGCGGTCACTGTCCTGGAAAGCACAGACAGAGAACAGTCCCTTCCTCTCATGGAGTTCTGCAAACCCGCCCCTGAAGCACTGATGCCGAGTTCTGTTCTTAATGAAGAAATAAGTTCTCCCCTCTAAAAGGTCCTGGAAACACTAAGCTTGGCCTCATCTGGATTTGTATTCCTATTTACTGCCCATCTCCATTCTCAAGAGTGACAGATCCTGAGGCCCCAGTCACACTCTAGTGTCCCCTAAATTCAGGGAACACCTTCGTCTTTGGCAAGAAGAGTATAAAGAGGATCTGAGCATAAACAGTGCCGAGTTGTGGTGGGGTTGTTTAGCATTAGGAAAAGGAAAAGGAGACGAGAAAGAATCTAAGAATGACACGAACAAATGCACAGTACCAAATAGCTGGGCGGTGGTGGCGCACGCCTTTAATCCCAGCACTTGGGAGGTAGAGGCAGGCGGATCTCTGTGAGTTTGAGACCAGCCTGGTCTACAAGAGCTAGTTCCAGGACAGGCTCCAAAACCACAGAGAAACCCTGTCTCGAAAAACAAAAAAACAACAAACAAACAAACAAACAAAAACCCAAATTAACTAAAATGGTAGGGAAAGCAAGAGTCCTTGTGCGTAAATTGTAGAGGAAGTCCGAGAAAGACAGGTTACTCACATGGCAACGGCACAGGGAACGGAACTGTCTACTAATCCCTTCAATAGTGCAAGACTACTGTTAAAATAGAAGACGGTATAGTGAGACACATATGGCTAAGTATGGGCTCCACAGAGGATAAAATAGCCTCTGGAAAATATGTTGGCATGGCATCTCAACTCTTCTGATAAAGGTAACTGGGTGGAGCCCTAAAATCACTAAAGAGAGCTGTTTCTCCTAAACCTCATCTTCCTACAAATCACAGCACTCTGCATCCATGTGGCTTGGCCATTTTCATCCCACCTGTCTAAAACTCAAACACTGGCTGCTCTGGCACCCACTCCCACAGGACATCCTATCCTATTCTGAAAGCTCCGACTCTGTGGACTGTCATGTGTCATCTGCCCCCACTTTCTCCAGATGTTCCATTCTCCCTGTCTTCGCTCCTTGTGGGGCAGGTTCATCTTGGCTGTTAAATTAGGAGAGAGTATACTGGGACACATACGGCTAAGTATGGGCTCCACAGAGGGTAAAATCGCCTCTGGAAAATATGTTGGCATGGCATCTCAACTCTCCTGATTTAGCACAGCACAGCCCACAGGCAGTTTCTTGCCTTTCTTTTCAAAACAGTTTGTAATCCAAAGGAGAATCGTTGGTCTGGACCTAGAGTAGAGTCACTACAATCAGCATGGAAAGAGGACTGGGGAGGCGATGCTTGATTTCAGATGGACAGGATACCATGATGGTAAAGACTCAGTTTGTTTAACCTAGGGACCTAGCAGAGTACTTCCTATCTGAAAAGGGTGTAATAAATATTTGCTGAACTTGTCTCTTAAAAGCTGCCTACGATTTCAAACTAGAGGCTCTGAGAAATAAAAAGAAAGAAAGAGAGAGAGAGAGAAAGAGAGAGAGAGAGAGAGAGAGAGAGAGAGAGGGAGGGAGAGAGGGAAGGAGGAAGAGAGAGAGAGAGAGGGAGGGAGGGAGAGAGAGAGAGAAAGGAAGGAAGTAAAAAGAAAAAGAAAGAAAAAGGAAGGAAGGAAGGGAAGGAGGGAGGGAGGGAGGAAGGAAAGAAAAGAAAAAGAAAAGAAAAGAAAAAGAAAACAAACCAACCCACAGTGGATTGTTATACTATTAGAACCAAGTGTCCTTGTCAAAGCGAGACAAACATGAGATAAAATGTTCCACATAATGAGCTACCTGTGACCTTTGGAGCCATCCACTGGCTCCTTGACAAAGAACCATGGTACAGTTCTGGATGGAGAGGAGGAAGGATCTGGAGGAAGGAAAAGTGAGCAAAGAGGAATATGAGCCAGTAGCAAAGTCCTTGTGTAAGAAACATTACATATATTCCAGGAGCGATGACACCTAATATTTAATTAGAATTAGTTCCTTGTCTATGCTATAATTACCATCCTTTATCCCAAAGCACCCAGTCAGAGTCTGTTACATACTAGAGTCTTATAATAGTGAGACTTCAGAGAATAGAGGAAGATGTGTCCCATAGGAACATGCGCCAGAGGTCTGGGAAGAGAGCCAAGAAGAAGATAGGAGTATGTGTTGTGCCATCCAAAGTGCTGGTTAACTGGTGATTGAGCTGAAGTCACACCCATTCTTCCCCCCCAATTTATTTTGAAGGAATATGACTACAACCAGGATGGTTATGTGTCCATCTAAATTTATGCATTACCTTCATGTGAGAGACTTGTCACTGAGAAGCTCCCATTAAGACAAGGATTTAATTTCCAGCCCTCATCCATCTGGGCTGCCCTTGTTTGAAAAATATTCACGAGTGAAATAGCCCCCAAAATGTCTCATATCAGAGTCAAGGTATTAAGAAGTAGTTGAGATTTATTATCTATCTATCTATCTATCTATCTATCTATCTATCTATCTATCCATCCATCATCTATCTACCTACCTACATACTTACCTATCAATCTCTCTGTCTACCTATTGCTATCCCCTCTTCCATCTCTAATGATACTCTCATTCTTTACCTTTCATTTTCCTTCCCTCATTCTCTTTGCTCTTTATGTAAATGTTAGAGAAACATACATCACGTTAAATAGCTGCATTCAGTGTTATTTGCAGCCATTATCATTATTCTACCTTACTCTGAAATTGAAATTGGTACCCTGAAAGGAGGTGTTGCCTTTACAAAAATCTAAATATTGTGACAATGGCCATCAGCAAGGAAACCAATACAGAACTCAGTAGCCGGAGACTGTGCTATGTTCTAACAAAACTACAGAAACTCAGGGCCTGCCTATAACTCCAAAGGAAATTATTAGAAGGTTAGCATGAGGTGCTTGCTCCTTACCACTTGTAATGAGGTATTAACAAGTAACTGCTGGCATTGGGGAGGAATTACTAGTTTATAACAGAGATAGAAGGAGTAGCTGAAGTCTGGAAAGTAAGACCTGAAAATCTGGAACTCACTATTGTCAAGATTCCAAAGAAGAGGGACAGGCTGCAGGGAGTTCTGGGTGATAAAAATTCACAAACTCTTCCCAAATGAAAAAAATATTCCCGACTCATTGCAGCCAAGGCTTCTGTGAGGAGGACATACCACCACCACCCTACATTGTACCCAGTGATCTACAAGTCCCACTCTGCCAACAAAACCAACCATCCATCATAGCACCAGTGGCCCCCAAAGCCACAAGCACCCCCTCCACCAGTTGGAGAAAGAGATGGGCAGCCACCAGTGCAAGAATACATTCAACAAAATAAATAGCAATATGCCGCCACCAGAACCTAGTGGTTCTACAATAGCAAGACCTGAACATCCCAGTGTAGAAGAAGCAGAAGAAAATGGCCTTAATATAACTTTATGAAGATGATAGAGACCCTTAAGGAGGAATATAAAATTCCCTTAAAGAAATTGAAGAGCAGATAAACAAAAACAAGTAAGAAATCAATAAATCATTAAAGAAAGCCAACAAAACCAAGAAAGGGAGATCAAACAAGTAAAGAAAACAGTTCAAGACATGAAAATTGAAATAGAGACAATAAAGAAAATACAAACTGAGGGAATTCTGGAAATGGAAAATCTGGGTAAATGAACAGGAACTACAGATGCAAGCGTAGCCAACAGAATAGAAGGAAGAGAGAATCTCTGGCATTGAAGATAGGATAGAGAAAATAGATTCATCAGTCCAAGGAAACATTAAAGCCAACAAAATCATAACATGAAACACCCAGGAAATCTGGGATACCATTAAAAGACCAAACTTAAGAATAATAGGGATAGAAGAAGAAGTTCAGCTCAAAGGCACAGAAAATACATTCAACAAAATCACAGAAGAAAAATTTCCCAATCTAAAGAAGGAAATGCTTATGGAGATACAAGAAGCTTGCAGAACACCAAACAGACTGGACCCTCCCCCCAAAAAAGTCCCCTTGCCACATAATAATCAGACCACTAAATATACAGGATAGAGAAAGAATATTAAGAGTTGCAGAGGAAAAAGGTCAAGTAACATATAAAGGCTGACCCAACAGAGTAACACCCGATTTCTCAATAGAGACTCTGAGCCTAAAGGTACTGGGAAGACGTTATGCAGACACTAAGAGACCATGGATGTAAGGCCAGACTGGCATGCCCAGCAAAACTTTCAATCACCATAGATAAATAAAACAAAATATTCCGAGACAAAACTAGATTTATACAATATTTATGCATAAATCCAACCCTACAGAAAACACTAGAAGGAAATCTCCAGCACAAAGAAATTAGTTGCATCTATGAAAACACAGGTAGTAGATAATCCCATGCCAGAAAATCTCAAAGAAGGGAAGCACACACACTACCATCAAAAAATAACAGGAATTAAAAATCACTGATCATTAATATCCCTTATGAACTCAATTCATCTATAAAAAGACACAGGCTAACAGAGTGGGTATAAAAACAGGATCCAGCCTTCTGCTGCATACAAGAAGCATACCTCAACCACAAAGACAGACATTATCTCAGAGTAAAGGGTTGGGAAAAGATTTTCCAATCAAATGTACCTAAGAAACAAGCAGGTATAACTATCTTAATATCTAACAAAATTCATTTCAAACTAAAATCAACAAAGAGAGATAGAGAAGGACACTCCTTACTCATCACAAAAAAAAAAAAAACAATCAAATTGAAATCTCAATTCCGAACATCTATGCCCCAAATACAAGGGTACCCACATACTAAAAGAAACATCACTAAAGTTAAAATCACAAATCAAACCCCACACACTAAGAGTGGGAGAATTTAACACCCCACTCTCACCAATGGACGGGTCTGCCAGACAGAAAATTAACAGAGATATAAGGGAACTAACAGATGTTATGAGTTAAATGAACTTAACGAACAACTATAGAATATTCCACCCAAACACAAAAGAATATGGATTCTTCTCAGAACCTCATGGAACCTTCTCTAAAACTGACCACATACTCAGCAACAAAACAAATCTCAACAGATACAAAAGTGGAATAAAATAACAGCCTGTCAGCAAACATCTCATCAATGCAGTTCCCTAATCACCCAGGCCTAAGTTGGTGATGATCCCAAAGGTACCTGTGCTGACTAGTTTTATGTCAACTTGACACAAGTTAGAGTCACAGGAGAGGAGAGAGGATCAACTGAGAAAATGTCTCCATAAGATTGGGCTGTCAGGAAGCCTGTAGAACAAACTCTTAATTAGTGATTGATGTGCAAGGGACCACCCCATTGTAGGTAGGACTACCTCTGGACTGGTGGTCCTGGGTTCTAAAAGAAAACAGACTGAGCAAGCCATGGTAAGTAAGCCAAGAAGCAGCACCCCTCCATGCTCTCTGCATCAGCTCCTGCTTCCAGGTTCCTGTTCTGCCTGAATTCCTGTCCTTACCTCCTGTAATGATGAACTGTGATGTGGAAGTCTAAGACAAATAAACTCTTCCCTCCCCAAGTTGCTGTTAGCCATGGTGTTTCATCACATCAAGAGTAACCTTAACTAGGGCAGTAATCATTTGAGATTTGTGTATTTGAGACATGAGCAAAGAAATAAAGCGAGTTCAAGGAATATACAAAAGAAATGATGCTCATTGTGGTCAGTGAGAGAACAGAAAGAAAATACATACATGGCTAAGGACGATTTTGAGGGAATTTCACAGTCAAAGAAATTCAAAGCTGACCTTAAAGAAAAAAAGAAATCAACATCTTCCCCTCTTCCCACCCTTGTTTAAAGTAGGTTCTTTATCTTACCCTGCCTGCATTCCACAAGAGCCCATTCATCTCCCAGGTGCCACTCTTATCTCTCATAATTCAACCACCTCAAAAATCCAGTGTAGAGATTACCTCTGAAACATGAAGGGAAACGTGTCGCTTCTGTTTGTAATTTCTCACAATCCCAGTAGCCTGTCCCATGGGCTAAAATCCAGATGTTTTAGGATGGCATATAACACCCTGATGTCTAATCCTGTCTTCATATTCTTCATCCTCCTCTGATATCACCTTCCTAGATAGAGCTGCCAGCCCTGAGCCAATCACCAGCCTAGCTCTTTTCCTGACAATGCTTAGCAAATGCTGGTCCCTCTGCCTCCTTTTCCACCTGGGGAATGCTTACTCATCTTTTTTAAATGAGCTTGGATGTCACTTCATCTGGGAAGGCATGCCTGACACGCCCACGTGGGAAATGAAGCTCTGGGAGCTCCTATGGGAGCAGCCCCACCCGTCAGCCTTACACATTGTTCCCACTATCGGGATATCTCAAGGGCTTAGCAAACTCCCTGGTTTGATCTTCTGTTGTCAACTTTGCTTATTATTTAGCCAACCACTAAACTCACCTTCTTGCTAAAAAGCGTGAGAACCCTGATGACTTATTACTCGTAGACCAGTGTATCTCTCCACTCTCACCAGAGAAGCTCCTCTTTCTGTAGAAGATAATTAATCCAGAGACCCGCAACCGAGAGCAGATGAATTGCTCAGCTTTTAAAGGGCACATGTACCACCTCACTACCCTCAAGCCTCGGGACACACATCAGAAGAGGCAGAAGGAAGATTGTAAGAGCCAGAGGCTGTGGATGACTACAGAAACAGTATCTTCCAGATACAACAGGACAGTTGCAAATAGGAAGTCAGAGGATTAAAAGCAGGCCATTGTCCTGCAAAAACTCAAGCCAGAAAAAAATCATTCCAGCGTGGAGAGGAGAGGTAGGCATGAATTCCCACGCCACTCTGAAGAGCTGATAGCTGCTGAGAAAGGAATAGATGGTAAGATATGTTAACCTGGTGGGTCAAATCACACTTAGTGGATTAATGGAAGCAGAAGATAGAGTATTATGGGTAATGAAAGGGGGTGGATCTGGGAGAACTGTGGGAGGACGTGAATATAATGAAGATACGTTGCATGAAATTCTCAAACTAATAAAAAGGCTTTAAACAATAAAATAAAAAGCTTAAGAATTTCACCTTTTTAGATGAGTCAGCCATGCATTCTAACCTTAGGAGCTTCCTCTAACTGGAAAATATAAGGACAATTAGTGCTTCTGAAAAGCAGGATGCAGTCCCTTTGGGGGGAGTCCTGTAGAGCTAACCAGTCCCAGGGATGCAAGAACCCTGGCCACATGTGCAGAAACCCTGTGCTCCGTCCTACAAATGTCCATGTATGTCTTTGCACATCTACACGAGCAAGCCCTGTTCATTATGTCACTGGATACCAATCCTATAGCGCACAGCATAATTTTACAGAGGCATTTTCTAGGAATGTAGCTACCACATTTGGAACATCACCAAGATTTGTTCACCACTTTGGAACTGTGTCACCCCATGTAACACTATTCATGTTAACTGGCTCACTACTACACACACCCACATCTGTTTACAGGGTGCAGTAGTCAGTTAGCGAATGTTTATGTCACTCTAAAATAACAAATATACAAGTGTTACCACTATCCAAGAGAATAGTACGTTCGTATTCCAAGTTATTTTACTTCGACATCTCTTCTCTTCGAATCCTCTGCATTTTCAGTAGCTCTGTTTCATTCTATTTTCTGTCCAACTGCATCTGAATACATACATATTGCCATTTTTCCCAAAAGATATATTCCTTTTATTTGTATTTTCTACAACAAATTATACTAGTTTAAAATATACATGTAGACAAGTTATATTGTGTATAAATATCATTTCAGGATAGCAAAGGGGGTATTGCAAAATACTGCCTATGAAAGAGGAGGAACTTGATCTGAGGACAGAATCATGGCTCTCAATATATGGAGGAATTAAAATAAACAGTATTTTATTACAGTGGGATTCTTCTGTGATCCAGCCACTCAGCTGGATTGTCATGTCACCCACCAAGATCATTTATGGTATGTTGTGGAGATTTATATCTCTGCCTCTGGACTAAGAATGCACGATGTCTTACACTCGTTCACCCAGGACTCGGTGCAGAAGAGAAACCTGGGGGATCTGAGGCATTGCTCTCAGAACGGGCTTGCAAGTCTCTTAGTCAATGCCCTGCCCGGACCAATCTAAGAAAGTCTTCTTTCTGCTCAGAGTTCCTCCTGCACAACTCTCTCCAGCCTCCCTCCTCCTTGTGGGCCTGCACAGTACTGCATCCACCTTTGCATCCCCAGGACATCGCAGAAGGAGAGATCAATACACATTATTTAAACCAGCCCTTCCCTGGGAACACTACTAGAGATAATGGTCATGGATTTTACTACTAATGGTGTTGTACTTCAAGTATTTTATTGATTTAAAAGACTTTGTTAATTTTGTCTGATGACCTGAACATCACTTAAGACTGTTTTTTTTATGGGGAAATGTAAGTTTTTAAGTGAATTTTTATATGACAAGTCAATTGTAGTTTGAGAGACAACTGCATGTACTATGTCACCCAGCCTGAGACACATCTGTGTGAAAAATAAAAGTGTCAATCAATCATGAAAATGAATCCAAATATTTGATTCAATGACATCTTGCAAACAATATTTAATCATTTTATCTTTCAAATTTGAGCCAGATGGTATTTTCTACATAAACAGAAGCAGTGGCTACTTAGAAAGAACTTTGCTTCAAATATTATTTAAGTGCTCTTGACAAATATTTCAAAGTAAGATTTTTTTGCTTGTGCTTCCACAATTACAGTTATCAGCTATGCAATAAAACAGAAGCATTCTAAGACTATACTAGAAAGAATCTATTAGGAGACTATGCTTCAATTTCCATTAAATATTGGGTTTATATTTAGCAAAGTAAAAGCTGAGGACACTGATAAATGACTACTATATTTTCAAATAATTTTCTTTTAAATGATAAATGGAATTTTAAAATAGTATAATGCTAATACTATAATGCTACGTTTTATCGAAAATAATTCACAGAACTTAGACATAAAATTTGACTGCGAGCAGCTCCCTAGTCAGGTCACCTGTGTTAGACAGCTTTCTGTATGTGTATTTTTTCTGTACTGTATCATGTGTGTGCGAGTACACATGCAGAGGCCGGAAGACAGCTTTCGCATTGTCCCTTGGGAAGGCTGTTCTTTTCCTTTGAGACAGGCTAAGTGAGTTAGGCTGCTTAGTCAGAAATCCTCCATCCTGGCCTTGTCGTCTTTAGGACCGCAGGCCTGAGCTACCACGCTGCATCTTCTGCACGTTCTGGGAATAGAGCCACTGCCCAACCCCAGTTCAAGGGTCACTCTAAGCACAGTGCGGTCTAGTATGTCAGCTGTCTTCCGCCCCCAACTCTCCTGCCCACCCCCACCCCGACACTTGCCATCCCACCCCTGTTGCCACCGTTTGAAAGTCAGCCTAAAACTGAACTACTTTCCCCTTTCAGATTCATGGTTAACATTTATGTGAGGGGTGGGGGTGGCGGGGGGCAGGTGGAGGGGTAGGGTAGGTTGTTCTTAAACTAAATTAAATAAATAAAATACCCCTCCCTTTGGTTTTTCCCAAGCTTCTCTTTATCCATAGCACCATGCCCTCTGTAGAGAAGATGCAGAAAATCTAGAAGTGAAAACGCGCTTCTTATTCTGTCGAGGGTCATCCTTCTCAACAGTCCCTAATATCAAAGTGGGTCACAGTGTTCCTGAACCCAAAATACTGAGTTTAAAGAGACTCCTCCATTTCCTTCCTGTGTGGCTCTGGTTAAGGAACACCTATGAATATTAGATTTCATGTCTGTGTATGAAGGGCATTACTTACGGTTTCTTAATGAGGTGAGGGTAAGAATAAAGAAGTTTTTGCATTATGCTTAAGACAGCACCTGGCTCAAGTAAGTGTGGGTTATTGCAATCATTTTATTTGTTTAAAGAAGACAAAATGAATATTCTGAACTATTCACAAGTATTCCAAGTCTAAAATTAAACATTTAGCAAAATTTTAGTGTTGTTAACGATAGGGTTTTTTGGCAAGTCCTAAATTCATAGCCTGTGACAAATTTTCATGATCTCATTCATGAGTTTGCTTTGATTAGCTTGTTAAGCATGAAATTGCGCAATGTGTTTCTGCATGCGAGAAATCTGCCATTTTGATCTGAAACTGAGATTCCTCAACAAAGACTGCGGAAGTTTTGTCTCTGCTTTGTCCCCTTCTGCTCTAAAACACAGGACGGGTACTGCCTTCCAAGCACCTGACACGTGTTCCGTTCTGGTCCAGCATTCTTCCGATGCACAATAAGTCTTATACCAATTAACAAACAAGTTAGCGAACCTCATTATGATATTAAATCACAGAGTAAAAGCAGGCCCAAGTCAGCCTGTGAGAAAGGCATTTTAAAGAGGCTACTGCAGGGTTTGCCACACACGAGTCAAGGAAACTTTTTTCTGACAAATTTGACTTTCTTCCTTAGAAACTACACTTTGATGATGAATTAAACTACACTTTAATATATGATGGAAGGGAAACAATAAGCAATAAATAAGAATGGGCTACAGATCTAGACTGTTAAGACACTTGTGGTACATGGCTTTAAAAGTCTCCAAATTGCTCTACTCTATAAGTTTATTTTATCACCCTGGGAGGGACATGACCATACATTCTTACCTTAAAAATACTCGTGAACTTCAACGATCTCACATGCAATCCATCCATGCTTTGCCTGCCTCGGAAGGCCTTGTGGAATTAGCAGGTATCATGTTTTTATGCAAATCCCACTTGATGACTACATGGATCTAAGAGAACCCTAAAGAATATTCAGAAATAAACAGACTATCTTAACCTTATCTGTCTACCTTAGAATACACATGGGAAAATTTTCTATCAATGTAAGAAATTTCCCTAGTAACTAGTCTATAAGAGATGTTAAATTTCAAGAAATTAATCAAAGAAAAAACATGCGCTGGGATGAAATGAAATATATTTTCGCTTGCTTCCTAGGTTGCCAGGAATATGATCTACTTCTATAAGATGTAGACTGTGCAGTGATCTCTCGACAACAGCAGTTCAAAAAAGCCACACATTTTTTCCCCTCAATAAACAAACTACTTTTCAGTGCTCCACAGACTTAGACATTTTTAAGCATTTAGACAAGCCTAACAAAAATCTGATCAGATATGCCTTTAAGCTGCCAAGAAATGTGATTGAACCCACATCTTGCAGTTTCATTTTGTCTAGCAATCTCATTCTTGAACATCTTAGAAGTGCAGGCGAAGCTCCCATTCCCTTGTGGCATCAGCAAGGATGCTTAAAATGATCATTTCTCCCAGCCATTCTGCATTGCCGGTAAACAAACATGCTTGGAGAACTAACTGTGGGTTAGGGGTGAAAGCGGATTTGGAAACACTTTCAAGTAATGCACAGATTGGTTCTCTTTAGGAAAGGGGGAAACAAGAGGTTGGGAACCCAGGATGAAGAGGAAAACGCCAAGTGGCAGGCAGTAGAGTCGTTTTCTATAACCTGTGTGTAGGGATTGGTGTAAGAGGGAGACTTGGGGACAGACACCAGGCTTCGAAGAGAAGGTGAAGGCTGAAGGAGAAAGCAAGCAAGGAGAACTGCCAAGTGCTTCATTCCTGTCTCCAAAGTCTGAGTAGTGCCAGAAAAAGAGGAGTGTGTAAGACAGAATCCTGCTTGTGATCAACAACAGCTCTGCAAAGGATGGCCGTCCATGAAGGAGCAGACCACAGGCTTGACTTTGTGGGTGCATATAAATGCTTTGAAGTGGCCTGGCCCATTGGCACTTATTCTCATTTTGGACCTTCAGTATTTTCAGAGAGTCTTTGAAACTACTCAATAAGCCATACACTAAAAACAACACGCAAAGCAGCAAAACTAAAAAATACACAGTTCCATGCATAATGGGCCAAACTACTGAACTGTTTAAGTTCTGGTTACTTTAATAACAAAGAACTCTGTAGTCTAGATATCTATGTGTTTTAGTCACATATTAAAAGATAAGTGGGGGACAATTTTATATTTATTGACGCACTCTGCTCATGTATCTAGAGTGAAATAAACACAACTTTATGATATGAACAATTTTAACATGTTACTTTTTTTTCAGATTCTTTCCTGTGAGTCATTCTGTACTGGCAGGTAGGACTTGAGACATTTGACCACAGTCTATTATTTGCTGAGTCTATGCAATGCGCTAGCACTGAAAAATAACCAAGATGTGTCTGTCCCACACAATGCTAGGCATTTAAAAACAGTAACAGCAAAAATATTTACTTCTCTTTTGGGATGGGCTCGAAAAATATCAGATTGTCAACAAACCCCCAAACCAATCAATATGAAAAACTAAAAATGTGAAGCGCTATTTAAAATATTGACATTATGACTTGATTAGATGGAGTGTTGAACCTGCATGCAATTAGCCCAATGCCCGCCGGTGCATATTAAAATCTCCCAGTATTTAGTCTTATCTGTGTTACTCTTTACTGCTAAAACACTTGTGCAGTCATAAATGTGGTATAAATGGCATGTTTATGCACACTGCACATTGATACTTTTTATGAATGGATACAAATAAATGCTCCTATCTGAGAAAATGGATGGCAGGATACTATCTTGACTAGGGTCAGGAGCAGATGATGAGGCAAATGCTGGGTGCCACTCAGGTCAACTGCATTGCCAAGTCCCCTTGGCTGAGCGTCTTGGAAACAGCCTTGGAGCGCTTTCCTTAGAGACCTGTTCTAGTTAGCTCCTGGGAACCAAGACCGCTCACCATCGAGGAATAATAGACATGCATGTCTCTGTGTTCTAAGGATGGTGCACACAACGGAGATAATCACACTCCCCAAGTCTAGTCCGACAAGTGCGTGTATGTGCGCGAGTGTGCATTTATCAACAAAGGGACAGGAAGAACGGAAGGCAACAGGGGATCCTCTCCTACATACAACAGTTCTCATCCTTTTGGTCAATATAGGCTTGTCCGGGGCTCACACTTGCCTGTCTTCCCCCACCACGAAGAAGCCTTGCGTTAATAACCAGTCAGGGCTAACAATCCAGTCAGTTTTGTATGTAAGCCCACTAGGAGCCATATGGCAGTTTCCAGTTCCTTTAGCAACTCAAGTCTGGCTAGGCTGTCAAGGCGAAGCATCTCTAAAGCAGAGCTCTTGGGGAGCAGCAATGCCCCGGCCACTTACCTAGCTCCCACAGACCCTTGCTCCACTCGGCAGCAGTTCTAGCTCCTGTGCCACAAAGGGAGGTGGGAGTCCCCGCTCCCTCGGAGGGCTCCTCTCCTGCAAAGGTCCTTTAGTCAGTGATGTGTCGCTGGAAATCCCCCTCCCCTCCAACGAGAGGAGGGTCTCCCCTCTGGCTGAAGCTCCTGGTGGCTTTCCTTCTCTCTTTACATCCCTCACTCCGGTTCACAGTCTCTAGTAAGAAGGCTCACAAAAGACTCATTTGGAGGAAACGAAGGCATCCTTTAAAAAGAACAATAATCTTCCTCGATCGTCACCCCTTTTCTCCGCGTGGAGCCCCCATCCCCCTGCCGCCGTCACCGCCGCCCAGATCAGAGAGGGCTGGAGTGAAGAGGGAAAAAAAAATCAAGCGGTGCTCTGCGCGCCGAGCCAGCCCTGGACTTGGCTCTGGATCCCGCTGCCCGAGGCGCGGCGGCTGCCGGCGGGGGCGGCGGGTGCTCGGTCGCGCTCGGTGGGTGTGTGTCTGTGCAGCAGTGGCACTAGCTGCGCGCGAGAGGCCAGGCGGGGCGCTCGGGAAGCGGGTCCTCCGCCCCGCAGCTCTCCGGTCGGGCGCGCACACTCGCCCGCGGCCACCCAGCCTTGCGCTCCGCCTCCCGCGCTCCGCGCACCCGCGGGCTGAGCGGCCGCCGCCGCCTCTCTCTTTTTCTGTGTCGCCTCCTCCCGCAGCTCCCAGGCAATCGCGGCTCCCGGGGTGGGCGGCCGGGCTGCGCAGCTGGCCCGGCACCTCGGGGTAACGCCAGGCTCGGCCTCCCGGCGCTGGAGCTGTGCGCTCGGCAAGCGACAGCGCCCCCGGTGCCCAGGGCGCGGCCGGGGCGCGGGCGATCGGGCACCGCCCACACCTCACGGGGATCCTCCCTCTGCTCCCGCCGCTGCCTTGATCTAGGCTCCACACCCACCTGCCTCTCCTCGTGGCTACCACTCAGCTGCACCCGCAAGGGGTCCGCAACCCCGCGGCCACTGCAAGCACGCGGCTGGGAAAACCCTGGGACGCTCCGCCGAGACGCTCTCGGAGCTTCACGGATTTCCCGGTCCTTCTCTTTTCCAGCTGCTTTGCTCTCCTGCTGCGGGACCCCTAAGCGACCAGAACCTGGGCTCCCTTATCCACTATGGGGAACTGGGGCGAGGACAAATGGCTCCTGAAGGATGAGCCCCAGAGTAGTTTCCCATAAGCTTCAGAACAGATGGAAGCCCAGGTGGAATGTGAATCCACTTCGGGATTCTCCAGCCGCACTTGGGACCATCCCTACCTAGTGGAAGTCAAAAGGCTTTTCTGTGTTCGAGAATCAAGCTAGATGGGAGGCAGCTTTGACTCTTCCTTCCCACGGGGGCGCTGTTCATACCCTGGCTTGCTTGGTTTAGTAATCTATTTACTGGCTGGAAAACTATGCCAAGATCTCCCTTAGTAAAAGGGTCACACGGTGGATACCCCAGGCCCCTCCCCAACTTAGAGGTGTAATAAATACAATGAATTTGAACCAAACTGCTGGGCTCTGCAGGTTCCTGACTTAGGTGGACCTTGATGGGTAGAAAATAAAGCAGTCAAAACAGTTGTGTGTCTGTCCGGAAAACACGTAACTTAAAGCACCCTTTGTTTCTAAAAGAACCCAGGATATGGGAATATATTCAAAGTTGGGACCCCAACATTACTTTTGACACGAATATCTAGATACTAGGTTTAAAATACATCCCATTTAGTCCTATGTGCATGAGCTGGCGTAGCCTTCCGGAATTCTGTGTCTTAAATTCCTGCCTCTGTAGATCTGACCTTGTGCTGAGCACTTTTTTGAACTGTTCAAACTTGCTGGATGCTGCCTCTGGGAAATGATTGTTGTAACTCCATCACCCTCCAACAAGAAATCTCCCTTGGCTCCCGTTTTTCTCTCATTGCGACTTCTGAAGTGTGCGCACCAAGAAGAGAATGCCTGGATTCTAAAACCTTTATCACAGTCCTGGCCCGTTCCCAAGCTCCAGCGCCACGTGTCCCAGACTTTGCAGGAAGTGCGCTCCCCTGCCCTCAGCCTTCCCATATAGTTTACATTTCTCGCAGACAGCTCGACTCCAAGAACAACCTTGAAGCCATCACTGCGCCTGCACAGCTATGGCAGTGGGTCCTGTGTTTCTTTACTTCTAGACTATTCTTTACTGCCTCTCAGATCCAAACTACCACAGCCTTTTCCAGGCCCATTTCAGACTCTTAACTTTTCAGTGACCCTCCTCTTAGACATGCAGCGCACACTGCTCCAGCTTTTTAAAGAGACACGGGGTCCCGTCTGCTTTTATGACATATGCGTACTTCACCGTATCGTCGTAAACCACAAGCTCCCCCAGGAATGATTTAAGCATATCTTATTTTAAGCCTTCGGTGGAATCCAATGCCACATATTTATTCAGCAAACATTCATTGCACAGTCTTTTTTCCATTCAATATTTGTCATTTGAATGGAATCTATAGAAGACATTAAGTTTAGGAAGACATTTTAAATTTTATTTTGGATATATTGAAACTTCAACAGCACGATGAACATTTTATACACTTAAAATGACCTTTAAATTTGCAGGCAAATGGAAGGTTCTAGAAAAAAAAATCCTCCGTGAGGTAACCCAGACCCAGAAAGCCAAATATAATCTGTACTCACTCATGAGTAGATACCAGACATAAAGCAAAGGATAGCCAGCCTGGAGTCCACAACCCCAGAGAAGCTGGAACCCTCTTCCAGAAACAACTCCCGGACTACACCTGAAGTGAGGGAGGAGAGAAAATAAGAATCAAGGGTTAAGACCATGATGAGGAAACCCACAGAATCAGCTGACCCAAGCTAGTGGAAGATCACTGACTCCAGACTAACAACTGGGTAACCTGCATAGAACCCACTAGGCCCCCCTGAATACAGATACCAATGGCGTGGCTTGGACAGTATATGGGACCACTGGCAGTGGGACCAGGATCTAACTCTAAAGTGTGATTTGACTTTGTGGAGCCCGTTCTGTATGGAAAGATATCTTGCTCAGCATAGGTGGGGGGCGGGGGAGGCTTGTTCCTCCCTCAGTGAGATGCTGGGACAGACTCAGTTGACTTCCCCAGGGAAAGCCTTACCCTCACTTTTGAGCAAATGGGGAATGAGATAGGAGCAAAGTGGGAAGAGTGGGAGGACAGGAGCCAGAGGTGGAACTGGGATTGATATGTAAAAATATAAATAAATAAAACAATAAAAAGGTAGAAAATTATTATAAAAATTCCCTTTGTTAGTCCTTTATCAGCAATACTATTGAATACATTAGCATGAACTTAATTATTTGGTAAATAATTGTTCAAAAATATTTGCCTTAAAGTGGGCCACACAGAATCGTCCTCTAAGATGGGAGAGTCAAGAGTGTTTATTTTGGTCTGGAAAGATCTCAGAAGTTAAACAGCGCTTGCCACTTTTCCAGAAGACCCAATTCTCTGCATCCGCAAAGCAACTCACAACTAGCTATAATTTCAGTTCCAGGGGATCCAATAGCTTCTTCTTGCCTTAGAGGGCACCAGGCATGTGCACTGTGCACATAAACACACATAGAAAAAAACACTAACACATACAAACTAAAAATAAACTCTTTAAGTAAAATAAATTACCCTTAACTTTGGTTAGATTTGAGAAATTTAAATCCATTTTTCTATCACGAGAATGATCGCTAGCCCAATTGCAATGCTGTCATCTCCATTTTCTGGGAAGCAAGGTGCTAGGGGTTAGTTACCCATTCAGCTGCAGATATGTATATGAAAACAGTTTCAGGATAGGGTATGTGATGTGATTCTGCTTACTGGGGGTTACTCACTCCAGAATGGGTTAGAGAGAATAAGGCATTGTGCACCAGTTGCAAAGGCAGAATTCTCACAAAGCACAGAGCTTTGGCTCCAACTGATTGCAGAAACTCCCGCACCCATTATCCTCATATGGCTGCACCTCTTCCGTGTATAAATTTCCATTTTCTCAATTTGTTCTTCAAAGGAAAATGTAACATAATGTCGCTGAAAAGTCAGACAAGTTTTCATATTGCTTCTTAACTCATTTTTAATCTTTATTGAGATTTATAGAAATGTTCCTTTTGCTTATATTTCAATTTCTCAGATTCATCCTGTGATATGAGGGAATTATATTAAAGAGGAGAAAGGACTGCTTACTGTGTGTCAAAATGCCTCCTTGGTAAAACCTGCTAAAATAAACAACTGTAGCACAGGTTAGCCTTAAATAGCTTGTCTGAGATCAACATCACAATGTCAATGACAAATGTGTTTCCCCATGCCTTACAATGCTGCTGCACAGCATTCTTTGCATATATACAGTACACGGCGTAGTATGTTCTTGGCTCTTTGTTGTTCAATGCAGCATTTGAAAATATTTAGTTTAATCTGAATAACATCAGTATTTACTTCAGAATTGTGTGTTGACATGCAGAGTTTGTATACATTAGAATAAAATAGTAAGGCTAAAGGATGAACAATTTTTTAAATGCATAAAGGGTGATCATTTCCAAGTTTTTTGGAGACTTAACTTAGTGGTTTGGTTTTTTAATGTATTTTTTATTTTTATTTATTTATTTAATGACAATTGAAGCCAGTGTAGTGACACAGGCCTATAGAAAAATCTTAAATTACATACAGGCCAGTGTGGGCTACCCATAAGATCTCCTTTTCAAAAGAAAAAAAAATTTAATTGAAGGTGGTGTACAACTTATTGAGTAAAATCAAGTAAAAGAATCAAAAGAAGAGTTTCCAAAAATGACACAGGCCACATTAAGAAAAAAACCTATACAAATATAGTGTGCAAGCACATGTGTATGCATGTGTGTCTGTGTGCATGTGTGCGTGTGTGCATGTTTGTATGTGTGCTTGAATGAGCACAGTCTGGAAAAGGTTACATCACCAAGCTAAAGAAACTGTCTCCAAGCAGATAGGCAGGTTCGTTTTGTTTGGTATAACCTAGTCTTATCAGAAGATGTCGTGGTTATCACTTTCCTTAAACATCAGTGCATAATAACACTATTTGTGCCTTTAACTAAAATCCAATTTGCAAATTGATTGTGACTACAGTTTTGTTTTGTTTTGTTTTTTTTTTAAGAGAAAATACTACTGTGGGTTTTATTGTCATCATGGAAACCTCGTATGGCAATAAGGATTGTACCATACTCTAATGTGCTTCGATATTACCTTCTAAATAAAATGTAGGCCCTTTTGGGCAGTTCTGAGCAACTTACAGAATCTTAGAAGCCACTGAAATCCTACACTCGGGTATGCAGGAAGCCTTGGGAAATAAATTAGCCGTCTGTGAGTTCTTCACTGAGAAGATAAGTGCTGTCTCTCGGGCGCTCTTGGGGTTAGTTGAGGCAGACTTAACAGTCCTTTGAAGATTTAAAGAAAGAGATAGGTTCCAGACTGACTGTATTTGTATTTTTTTTAAAAAAAGTCTGGTTCTGAGTATGAACTTTTTGAAAAATGCCAGACTCTTAAACACATTTTTCTGTGTCCTAGGGTGGCTCTAAGCCCCATGTTTGAACTCATCTTTTACCTACTAGCAGACAGCCTTAACATCTAAGCATGAGCAGTTTGGTTTTTCTTAGGTGCCATAGGATTGTGATACAGAGCTTCTGGAACCAGTGAACTGGAAATTTAAAAAATAAGTCAGTTAGAATTTGAAATTGTGGTATGTTATTCTAGGGCATTGCAGAGCAATGACCAACCCCACTCGGGCTTGAGTCTAATGTTTGTTAAATATTTATGCTGTGTAGTAATAGGTACAATTTTAGCCGTCTTGCTACATATTAGCCATTAGACTGAATTCTTTACGGGTCTTTACTAGTTTAATCCTTATGCTACCTCTTAAAGGTAAAAACTATCATCATCTTCATCATCATCATCATCATCATCATCATGGCACTGCGGTTATTGTTAAAGACAGAGGCAACCGAACCAGAGAGAATTTAAACTCCTAGCCTAGGATCATACGGCTAGATCATAGAAGTGGAATTTGACTCGACGCAGTGTGTTCTGAAGGCTTTAGGCAATGTACTTCTCCCCACATTCCTAGTACCATTCTTGCTTCACTTGACTGCCTCTTGCTCTCGTGGGGAAACACACAAAGCACTATGTGCGAGCTACAAAAGAGGGAAAAGAGCAAATTTATCTAAAGAAAGAAAATTATCATTGATCCTAAATGGTCATGGATGCAGGGCCTGGAGGGAGGGTTTGTACCTTTGTTTACTGACAGGGTGGACACTTGGTTTACTCAGGTGGTTTATCAATCGTCCGAATGATTGTCTTCTATTGGTTTGATTTGTGGGGAAATATCTGGAGCTTGGAGGATGAGCTGTCATGGCCTCTGATGAAGGCTTTCAGACTCACCCACAGAAGATACCTCTGTGGACGGCTCACCTAGATGTACCAGATGGCTGCTATCTGTCAACATACCATTAACACAATGTGTTAGAACACTTCGGAGACGCCTAGAGAAAACAGATTTAAAGAACTTCCTCTGTGTAGGACAAGGAGATAGTGGGAACATCTCCAACAGTGAGCAAAGAGCCACCAGCCCCAAGGGCAAAGGGCTGTTCTGCCAGGACAAAGACATTGCTCCGCACCCCAGAGCTCTCATCAACAGAAACAAAATGTGGATTTAACGACATGGTATGTCCCTTCTGCCCTGGCAAGGACTTTGTCGATCAGAGACATAACTAGCCGGACTGTGTCTGAAAAAAGCCAAGATCAGAGACATAACTAGTCAATTAAATCAGGTACCCACAGTCTTTTCTGAGAAATTTCCATGTGGTCATAGTACTCAACAAAGCAATTGGGTTTAAAATGTAGCAGCTACTCTAACAGCGTTTGTGTCCCTTTCTAAGAATAAAGCCTGAGCTGACAGTCCATTCAACAGAAAGCCTCCAGAGGGCCATTAATTCTAGGAAAGATGAAAAAGTGATGCTGGTTATGTCCTGGCCTTCTGTGGAGGCGGTGCTCTTTCTTATACCTTCAAAGCCTTTAGGACAGAAATAGATCCTCCCTGGGATCTGTCACCGAACAATTATCTTTTCCCACTAAACTTATACTTCAATGTTTTGTTTAATTATAATACAGTGAATAATGCAATAAAATCAATTTTCTAACATCTAATATTTACTAAAATTATATCAAGAAATGAGCAGTAGTTCTAATATTAAAAATAAATATATATGAGTAATTCATACAAATTGTTCAATATGTATAAGGTACATAGAAATTCAAAACTTGAAATAAACAATAATGACAAATGAATAATATTTTCAATAATGCCAATTAGAGTCTTTAATTTCTGTTAATGCTTTATTTTTGTTTTAATCCTTGTTTGGTTCATTTAGTGTTTTATTATCTACAACATAGTGGATTGTATAGAATTTGAAGTAACATGCTATCAATGTACATTTCAAGCGGTTGTGTTTAAGACCTGTTTCAGTGAACTCAGGCATATGTTTTAGAGTACAATAGCAAGTAAATTTGTCTCGAATTTAAAATACAGAAATTGGAAAGAAACTAACCGTGAAAGTGGCTAATGCCCTACACGTGTCCCGTCTCGACCTTATGCATCAATTGCCAGACTGCCATGTTTAATTGTTATTGTCAACGTGACTGGATTTGGCATCACCTACAAGACACACCTCTGAGTGCGTCATTGGAAGAATGTCCAATAAGGTTTAACTGAGGGGAGCAAGACCCTACCTGAATGTGGGTGGCACCACCGAGGCCAGTTCATATAGTCATGCCATGGTCTTTGCATCCTTGTCTGCTGAGATGTGAGAAGCCCCGCCCAGCTCTATGCTCCCAGACTCGCATCCTTTCTTAACTAAGATGGACTCAGCTCTCTTGAGCTGTCTCTGTCAGGCATTTGGTCACAACAATGAGAAAAATCACTAATGCACAGACCAAGAAAATCTTAGAAGTTGATGTATAGCATATTTAGTCCCATTGCTCACAGTGATAGCCACATGCTCTAGAGGAAAAATCTACATGGAGAAGTCAGCTTGCTGAATGAGCCTCACTAGCAGGAACACAATCTAATGTGACTTTCTGCTGCTGTGATGCAAGAAGTCACAATCAACTGTTGCTGCCACAGTCGGTCCACATGTCACAATTTTGGGAGAAATACTCATTTCCTTGAAGAAGCAAATCTCTAAGAGTTTTTGGTTAGCTATTTTGTATTATTTCTTAGTCAATGAGAATGTGCCATAAAAGTTTACTTTTCCAGAGAACACCAGCAAAACGAAAAGGCAGACCTTTGATGTGGTTGTTTCTAAGAAGTGTAGGGGGATGGAATTCCCTTTATTTTATAGAGGATTTCTCTTGTTCACGCTTTCTCTTCTCACAATTACCTCCCCAGCTTGATATGATTGCTAACAAGGCCATCATTGGTGCCAGATGAGTTCATCTATCTGTAGCAACTATAAAGAAGAATATAATATTCTCTTATTTTGTCTAAGCTCAGTGAATGCAATAATCTTGATAACTTCATTCAGAGCCCAAAAATGTTTAGTATATATCTTCCCATCTCCTCTTCTATATGTTGCATTAATTGAAAATGCCATGCCGTATTCCTATGAGACACGATAATTTAAACTTGTTATTAGCGCATATTCATTATACAAAGTGCTAAGTTCCACAAAGATATCTTCATCAAAGTACACCATGTACTATAAAGTTCAGCATTTTGCACAAAATTCATTTGTAACTTTGAAGGATTAATATATAGACTATAAACTTGTTTTCTGAAGAACAATGTTTCTGCGTAATACACATAGTGAGAATTATCTATTATAGTCTAAAATTGTAGCGTTTCCAGGCACAATACTTTCACGATATTTGTGGTGAGGTTATTGCCTTATGCAATTTTCTGTATTGCCTGTGGCAATTACCAATAGTTATAGAACTGGAAACTAATGTGAAAATTAACGAAAAAGAAGTGGATAAAAGTGAGTTAGTTAAACAGTAAATGCTGAGGAAGGAAAAACACTTTCCTGCCTCTATCCAAAGGCTAGAGTTTATCCCCTGAAGCATGAGATTTCTGTGCCCGTAGACAAATTATTGTTTGGTTTGCAAAGCCATAAAATATTGTTGGCATTCCCATTTGAAAAAACATGACTGTTGACAGACATTAAAACAATTGTTAAGATTTGAGCTGGAAAATTATAGCTAATTCCATGGACTTCACTAGCAGAAGAATGTGACTAGATTATGAATTGTGTAAAAAAAAAAAGAAAGAAAAAGAAAAAAAAAGCAATTAAAAAGGAAAACACAGCGAGAAACATTAAAGTTCTGTTGCAAAATGAACAGTGGGAAGAGAAGATGTAAAAATCCAGATTCCAGACAATGTATATGTACAGGTATAGCATTAAGACTGTATTGGGCATCTTAAGCTAATTCTGATGAGAACAGGTAAATCTGAACCTCAACTGCCTAGTGGGAGTTGCAAAGGAAATGCTGCTCCTCTCATCCACCGGACTTGAAGGACCAGAAGATGTCAAAATAGGATGCATGGTTCCTAGAATGACTTAGACTCCCTTTCTCAAACCCTAGAACAAAACTAAATGCAGGAGCTCTAGAGAGCAACGCCTCATATTCGCCCTTCATTGTACAGCATTTTCTGTAACGTTAATAACTTCTAATATCTATGGTGCCAGACAGCATCCCAGCTAACCTCCCCCACTACTTCAGCCACTTCAATTTTGCAATCTTTTAAAAAATTAATCTAATACTTTATCCTTATTCTCAATCTCACTGTTTCTCTCCAATCCCAATCTCATTAATTAAAATTCCAGGACATTTTATATAAAGTAGGGGCCGCTATTTTAACATCAGATTATGCCATTGAAACTTTAAAGGGGCTTGTAATAATGTGTTTCAAGTTTTGAAAGATGACAGCTGCTAACCCAAGCTATTATACTGAGCAAAACAATGTGTTTTAGAATTGAAGAAAAAATAAAAACCCTTCATGATAAAAATACACTAAAGAAACTTGAGTGAGCTCTACAGAAGATATTTGAAAAAATTCTTCAGATTAAAAAAAAGTCAACTATGATGTAATAGAAAGAATAAGCCATGCTAGGGCAATAGTTAAGCAAGATGAAGAAAAACAAAAACATTTCAAAAGTCACATGACAGGAATCAATGCGCAGATTTCCATAATTATGAATAGCAGTAGAATCAATTACCCACTCAAAAAATATAGACCTGTAAAATGGATCGAAAAGTCAGAATCTCCTGTTTGCTGCCTTCACAAAACACACCACCTTGGGTTGAAGGAAGGAGTTGACCTAGGGAACAAGCAGGTGGCACTGTTCTGCTAGCTGACAAATGGGCTTCCAATAAAAGCTAATGAACGAAGATGTGAAAAAGATTACTCTATTCTGATTAAAGGACGAATACACCAAGAGGACACGATGACTTTAAGCATAAAACACTCTAAACACAACCCCACCTAATGTTTGGCCGTGGATCTGCATCTGTTGCCATCAGTTGCTGGATGAAGCCTATCTGATGGCAATTGGGCTAGGTACTAATTTGATCATAGTTGATGGCCTTATGTAGCCACTATTGCTAGGAGTCATAAGAAGTCTTAACTGGAGCCATAAGAAGGTTCCACCTTGATGCACATGTTTATAAGTTCTAAGGGTTTTCTTTTGGAGTCTCTGGAGTCTCTTATATTTATAATCTTATTGTCAGATAGATACAGTGCTTTCTCTTTCTTTCCTATTTACACCCCTGGTACAGAAGAATTGTCTGTATTCTGTCAATCATGTTTTAAATAAACACTGATTGGCCAGGCAGGAAGTATAGGCGGAAAAACCAGACAGGAAGTAGAAATGATGTAATGAGAATAGGAGAATTCTGGGAAGGAGGAAGTTGATCACTCCCACTCCTGCCCAGATCACCGAAGTAACAGGATGTGATCTGTCCCACTGAAAAAAGGTACTGAGCCACATGGCTAACATAGATCAGAAAAATGGGTTAATCAAGATGTGAGAGTTAGCCAGTGAGAGGCTAGAGCTAATGGGCCAATCAGCTTTATAACTTATAGAGTCTCTGTGTGATTTTTCTTTGGGGCTAAACAGCTGGGGATACTGGGCGGGACAAAAACCCCAACAAAACAAGCCTGGCCCTCCGTCATGTTACACACCCCCCTTGTTTGTTTCCCTTGTCTTATTGTTCTAAGACTTCCGGTGCTATATTGAACAGTGTTTGTCTGGTTCCTGGTGGAAGTGGAAGTGCTTTGGGCTTGTTTCCATTTAATATAATGCTGGCTACAAGCTTATAGCTTGTATTGACAAAAGCTAGAGAGATTTGTGAGGAGGGGCCTTTAGTCATATTGGCTGGTAGGCATGTTCGTATGACATTTTCTTGATTGTTGATGCATGTACCTAGCTCTCTGTCATTGCTGCTACCCATGGGCAAGTCGTCCTTGAAGTAAAAGAGCTTGACAGTAGAAACTTTAAAACTGGAGGAAAGAAGTCAAGGAAGACACTAGAAGATGGAAAGCACAGTGAGCAGGCAGCAGCATCCTTCCCACCCACCCCCACCATCGCTTGCAAGCACCTGGAGGAACAGCTACCACCAGAGCCACAGGCCCCATTGCAGTGACTGGAGGAAGAAATGGGTGGACGGAAGTGTAAGAATGTATTTTGCAACATAAAGAACAATATGGTAGCCGCAGAAACGAGTGGTTCTACAACAGCAAGACCTGAGTATCCCAACACAGATGAGGCCAAAGAAAACGACCTTAACACTAACTTTATAAAGATGATAAAGGTCTTTTACAGAGGAAATGAAAAGTTCCCTTTAAGAAATGGAGAAAAAGACAAATAGAAAATTGGAAGAAATCAATAAATCTTTTAAAGAAGATGGAAAGCCATCCTATGCTCATAGATAAGACAAATCAGTACTATCAACATGACCAACCTACTTGTAACAATCTGAGGATTTGACCCATTCACAACCTAGATTCCAGTGATTTTTTTTTAATTTTATTAAAAATTTCCACCTCCTCCCCTCCTTCCATTTTCCTCCCCTTTCTTCCAACCCCCTCCCCCTCCCTCTCCAGTCCAAAGAGCAGTCAGGGTTCCCTGCCCTGTGGGAAGTCCAAGGTCTTCCCCCCTCCATCCAGGTCTAGGAAGGTGAGCATCCAAACAGACTAGGCTCCCACAAAGCCAGTACATGATGTAGGATCAAAACCCAGTGCCATTGTCCTTGGCTACTCAGTCAGCCCTCATTGTCCGACACATTCAGAGAGTCCCGTTAGATCACATGGTTCATCAGTCCCAGTCCAGCTGACCTTGGTGAGCTCCCATTAGATCAGCCCCAAAGTCTCAGTGGGTGGGTGCACCCCTCACGGTCCTGACTTCCTTGCTCATGTTCTCTCTCCTTCTGCTCCTCATTTGGACCTTGGGAGCTCAGTCCAGTGCTCCAGTGTGGGTCTCTGTCTCTATCTCCATCCATTGCCAGATGAAGGTTCTATGGTGATATGCAAGATATTCATCAGTATGGCTATAGGATAGGGCCATTTCAGGTTCCCTCTCCTCAGCTGTCCAAGGAACTAGCTGGGGACATCTCCTTGGATACCTGGGAAGCCCTCTAGAGACAAGTCTTTTGCCAACCTTAAAATGGCTCCCTTAATTAAGATGTATACTTCCCTGCTCCCATATCCACCCTTCCTCCATCCCAACCATCCCATTCCACCAAGCTCTCCCCATCCTCCCCTTCTCATTTTTCTCTCACCATCTCCCCTTACCCCCCACCCCTGAGCTCCCAATATTTGCCTGGCAATCTTGTCTACTTCCAATATCCAGGAGGATAACTATATGTTTTTCTTCAGGTTCACCTTCTTATTTAGCTTCTCTAGGATCCGAATTATAGGCTCAATGTCCTTTATTTATGGCTAGAATCCAGTTATGAGTGAGTATATACCATATTAATCTTTTTGGGTCTGGGTTACCTCACTCAGGATAGTGTTTTCTATTTTTATCCATTTGCATGCAAAATTCAAAATGTCATTGTTTTTTACCGCTGAGTAGTACTCTAGTACATATATATTCCACATTTTCTTTATCCATTCTTCCATTGAGAGGCATCTAGGTTGTTTCCAGGTTCTGGCTATTACAAATAATGCTGCTATGAATATAGTTGAACAAATGATTTTGTAGTATAATAGGGCATCTCTTGGGTATATTTCCAAGAGAGGTATTGCCGGATCCTGGGATAGGTTGATCCCAAATTTCCTGAGAAACCACCACACTGATTTCCAAAGTGGTTGCACAAGTTTGCATTCCCACCAGCAATGGATGAGTATGCCCCTTACTCCACAACTTCTCCAGCAAAGGCTATCTATCATTGGTGTTTTTGATTTTAGCCATTCTAACAGGTGTAAGACGGTATCTCAAAGTTGTTTTGATTTGCATTTCCCTGATCACTAAGGAGGTTGAGCAGGACCTTAAGTGTCTTTTGGCCATTTAAATTTCTTCTGTTGAGAATTCTCTGTTCAGTTCAGTGCCCCACTTTTTAATTGGGTTAATTAGGCTTTTAAAGTCTAGTTTCTTGAGTTCTTTATATATTTTGGAGATCAGACCTTTGTCAGTTACGGAGTTGGTGAAGATCTTCTCCTGGTCAGTAGGTTGCCAGTGATGTCTTTTAAAGAAATATAAGAACTAATATTAAAATTCACATGGAAGTACAAAAGACTCCACACAGCTTAAGCAACCTAGCAAGAAAAAAAAATAATGGTAGAGGTATAATTTTATCTAATTTCAAGTTCGATAATAATAGCAACAGGTAATAAAAATATAGGGTACTGGCTGGGTGGTGGTTGCACATGCCTTTAATCTTAGCACTTGGGAGGCAGAAGTAAGCCGTTCTCTGTGAGTTCAAGGCCAGCCTGGTCTACAGAACTAGTTCCAGGACATCTGTCTCAAAAATCCAAAAACAAAACAAAATATATAAGATACTGGCACAAAACAGGAATGTAGATCAATGGTGACAGAATAGAAGGCCCAGATATGAGGGCACATAACTATAGCCACCTGATTGCTTACAAAGATATCAAAAATATACTTTGGCTAAAAGAAAGCATGTTCAAACAATGGTAGTGGGAAAGCTGCACATCTGCATGCCGAATATCATCATGAACTGTATCAAGAGCCTTAGAATAAAGCCTGAAATCAGAAGTTCCTAGAGGAAAAAGTAGGGATGGTATTTCAAGATATTGACAGAGGTAAGGACTTTCTAAGTATGAGTTTGATCACTCATGGAGTAAGACTAAGTGTTTGCAAATAGGATCCCATGAAATTAAAAAGTGAGAAAAGCTGTCTGATGAGTAAAACAGCAGCCTAAAAAACAGAAGAAAAGCATGGCAAACTGTATCCTACAGAGGATTAGTATTTATAATATACAAAGTACTTAAGAAAGTAAACAAAAAATTCATAAACTAGGCTAAGGAAGTGAACAGGGAGTTCTGAGAA
Organism: Chionomys nivalis; assembly: GCF_950005125.1. Lineage (NCBI taxonomy): Eukaryota > Metazoa > Chordata > Mammalia > Rodentia > Cricetidae > Chionomys > Chionomys nivalis. Next base: position 52,158,071 of record NC_080101.1, on the reverse strand, counting down.
GAACAAATATAAATTGACAATAAATATTTTAATAATTTTTAGTGTCAATAGCCATCAGTGAAGACAAATTTTTTAAAAGTACCTTGAGATTCCATCTCACCAAACCAGAATGATTACCATCAAAGGAGAAAATGACAGCAAATGATAGTGAGACTGTAGAGGAAGGGGGGCACTTACCCACTGTTGGGAGAAATGCAAATTTCTCCAAACACTGTGACAATCAGCATGGAAAAAAGTTAGAAAGAGAACTGTAATATGACCCAGATAAAAGGATGAAGCTGAAAATAATTTACTAAGTGAGACAACCCACTCTGAGAAAATAATGTATGTTCTTGCCTAGACGTAGTTTTGAGCTTTGAACATTTGGACACTCATGTTTGACTGTAGTATCTGTAGAGGCCATTGGCAGAGGACCATAAAAGTTGCCCATAAGAGAGGGCCCAAAAGAGGTGGAGAGATAAAAGGCTTAAGTGACTGGTGGGCATGCGTGAGAACTCAAGTGATTTGAACGTGGAAGGTGAGGAATTGTTCCAGTTAAAGCCTTCGACAGGCATGGAGGTGAGGCGATGGAGAGAAGAAGGAATGGGTCAACTCAAATTAAGAACGTATGTATGAAAAGATTTCATGGAAATTCTTTTAATGAAACAGTTTAAACATTGGTACCTTGAGTAGGGGAATAATGATTCTCCCAGAAGATTCAGGCTATTAAAAGAAAACATCAGTTCCAGATATGGGGTACCTTCCTACTAGTTGTTGGTAAGAAAGTTCCAAGGGCCCCCAGAACAAGACAGGCTAGTGTTGCTAATCTTGGTTGCCCACTATAGCTAGATGGCAAGAGTATTTGATGAAGACATGATAGACTCTTGTTTCAGGACACAGAAAAGTCAAGCTGGAACTTATCTGAAGCTTGTCTGCTATGTAGTTTTCAGAGTACCAGAGGTGCTATGGGTGCAGCAGGGAAGAAAAAAGTCATCACTGGACTGGATCATAAGTGGAAATTGCATGCTGCAATATTGACATGCTAGGCAAGAAATGCCTTACTGGTACAATAGTGGCATGCTGGTTAACAGGGGTAATGAGCAACTTTCTGCTAGGATTTTAGGCTTGATCCACAGGGGAAATCCATTACTGGTACTGTAAATCTTATGAAAAGCCCATTTGAGGGAAAGTCATAGACTCTAAAGGGGAACCTACTACTATTGCTTGCTAAATGGTCTTGTTAAACTTCTTCATAAATATTTATGTTTACAACGATAGTTTAGTGGAGCTCTAAGTAAGCCTTTATCAGAGAAACTTCTTTTTGTTGGGTAGCAATTGGACTCATAATGGCTCAAAGTAGAGAAAATTGGAGACTAGTGAGGGCATTTATTTCAATCACTACCCAAGAGAATGTTGTGGAAGAGGAAGCAGAAAGAATATTAGAACCTGAGGTTGGAGAGGAGAGCTTTGACTAAGATGTGGCTATTGTAGACTTGAACTCAGAGGTGTTTCCTGCATGCCTGCAAAGATCAAGCTAACAGTTTTCCAGCATGGGTAGTGGAGGAGCCTATGATGCTCCAACCCTAGCTGAGGTGTTATTGGCCTCTAATGCCTGTGGGAGATGGAAAATTATTTTTATTTGGGGTAAGGCTATTAGTAAAGATCTCATGTTTTTGTAAATGGCCTATATCCTTTTGCATGTAAGTAACAGTGGTTAGATTCAGTGCATTATCTACAAAAAGAAGTGGACATCAAAGTGGGAATGAAAGAATTGAAGGTGTCCCTTGATAATAGGGGAAATAGAATTTTTGAATGGATATAATAAAGTAATAATATATACATATATGAAACTGTCTAAGAACTAAAATATTTTAAATCAAACAAAAAATCTTCCCAAGAAGATCAGAGATAGCTAAACCTTCCAACCTGGGGTCAAAGTGTGGTTCTGGGGATTAAATCGGTGTGCAAAATGTACCCTGTATCCCTGAAATATACTCTTAAACCTTCTAAGCTGCTTGTCAAGGTATGGAAACTTATAACATACTTATTTTAGTGTTGTTTCTGTTGCTGTTGACTGAAAGTAACTTTCTCTTCTATTGACTGAAAGTAACTTAGGACAGAAAGAGTTGATTTCCTTTAAAATTCCAGGTTGCAGTCTTTCATTGTGAAGTGGAGGCAGGAACATAAAGCATGACATCCACAGGCAAAAACAGAGACTAACTTTGCTTGTATCTTTAAATGTTACTCTCAGCTTGCTTTCTTCTCACATATACTGTTCAGGAACCCCTGCTTAGAGAATGATGCCACTCACAATGGCTCCATCTCCCTAAAACACTTCTTCATAGACATGCCTATGGACCAATTCGATCTAGGTATTGTTTTGTTATTAATACTCTCTTTTCAGATAATTAAAGATTATTTCAGGTTCATAGCTAAGACTAACCAGCACAGTATCATCCTTCCCCAGATATCAAATAATGTAAACTCTCACCTACAAAGCAAAACAAGACTGAAAATATACAACTTAAGAATAGCACTTGCTCATAGTAAGTATTTCTTTTTTCAACCTCTTGGTGGGGGGTTAAGGTTCATAGTTATAATTTCCTGACAAATTCTCCCAGTATAAAAAGCAGCAAAGCTATACTCTTTGTTCATTTAAAAGTATGGCATATTATATATGTGTCTTGGGGCCGCTCTTATGCTCAAAATGTATAGTATCTCAGGTAATAAATGTTGACATTATTCAATGCAAGAATATCTATTGTTATGCCCTTAACTAGACTTAAATTATTAAAACTATAATAAGCTAGTGAAAATTTTCTTGGCTACAAGAAAGTAAATTACTTCTGTATTAAACACTGACTTTCTTTTACAAGAAATCTGTTGACCTTGTAGCTTTCCGCTTTCTTATTTGACATTCTTTTCTTGTTTCTTCCACCTGCTCACACTTTAGAGAAAATTTCATATCTGTTACTGTTAGAGTTGAATTTGGGGCAGTTAAAGATTAACATAATCATTTGCAGCACAAGTAAGAAAATGATAAAATTAGGAAAGTGTATCAGTGCAGACTGTATCCTCCTCCTTGGTCGTTGTCATTTCTCTCTTGGAGAGTGACAATTCCTAAGAACATTCATCTCTATGGAGATAACTTCCAAACTCGTAGTTTCTGTCCATTTGTAGTTAAAATTAGCCTCACAATGCCGACTGTTTCTTGAACCTTCCCATCCGATATTAGGTCATCATCTCTACTCAGTTCATCTTGAACTAGTTCCTGCTGTTGATCACCCTGCAGCTTCTTCTTTCATTGCTTAGATCAATGCTTGGCAGCCATTTTTGCTTTGCTCTCAGCCATATCAGTTCTTACTAAGTCTTGACTCTTCTTTTACGTGGTCCTCAAACTCAGAACTGCATACACACATGTGCATGCAGGAACAGAAGCATGAGCACATGCACACAGTGTTTCTAGATTTGCCTAATTCTCACAGGGTCATTGAGTAAGAACTCCACCTATTTCATCTTCCCTAGGCACTACTGAGTGGTTTAAGAACTCCAGAGTTTGGTTTATGACTGATTCCCTGTCGCCAGCTGGGTGAATCTACAGCCCGTCTCTCTGAGGTTTTTGACACTATTCTTGCTTCCACCTTTGGTCCCCTCACAGTTTCCTCGAGTCCACAGTTTCAGACTTTGAATAGTTCCAGATGCTTCCCTTAAATTACTGCCCTGTTTCTTTTCCAACTGTCAACATTCTAAAGAGCTCCACTTAAATTCTACTTACCCCCCAGAGTCTCCCATGACTACTGTGAACAGGAGGGCGTTAACTCATGTCGAAACCATAACATATTATCTGCTTCTCCTTTGTCCTAATGGAGAGGATCATTCAGACACAGCAGCCTCCTGTATCACGTGGGATTTCTAACACTTAGGAAGCAGTCTCATCACTCTTGTCAGAGAGTTTTGAAGGTCATCCATTGTTCTGGAAGATCAATTTCTGAAGGGGAATTGGGCAGACATGAAATTTATAACATCCAGCTATGAAATTACAGCCATCTGAAGAACTCAGAACAAATTCTAAGTCTCACTAAATGAAACAGTATCTCTAGGTCTCAGGCTCATGGTTTATAAGTAGGCAGAGGGAAGATGTATTTTTGGAATGTTGTTCTTAAAGGTCAATTAAAATAACACTTAGAGAAACTAATCATAGGAGACAATAAACGTGAGTTCTCACATTGGTTTTCTGGAAGGGCAGAATCAAACTCATAGCAAGAGCTATTGTGACAGCTTACAATTGTAACATTTTTTAGAAGAAAAGTTACTTACTGAGTCTCAATAGAGTGAAAGCACATGCAAGATACCCAAAGGCACAGCAGTTGGGTGTGCAGGGCGGTGTGGGGCAGCAGGGAAACTTGACTATCAGGTTCTCCCATCTGAAATAAGATATGCTGAAACAGATCATCAGAGTCACCTGACCCATCGCTCTGATTTTCACTCGTTCCTAGTATACTACATTGAAAACAACCAGAGTATTTAGTAGGCATCTGCAAAAACATAGACTTGGTATAGGGGGTGGGATCAATATCCTGACCCAGAAGATAAATTACCATGGGTCCATCACTGTTCTTCCTAAACTTCTGTTTTCCTTCCTATAAAATATATAATAATTGTCTTTTCATGAGACTGCTGGAAGAGTTAGGCTAAATTTGTAGAACAAAATTTAGAAAATACGAATATTATTTTCTTTATTGATTGATTATCATAGCATTAAAATTAGATTTAGTGAGATATGCCCCATGACTTATAATTCTCTAGGAAAAAAAAACCAAGATGCAGGTCTTTGTTTATGATGGAATAGGCATTTATCAATAGAGTCAATGATGGCATTGGCTCTCAATTTGATGGAGAGCTGAGCCTCCACAGGAAATAACAGCATCACAGGCAGTGACCTTTGGCACACTCATTCCACCGCTATTTGTCTTTTTTCCCTTTTTCTGGCCTCAGTGATGCCCTGTTTTAAAAGCAGGCTGAAGTTCTATTTAAAAAAAAAAAAAAAGATGTAATTTAACAGTTTCCTAAATGTATAAGACAGCATTGGCTATTGGAAAAAAAGTAATAGCATTACATCAAGTTAAATTAAATCCAGGAGGAGGAAAATTCAATAGAATGCTGCAAAACAAAACCACATAGTTTGCTTTGAGTCCTAAAGACAAATAAGGGAATGGTCAGGGTGAAGCTTCCATATGGAGCCTGCATCTCTGTGCCCAGGAAGAAGAGTGGAAAGTGGTGCCCTCCTGGTTCTGCTACTGTGGTGGCACAATTAAAACAATTTAGGACCAATTAAAACTGAGACATCTCACAGAACTACAAACTGAATTAAAGAATGAAAGTAATCGTTAACACTGCTGGGATTTCTTAATGTCACCTGGGGATCATTTAACATGAACTTTCTTTTTTTCTTTTCTTTTCTTTTCTTTTTTTATTTTTATTTTTTTATTTTTTTTATTTTTGAGACAGGGTTTCTCCGTAGCTTTTTTGGCTCCTGTCCTGGAACTAGCTCTTCTAGACCAGGCTGGCCTCGAACTCACAGAGATCTGCCTGCCTCTGCCTCCCGAGTACTGGAACATGGACTTTCTAATTACAGGAACGATTATATTTCTCTGGTTAGAATAAGACAAAAGAAAATAAGTAATAAATGCCTGGATTTTAAAGTCTACTGTCCACACAGAATATTTAGATGACGATTCAACTAGGTTAATATCACTAACTACTAAAAATGAACATAGAATAAGGGACTGCGTAAAAAGTTTACTCAAAGTCTAACCCTTATTACATATTTTAATTATTTCTGGTTTGTGTTTAGCCTTCAGGCTTGGCAGTCTTATTTAAAAGAAGGAAATGAAAAATTGAAACACCCATCACTTTTAATTAAAATTCTAATATCAGAAGATATTGAACAGTCTCTCTTGATAAAGCCAGTCCCAACAGTGTTTTTTTTTTGTCTTTACAGTTAATGATTAATTTAATGATTTTTCTATGCTATTTTTAATAATTGGTTTTATGGCACTTGATTAGAAGGGAGGTCTTTGCTATTTCTAAATTATCCTTTGTTATTAAAATACAAGCCCACGTCAGAGTCAGCTCCTTCGTTCAGCAAGCATGAGCAATTAGTTGGTTGCAAAGGTCTGAGGTTTACGGGGATAAATTATTAGTCTTTGGATTTTTATAGCAGATGAAGGATCTGTAAATTTGAAGCTTTATCTTTGGTTAAAAAAGTAAAGTGCCACCTTTAATTCTTTCACATCTTTGGTAAACATGACTTACTTTTGGAAAGCATGTCAATTTCTTCTTGGACATTTTCAAGAAAAATGAAAAAAGGAGTATTAGACTTCTCAAGGCAAAGTCAAATTTCTAAGTGAAAATTATCTCAGCTTGGAATTCAGTACTTATTTAAACTATCACCATAGCCTCAGTGAAAGCTAAAGAGATTGAGGGAGCACTAAAAAGCTGAAAATGTTTCTGTTCTTCATTCATCATTTAAATGTGTTCAAATTCGTTTATTCTACTCCTCAATATTTTTACTTTGGGTAAAATATATATGATATAGAATTTATAATGTTTTTAAAATGTAATTTTTATTTATTTATTTATTTATTTATTTATTTATTTATATATTTTAAGTGTTGAGTTGAGTGGTATTAACTACATTTTAACTCTTATTACTACTGTGTATTCCAGGATCATCCCAAACAAATAAACAAACAAACAAAAATCCATTAAACAGTACCCACCATCCTCTCCTCCAATCCCTGGTAGGCTGTCCTCTTCCTGCTTCTATCAATGAGGCTGTTCTAGGTACTTCACGTATGTGAAATCAGATTGTATTTGACTGCCTGTGTTTGGCCCATTTCATTTAGTATGTTTGCAAATCCCACCCATGTTTTTGCCCGTATCACAATTTCATCCCTTTCTGACATTCCTCTGTAGTATTCCTCTGTGCTCCATTTTATGTACCCATCCATGCATCGGTGGGCAGATGGGTTGTTTCTCTCTTTTGGTGCTTGTGAACAACACTACTGTGAACACGATGCATAAACATATATTTTGGTTGTTGCTCCAATTCCTTAGGGAGTTTATAGCTAGAGGTAGATTACTGAGTGATCGGCGTTTCTGTGCTTAATGGTTTTGTAACTGCCAGCTGTTTTCCACAGCAGCTGCATTGTTTACGTGCCCACTAGCCGAGCAGCAAGCTCCATCCTCTCCAACCCGTTTCTCTTTCTTTTTATTTTACAATAGCCATTCGCATAGTGTGAAGTACATTCACATTACTCCCTTCTCTTCACATGCGCACATGTGTGTGGCGTATGGGTTTGTGAATGTGGGTGCACATCCTATAGTAAGTAGGTGAAGGTCAGAGGGCAATTTTCGGGAGCTGGTTCTCTCCATCCACTGTGGATTCCAGGGATAAAACTTCAGTAATCATGCTTGCTGCCCAAGCTCCCTTCCCAGCTGAGCCATCCCGCCAGCCCCACATTAGGGTTTCAATGTCTATTTCCCTAAGTTGATAAGCTTATTCTATTCTTAATGATTATTTGCATGACTTCTTTGGAGAAATGGCTATCGGTATCAGATTTGACTCTCTCCTTTTTAGGTTTAGTTGTTTATTTTTTTTTTGTGGTTATTGAGCTATAGGTGTTGTGTGCTTGTGAATATAGTGCCAGTTGAAAGTAATTTTATGTGCACAAATGTTTTCCCTGCACACCACACACACATCTGGTGACTGCAGAGGCCCGAGGTGGATATTTGATCCCTTAGAAATGGGGGTGCTGAAAGTTGTCAACTACCACGTGAGTTCTGGGAATTGAACCCTGCTCCTCTGGAAGAACAGCCTGTTATCTTATCTGCTAAGTCCTCTCTCCAACTCTATACTATCCTTTTTCAGAAGGGCAATGTTCAAATATTTTCTATCATATGACTTGACTTATTTTGAGACAGGTTCTCCCTGCCTAGTCCTGGTTGGCATGTAACTCTTATAGACAAGGGTAGCCCTGAATAACAAAGATCTGCCTGCTCTGCTGTCTGAGAACAGGGATACCCACCACACACAGCTGACTTCCTTTACAAGCCCTGACAGCGCTTTTGATGCACTAATGTTTATGATTTCAACAAGGTCTTATAATCTGTTTTTCCCCTGTAGCCAGTGTTTTTGTCTCCAGTCCAGAAGTATCAGTGGCATGAAGGTTTCTCCCACTGTTTCCCTATAAGAATGTTACAACTTCAGCTCTAATAGCTAACATTAAAACCATTTTGACTCATTCTTATCATATAAGTTAAGTATCCAGCTACATTTTTTAGTACAGGGATATCCAATTTTTTAGCACCATTTATTGAAAATGCTATCATTTTTCTCAAAAATCATTTACCTGTAGACATGAGGATTTATTTCTGGGATCAGTGCTCTATCCCAGTGGTCTTTCTTTATGATGCTCATCATTCCTTAGACAGTTACTTAAAGAAGCATTCCTAAGTAACATAAAGAAAGAAGACAAAACTGGTCCCATGAGGCAGTCATACCAGACATACAGTGGTAAACGAGCCCCGAATGACAGTTTTACTGAAGCCAAAGGGGATCCAGCCCAGATTGAAGCAGACAGTCAGTGGTCTCCCAGGGAGGTGTTGATGATATAAAGAAATTCAGTCAGTTAGAATGAGAGCTGTGAGAACACAGGGAAGGCAATGCCATGAAGTAGAGACAGGAAAGCAGAAAGCATATAGAGTGGATCGCAGAAACCGTGATGCAAGGTCTGGCGGGAACAAATATGTGTTTGATTCTTTTTGTGTTGTGTGTATTATGTATGGACTTGTTAATGTGGGTGTATGCATGTGTGTGTGTGTGTGTGTACAGGTGTGTGTGCATGAATGCATATGTGCATAGGAAAGCCAGAGGTAGACATCAGGTGTCTTTCCTTTTTAAGATTTAAGTGTGTGTGTGTGAGTGTTGTGTGCTTGCGTGTGTGTGTGTAAATGCTTGCTGTGTGTGTGTTTCATTGCCACAGGGGCCAGAAGAGATCAATAGATCTCCTGGAGCTGGAGTTACAGGCAGCTATGGACCTGACATGGGATGAGTGCTGGGAACTGATCTAGGGACCTTTGGAAGACTAGTGAGTGCACTTTAAGGCTAAGCAACTTCACCAGTCACTCCATGTTAAATTTTTGAGACAGAGTTTCTCCCTGAACTTTAGAGATCTGCCTGTTTCTGTCCCATCTTCCTTTGACCTGACTCAGTACATTTTCTTCTTGGTTTTGGTGATATGAACTGTCCTTGTGCAGACTTGCAGGCATTTGAGTGACTATGCCATCTATCTAGTGTCCAAATTTGTATATTCTTGATACCGTATACTTTCTATTAACTTTAAGAATTTTAACTTTAAAAAGTGAAGACATAGACAAATAAGGAGCATAATTGCAAAGTTATAATGTCTATTTCCTCTACCTGGAGAAGACATAGAGTGGAGTTATGAAAGACGAGGGCAGTGATGAAGTGACAATGCTAACGTGTTGGCATCTGATCTTCTTTCACAGCGGAGGTCAAGAAGCACTGGCTACCTTTACTAGGGCAGAGAAGAGATGCTTAACTCTATTGTTTAACTGCGAACGTATCTGATGGAAGAAGTACGAAGAAGGATATAAAGAAACAGGGAAGGAGAAATGAGGCATGACCATTGTGACTGGCTTTCTGGTGTCACAGAAGCTGGAAAACAACAGACGGCAATTAGCAGTGAGCATCAGTAGGCAAGTTTAGAGAGGACCGACTCAGTCAGGGAGGCAGTGAAAGGCGGTCCCTGAAGGGCCAACTCCATGCCCTTCTGTTTCCAAACACATGCGTATCTTATTCCTATGATGCAAAATTGAATATAGGGCATAATATCCTAAACTGCGGGATCAGATTAGAAGGCATGGATCAGAATAATTGGGGATAATGGCTCAATTGTGAAATGTTATTTGGTTTATTAAGGAATCAGTAGCGATGGGTCTCCTTCAATAAATAGCACGGGCGCCACTTGAATTTAATGGAAGCAAACGACTAGATTCATCTTAATGCACCCCTGAAATGAGGATCTAGCTTACTGCGTTTAAAACTGTAAAGATAACCTTCATAAGGTGTGTGTTTGCAAAGCGGAGATAAATAAAACTCAGTGACTATGTTTGTCTCTAAACATAAAGTATGAGTTCGGTCCTGAAAACCACATGCCAGAAACGGGTAAGGTCTGTATTCAGTATTCTGTCATTAGAGATTGCCATTCCCTCTTTGAGATGACTATAAGCCGCTGATATTGGTACAACCACAGATCTAAACACCATTAGGTTAACCTTGTGTGTGTGTACAGTGCATATGTGTGCATTTGTGTACAGACTTTTTTCTTTCTTTCTTTCTTTTTTTGTTTTTGTTTCTGTTTGTTTGGTTGGTTTGCTTTGTTTTATTTTTTGAGACTTTTTTTTTCTGTAGCTTTGGAGCCTGTCCTGGAACTAGCTCTTGTAGACCAGGCTGGCCTCAAATGCACAGAGATCATTCCGCCTCTATCCCGAATGCTGGGATTAGAGGTGTGCAGCACCACTACCCAGCTTGTTCACAAACCTTTTAAACTAAGTAGAAGCGAATAGGACGTACTTGGATATACCAAGAAGCAAGTACTAAAATCAAGAGAAGGGTCCTTGAAAACCAGAAAAGCCAGTACAAATTTTCTCAAAATAGCAGGTGAAAATAAATTAGACTTCTAATAAACCTGGAAGTACACTGGAAAGCTATGAACAGGAGAACTTCTACAAGGCCATGACTAATGACAAATCTCCCTCATGTTGATGACTCTTGAACCCAGATTTCTAACCCTAAACATTCAGTGGTCCAGACACTTTGGCCAAACTGTCCAGGGTTAAGTCTGCAGTGGGATATTCCAGAGCACGACAGCGACTGAGTCCTGTGAATCTTCCACCCTGTGCTGTGGAGGGAGACACACAAATCCTTACTAACCACCCTGTACACTTTTATACACACCCCTCCCTCTGCTCTCCTTGTGTTTTTCTCTGGCAGCCCTGGAGAGTACCCGACAAATGTTTCCGTTTGTAAGATCTGGCATCTCGTGGCTGCATGGAGATTAGCCAGACTTTTGGGAGCCCCACCAACAGTTCGCCACACTCTGCTCAGACACTGTTTTCTTGTTGCACCTGCCAGGTCACCCCGATTTGTATGTCTCCCTCTACTGGAGTATAAGCTTCCTGAAGGAACAATCACAACCTCACTTGGTGCTCGCCATCTCCTTATCTCAGGTCCAAGCATCTGCAATCTGCTATAAGACGCTTCCTGAACAAATGGGTGAGTTGTATAACCGATATGAAACCATTTTGACTACGTGCAGTGAGAGAATCTTAAGGAACACACACATACGTGCACATGTATACGCAAGTGTGTGACTTATAGTTGACTCATAGTAACATAGGATGTGTATGTGTGTGTGAGAGAGAGAGGAATGGGGAGTGGGGGAGACAGATAGAAACATATATATATATATATATATATATATATATATATATATATATATATGAGAGAGAGAGAGAGAGAGAGAGAGAGAGAGAGAGAGAGAGAGAGAGAGAGAGAATTCCAGTAAACATAAGAAAGACTCTCCAGTTTTCGGGTTGTCCAAGGGAGTGGGAGAAGACAAACAATTCAGAATGTTAAGTAAAGATGGGATGGGAAGCACCTCTTGCTTACTGGGATGGATAGGACTTGGTGACATAAATTATTACAGCTCTTATTATCAGCAATTAGAAAGAGTCATAGCATACTGTTTAACCCCATGCCCTCGGTTCTAGGATTTTATCTGACTTTCCTTCAATGAAGAGATAAGCACACAAATCTTTTCATTACAAAATCATTTCTTCCTAAATACACAAACAGAAACACCCCTAGAAAACTAATTGCTCATCAGTCGCAAAATCAGGTTATAAAATCAAGACACATTTGTGAGGAAAAATGCAAAGTGATATAGGTCTGTGTACTGACTTATGCCAAAGAGTCATAAAAGCAACTAGCAGGGTAATATGTGTCATCTGACACAAATTAAAAATTATGCATGCATATGTTCCTGTAAATGCAAAAGAAATATAGAAAGATGGAATTGCCAAAGGAGAAGAAGATTGATTTAGATTTAAAACCTTACGAGTTATTTAAATTGGTTTTAACATTTCCAAATAAATAACTACTTAGTATGTGGGAAAATACAGAAAATGGGTGACACCTGTCTACCTATTGCTCAGATAGATCAAATGTCAATATTTTGACATATTTGCTTCAACTCTCTTTTTTTAAAAAAGGAACGAAGTGTCACAGAGAGAGCGAAAGTCATTTCGCCCACATCCCTGCTCCCACTCACCCTCCCACTCTTCCCAGAGGTAAACGCTGCCTCGGAGTCTGATGGATCCATCCATGCATGGTTTCATAATTCGCCTGTGCATATGTACACAGTCACAAACAACACAGGACTCTTCGTTTAAGTTTATGTAATTTGCTATAATTTGGCCTGCATTCTGCTGCTTGTTTTTTTTTCTATATTCAACCTTCCTTTCTAGCATTGTACGTGCCAATGCAGCCAATGCATTCTAAATGCCTATCATGTTCTCTTGTATAATTTTACGAAGACTTATTTATTCCAGAATTGAAGGAGATTAGCAGTGTCCCCACTGTTGTCTGCATTTTGTGTGTGTGTGCGTGCGTGCGTGTGTCCGTGTGTGTGCGTGTGTGTGTGTGTAGGAGTTTGTTCAGAGTTCGGAACAGAATTGTGCATTGCAGACTATTGTCTCTGAAACAATCTTATTTGTTTACTAACCGCTGTTAAATCCTTGAATGGTTTAATGTCATAGTTCCTCTACTATTATTCATACATTTTAACATGCATGTTTCACTTTAAAAATATAATTGATTGATTTGCTCTAAAGAACAAATAAGTCTGAATTCATCTTAATGATAGGTTCAACAAAAGAACACTTGAATTCAAACCAGAGTGTGCCAAAGTGCCAGCTGTCCATGGCATGCCTCTGAAGCATCTTAGTTTCAACTTCCTTTCAAATATCTTACCCGACCTGCTTCTTCTCTTGTTTTGTAATCAGTGTTTATAGAGATTTATGCAGCTGTTTTGTGATTCTTCTGTGTATGTATTTTATTATGCCCACTTCTCATATCTGTCTCCTTCCTTTCTACTGTGAATTGCCTGTTTACATATTCATTAGCATATTAAAAATTACAGGGGATAGAGCGGTGACTCAGTGGTTAAGAGCAATCCTTTCTCTTGCAGAGGGCCAGGTTCAGTTCCTAACACCCATACATTGTCTTACTACTGCCTATAATTCCAGCTCTAGAGAATCAGACACCTCTGCTGGCCACTTTGGGTACCTACATGTCTGTGGTACACATACATATATTCAGACATACACAAACACATTAAATAAAAGAAATTGTTTAACTGAAATGTCTTTAGTTGGTTATTTTGATTAGTCCTGCCCACTTTTTTGGTAAAACCGAGATAGTTTGAACTCTGTATCAGGTGGATGGGACCAGAACAGTGGAGAAAAACTAATAAAAATCTGAACCCTTTGGTATTCTCAGGGTAGGAACTGCAACTGTCATCTGTTGAATGACTATTGGATTCCAAACCTTGTCCTAAGCACTTTGCACGTACTACAAGTTTGGGCAGTTTATGTGGCAGTGCCTCTTCTGATGAACAAGTTAACTGCTTTTCCTCCCAGTGTTGAGTATTGAACTCAGTCTCATTCATGCTGGGTAAACAGTGAACTACAACCCAGCATAGAGCAACAACTTTCAAAATGGAAGATGACTGCTCTTTAAGCAATAGACACACTATCCCTCTGTTTTCAGTGTCTGCCATGCCCTTGAGAAGACAATAAAGCATTGGCTGCCCATTGCTTCTTCTGTAGAATTTCCTGCTTCCCTTTTGAGGCAGCATTCAGCTTTCCCTTTCTAGGAGGTAATGTTGGTGAATAGTTGCCAAGGAAGGTGCCTTACACAAAGTGAAATTTAAAATGCACTCTTTCCATGTTCGCAAACAACTGCCCTGGTTTCATTTTTAAAAATTCCTTGAAAGTGCCTCAGAAAAATAACAAGCAGTGTATTAGAGACATAAACATGTGTTTCTAAGTATTGAAAGGACCATCATGCTGAAGAGTGGCTAATCTTGCTTGGGGTCATCTGGAAGGATCAAGCTGAGAGAAGTGGTAACCTTCACAGTGAACTTACTTGTGAAAAGATTTAATGACTGGTTGTAACCCACCTAACGACTGTAATCCACCTAGCGGGTCAGTTATTCCAGGGTCCTGAAGAGGCGCTATCTGAAAAAGACATGGGCGGAAAAGAGGAAAGAGACCAAGCAGAGTTCTTGTCAAGGTCTCACTTTATTAGTGAAATGGGTGTTGCTTATATAGCCCTTGAATGAGGAATTTGGCTTGGGATGGGGGCAGGGGCATGGCAAGGGCAGGAAGGGATCTTGCCGGGGCAGCAATGGTCACGAGTCGACACTTGGTCACGAGTCGACACACCTAGTGTTCTCTATGCAAGTGGAATCGTTCCTTTTGTGATTCCAACCACAAACAATTCTCTAGATAGTTGGGATGTGGGGCGGGTTCTGCTAATAGATAGCTCTCAAGATAGTTGGGTGTGGGGTGGGTTCCGCCAACAAACAGTTCTCAATACAGTTGGGGTGTGGGGCTTTCTGAAAACATCCCCAGGACAATGGTCCCTGCTATAATCTTTGGGAAATGGCTCCTGACAACTGGCATCTGAGTGGACATTTTATTTACGTGGGAAAGGGTATGCTAAAACAGATTTTATACTGTGCCATCTAGTCTTATGTCAAATTAGAACACACACACTAGAGTTATCTGAAAGGAGGGAACCTCAGATGAGAAGATGTCTCCATAACACCTGGCTATATGGCATTCTCTTAATTAGTGACTGATGAGGGAGGGCCAAGCCATTGCAAGTGGTTCCTTCCATAGTTGGGTGGCCCTGGATTCTATTAAAAAAAAAAAAAAAAAGAACAGGCTGGGCATTCCAGTAAGCAGCATCCTTCAGTGAGCTCCACATCAGCTCCCACCTCCAGATTCCTTCCCTGTGTGAGTTCCTGCCCTGACTTCCTTCATGATGAAACCCAGTGTGGGAGCCAAACAAACCCTTCCCTCCCCAACCTGCTTTATTTTTGTCATGATGCTTCATCGTAGCAAACAGAAACCAGGGCTGAAATATACACTGACTTAATTCAGAGAGGTTTCCATCGCGATTAGTTTTTACATAGATTATTAAGTTGTGTGGCAGAGGTGCTATTTGTATAAGTTTGGAACTGACTTAAGGTCCTGGCTCCATGAAGACCGAGTCTTCTGTTTTCAATTCATTCCTTCCCCCTTTCCCACATCATCTTCTAATTTCCCAGTTTCCTTTGCTACTTAAGTCTCAGGAAGCATCACATTCTCCAGGCACTTGGTGGGGACTGGGAAGACAGTGGTCTTCTGAAAGGGCTGGTTCTGTGTCTGTGTATTTCACCAACCTCGGATGGGAAGAGTATGGAATAAAAGTGCACCTATGTCGCTCATGAGCAGGTAATGGCCACTTGTCACATGGTGCAGTGACTGTGTAGTCATCATTTACATTGCAGCAGAGCAGATATGTAAAGTAGAGACGATCTGAGTATGTAGGAGAATACGGGGCTGTTACATGCGACTCCTGTGCACTAGCTTCTTTCTCTGTCTAGATGACTTTAGTGTTGAGAGAAGGCTACGTTCTACTCTAAGTTGCTTCAAATTGCATGAAACGGTAGTTTTTCAGGTGGTGTCTTTCCCTAGACACATTGCTTTATAATCAGCTTTTGACTCCATTTTAAAGGTGGAGCATGATTGTGTTTCCAGGTAACCAAGGAAACACCCACCATTGGTCTGGTACCAACTGTGCAGCGTAGGCAGATCAGTGACTTATTGGGAGAGCAGCAAGATCCATCCTGTACATTATCAGTGTGAATTGCGACTGTGGGGGAGCCCAGCCCAAGTTACATTAGGAAAAGTGTGGACCCCATGAAATGGTGGATGTGTGGCCTAACAATGGCAATGGCCCCTCAGCAGCCTGTCATCTGGTAGCTAATGTGGGCATCAAGGGCCAACTGACTTAAAGCTTTTGAATGTTCCTGAGGCATCACCAATCAGGCCACGTTCCCATTTCTTGCTACTGATGTGGCCTCTTTGACTGCTGTCTGCTACTCCTCCTGCTCACCCATCTGGACCTAGGCCTGCTGTTCCTGCTCCCAGCCGGTTCTGTCCATCTCACTGTGTAGCTGGACTCAGCTCTGCACCTTTATTACCAGCCCCGATATTCCCATGGCCTGAGAAGCAGACTCTTATGACTGGTTTAGATCTGTTAGCACAGATTACTGCATTCCTACCAGGCCCTTTCTGAAATCAATTGAAGATGTTTACTGTTTTTTTATTTATAGGGAGGTAGATTCGCTGTGTGCTGTATGACCAGAGGGTCAAGAGTAGTAATTAAGACTGGAATAAAAGAGCCTGTGTCTGCCTTATTTAGAGCACAAATTGGGGCAGGATTGCCTAGGCAATTGCTGTTGAGATTATTGCACCTTCTGGATACTCAAGAAATTATCATATTGTGGAAAGACATAGATAGGTTCATCCATGTTTCTATAATGGTTTGTTTATGATATTTGGTATGTAATGTAATATAGTATGTTCTAATATAACAGTGTATGTGAACCTGTATTATTAATTAGGAATTCTGAGTTATGAAGTTTCTGTATGGATGGATTGGAACAAAGTACATATTGTGTGTTAAAAACTATGAGGGAGAAGAGCCAAGGGTTGTGATACACAGATTTAACCTCAGCTCTCAGATGGTAGAAACAAAAGAATCACCAAAAATCCAAGGCCAGTGTGGCTCACATAGTAAATTCTGGGTTAGTCATGGCTACAGAAAAAAAAAATCAAGAACGATACTTGACTTTTATTTTATAGTATGTAAATATATTATTTTATTTGACTAATTGATTAAAATATCAATTGCTTTTTAGTTTATTTAGTTTTAACTGACACACATGTTTATAGACTGTGATATTCTGATACATGTATGTGCCATGTAATAAAACAGGCTGTTAATAATATTCATCACCTGTATGTTTATCATAGTTCAGCTACCCTATGACAACAAAGCAGTATTGTTAGCCACGGACACCCTATTGTTAAGTAGAATATAATTATAACTCTGTATATCCGTCAATCTCTTCCTGTTCCATCCAGCCCGGTAACCACTCTTCTGTTCCTGAGAGATCTCTTTCTTTAGATTCCACACATATTTTTCTGTCTGTCCTGATGTGTTTCACTTAACTTCTTCCAGGCTCTTCCATGTTCCGCAAATGACAGTACCTCATTTTCTTGTGAGAGAATAGTAACCCATGGTGTGCGCACAATACATTTTCCTTATCTGTTTGTTCTGTATCTTGGCTATTGTGAATCCTGCTGTAACAAACAGAAGAGTGCAGATCTACCTGCCACATTCTCTTTTCCCTTGCTATGCATTAGTGAGGGGAAGGATCATAATGCATTGCACATTTAAATTTTTTGAGAAACTTCCCTTCTGTTTTCCATAATGACAATTTTAATTTACATCTTTATATATAATGTAAAATTATCCATTTATTTACTTATGGCTTCATTTGATAACAGCCCTGGGATGAAGAGATTATCTCACTGTGGCTGGGGTTTGCTCTTGATGATCACTGACAGTGAGCACTTTGAGTGCTCCTCTTGGCCACTCACGAGTTCTCTTCAGAGAAATCTATTCAGGTGTTGTGCGATTTTATAGTAAACTGACTTGGGTTTGTTGATATTGAGCTGTGTTCCTTATGCATTCCTGATGTAACTCCTTGTCAGGTGAAGAGCTGGTAATTTCTCTCCTATTCTGCAGGTGGCCCCTTTGGAGATGAGTTCCTCTGCTCTGCATGGGGTTATGCAAATGAGCTATGGCTTGATGTGGTGTTCCCTGTCTATATCTGTCACATCCTGGATCCCAGTCAATGTCATAGAACATTTCTCCTTTCTCATATTCTTATCATTTGAGTTTCATATTTAAGTCTTTAATCCAATTTGAGTTCTTTTCTGTACAGTGAGAGATAAGTTCTTGCTTCATTCTGCGTACGAATCTCTAGCATCTTCCTGGAAAACCCCCATGGTTTCATTGTTTCTTTCTAATAGTTTTGCTCACACTCCACTGACTGTCAGTTCAGGACGCCCTTTCTGTGTGCTCTACGGTGCTGTGCTTCTCTCACATGTCAGCGCTCTTGCTGGCGTCAGGTTTTGGTGTGATAGCTTTGTAGAGCCTTCAGTCTGATGCCCCCAGCCTCATCTTTACCCCCCTCTTAACTGCCTTGACTCTGTGGGGTCTTCTGTGATTCTGTACAGATTTTAGCATTATTAGTTTGATTTTATGATAAATGTCATTGGTATTTTGATCAGAATTACATTATTCTATAGATTAAGTTACACATATATTTTAACAATGTTATTTCCACTAATGCATGAACAAGAAATTAACATCCATTTATTTGCGCTGTCTTCTACTATTCCATCAAATTTTATAATGTTCGTTGTGGAAATGTTTTTTATTCTCTGTTTTAATTTATTTTCTGATTTGTTTGTTTTTTTTCATACAGTTTCCCATGGATGCATAGAAAGGCTACTTAGGTTTTTGTAGTATTTGTTTTCATTTGTTTCTTTGTTTTGAGGGTCAAGCTGTTGCCATGGTACCCAGAACTTCTGGGCTTAAGTGATTTTCCTGCCTGAGCTTCTCAAGTTGCTATGACTCTAGGACTTACTGCCATGCTGGTTGCTATCCCTTTTTGTGTGTTGTTCTGTATCCTTAAACTTTAAAGATTTAGTTTAGTTTTATGTGTATGTGTGTCCTGCTGCTGCATAGATATGAGTGCACCATGTGCATGAAGTCCCCACAGAGCTAAGCAGGGCACTGGAGCTCTGAAACTGTAGTTATAAACCACTGTGAGCTGCCATGCAGGTGCTGGGAACCAAGCTGAGTCTTCTGGAAAAGCAGCCAGTGTTGCTAACGGTCGTGTTGTCTCTCCAGTCCTGTCCTTCACATTTAATCAATTATTTATTAGTCTGAATAACTTTCAGCTTCATCTTCAGGTATTTTTCCCCTAAAAGACCAAATCATCTGCATGTAGAAACTATTTCGCTTTCTTATCAATTTTGATGTCATTTATTTCTTTTCCTTACTTAATGATTGTAGCTACATCAGACATGATCAAAGTAGGCCTCCTTGGTTTTGTTTTGCTGTTGTGGTTGTTTTTAAGGTTTTAGAGGAAAATGGTTCAACTTTCCCCAGTGTGGGGTTTGTCACATGTAGTCTTAAGAGTTCTGAGGTACACTCTGTATGTAGTATATTTAAAGATTCATTTTGTCTGTTGGGGGGGGACTGCTTGATTTCATCTAATGCTCTTTCTACATCTTTTGAAATGAGAGTAGAAGAATAATAGGAAAGAGCTGTGTTCTGGAAATACTATCAAGCTAATGAACCAGAAATACATATAACAATTTCCATAATTTTACTTGCATCATTTTAAAAGGCTATGCATACATAAATAAAAATATGCATAAAATAAATATGTATATTTATATGCTTATGGTCTCTACACCTATATAACTATTATATAAATTAGTTTCATGAGAAATTAAATGTTTACTTATGGTTCATGTACATTATGATTGGGCTCTTCACATCTTCTATTTATAAGCCTGCCAATTTTTGACTGCATTTTACTTGTTTCTGTGCATCTGTATCTGTGAGCATGTATGCTGTAGCCCCCACTTAGAGGTCACAGGATAGTTTCAGAAGTCATTTGTCTCCTTCCACCATGTGGCCTGGAAACTGAACTCAGGTCACCAGGTTTGACATCAAATACCTCTAATCACTGAGTCATCTCATTGGCCCTATTTATAGTTTTAAAAATTAACTTGAGTCCATAATTTATTAAA
Organism: Chionomys nivalis; assembly: GCF_950005125.1. NCBI lineage: Eukaryota > Metazoa > Chordata > Mammalia > Rodentia > Cricetidae > Chionomys > Chionomys nivalis. Next base: position 52,137,992 of record NC_080101.1, on the reverse strand, counting down.
TTTACATATTTTTAACCTAGAACTCTTTTTCTTTTTCAGGATTTCTCTGTGGGCATGATTACCTTTCACTATCATGACTCCTTAGGTTCCTCTGGATTGTAATAGTTTTATAGATTAATTCTTGGTGAACTTCAACTTTTTAAATATATGGTCAAAGATCTTACGGAATGCACCTTGATAAAGCATTTTCCCTCAATTTTTAAGTGATTACACTGGGGTTATGAGATATATAGAGAGAACAGTTAGCATGCCATTGGTACCCATCTCCCTATCCAGGGCACTCAACAGTATTGCCGTTGCTATTACCTCTTCATCATTTGATGAGGTAAGACTTGTCACATTCCCTGCCATAAAGTTAATCCTTTCTCATCCTCCATATTGTACACTTTAGCAGGCAGAAACTATGTACAACTCACACTGAATAGAAGATCTTACATAAATTGCTAGAAT